>NC_083096.1:173118645-173718645 GCF_949774975.1 Lagenorhynchus albirostris
CAGGGCTTGGTGAATAATAAGTGCAGAAGACGCACAGGCCATTATTATCTGGCTACAGAGCCCACAAACACACCAAGGCACAGAACGTCAGCCCCCCGAGGGCAGGGACTGTCTGCCTCGGTCGCTGCAATGCCTGGCACATTGCAGGCACTCAGTAGAGAGGTGGAGGATGGAGGACAGAGGGGAAGGGCAGGGGGACTCCCAGCAGAACACTGATCTGGGGGGGCAGGGGGCTGCTGGGGAAGAGCAAACAGAGCCCCGGCCCTCTGGCTTTGAACCCAATCGCCACTACCTGCCACTCGGCTCCCTTGGACCAGTGACTGCACCTCTCTGGGCCTGCACGACGGGACCCATAAGAATTCCCTCTCTCCAGGGCTGCTGTGTTAGTCTCCTACTGCTGCTGTGACAGTTACCACAACCTTAGTAACTTCAAACAACACAGATGTATATTCTCTTACAGCCATAAAGTTCCGAAATCCACAATGGGTTTCACTAGGGTAAAAGCAAGGTGTTGGCAGAGCTGTGCTCCTTCCGGCAGCTCTAAGGGAGAATCTGCTCCCTTGCCTCTTTCCAGCCTCTGGAAGCAGCCTTGGCTCGTGGCCCCTCCTCCATCTTCAAAGCCAACCACACAGCATCTCTCAATCCCTCTCTGACTCCACAGGCCCCCTTATAAGGATCCCTGTGATTCTGCTGGGCCTGCCTGGATAATCCAGCATCATCTCCCCATCTCAAGGCCCTTAACTTCATCACATCTGTACAAGGTCGCACATTCCCAGGTTCTGGGAATTAGAACATGGAAGTCTTGGAGAGGGACATTAATCTGCCTGCCACAGTTGTGCAAATCAAAATGAGATGCGTGTGGAAAGGGCTACATAAACTGTAACGTCCGTGCACACGTAAAAACTATTAGTGCCGTGTCTTCTTTGTGCCAGGCACTGGGATGGAAGATGCATAAGGCAGAGTCCTGTCACTGCAGGGATCCAGGGGTGGACTTGACACGTTCCTGAAGGGGGACTCGATGTAATGGATGCGAACCTGTGTACATTTTTTCAGGCCAGAGGCTGTGTGGCCTTCATACTGGGGACTCACAGGGTCTGTGACCCAAAGACCATAGCTCCTATATGGAAACCCCTTGTAGCCAGGGGTGGAAAAGGGCAAAAACAAAAACAAAAACACAGCTTTTCCAATTTAGGGACCGGCAAGGGGCCAGACAGAGGTCTTTCATGGGAAAAGGGTCCCCATAACCCTCCCATGAGGGACTCCACTGGGAGGGAAGCTTGTCTCTGTCAGTCCTCGGGTCCCATGGAGACCCTGCAGGACAGGACACAGGAGGCTACGAATGCTCTGGATCTGGGGAAACAGCAAGTTAAGGGCAAGCTCGGGATGCCAAGCAACTCCAGACTGGGTCTGCAGCCATCTCACAAGCCTTCGGGGACACCTCCATTTCCTCCCGGGGCCAGGGGCTACTCCAGCCTCGTCGAGCTGCCCCCCAAGAGCCCCCATGCTCCCCAGACCCTCGGCCCTCAGAAGCCACAAGGCCAGGCTGCAGGCAGGGCCTCCAGCACCCCGTTTCCATCCTGTTCAAACGCTGCTTCCCCAGGCCTGGTCTGATCTTCTCGACACCTGATGCGTCCAGGGAGGATGGGTCTCCTTGGCTCTCCCAGCTGCCCAGCTGCTTCCCTCAGGCTCCAGGCCCGGGTGAGAGATGCTGGCCAGTGGGCAACACAGTCCATCTTGCCTGGATAAGCCCAGGAAGGGGTAGGACAAGTACCTCCCGGGAGCCACTGAGGGTCCCTGCAGCCGGGCCAGGAGCCAACAGGAAATGCTGAGGCTGCAGTGGGGCCGGTGGGGATGGCAGCGAAGCTGGGCAGGAAAAGCAAACAAATCCAGAGGGCATGGTGCGCTCAGAGGTGAGAGACACGGCCCGAGTCCGGGAAAACACAGGGAGCGGGCGACCTACGCGCTCTCATTTCCCAGCAAGTACTTACTGGGTGCTCAGGCTGGCTGTGAGTTCACAGGTTTCAAAGTCCACCGGAAAGGCCAACCCTGTGAGCTCCAGCGGATGGATGGCTGTGGAGTCAGACGGGCCAAGCTTCAGCCCTGCCATTCACCAGCTCTGCAAGATCTCGGGTAAACTACTTCAACTCTAAGCCTCAGTTCCTCATCTGCAAAATGGGCATAATCAGTAGCCCCGCCTCCTAGGGCTGCATTGCCTAGGAGATGAGATCTCGTGCAGGAAGCACTCAACTCGGACTGTGACTCAGGAAACAGCAGCCGACATGAGTGGCGTCGGCGGGATCAGCCCCTCGGCCGCTTGAGGCCTCCCTTCCCGCGGGCCTCTGTCCTGGCCTCAGTCAGCTGCCAGAGTCAGAACCCCGGGTCAGGGATTCTGTTTCCACACGGTTTGCTTTCTCTTCATTTTCACGGAGACACTGAGAGTCGCCTTTCAGACCCGGCTCCTCCTTCTGTCCATTGGAATCCATCGTTCATTCAACGGGGATGCCTTCGGCACTCGCCCTGTGCCTGGCACCGTGCTAAGCCGGGAGGATGTGGCAGCAAACAAAATACCCGCCTCCCCCGCCAAGAAAAATCCCTGGCCCCGTGGAGCCGGCCTGCAGCTGGAGATGCCCTTCCACACCCCTCCACCATCACGAGACCTCTGTGTGGGGCAAGAGGGGAGGGGGCTGCTTTTGCCCTGCTCCCATCTCAAGGGAACGGGCGCCACCCAGAATCACACACAGGCAGGGCCGAGGCCACTCTGCTTGGCTCCCCAGGTGGGGTCTATGGAACATTCCAGCAACAGCTTGGACACTACTCTCCAAGAGCTCAAGAGGCAAAGTTAGATCTCATAAGAGGCAAAGTTCTTACCCCAATAAACACACACCGAAGGGGATCATTCCTATGGAGCCAGCCACCCCTCCCAGCA
This sequence comes from Lagenorhynchus albirostris, assembly GCF_949774975.1. Lineage (NCBI taxonomy): Eukaryota > Metazoa > Chordata > Mammalia > Artiodactyla > Delphinidae > Lagenorhynchus > Lagenorhynchus albirostris. Next base: position 173,121,572 of record NC_083096.1, read on the forward strand.
TGAACCGAAGTCTGAAGTCCTGAGCTTAGATCCCGAGTCCCCAGCGCATCCCTGGAGGGTCGGGTGATGGTCAAACACCTGGTCTCCGGTCGGAGAGGCCCTGGTTCTAAGTCTCTGCTGAATGAACATGTACCATCTATATGTAACTCTGGCCACCTAACTTCCCCAAGCCTCAATTTCCCACCTGTGACATGGGTAATGAAGTGTCCACTTCCTAGAGACAAGAGATGAGACTGGGCATTTAGCTTGGTGCCTGGTACACAGTAAACACAATCACCGTTATTACTATTATCATTCGCTATTATTGCTGTTGTCGTTGTTGCTGTTATCTGATAACACGTCCCGTTTCGAAAAGAGAAACTGGCAGCAGCGAGCCGAGCAGGCTGAAGGTTCTTTTCCCGGCAGCAGGACGGGCGAGAGCCCAGGCCCCCTCACTCCTTGGGATTGTGGAGCAGCAGCGGGGCCCGACCCTAAAATCACCCCGTGGGCCTCGGCGCCACACACACTCAGCAAAGCCAGCAACTCTGCCTACCCCATAACAGCCTGGCTGCCTCCTCTGGGCAATCCCACCTACCAGGTGAAGGGACCCGGAAGTCCACAGGCCTCACAGCCAGACAGGGACCCGGTGCCCCTGTCCAGGTCACCTGGACTGCCCGTCAGCCTCAGCTGTCCTCGTAACCAGTGACGCAGCCCCGAATAAATGTTAACTTGCCCAATGACACACAGGTATTAAGTAACAGGTGAGACTCGAAGCCAGCTCTCTGCGGCTCAGAGCCCAAGCTCCCAGGCCCGCGAAGACCCGGACTCCAGCCCTCACTTTACCCACGGTGCTCCCACCCGCTTCCCTCCCCAGCTGTGGATGAGAGCTGGGGAGGGAGTGAGGTCACTTTGAGGCTGCCCGGATCTGGGCAGTGGTTCTAACTGTGCTGTCAGGAGCCTCGAGTCAGGCAGCCCTTGCTTTTCTCGAGGCCAGGTAGGCAGCGAGGCAAAGCCCAAGGCCATTTCCAAGCCTTCAGGCAGAGGGACCGTGAAAGAAATGCAGTGAGAAGAGATGAAATGCCCTCCGCTTGGAGATTTGCTTATTCAAAGCAATGTCTGCTTAGTGACTACCTTTGGGAAAATTTTTTTAAAAAAAACAAAAGAAAGAAAGAAAATCAAGATATTTTTTTTTCCCTTTGTCTTGGATACCAAGGAGAAGGAAAGCGATCTGGATTGACTCTTCTCCCAGAGGACTCCAGAGTGGAAATTCACCATCCGGGGAAGGAGGTGGAACTTAAGTAAACGGAGACCTGGAAGGCAGGGGACAAAGCTGGGAGCAGCACAGAGACACTTGAGGGACAAGGAGTCAGGAGGCCTCCAGCATCTCACTGGGGGACTGTGGGCAAGCCCCACCCCTCAGTCTCTCCATCTGTAAAATTAAGGGGGACTCCTGCTGCAATCAATATTCTGCAGGGGACTCACAGCCCACGAATGCCCCATCAAGGGCTCTCAAAAGTGATGTTTATTCACACCTGTTGGCAACCCAGGCCCAGCCCAGGAGTCAGAGGCACTGGGCACACAGTCTCCGCCCCTTCGGCCCCATCGCACTGGAAACATCCAAACTGGTCAGGAGGCAGGAGCAGAAGCAACCAGCCTCACTTATTCCTCGCGATGCTTAGTGGCAAAGAACACGTCCATCTTACAGATGCAGAAACTGAGGCTCAGAGAGCTTCACAGAGCCCAAAGCCACCCAGCTAGTGAAGGGCTGAGTGAGGATTTGAACCTCCAGGAGATGGTGTTCAAGGGAGCGGGGCAGGTATAGGATAGGTGGGCATGCTACGGAATGGCGGGTGGTGGGTTAAAGGCAGAGGCCGGGCCCCTCTCCCAGAAACGCGTGGCCCACACTGAGTGATTCTGACGCAGTATAGCACCAGCTCTGGGGGCCACTGCAACGAGGCCTCCACGGGGCACCAGCGCCAGCCAGACACAGCGTCTGGCCGCAGTCACCAGGATCTCCAGGACACACAGAGAGAAGGCGGCAGGGCCAGGCCAGACAGCTATGCTCCTGACTCTGAGGTCAGGGAACCAGGGTCTCCAGAAGGATGGCCCGAGAAAAGCAAGTACCAGACTCCCGGAAGGGGTGCACTGGCTGGCGGCCCACACCGTTTCCCAAGCCCCTGCCCCCGTCCCTGCTCAGTGGCTCCCTCGTGTGGAGCCCTCCTCTCTCTCCCCCGGTGAATTTATGCTCCCTTGCTCAGCCTAGCCCCCCTCCGGTCAGTGTCCCTGTTCCCTGGGCACCCTCTGCCCCACCTAGATGAGTCTGCTTCCCTGTTCAGACTGAGTTTCTGGGTGGCTTTATTCCTGGCCCAGCCTGGAGGGATGTAACCCCTGGGAGATCACAGCAATGTCAGGACTTCCCAGCCCAGGTGCAGAATCGCTGATTCATTTCAGGTCCCTAACCAGGGAGGAGAGAACCTGGCCCCTCTTCTGGTGGTAATTACACAGTGGCAAGCCCAGCAGAAACCCTCCCAGGATCCATCCATTCCAACAAGCAAATGAGCACAAACAAGGACTCCTAGGCTTGAATTTGAATCCAAAACTGCCTTGGCTCCCGGACCTAGGGCCACAACCTGCATCTCTGAGACCTCCAGCTGGGTGACACCTACCTGAGAATTAGCCGCCCGATTCAGCTCACTCTAGAAAAACAAAGGAAGGCTCAGACACCCCTCCCCAGACTAGGGCAGCCAGGATTTAAACTCAGGACCCCAGGGGCCCCGGCCCGTCAACTCCAGGGCCTAGATCCACCACTGAGGCTTCCCTTAGGACTCTCTAAACACCCAGGTCCTGAAAGCCCAACAGTGAGCACCAGTGAGCAAAGCTCCGAGAGGCCTCAGCTTTCACAGCCCCCGACTCCCAAATGTGCGGTCCAGCTTGCTGAAGACCACAGAGGGAGTGGTGGTAAAACTGCCTTGATTAGGTACCTGCGGTGTCTCTAGGTGTCTTACCCAGCAGTTCTTCATTCTTCTATGGAGGAAGCAGTGGTCCATTTTACAGATGAGAAAACCAAGGCCTGGGGGACTGGGACTTACACAAGGACCCATGACCAGTGCTGGGCCCAGAGTACGATGCCGGCAATCACCCCAACACCCAGGGGTGTTAGCCTTTAGGCTGCCCTGACTCAGACAGACTCCCAGGTGGAGAAGGGCAGAGTCCCCAGCAACAGTCACAGGAAAGGGAGCAGGAACGATACTGGCAAAACAAATGGCGATGGCAAAGACAATTACAGAGGGTGGCACCGCGCGCGGAGCACCAGAGAGCTGTTTAATTCCCAGCCACAGCCCAATGGAGTGGGTGGCTACTTCATTGTTTTCATTTTGCATGTGAACAGACTGACTTTGGAGAGTTTATGTGACTCCTTCTAGCCACACAGCTGGCAAGGGACAAAGCCAGGATGTGGAGCCAGGCCTGCTTTCTACTTCACATGCTTGTGGGAAAAATAAAGGAAAAAGTAACACGTTTTAGGGACTGACCTCTTCCCTCCAGCCCAGGGATCCTGAAATGCGTTTCTCCTTGGCCAAAGACCTGCCCTGAGCCCTCACAGCCGCAGCTCCACCCCTTCCCACACCTCCTGCCCGGTCTCTCCTCGTTTTCCAGCTGCCAGAGCAAAAGAACGAGGCTCACTTACTGTGTCTGGGGTGGTGCAGCCGCTGGGTCTGGGTCTGCGGGAGGAGAGCAGAGGCAGAGCCGTCAGGCCAGCGGCTGGCCCGAGGGACTCAGCGCAGCCCCGCCCCCTTTCCCAGCTTCCCCGGGGGCCCCAGAGCCGGGGCCGCCAGCCCGGTCCCTGCTGCGTCCCTGCCTGCCTTCCCCCAGCCCCACACTATCATTCCGCTCCCATACCAGTCCTACCTGCCTGTCCCCACCCCCAGCCCCATGGCCCATATCCCAGCTCCGACCAGAACCAGTAACGCTGCCTGCTCTGGGCCTGCCCTCGCCCGCGGCCCCTCGAGGAGCCCCTTGTCCCCAAGCCTGCAGGAAGTTCCTGCCGGTCCAGTCCCCAGTCCCTCCCGATGACAGAAGCTGCCATTTATCGCCGGCCTTATCAGGGCCTTCCTGCCCCCAGGGCTCCGGGAGGCTGCTGCTCTGGCGGCTGTGATTCCCTGGGAGAAGCTGCGGGGAGAGGGGAGCTTCAGAGAGACAAGCTCTGGGAAGTAACTGTCACTGAAGCACAACCGACAGCCAACCACTGCCATTGACGGCCAACCACTGCCACTTAGGACGTGCCAAAGTGCACCAGATGCTGCAGGAATGCTAGGAATCTCCAATTCCCAATGGGAGCGATGGAATGCAGCTTCTTCCCAGTGGTCTGTCTTCCCTTCCTGCTTTCTGGGGACAGTGGAGGAGCCACAAGGCATCCTCCATGCAGCCCTGAGCTCCCTGTAGCCCCGGAGGCCCGGAAATGGGAAGACCCTGGGCTCCCAGAGCACCTTACCAGCGACGGGGGCGGAGTCCAAGTGGATCAGTGGGGCGTCTTCCGCCTCCTTCTCTGGAGCAGCGCCTGGGACGCCCAGGCCAGCACTGGTGTCCTCGTCATCATCGTCACTGTCATCAAACTCAAAGGCCTCGCCAGGGTCGTCCTCTGCCTCGGGGGAGGGGCCTGGGCCTCCAGGAAGCAGCGGATCTCCTGGAAGGGAGGAGGAGTTAGCCTGCTGCGGGGTCTCAGGGTTTGGTCCAGAGAGAGGGCTGGAAGTGGGGAGCAGCTGGGGGTCCGAGAGAGAGCACGCGGGCAGTTCCCAGAGACTAGATTAAACCCATGCCCAGGTCAGGTGGCCTTCCTGTGCCCCGAGGTTCCCACGGGTGGCTTGGGGCTCTAAGCAGATGGGCAGTAGAGGGAGGGCAGGGAGCAAGCTTCCAAGGCGAGCGTGTGTGCATCTGGACTTGAATGGAAGTCTCTGGTTGTCTTGTTTTCTACTTTCCTATTTTGTAAGCAAGGGGGGTTTATAAATGCATCTGCCCATGTGCGTCTGGGCACACACCTTCATGTGTATTTCCATGTGTGATACGTCTTTGCATTTTGCATATATGCGAATGAGCTCGGCACCCTGCGCTTTATTTGGTATGCACGGGGGAGGGGAGCCTGAAGGCAGCCAGCTTTTGGGTACCAGGGCACAGACTGGCTGGGGCAGGGCTCCCAGCATGAAGGCCAACCCGGCCTTACTCCCTGCTTCTCTCCCCTGGGAGGACCCCTGCCCGCATCCCTTCTCTGTCTTAGCCTCTTGTTTCCTTCATCTGTTCCTGTAAAATGTGTAATGATTTATTTTGCCCCTTTAAGGGGGCAGGTCCTGGCCTGGGGTATGTCGCCAGCCACATCAGTAAACAAAGGATGTTGCAGCCATCGAGGCATCAGCCACTGCAGCCACCCCAGCGGTACACCCTGAGGGGATTCAGGACCGAAAGAACAGAATGCTGGCCCCAGATAGCTAAAGCGCATATCAAAGGAATGATTTCAAAGAGCCCAGCCTCTCGCACTTCCCATATACAGAAGAGTGCTAAATTCATTAACTTGAGATGCCTGGTTTTCTTTAGTTAACAGTAATCTTCTGATGTTCTCACTACCTGATCTTTGTTGCAAAAACTCCTATATATCCTGGCTCCCCGCTCACCTCTTAGGAGCAGTCCCTCAGAGCTATCTGAGAGGCTGCCTCCCGGGCTTAAGTCCTCAGTAAGTCCGTCAAGTAAAACATAAACATAATTCTCTCCTCTTAGGTTGTGCATTTTTTTTCAGTCGACGGGCAGAACTCAGAAAACTTGAACAAGAACTTCACTTGTTTCATTCAACAAGTGAAGAGATGGATCCTCTATCCTAAACAGCGTAACAAGCCCTCACCTTTGGCCCTTTTCAGCAAGCTGAGATCCCCCAGTCTTCTGCCTTAGAAGACTTCTTTTCTAGAATCTGAGCCTAAACAGAACCTCAAGCGTCCATTTAGCCCATCTCCCTACCTCGTGCAAACCCACTCCCAAACCAAGGGACAATGTGGGCTGGTTTGAAGCTGATCGCTCCTCCCTGGGCTGCCCGGAGCAGGCCTGTCACAGCTCATGTCACACATTTTAGAGCATGAGCTTGGGGCCCACCCAGTCCTGTCTGGGTCCCCTTCACCTCTCTGAACCTTGGTTTCTTCCCTGTAAACTGGAGAATGAGACAGCACCTACCTCATAAGGCTAATGTGAATGCGACGTGAGATGTGGGTCAGGGTTTCTCAGCCTCCTATCGGGGCTGCATGGTCTTTGTGCTGGGGGGCTCTATAGGATGTGTAGCAGCATTCCTGCCCTCTACCCTCCAGCTATGACAACCAAAAATGTCTGCAGACATTGCCAAATGTCCCCTGGGGGACAAAACTGCCCCTGGTGGAGAACTGCTCTTGGCATAGTGCCTGGGATGTGAGTGTTACACAGTGACACCTGCTGTAATTTCTGTCCCCTCCCTGCCCGAGATCCTTGAGGACAGGACTGTCCACAGATGGATCGATAAGTAAATGGGTGGGGAGGTGGATGGAGCAGAGAGACAGCTAGACGGGCCAACGGATGGACAGATGGACATATCTGATTCTAGCAGTCTCACTGACCAGAAAAATCCAAACCCCCCCCCCGCCCCACCCACAGTGACCTGGGGTTTCCAGAGCAGAACATTTTAGGTGCAAGTGTATCAAATTCAAGAAGACCCTGCCTCAGCTGCTTGACTGCAGCAGAAACCCAGAGCTGACAGGCCCTCCCAAGTCACATTTGGTATTACTTTTGATATTGCTTTCCACACTTGCATTTTGGGTATGTATATGTACACACACATATAAAATGTGCGTGTACAGCATCTTCTACTGTTCTCCCCTTGCTCATTCCACTCCAGCCACACCGGTCTCCTTGCTGTACCGTGAAAGCGCCAGCTCTGCTCCTGCCTCAGGACATTTGAACTTTCAGTCCTGGGGTCCAGAATGTTCTTTCCCCCAGGCGTCTTCTCCTGCTCTCACCTCCTTCAGGTCTTTACCATACGTCAGCTTCCAACGAGGCTGCCAGGACCAAAGCTGCCCCCAGTGACACCCGGGGGCTCCCGATTGGCCATGCCTGCTTTCTTTTTCTCTGTGGCCCTTATCAGCATGTGACACACAGTATGTTTTATTTATTTTACTGTCTGTCTCCTCTGCTAGAATGTAAGCTTCCTGAGGGCAGGTGTTCTTGTCTGTTTCACTGTCATATTCCCAGCATCTGGTAATGTGCCCGACATATGGTAGGCACATAATTATTTGCTGAATACACACACACACACACACACCCTATTGTCAGGTCTATGGGTTGCAGTTTTAAAAGTTTAAAAAAATACTGGAATAAATGACCTCAAAGTCCCTGCCCACTATTTCTGGACCACCAGATTCAGACCTATCCTGACCAAAGGGGCTTCAGTGCCCATGGTCCTGCCCTCTTGAATCTGCTGGGCATACAGTGGGGGGAGGGTTCCCTTTGCACGTGGCCTGTATCATTGTAGTCACTACGGTTTCACAGTCAGACCACCTGGGTTCAGACTCCAGCTCTCTCTTATACTGGCTGTGTGAGTGTCAAGTTATTTCACCGCCCTTCCCCCTACCCCACCAAGCTGCAGTTTCCTGATCTGTTAAATGAGGACAATAATATAACTGCCTTACAGGGTTGTTGGGAGGATGGAATGAATTGACAGACATTAAAGCACCCAGTGCGAGGTATGGGCTCGCTAAATGTCAGCTGTTCTTACAATGACGATTCTACTTATCATCACTGTCATTGCAACATCATTATCATTATCGTTATTACTACTATTATTGCCTTGAGTCATAGCCCAGGCCCTGACCCTGGGTGAGATGGAGAGCCCCTCCCCATTCACAGGCCAGGTCCAGCCCCAGGTGACCCGGCCCCCAGGCTGTGTCCAGGGACTTAGGTTATTTCTGCACCTTCTCCCTTTAAGAGTACAAATCGCTTCAGTGAGCCCAGCAATCAACACAGTCATGCCCGCATCCAGTGAACTGTCCCCGAGAGCCCCTGGGCCGGGAGGTTCAAGCGGAAGACAGACATGGCCCCGCAATGTCAAGGAGCTCACTACAGGGTGAGGCAGGCAGGTACAGCCAGAGAATAACGTAAAAGCCCAGGGACTGAGCCGGTGCTAAAGAGAGGAGGGGGCTTCTGTGGGGCGCGGCTTTGGCACAAGGCTGCCCCTGTGCAGAGCCTTAAAGGGGGAGCAGTGGTCTGACAGGCTCAGGTTACGGGTCGGGGGCTATTCCAGGCTGAGGCCAGAGCAGAGAACAGCAAGTGGCCCGGTGGAGGTGAAGACGTGAGCAAGGATGATGGGGGTGAGAGCACGGCTGCGAGGTGCTGGGGGGATTTGAATTTATTCGTGAAGACCATGGGAAGCTCTCAAAGAGTCAGAAAGTGGCAAAGAGACTAGTTCAACCAGATGAAACCAGCCCGCAATGTCAGATACACCCAGAACAGTAAACTTTCATCAAATGTTTGCTGAATGGAACTGAATTGATTTCATCATAAGATACTTTCGCTCTCAGTTTGCATGTCTGGCCCCTTGGTGTGTAGGAGAAAGGGTTCAGGGTGCCTAGGACAGCGGCGAGGGGTGCGGACATCCTGGGACCCAAGGCCACGGCCATGAATCAGAAAATGACCTTGTTCCCAAGATTCTGTTCCGGATCCTGAGACCCAGGCAATTAGGCACAGCTCCTTATCAGAAGGAAAAATCAGGAGGCCCATCCCTGGATAACTGAGAGCTGAACTGAGCCCTTCCCATCCATCCAGACAGTTGGCAGGGCTGGAGGTGACCACACACGCCTGTGATGTTCATGGACATGCCCCGTCCTCGGGAGAGCACACCCCAGCGAGTCCCCAGCGAATCCAGAAGGCTGGGACCCAGGAAGCCACCCACGCTATGGAGAAGGTGTGACTACCGTGCTGGTCCCCCACCCTTCAGAAAAGAACACGGAGGCTCGGGGTGGGGTGGGGTGGGGAAGAGAGTCCTCCCTGGGCTCTGCCCGGGGGCTCAGAGCACAGCACAGGCGGCCCGTCCTGCCAACACCCCAGTGATAGCAGCTGCCGTGCATGGAGCCATTGATTACCACACGCCAGGGTCCCACCTGCATTTAAACCTCGAAACGCCACAGCAGAGGGTATCGTTATTATCCCCATGTTTGTGGGTGGTGAAACGGAGCCAGAGAGACACCAAGTCACTCAGCTGAGCTCACAGTGGCAGTGGCAGGGTTGGACTGGAGAAAAAGCCCTGGCTTGTTACCATTCTGCTAACTGCCACCCCCCAAAAGGAACAAGAGGCCAGGAAGCCGGGCCCAATGGGAGAAATGGCCTTGCCTCCAGCTCCTCCAGGATGGGGTCCCGATTCTACCAGCAGTGTCCAAGGCCCCACCGTTAGGGTTGCCGGATAAAAATACAGGACATCAAATTGAATTTCAGATAAAAAAACAATATTTTTTAGTCTAAGTATGTATTTTTCTGCTTTTTTTTTTTTTAACTTTAGCAGCCCCACCACTGCTAGGCGACCCGGCCTCCTCGGCTCCTGAGCAGATGGAGATGGATGGCCCCGCCCTTCCCCTGAGCCCCAACTCCCCACTCAATTCATAAGCTTTACCCTCAAGCACACCTCAGTCCCCAGAGAGGCTCTGCTCGTCTCTCCAGGGGACCTCAGGGAGAAAGGTAAGGAGTCAGCCCTTACCTGGAGCCCGCTCTATGAGGAGGAAATCTTTATTTCCATGTTGTAGGCAAGGAACCTGAGGCAGAGGGGTGAAGCCACTGGCCCAAGGGCACACAGCTAACCGCCAGTAGGGCCAGATTCACACCCGAGGTCAGCCTACTCCAAAGCTAGTGGCCCTGGGGCAGGCCCCACGGCCCGTTCAGAGGTGGGAGAAGCAGGCACCCGGAGTACCATACCTATGGCAGCCTGTGGAGGATGGGAGGAAGCCATCAGACAGGGTGCAGCTCACCGGCACCGTCCCAGCGCTCGCCTGCAAACAGAAGGCCAGAAATCTGATCAGAGGGCGTTCAAGGCTGAAGTTCCAGCGGCAGAGAAGGCTCACTGACTCGTGACCTGTGCACGCCAGCCTGCCGGCTCTCACCCTGTTCCCCAGCCGCTTCGGGAGCACAGGACAGCGCCAGCAAGGGCCCAGCCCTCACCTTCATAAATCATTAACCTGCAGAAAAACCCAGCCGCGGCAGAACCCTAAGCCATCTTCCCAGAAGGCCCCTGCCTCCACGGACCTTCCTCTGCCCAATACCAAGGAACCTCGGGAGCCTGCTAGGTCCAGCTAGGCTGACAGGTGGGTCCCCACTGGCTGACAGGTGAAACTCCAGCCTCAGAAGCCAGGATCACACTCAGCGCCCGTGTCGCAGAAGCTGGATCACACCTGAACTGTCATGGACGTGGCCGGACACTTTCTCCTCCACGGGCGCCCTTGGGTCCAGCCGCCGCTCTCCCCAGCTCCCGCCCCAGTGGTCCCACGGAAGGCCATTCACTCTCTCTCTGTCTCTCCCTGTGCTGCACCCATGAGGTTGGCCACTTAGCACGTGGGTGTGAGGGAAATAAAGCGCTTCATGGAGACAGGTTGCTCGAGATCGGGGCGGAATCCCAAATGCTGGGAGCTGGGGGCAGTTTCTCCAGGCCTCGCAGTGGAGGATCCCGCAACCAAGAAGCCAGTGCCTCCACCGGGCTTCCCGGGCCCTGGAGCCAAGCTTGCCCAATGCCTCCTGCAAAGCAGTGACGGAAAGAGTTCTCCCCACTCCCGGTTCACACCCCCGATTCTGAGCTAGAGGCAGTCCTTCTAGACTTCCTGGGGAGGAGGGGATCGACCCTGGAGGGAAAGCCCCAAGCCCTCCTTTCTAATCAGCGCCTGACGCAAACTGGCTGCGAGGCTATTTTCCTTTCCAATCCTTAAAGCCTCTATTGGTGTTAGCTGGTTTCCTAAGTAAAAATAGGATGCATGTGAAGGGCAGATAATTAATAACAGCAAACATCTATGCAGTGCCTACTGTAAAGTGCTCATTATTCTGAGCATTTTACAAATATGAAAATCCAAATTATGAGAAAATGAGGCCCAGGGTGGTTAAGTAAGTAGCCCAAGATCACACAGCTAGTAGGGAGCAGAGCCAGGGGGTGAACCCAGGCCATGGGCCCCAGTGTGTGCTCATTATGTAACCACCATGCTCTACTGTCTCTCCAAGTCCAAAACAATACAAAAGATGTGCAATGAAAAGTCAGTCTCTCAAATCCCCCAGGACTGACCACTATTACTGGTTTCTTATGAATCTTTCCAGAACTATGCCATGTAGGCACTAGCTTGTTTATCCGTATGTATGCCTTGTTTTAGACAGGAGGAAGCACACTGCACACCCTGTGGTGCAACCACGTTTTTAAAAATTTTTTTAATTGAAGTATACTTTATTTACAAAGTTTCAGGTGTAGAGCAAAGTGATTCAGTTATACACGGGCACGTGTGTGTATATATATTCCTTTTCAGATTCTTTTCCATTATAGTTTATGACAAGAGATTGACTACAGTTCACTGTACTATACAGTAGGTCCTTGTTTATCTATTTTATACATAGTAGTGTGTTAATCCCAAATTGCTAATTTATCCCTCCACCACCCCCTTCCCCTTTGGTAATCATAAATGTTTTCTATCTGTTTTGTAAATAAGTTCATTTGTATCAGTCTTTTTAGATTCCACATATAAGTGATGTCACATATCTGTCTTCTCTGTCTGACTTACTTCACTTAGCAACCACGTTTTTTGCTTAAGAATCTCCATGATCAATTCAGAACAGTACACAGAAATCAGTCTCACTTTTTTAAAGGCTGCGTAGTATTTTGGGGCGGATGGGATATACTATAACTGACATAATCCCTATCAAGGGACACTGAGGTTGTTTCCAGGCTTTGGTGTTGTAAAGCCTTCCTCCATACACTTGGCCTTGAGCGCATTGGTGCATGAACCTGTCAGTCACACTCCTAGGCGGGATCTGCTGGGTCAGAGAATTGCACTTTTCATTCTGACTGAATGCAAACTGCTCTCCACTAAGTGTGTGACTGTGTCTTTTACCCACACTGAAAACTCTCAGCAAAGGTGGGGGAAAGCAAACTAAAATGTCTGCAAATCCCTTCGCAAGTTGAAAAGTCAAACAACAGCTGCATAGCAGTCTCCCTGCAGGTCCATCCGCCCTGTGGGCTCATTCAGAACCACCGAAGAAGGAGCAGGGAGACATACCCATTTTGCAGGAAGAAAAAGGAAGGCACCCAGCCCAGGTTCATGTGCAAACTGCTCCTTAAATATTTTCTTTAAGGTAGGTACATTGTGTTTTAGACATAATGCCATTGCACACTTAATAGACTAAGGTATAGTGTAAACATAACTTTTATATGCACTGGGAAAAATAAAGCGTGACTCGCTTTACTGCAGTATTCACTTTATTGCGGTGGTCTGGAACCCGCTTTACTGCAGTATTCACTTTATTGCGGTGGTCTGGAACCCAACTCAAAGTATCTCCCAGGTATGCCTGTACTAGTCATTGTAACTTTGATCACTTAGTTAAAGTGATGTCTCCCTGAGGTTTCTCCACTGTAAAGTTACTATTTTCCTTTGTAATTAATAAACATCCTGTGGGGAGAAATATATATATATATTTTTTCTGATCAAGCAGAAGCCCAGGATCCTTCCCTCTAGGCCAGAAAGTCCAATGTCCTCTCCTTTTTCCTCATTTTCAGGGATGATTCCTGCCCTCCCCTCCAAGCCCAAGGCTTTTCCCAGAAAGGAACAGAGACATCAACATATAAGGAGCCCAGAGATTTACCTGCATTATTTCATTAACAGATGAGGAAACCAAGGCTCAGAGAGGTAAGGATTTGCCCAAGGTCACAGAGGCAAGTGAACAAAGTGACAACATGCTTCAATCCACGGATTCAATCCAGGGGTATTGACCCCAAACCCTAGTCTCAACCCCTTAATCACACGGCCTCCCTGGACTTCAGGGCTGGCATCTGGGAGGCGTTTGCTGCAGACTAATCGGGGGCAGTGAGGTCCCCGGGCAAGGGCCCAGGCCAGCAAGCCCCGTGCACACCCACAGGCCTGTGGCCACCATTTTGCACACACGTGCCCCAAGGCTCAGAAGGATGTGTGTGAGGGAATAGGCATGGCTCAGAGCAGCGCAACTCCCTGCTAGAGACCTTCACGGCACAATAATTAGAAAAGAATTCAAGGCTACCTGATACCACCTGGGCCCACTACTCAGTAGCCATGATACCTTGGGTGAGTTACTTAACCCCCGTCTCTGTGCCTCAGTTTATTCATCTGCAAAATGGGGATTAAAAAGTACCTACTGGGGCTTCCCTGGTGGCGCAGTGGTTGAGAATCTGCCTTCCAATGCAGGGGACACTGGTTCGAGCCCTGGTCTGGGAAGATCCCACATGCCGCTGAGCAACTAAGCCCGTGCACCACAACTACTGAGCCTGCACTCTAGAGCCTGCGAGCCACAACTACTGAGCCCCCGTGTCACAACTACTGAAGCCTGCATGCCTAGAGCCCGTGCTCCATAACAAAGAGAAGCCAACCACAATGAGAAGCCCGCGTACCGCAATGAAGAGTAGCCCCCGCTCGCCGCAACTAGAGAGAGCCCGCGCACAGCAACAAAGACCCAATGCAGCCAAAAATAAATAAATAAATTTTTTTTAAAAATACTTCTAAGAAGTACCTATTTCATGGGGTTCTTAAGAAAATTAAAAGTAAATACATACAACACTCTTGGAGGGGTCCCTGGGACACGGTAGTCTCTGGCTGTCATTAACGCCCAGGGCACGGACTGTGATGACCAAAGCTCTACCTTGGGAGTCGGGGATCCAGGCTGGAGTCTCATCTCCACTGGCAGGTGAGCTGAGCCTTGGTGTCCTCATCTGTAAAATGGGGTTCCTGCTACCCGGCCCATGGGACTCCCAGCAGCGTCCCTGAGGTCAACCACAAAGCCCCAGCAGGCTCAGTCAGTGCCAAGATGCCCGTCATCGACGTGTCACCACCAAAATGGGAAACAGCAAATGGGACCGTGTGTCTGGGTTCTGCATCCCAGGAGATACCCTGGAGGAGGCTCAAAGGGGAACCCCAAGGGCTTCCAAGCCGTGAGGGTCTGGGGGCAGCCAAGTCCATCTGTGGGCTGGGCTCTGCCTCCTCCTCTCGGTGTGACCCCAAGCCCCACCTTGGCCTCTCAGAGCTGCAGCCTCCATCTCTGTAAAGTGGGCATGACAGCACCCGCCCGGAGGATGCCGCAGGCTGCCACAGCCAGGAGCCGTGGCACACAGGCATATAGGTGTGAACGTGAGCAAACATGTGGGGTTGCTCAGCTATTTCCTTTTTTTATTTTTTTTTTAAGCCTTCCTTGAGCTATGCGTGGTCTGCAAGCTTCAAGGTCGGAGGCTGAGCTGGAAGAAATGTGCTGTGATGCCCCTGAAATGAACCTCGCTCTTAAAAGCGATCCAGAACCTTCCTGCCACAGCGGTCTCTGGCAAAAGAGGCAGTCTGGCTGGGGAAGGAGCGTCGACTGAAAACCAAGAGTGGCCCAGCAGGATTATCTATAGAATTATCTACACTCAGGGATTCCAACTGTTTCTAAAGTGCAGAGAGGAAAAGGACAGAAGGAAACTCACTAAGGTATATGAACAGTGTTTGCCTGGGTGGCAGGGCTCCAGGAGATTTTCTTTTGACCCTCTTTCCATTTTTCTGAATTTTCCAGATCTTCTACAGTGAGTATTATAAGGAGGGAAGATGAAAAGAAGCATTCTCATTTTTAAAAAGAGGACTAAGGCAAAACATCACAGGCCGGACCAGACAGTAGCTGCAAGATGGTGTTGAAAGGGTGGGATCTGTTGCTAGATCTGACTTCGAATCCCAGCTCTGCCACTTCCAGCTGTTACAATTCACCCCCTTCTCCCCAGCGCCCGCCTCACAGAGGTCCTGTGCTCATGAAACGGGACCGTGGTGTGTGGTGGGGTAGCTCTCAGCCTACAGTGGCCACTGTTAGCACGGTGATATTCTCAGTGCTCCACGTAGGTGGTAGGGTTATGGAGACTTTCTTCTCTGGGGGGTCATCTCTTTAAACACGACTGCCAAGACTGGCTAGGCAGGCAGACCCCCAAATGGTGCTCTTGCCCATGAGCCTACACAGAACGACCAGCAGCAGGCTGTACTTCTCAAGCACGTTCAGACAGAGCGAGAAGCAGAAGAGCAAGCCCAGCTCCGGGTGTGCCCCCCAAGCGCGTCAAGTTCAGTGACCGGGACCACCCAAGAGCGGCCAGATTAGCATTTCCCTCCACCCTGGACAGCCCTGCTCACCACAGCAGGTGTCTTCCAGGCTCTAATTTAATCAGACCCTTATCAGTTCCTCCTTCCTCTAGAGCTCAAGGTCCATCTAGCCCAGAGGCCCGGCAGGAAACCCTCCTCCAGCCTGCACGCACCTGTCCCTCCTCACTAGTCCCTGAGATTCACCCCATCCCGGACCATCTCCCACCTCCCACTCAAGTGAATGTCCCCATCAGCTCCCCCTGAATGAGGCCTGGAGAAATACACCAGGAAGGCTCCTCAAAATCAGGGAGGCTGCACAAACCAGGCCAGGAGTTTGAGGATGGCGAAGGCGGGACTCTGCGGGGAGGGGAGGGGAGGGGAGGGGAGGGGAGGGGAGTGTGGGCAGGGGCCCAGGTAGGCAGGCAGGCAGGCAGTCCCAGAGGGAGATGCTGGCATAACCGAGTCGGGCAGCCTTGCCAGAGGAAATGTAGATGCCAACCTGTTCTGCACAGAGGGGAACAAGGACCAGGATCTGGCCCAGGCCCCCACCTCCAACTCTGGCCTCAGAGGCACCCTGTCTGTCTCCTGGAAGCTGGGAAAAAAGTGCGGGATGGGAGGTAAGACCAGGGGTGTGGACCAGAGCTCCTCCTGCAACCACAGCCTCCGGGAGGCCTCTCCAGGTTTCAGCCCCTGTCAGATGTGAGCTTGACCAACACACGCCCACCTCTGCCGCCACAGCAAGGGTTCCAAAGCACACAGCCTCAGACTCTTCCTCATCACCTTCGCCTTAGGAACGCAGGTCCTCAGCAAGGCCCTCCCTGACCTGCTGCACCACCCTCCCCACCGACCTCTCTGGTCTGGGCGGTTCCCATGCCCGGCCTGACTGTTCCAGTCCTCATGAAGGGCTTCAGGCCCATCGCTTTGCCGACCTGTTCTATATCTCTGGGTCTTTGCTCAGGTTGTTTGTTCCCTCCAGGGAGAATTCTCTCTCAGAACCAAAGAGCAAACTCCTACTCAACCTTCAAAACCCAGACCCTTCTCCTCTGTGAGGCCTCCCCAGACCCATCTCATGCAGTGGTTCCCAAGCCTGGTTTAAAAAATACCTGAGTCTGTGCTCACTTCAGCAGTACATATACTAAAATTGGAAAGATACAGAGAAGATTAGCATGGCCCCTGCACAAGGATGACACGCAAATTCGTGAAGCGTTCCATCTTCTTTTGTTATACAGCAGCAACTAACACAACAATGTAAAGCAATTATACTCCAATAAAGATGTTTAAAAAAAAGAAAGAAAGAAAGAAACCTGTGTCCCAGGCCCACAATTCTGAATTGGTAGCCTGTGGGTGCAGCCTGAGAAAGTCTATTTTCAAAGAGCACAGGTGATTCTGGGATACCTACAGCCCCCATTAGAACGGTCTCCCTCCCTAGACGGGCCTCTTCTTTTCGTCTCAGTGCCCAGAGCACCAACCCACACGCTAGACAACAGCTGAGCTGCACTGAACTAAGCCCGGAGCCTGAGAACTTTCATCTGCTTAGGATCCACTCACTGAGGAGACCATGAGGCTGGCGTATCCCTGAACCTGGGGTGGCTGCAGGTGTGGGGCTTCCTGACCAGTGGAGGAGGGGCACAGGCCCAGATGGGGACCTCAGCCCAGGTGTCCTCTGCCCTGCCCAGAAAGCCTGGGGCCAGGAGGAAGAGCAGGGTCTGCAAGCTGTATGGCGGGGGCACCTCTGCCCTGGGAGTCCCTCATCGCAAGCAGCCCCCCTGCTGCAGACTGTGGAGGGGGCTAGTTCGCAGGGGCTCTGGAGAGACAAGGTGCCTTGGCCAAGAGAACACAGGTGGAGGTACAGCAAGGAGGACACGTGTCCAGGACCCAGAGCCCTGGAAAGCACTCAGCCTGGGGTCAGAGAGACCAGCTTCAGACGCTGAATGTGCGCTTGCCCTCCAGCGGCCAGACCTCAGGAAGTTACTCACCCTCTCTGTGCTTCCTGTCATCATCTGTCAGATGCAGATGTAAGTGGAGTGACATCTGAAAATGCCGGCAGGCCCTTACCAAATGTTAGTTCCCTTCCTGGAGTTCCTGCCGCTCCTGGAGGACAGTGTTGCCCCATTCTGCAGATTGCTCAACTGAGTCCAGGCCGATGGTCCACCAGAATACCAGCCCTGACCTTTGTGACCCTCGTCATCCTTGAGATCACAAAATGATCGTCTTAGAAACAATAACAGGTGCCGTCTCCCAGCACTGCCGTCTCCCAGCACTGCCGTGCACCAGAACCCCTGCTGAACATTTTACAGTGTCTGTCTAATTTAATTCCCACAACAGATGAGGGAAAGGAGGCTGAGAGGCTGAGGATGTTCCCAAGGCCACACAGTGGCTGAGCAGGGTCCCTGGGTCGTGAGCTGGGAGAGCCAGGGCGGGACCTTCGGGCTGGGATCCCAGCCACGGGATCCCAGCACGGACCAGGTGCCAGGTGGCTGAGGGCACGGGTGAGTGGGGAGAGCATCCTCCCAGACCCTCCACAGCCCGTAGTGGGAGCCTCCACATGCCAGAGGGACACAGGGCCAGCTCCTCTCCCTGCACACCAGGCGCCAAGCCACTCAATGGGCTTCCTGCCATGGGCAGGGGTGAGGCTGGCCAGTGGCTGAAGCCTCAGACAATGGAGGCTCTGTAACTGCCCGGGGTAAGTGTCCCCTCTCCCTAGGCGTGCCCCTGGTCAATGATCCCCAGGCAGGACAGCTTGGGGGCAGGCCCCCTCCCATACCAACCCTGGAGGAGGCCTCTGGGCAGAAGGGACCCCTGGGGGCTGTTGCTAGGAAACCAAAGCCAGCCTGGAGAAGCGGCTGCCACCAGAACAGCCCCCAGACCCTCCCCCTCCTCCTCCGCCTCCCAGCCCCCAGGCACATTAACCCCTTTGTCCCCAGAGGTCCAGTCCAGGCGGAAGGCCCCAGGCTGAAGGGCCAGGTGAAAAACTGCCAATCCGAGGGTCCCAAATTCTTGGCCACATCCTGGGTGGCCCATTCGATGGGGCTCCACAGCACACACACTTGGAAGCTGGAAGAGGACAGCGTGGAATCTGCACCACCCCTTCACCTTTCTGCGCCTCAGTTTCCCCATCCAAAGCCCGGGCAATTTAGTGCCAGGGCGGCTCTAGAACACTCATACCAGCAGTGGAGCATTTTCATGGCAGAACCAAACCCAAGAGGTGGCTTTGTTCCCTCCTTTTCATGAACAGGGAAGCTGGGGTTCAGACTGGGGAAGCAACCTGCCCAAAGTCACCCAGGAAGCATGAAGTGGGACCAGGAAATGGAGGGGTCTGACTCCAGGCGATTTCACGGAGCTGGATGTGGGGGAAGGATGGACGGTCCAGGCTGCAGAAATGGCCCAGGCAAAGGACCTCCAAATGCTGGGCTGCTCCCAGGCTCAGGACTCCAACCTCATCTTGATCTGCGCCTCCCCAGGCAACCTCACCCATTTCATGGTTTTTAAGACCATCTCTACGGTGACACCACCAGCCTGACCTTCCCTGGAACTCCAGACCTCTGCCCAGAAGTATGCCTGCTCGGCACGTCCACTCACTGGTCCACAGGGCATATTGAACTTAACATCCTGATCGCCACCCTCAGTCCTCCCAGGCGTCCCATCTCGCCTGACAGCAGCTCCAGCCTGCCAGGAGCTCAGGCTAAACACCTCAGGCTCAGCCCTGGCTCCCCACTCTCTCTCACACCTACATGCCACCCATCAGCAAATCTCGCTGGCTCTACCCTCCAAACATGTCTAGAATCTGACCACTTCGCACCGCCTCCCCTGCTACCCCCCGATCCACACCACCACCATCCCTTCCCGGGACCATTAAAATAGCCCCTTCCCGCTTTCACCCCCCTACCCCCCACCCCACACACTTTGTTCTCAACACGGCAGCCAAGTTACTCTTCTGCTCAAAGCCTCAAATGCCTTCCTACCTCATTCGGAGTGGAAACCAGGGTCCTCACCTTGGTCAACAAGGCCCTACATGATGTGGTCCCTCCACCAACTCCCTGACTTCAAAGCCTACCTCTCTCCCCACAGCTTTTCTACCCTAGTCACAATGACCACCGTGCAGCCCCTCAAACACCCTACCACAGGGCAGCCTTCGCACTTGCTGTCTCCTCTGCCTGGAACACTCTTCCCCCAGATATACACATGGATGACTCCCTCACCTCCTTCAGGGCTCTGCTCAAAGGTCACTGTGTCAGAGAGGCCCCCTCCAACCACCCGCTTTAAAATCGCACGTACATATCCCCACCACACTCTTTCCTCTGACTCTGCCCTCCCCGCCTTCATAGTATTTAACACCTCCGGGAATCTATACATTTCAGTTGTTTACATCAGTTTCCTCCTACCAGAATGTGGACATTATCGTTTATGCTCATCGCTCCATCCACAGCCCTGGAATGGTGCCCGGCACACACCAGACCTCAACACACACTTGCTGAATGAAGGAAGGGATGCTGGTCCACACCAGCTGCGCCACGACAATCAGAGGAGGGGAGAAGGCGGCCGAGGCCTGCGGGGCACCCGCTCTTGGGGCCGCGCCTCCTCCTGCCCGAAACCAGCCTCCGCCAGGACAGCTCCTCCCAGGAGAGCTGCACAAACAGAGTCAGTGCCAAGCTGCGCAAGAGGCGGTTCCCCCAAAACCAGTCTGGGAAGAGGCCTGGGGCCCGTGCCGGGGTGTGATCAGGAGAGGGGTGGGGCGGGTACGAGGAAGGACTCGCTCCCAAAAAGACCGCATTCTTGCTCTGGTGAGTCAGAAGCATGTGGTCAGGAGAGCAGACAGGACGCCGAAGCCCCGGTGGCTGCCGCCCTCGGCCGCTCTGGCAGGCAGGTGAGGGCCCCTGGCATACACCCGGCTTTCCCGGGAAGGATCACGGGAGCCCCCGGCTGGCAGGCCACCGAGAGCAGAGGAAGCCTCCCTGTCAAAGCCCACAAGGGTCCAGTCTGGCTCCAGTCTCTTCTTCTGGCCCAAGCTCTGCCTCCCTCTGAGAGGGGGTGGTCCACTTTGTCCCACAGAGAGCTCCAGGCAGGAAGAAATAACCTTTGCAAAACTCGGAGCTAAAAATAGCTCAGCCCACCCAAGCAAGGCAGGGCAAGCTGGCTGGACAGCACCTGAGGTCTCCCGAAACACAAGCCCCGCAAGGAGCCCCAGGGGACGCAGAGGCCTCAGCCCCAAAGGCCAGCACTTAAGCTTCAAGCCACCCCCTTCACAATGTGCGGCCCTCCCCCAGGGAAGATGTGAGTGTCATTCCAGCAGCTCCCTGTCCGCCGCACCTGCCAGGGAGAGACGGAAACACCTGTCCTCCCACCAGCCCCCAAAGGGGCGGAGCACACACGAGTGGAGAGGATCAGCCCCATGTTACAGAGGAGGAAACTGAGGCTCAGAGAGATAGAGAGATCTGTCCATGTTCAAGAAGCTCATCAGAGGCAGATCCATGATTAAGCTGCAGGTGGAGAGGTCTGGCCACGTCTTTTCGCTGTAGCAGGGTGCCTCTCCCTCAACAGACCAATGGATCCACCCACTCCCTTGCAATGAATACCACACCTCTGACAAGATGCTGCCTGGGGCTCTGGGAAGGGGGCAGAGGAGACTGGGCTGGAGGTGTTGGGGGGAGCGGGGTTTCAACCATGAAATAAATTTGCCCTGAATCCTGCTGTCCTGGGATGGAGTCAAATCCTGGACTATGGCCCCCATGGGGAACCGGTCCCAAACACCGGTCCTCTTTCATCATCAGTTTTGGCAAAAGCTTAACTGATGCTCTCGACACCAGCCCTGTACTTGGACTCTTGAGGGACTGGCACCCACAGCCTGGTCCTACAGAGAATCCCTACCCTCCCTTCTCACAGAAACCGCACTGGGTCCCACGGGCTGTGAGCCCACCTCTGCCTGCATCCTGCCGCCCGGTGGAAAATGGGGGACCCGTTGCACTCAGGGTGCCCCCATCCTGAGGCAGTCTCTGGTCCTGCAGGGTATCCCTTGGGCACCCCTTTCTGCCACCATCATGCCCCAGGCATGATTTTTAGGAGAGTGAGTCTGCAATCAAACCTGGTTGGGTTCTGGCTCTCCATTTCCTCACCGTGACACAAAGACATTATTTCACTGTTCTGATCCCTGGTTCCCTCTTCTGTAGGAAAACTCTAAAAATCCCCACTGCAGAGAGTTGTTATAAGGATTAAATGAGGATAATTCACATAAAATACCTCGCTGAGAGCCTGGAACACAGGAGGTGCTCGATAAATGTTTGTTGAATGAATGAATGACCACCTCCTTCTAACTGGACAGCAGCCCTGGCCTACAAGAAGGGGTGGTGTCCCAGGTGGAGCTGAGCAGTCCCAGGGCCCTCCCCATCACTGGCCTCCAGAGTCTTTCTGGGTCAGTGAAAGCCCTCCTGCAGCTTCTGACCATGCAGTGTCCCCCACTGAGGGCCAGGGGTGCCCACTGATGTGCTCTGGGACAGCCACCAGCTTGGCCTGGCCCTGAAGCCAACACTCAGCTCCCCAAAGCCTCCACACACTTCCTGCTCCTTTTAAAGTCAAGATTCCAGGCAAGAAGGAAAGGAGAGGACCCCAAAAATGACAGTGATGCTGAGTTCCCTTAGTTGGTGTGAAATACAGTGATGACCAAAGCTCAGTGCGTCGTGCCAGGGAGACATTCCAATTGCCTGAATTCACGTGGTCAAGGGGAGGCTGGGCCTCGCAGCTGGCTGCAGATGTACCCCTTATGTAAAGCACCCTGGCTGGAGAATCAGCCCTGGGGAGAGTTGCAAATGTCAGGATGCTTCAAATGAACTCAGATGTATTCTGCTAAAGTCAGGGACAGCAACCCCGCCTCCAGGCAGCAAACTTACAGTGACCCCCCACCCCCACCCCGCCTGCCCACGGCTGTCACTTGACACTGCATCAGAAGCATCCTCAAGTGACCTGTGGAAAGAGACAGGCCTGGGAAGGCAGGATCTGGTGCTCTCCTCCCTGCTTGCAGCCAACAGGTGCTCCAAAATGCTAGATGACGGCAGGGGGACACACGCGCGCACCTGTGCGTTTCCTGCCAAGGCTGAGCCTTTGCCAGGTTCATCCGGGGTCTGTCCTGTGGCCAGGGTCTTGGTCAGAGGACGGAGACACCATCTCCTTTCCCATTAGGATGCAAACCAGGAAGCGAGTGAGGAAGGTCACGTCTTCCACATATGTGCCATGTACGTTAGAACTGAGCTCTCCAGGTCCCACTCCCTCCTCCTGGGAACCTAACAGCGTTCGAGGGGAGGGCGGGAAAGCCGACCTACTTTTCTGGATCCACCCAACAATATCTCTTAATCATTCCACAAAAATTGATTGAGCACTACTGGATGCCAGGTACCATGCAAGGTTCTGGGGGTTTGGATCCTGCCCCCTTGAAATCCACAACCCCACAGGGATGCAGATGCTAAAAAATGACACAAGTCCATACATCTGTACAAACCAGGACAGGCACTATGGGGTGGGGGGACACCAGGGCTTAATTGAGACTGAGGCAGCCAGTCGAACATTCCGACTCAACTCGCCCAGAACTGAAGATGGTCGTATGTACACCCTATGGCTGTTGGATGACCTGCCCTACATTGTAACCACACAGAGCAAGGGGACACAAGGCCTGGCGATGGCCCTGTTCTTTTGCCAGAGGCTCTGCCTCCGGTTGGCCTGGGCCAAGGCACACAACTGCTCAGGCCTCCAAGGGCTCTCCCACCTCCCAACGGATGTTCGCATTTTATGCCAAACCCAAGGAATACGGGATGTTGTGGGCGCTTTTTTCCTCTTTTGTTTTTTTTGGAGGGTGGCAGTACTGGATTTCAAATTTTCCATTCCATCTTGATGTATGCAATTACAGTTTCACTGATCCGTCTAAGGCAGTGGTTCTCAACGGGAGTGACTTTGCCACCCAGGGACATTTGGCGATGTCTGGAGACGTTTGGGTTGTCACAACGGGGAGGGAGGGGGAAGCTAGTGGCATGTAAGGGGTAGAGGCCAGGGATGCTCTGCACGTCCTACAGTGCAGAGCCCGGCCTCCACAGCAGAGAACTATCCAGCTCAAGTGTCGACAGTGCTGAGGTCGAAAACTCCTGGTCTCGGGGCATCTGGTCAAGTCCTCTGGGGATCTAGGGCAGACACTGGCCTGTTAATGCGGGGTAGTGTTACTGTTATTAGTCACAGGGACACAGAGACCAAAGTCATCGCCACCGGTTTCCATGGCAGGAAATACCAGGTTCCAAGTCTCTAAAGAAACTGAATTATGCTCTGGTTACTTGTTTTTGTGGATCTCGGGGCAGAGACTGGGGGCAGAGACCACGACCTACTTTTCCGTGTGCCTCCACCACCTGGCGTGGCATCTGGAATACAGGAAGTGGGGAGGGAGGGCAGGAGGGAGGGAGAGAGGGCAGGCTGCAGCCTCTTCAAAGCAAGGACCACGCCTCACGCCTCTCCCTCCTCAGCACCCAGCACCTGTTCCTGGCACCTAGCCGCCATCTCTGAGTTCACAAATAAACAACCAGACCTGAGCTCTCCTGGGCCAGGGCCGATGCCCCACTCCCCTCTGACCACCTCCGCCCCCCACCGCCCCGAGCTCGGAGCTCACGGTCCAGCAGGGGAAGGTGAACTGAATGGGCTCCAACAGTCAAGAGCAGGCGGTGCTTCTGCGGGGGAGACCTGGAGGTCTAGGGGAACTCCCGGGAGTGGCCCTGAACCTGGGGTGGGAGGATGTCAGTTACTGCTCCTTGAAACAGTAAACAAAAGCATGAATAGTTCATCTCTGCAAGGCCTGGGACAAGGGAGCAGGAGAGAGGGAGGGAGGACGGTAGAAAGGGGGTTTCCAGTGGGAGTCAGGGGCCCCTGCGCTGCCCTGGCTAGTCTCTCCCCAGCAACCCGGCCCAGGTACTCATCCACAAAAGTGGCACTGAGTGGGTGGAATCCAGGGCCCAGACACGGGGGCGCAGAAAAAAGGCAGACACTCGCTCCTGGAGTTGCCACCAAGGAGTGAATGCCAAAATCAGCATCACAACACCTCACGTGTATTAACCGCTAACTTAGGGCCCGGAGCAATTCCAAGTCCTTTACTCTTATAGTTACTTTAATCTTTACAACAACCTTTTCAGAGAGGAACTATTATCACCCCCATTTTACAGATTAGGAAACAGAGGCACAGAGAGGGTAAGAAAATTGCTCAAGGTCACACGGTCAATACAAGGGGGAACTGGGATTGGATCCCAGGCCATCTAGCTGCAGGGCTGTGCCTTGAACCCCTACGGTATTCACACCTCTGCACCTCAGCCACTAGCCGGCCACCAGTCCGCTGGGCCATGGGGAGCTGGTGGGACAGGGACCCTAAGCAACAGCACATCAGGAGAACGTGGGGGACCAGCAGACAAAGTGCTCCGGCCCGGTGGCCCTGGGCAAGTGTTCTAGCTACGATGTCCCCAGCAGAGCCTCAATAAGTGGCCCCCTCCTGGAGCAGCTGAATGCAAACATGTCAAGTCTCGCTGGGCATCCTTGTCCAGAACCACCTGGGGGCTGAGGGTAGGCACAGGTTCCCGTGAACGCCAGGGATTCACCCTCACCAGTCCAGCCACTCCCCCGGAGCACGCACCTGGGCAGGGTCGGCCTGAGATTCAGGTCCCACTGTGCTGGCAGTGTGCCAGCCACCGCCTGAGCCGGCGCCCTCCCCTCTGCTGTGGCTGAGGGGACCACAACGTCAGGCCAAGCCCGGCGGGACCCCCTTAGGGCGGGCAGCATCGATCCCCTCCTAACCCCTCTCTTTGAAAGGGCGCCTGCTGATCAGAGCAGGCTGGGTGATCCACTGTGATTCGCAGCATTGGCCCTGCCATTAGTTCGGAGTCAAGCATGTTGTATTTTCCCACAATCAGCCACTCTCAGAAGAGAGGGATCTCTGAGAGGCTGAAATCCAACCTGTCAGCCAGGGCAAGAATTCCTTCTTGAGGATCCCAACAGATGGGTGGGTCAGAGCACAAACTTTGCAATCAGACAGCCCTGACTCCAAATCCTGGCCCCACAACCCAGCATACATGTGACTTGACCTCCATAAGCCTCAGTTTACTCATCTGCACACTGGGTGTAATAACACCCCTGAGACCCAATTAAGTAATATACTCATTCATGCATTCAGTCAATCAATTCACGTTTATTAAGCACCCCTGTGAGCCAAGTACTGTTCTAGGTGCCTGGGATACATCAGTGAACAAAAAAAGAAAAAGCCTCCCTGCCCTGATGGAGCTCACTGAGCCCAGCGCTATACCAGCCACAGAGTGGCTATTCCATAAACGCCTCACCTCTACCCAAGCCTGAGCCACTGTCCCACATCATATTCTCATGTTTGAATTCCTCCTTTGGCAGAAGACTCATCGTCCCACATTAGAAAAGTCTAAACCTGCCCTCGTTTCATTCTGTGAAGTTTCTCAGGACAGGCCTCCTCCCTCCTGCACGGGACACCCATAAGCTGGCCCTCCTTCCCCGAGTCAATCACACCCTCACTAGGATGTGTTCCAGGCTGCCACTGTCCCTCTCATTGGTTCAACAAACACTTCCTGAGTACCCACTACACGCCAGGCGGTGGACTACCCTGGAACATCAGCTGGGTTGCATTTCCTCCTTGCCAAGGTTGGGGCACATGTGGGAACACGGCAGCCTCAGCTCACCACCTGGGACATGAACTCACATCACCAACGTGTGTGGAAAATCAAGGCCATTCCTCCAGAAGTAGGTTCTGCACTTTCCTGCTAACAAGCGTGAAATCGAAGTGACAGTAATTGACATGAAATCCCAACTACAGCTCCAGCTAGCTGGGAATCAAACTAAGGCTCACTATGATCTCTGAGTTTCTAGTAAAACCGGGAGCCAGGTGTGGGGTTTCGCATGTGGTTCGGGCTGGAAAGCCCGGTCCCCACGTGACTCCGCACTCAGTCTCGAGGCTCCCGGAGGACAGCGGCTGAGTCCGCTTGCTGCTCCACCGGAACTGCCTAACGCCATACCTGGCAGCTAGCAGGGGTTCAATAAATGTGGGTTGGATTGAACTGAGTCCGAAAGCTGAGGCTCAGAAAGGCAAAGGGACTTGCCCGGGGTCACACAGCTAGAGAGCGGGCAGCAAGCTCCGGACCCAGGTCTGCGCGGCTCCAATGCCTCTGCCCGGCCTCCCTTTAAACTTACCCAGGTTTGAGTACGTGCAGTCCAGCAGCCTAACAGGAGCCCTCCCAGGACAGGCTTCCTGGGGCAAAAGTCACCACTCCTCCAGGCCCAAAGAAAGGAGAGGTGAAAGCCAGCCACATGAGACCTTATTAGGGAAAAGTAAAGAAAGGAAAACCCAAAGCGCCCTGGTGGAGGAAGGGCCAGCCTGTGAGTCATGTAGCCCAGAATATTCTATTCATAGCTGGCTTCAGGGCAGGCCGGAGAGGTGAGGGAGGCCAACCGCCCCAGGGGCCCACCCCAGGCGGCTGATGGAGCAGCAACGGGACCGGTGGACCTCGGGCTGCCTCTGCCACCAACTCCCACCAACGCTCGACAAGTCACTTCCTCTCCCAGGCTTCTGATTTTCAGTCTTGTGAAAACAGCCAAGGGTCTGGGGCTGCCACTGCCTATAGGGCTGGGGGTGGGGAGACCAGGTAAAAGCCAACACCCCCCGCTCTCCCCAGCTAAGCTTACCCCACATCCCACCCATCCTGTTATGGAGCGGACGCCCCGTCCTGCCCCGTCCTCAGCTGCCTGCAGCACCAGCCCATGCTACTCCTAGACTGCTGGCAGCACTGGGAAGCAGTCTTCACTCGCCTTTCAGACCTGCTGGTCACTTTCAGCCTTAGAAGACTACCCCCCGAGAGCCTGAGGAGGGCAGTCAACTGACTGAACACCTACTTTCTACCAGGAGCTCTGAGAACACCATCTCACTTCCTCTTCGCCATGGCCTGGTGAAGTAAATTAGAATTCCTGTCTTTCAGAGCGAGCTGACAAGGCTAAGCCAGACGAAGGCACCTGCCCGAGATCACAAAGCTAATAAGACCTGGAATGCAAACCCAGGTCCTGAAGCCCCAAACCTATGTTCTCATTCTGGCTTGTGTATCGGCTCCCAGAGGATGGGAACTGTGGCTGGGCCCTGTCATGCATGGTATTCAAGAGAAGGCTTATTTGGGGCTTCCCCGGTGGTGCAGTGGTTGAGAATCTGCCTGCTAATGCAGGGGACACGGGTTCGAGCCCTGGTCCGGGAGGATCCCACATGCCGCGGAGCAACTAGGCCCATGAGCCACAACTACTGAGCCTGTGCGCGTCTGGAGCCTGTGCACGTCTGGAGCCTGTGCTCCGCAACGAGAGAGGCCGCGATAGTGAGAGGCCTGCGCACCGCGATAAAGAGTGGCCCCCGCTTGCCACAACTAGAGAAAGCCCTCACACAGAAACAAAGACCCAACACAGCAAAAATAAATTAATTAATTAATAAACTCCTACCCCCAACATAAAAAAAAAAAAAAGAGAAGGCTTATTTGACTGGCCAGGTGGTTACTCCCGAAGCCCTGCCCAGGCCCCAGGAGAGCTTTGTACATTGCAAACAGGAAGCGCTCCCTGGGATCCTGCGCCCAGCATCACTGCACTCAGGTGTCCTGGGCCCGGTCCTGCCTGCCAGGGACCCCAAACAAGACTGTCCCCACTTTGCAAAAAAGGGGATCTGAGGCCCAGGCTCAGAGGAGCCGGAGAGCAAACCTCAGCACCTGTGACCCCCACAGCATCCTGGCACAGCCCTAGCAGCAGCAAGGAGACCACTGGGGGCCCAGGGCCAGAAGAGCACGGGCTTTGCTGAGAGACCCTCCCGGGTCCAACCCCAGGTCCCCCCATTCGCTATGTAAACCTAAGCAGACCTCCTGCCCTCTCTGTGCCTTGGTTTCCTCCTCACTGTAAAGCAGACGCAGCAGCCCCTGACCACTGGACAGTAACGGCAAGTAAATGCAGTCACGTGGAATGGAGCAGGTGCCCTTTCTTCCCCTGGAGGGTGCTTGCCTATCCTAGCCATCAGCTGGGCGGGAGGCTCAGAACCTGGCAGTCCCCCAGGCAGCCAGCCCAAACAGGTTTCCATTCGGAGCTAGCTTTCTGGATTTAATATTTACCTGCTTGTGACCCAAATCTTCTGGGGCATCAGGCATGCCCAAATCACTCAGCCCTGAGCATTCAAACCAAGCAGGGACGTGATGCGGGAGAGGTAGGGGGGTGCTGAGGCCGGGACAGGTGTCTGAAGTCCCGGTCTCTCCAGGGCACCCAGACCCAGACTGGCTGGGGAAGAAGAGTCCCTTCCATGTGCCCCTACAGACTAGTGCGACCCTCCCCCCATAGCACCCTGCTCTGAAGACCCCGTGCCCCCGTCACATGATGATCCATTCCAAAGGACACCAGAAACCAGTGAGGGCATGTGAAGGGGGGGCTGGGACCAAGAGAGGTGGCCCTACAGACATGAGACCGACCCCCAGAGTCTGCGGGCTGTGGAGGTGACCGTCCACAGCATGCTCACCAGGTGGAGATTTCACTCTACCGGTTAAGACCCAAGTTTTCAGACTTCAGTAATAAGCCCAGTGCAGAGAAGGAACCACCAGACTCCGCGCTCCTCCCAGCAATCCTACGGGGCATCACAGATGAGAAACCCGAACTCGGAGCCTGAGTCAGCTTGCCAATTAGTCATAATTAGTCAGAGGCAGAGGCGGGATTCGAACAAGGCCTTCTGGGTCCAATCACCCCAGCACGACTGCCTCCCAAGCTCCACACGTCAACTAACATTTATCCGATGCTTTACTGGGTGCCAGGCACTGCTCTGAGAACTCTGCACACGACAACTCTCTTAATCGGTTCAAGAACAAACTGAGAAACTGAACTGAAACACAGGGAGGTAGAGACACTTGCCTCAGGACACACAGCTGACAAAAGGCAGAAGTGAGAATCAAAACCAGGCTGATGGGGCTTCCCTGGTGGCGCAGCGGTTAAGAATCCACCTGCCAATGCAGGGGACATGGGTTCGAGCCCTGGTCCGTGGAAGATCCCACATGCCGTGGAGCAACTAAGCCCGTGCGCCACATCTACTAACCCCGTGAGCCACAACTACTGAAGCCCGCGTGCCTAGAGCCTGTGCTCTGCAACAAGAGAAGCCACTGCCATAAGAAGCCCACTCATTGCAAAGAAGAGTAGCCCCCACTCGCTGCAACTAGAGAAAGCCTGCGCGCAGCAACGAAGACCCAATGCAGCCAATAATTAATTAATTAATTAATTAATTTTTTAAAAAAACAGACTGATGCCAGAGGCCAAGGCTCTTAGCCACCCACCCTTGCATCTACTCACCTCCCCAGAGCACCCTGCCCTCCTCATCTACCAACAGAGGCAGAGCCCTTGGGTTGCAGGAGAGACCCACTCCAGGAAAAGAGCCATGGGCTCAACAAGTTTTCACAGAGGCAATGGCTCTGATCCGCTCAAGGAGAGAACTGAAGGCCCAGGAGGCCGACAAAGGTGAGAGCTGGGGGGCCCCCTTGGTCATCTCCATTCTCCCCCTTCCCCCAGCCAAGGGAGCCCAGGCGATGGTGTCATTCCCCACCTGCACCCTGCCCAGGGCCCACAGAGCCACAGGCTCCTCAGTGTGGCCCACAAGGCCATCCCTTCTTCCAGATCACCCCACACCTCCCCACTCACCAACGATGAATGTTTGCTGAGCACCTACTGTGGACCAGGCCTCATGGAGAAACAAACATGGAAAACAAAAGACAGAGCCTGAGCTCCAGGAGCAGAAGAGGTGCTCCCACCTGCCCAGCCACAATGACCTGCGCTCCCCAGGGCAGGACCCTTCCTTGGCCTGGAAGCCATGCCCTACGTTATCTGCCTGGGACCCTCCCACCTACATTTTGAGCCTTAACACAAGCCAGCTTCAGGGAAATCTTCCATGAGGCCCACTGGGAGAACCAGCCACTCGCCCCTCTGAGCAACTAACACTCTGGACTGGAATCATTTGCTTTGCTTTCTGACCCCTCCACCCACTAGACTGTGAGCTCCTTGAGGGTAGGGACAAGGCTTTTCATTTCTGTCTCTCCAGTACCTAGTGCAGCCTTCAACACACGGTAGAGATTCAAGAGTGATGTGTGGATGGGTGGATGGATGGTTAGGTAAGTGGGTGGATTAGTGGATACATGGATGGATGGAGAGATGGGTGGATGTGTGGATAGATGGATGGGTGGATCGATTGATGGATGAACGGATAGATGGATAGATGGGTGGATGAATGAATAGATGGATGGATGGATGAATAAAAGAATAAGTGAATGAAAAAATGACGGGTGTCCATAAGCAGTGACCAAAGGCCACTGGGCTCAGGGCTCTACTTCAATCTGGAATTTACCAGGAAGCCCAGCTTTGCCCAGGTATTTAATCTGACCCAACCATTTTCTAGACATATTTCCCCAAACTGGCTGGGCATCCCTATGTGATCACTGTCTGTCTCCTTCACCAGGTTGTAGCATAGGTGACATAATGTCCGAGACTGCATCTGGTCTAACAATTAAGTCCTCAACGCCTTCCCCTGGGCCTAGACCACTGCATGAGTGAACGACAAACAAATGAACCAAAGACCTAGGGAGCTTTTTAAACATGGAGATTTCCTGTCGCAGCCAACATCTCCTGGCTTAGAATCACTAAGGGTGAGAGTCAAGAATTCGTATTTCGTTCAAAAGCTTCCTGGTGATTCTAATAATCAGTCAGGTTTGGGAAACACTAGTTTGTTGGCAAGAAGAGTAACCAGCTACTGAAGGCTGTGACCACAGATGAGGGCCGCTCGGAACAGGGTCACACAGAGTCATCACCAAACCTGGCAGGTTGTCACTCTCCTAAGCCTTTTTTGGCTCAAAGAGAGTCTAAGGGCCTTTTGCAAAGTGTGGCCCTTGAACTACTGACTCCACAACAACCTGAATGAAGGGGAGGCTTTTTAAAAATGTAGACTCTGGGCTTCCCTGGTGGCGCAGTGGTTGAGAGTCCGCCTGCCGATGCAGGGGACACGGGTTCATGCCCCGGTCCGGGAAGATCCCACATGCCGCGGAGCGGCTGGGCCCGTGAGCCATGGCCGCTGAGTCTGCGCGTCCAGAGCCTGTGCTCCGCAACGGGAGAGACCACAACAGTGAGAGGCCCGCGTACCGCAAAAAAAAAAAAAAAAAATGTAGACTCTAAGGTCCAACCCCAACCTACAAACTTAGAATCTCTAGGGGTGAGGCCCGGGAGTCTGCATTCTTTGCAGGCTGTCGGGGCAATGCTGGCATACGCTAACTTAAAAGAATTACTGGCTCCCAGTTCCCAAGGGTGCTCGGAGCACCTGCTTGTATCTGGCACCTTCATGCACACCTAACCTCCTGAGAAAGAAAAGCTCCTGTCAGGACATCTTGGGAGTTCCCTGGTGGCCTAATGGTTACGATTCGGGGCTTTCACTGCCGTGGCCCAGGCTCAATCCCTGATTGGGGAATGGGGAACTGAGATCCCGCAAGCTGTGTGGTGTAGCCAAAAAAAAAAAAAATAGGGGGATATCTTGGATGACTCCAAGAACCCAGCAAACGAATGAGGGTATGAGGCCAAAAGGTAACAAATGTGCCCATTCCTCAGAACATCAGCCCCAAAGGGAACCAACAAATCACTACACCTAGCCTCTTATCTTACAGATGTGGAAACTGAGGCCCAGAGAGGGCTGTGTCTTGCCCAAGGTTATAAAAGAGTGAGTGGCAGAGCCAACCTAGAAGCCAGGTGGCCATGCCCCAGACTCACCCCACGGTCCCAGACCGCCCTGCCTCGCATCCTCCAAGCCTGCTCCCAGGTGAGCCTGGCAGCAGGGCAGCAGCTGCCGGCCCTGGACATCTCAGCCAGGCTTGCTGTCCCAGGAAGACAGGGTGGCTCCAATCAGGGAAGGCTCCTTCTGTTTCCACCACGTATGGTGATAAAGCAACTCGTGCTCCAGGAAGGAGGAGGCATCAGAGAATGGAATGAGCAGAAACAGTCTGGTCGGTTATGCACCCCAAGGAGACTGGTGAGGGTGCTGAATGCCACAGCTCAGTAGGGATGTCTCCCCAGAACTCTACGATCAGTCCACAGTGCCTGAGTTCAAATGTTTAAATAGTCCTGAGGAACCACCGACATCAGTGTTCCTCAGTCTGCACATCTGGGGAAATACCTGTGTCCTGCAATACGCTAATAAATACTCAGTGCAAAAAAAGGTGTTCAGTGGTCAAAGACCATGGAAGAACCAGGGTAGAAGTTGCCCTTCTAGATGTTAAAGGCATGGAAAAGTCCTGCAATTTCAGCATCTGCTTGAATCATGATACAGATGAAGAAAGTTGGAGGCTGAGAGGAATTACATGCCCTTCCCAGAGTCACAGGGCGAGGAAGGGGGTGGGGGGACGGTAAGGCTCGAGCAAGACAGCCTGCCTCCAGAGTCCACACTGGCGACCACCATGCTTATACTCGGCGAGATGATTCCTCTGTTTACTATCACCGTTCTTACTCTTGATCTTCTGATGGAAGGGAGCGAGGGCGGGCAGCAGCAGGGCCTGGCAGGAAGTCATCCCCATGACTGTGGCCAGAAGGAAGCTGAGGATACAGCTTCCCAAATCCTCTTCTGTTCTCGGGTCTGCTGTCACTGGCTGTGTGACCTGGGGCAAGTTATGACCCTTCTCCAGACTAAGATGTCCCATACATAAAACTAGGAGCTTGGAGTAGATAATCCCAGAAGGCCCTTCCAGCTCTAGACAAGAGTCCGACCCCACTGTCCTACCCTCAGCTCCCATCTCCCTCCCCATCAGCCACAGCCTCTCCCTGTCCCAAATCCTCGACTCCATAAACAGCCGTGGCCTGCGCTCTGTGTCCGGGCTGCCAGGCTAGGCTGAGCTCTGGCCGACGGCGGACTAAGTACTGTTTGGCTCTCCCTGCCATCATCCCTTCATCATCCTCCCTGTGACTCATCCGTTGAGTGTTTCCAGATTGGACCCCAATCACCATTGCTCAAGGGTGGATGGATAGGGTGAATTTTTCCATCTGGGGTCCCAGAGAGCCGGTTTTACCAAGAGCTCCATACAATGGGCCACGAGGCAGGACGGAGCCCGCACAGACCCTTAGCACCGCCTCTGGGCTTTTAAGTCCAGTTCTCATATAAAGGTAACTGTATAGCCTGGCCCTCGGCAGAGTTAGCTAACCTCTTTATGCCTCAGTTTCCACACCTGCAACGTAGCTAATAATACCCACCTCCCTGGTGAGCACACCATTCAGTTATACGCAAAGCGGCCAGCTCAGTGCCTAGCACACAGGGCGCTCCATCAATGCTTAGATCATAAGCTGCTATCTAACTAGAGGGCTCTCTGAGTTGTTTTCTCAATTCAATCTCCCCCTGCTCCCCAGGCAACAGAGGACAGGAAGTAGAAAAAAGTGGCCGATGTTTGACTCTTGCAGACTCCCAGAAATCTGAAATCCTATACTCATGGGTTACTAGAATTGGTAGAGACCCTAGATTCTCCACCTGCTCATTTTGCAGAAGAGGAAACTGAGGCTTAGGGTGAAGTTAGAGGCAGGATGAAATGTTGCCCAAGCCTTCCTGGCTGGTTTGAGGAAGAGGTGGGATTAGAACCCAGGTGCCAGGCTCCCAGTCCGGTGGTCTTTCTGGGGCCCTGGGGCAGCGAAAGAGCAGAAGGCCAGTATCCCTGGGACGCTGGGATTCTTGTCCCAAGTCTGCTCCAAGTGGCTGTGAGATGATGAGCAAGGGGCTTAGGCCCACTGGGGCTCCAAGGCCTCGTGATAAAACTTATGGGGTTGGTCTAGATTGGGGTGCCCCAAAGTGGGGTGGCCAGAAAGCTGGAGCCCCAGAAGATTCTATCAGGTGATTTGCCAAGGAAGTTTGACAGGGACCAAAGGGGTTTCAAAGGAGGGCTCCAGAGTCAGGTGGATCAGTGTTCAAGTTCTTTCACTTACAAGTTGTGTGACTTCAGGCGAATTACCCTCTCTGTTCCTCGGCTGCCCCATCTGTAAAATGAAGATAACCCGACATACCTCAAAGGTTGCCACATGAACCGGAAGAAGATAATGTATGCTGCCTGGCACACTCGAGGCCCTCAGTGAACAACACCGGTTATTTTTTCAATCCCTCGGGAGCACGTTTAATATTATCCCTCCCTCACAGATGAGGTAACCAAGACTCCAGAGGGGCAAGACACCTGCCCAAAGTGACGGGACTCACAGGAACAGGGCTGTGGGAACCGCTCCCCATCTCTTCCAGCCCCCCCCCCCCGAGAAGGAGGTCTCTGCCTGGCATCGGTACAATACAGCCATCCTCCCCAGAGGAGACCACCACCCTTGCTGGCCTCCCATGACCTGGCCCAGCCCCAGAGAGTTTTCTCATCACTCACTGGGGAGGAAGCCAGTTCCCCAGGAAACTGCTTAAACATGGCCCCAGCTCCTGGGAAGGCAGTTCCCAGTAGCAGCCCAGCTCCTCCCTCCCAGAAGTCCCACCCAGCCTCTGAGACCGGCAAAAGGACATTTAAAGGCACAGGAGGACCTGCAGGTGGTGACGGTCCACTGGAGCCTCCTGTGAGCCCCTCGCAGAGGTTACTTGCCACCTGCTTCCACCTTTGAGACCCTGGTTGTTTCACTCAAGAAACCAGCAGAAGCCTGGATGCCGTGTTATGCTGCGTGACCTCAGGCAAGTTGCTTAACCTCTCTGAGTCTCGGGAACCTTTTTAGACAAGAGAAGTGAGCAGAGTTTGGGAAGCACGAAGAAAGCAGCAAGAGTTCACAGAACAACCTAGGAATCAGAGGGCCTGCAACAGCCTCTAAATGTCTCCCTGATGTCTCCTGTCCCTTCCAACTCAGCCCCCACCAGGACAAAAAGTTCTGACCACGCTGATCATGCCCCCCCCCCGCCCCCAGCTAGAAACAACTGAACGGCTCCCATGGTCAAGATAAAGTGCAAGCTCCTAGCGAGACGGACAGAGTTCTCAAGTGGCGTTCCTGACCGCACCCCTCCTGACCTTGCAGGGTCCTACTCTGCGCTCACCTCCAGCCTCTGTACACACCTGGGACGCTTCCCTCTCCCAGAACCAACTCTGCCTCTAGGCTGCTTCCTCCAGCACTCCCTGGGAAGCTCCGGTGAGCCCCTGTGCCTGGGTCAGGCACTCTCCCCTCCCTCCATCGGTTACCTGCCTGCTCCCCCAACCCCAGATAGGTGGTCACCATACTTCACTCATCCTTAGCTCCTAGCCCAGTACCCAGCTCCCAGGGGGTGTCCAGTAAATATATGCTGGGAGGAGAGGAATGCGAGGACGAGCAACTGAGAACAAATTAACGAACCCACGAGCTGTGGCGTCCTCCTCTGCAAAACGGGCATGCGTGGGAGCAGCAGCCGGACTCGCTGGCTGCGGACCCTCACCCCCCTTTTGTGGCTGGCACAGGCTTGCTGGGTGGTATTTCATCTCTCGGGACCCTTCTCCCTGCTGTAGAGGGAGGACAATAACAGCACCCGCACCTCACTTACCGCGAGGACTCAGTGAGCTAATCCTCCCAGAGTGCTCAGCTCAGTGCCTGGCATGAAGAGGTGAGTTCCTTGCACTTGACCTCTGGGGAAGAAAAGTGGGGGACGGGCGTGACACGGGGTGCTGAGCTCCTGCCGCAGGGTCCGAGTGGCCTTGACACCACCCTCCCAACTGGCTTGGAGGCTGCCCCCGTCTGCTGGCACGGGACCCACACCCCAGCAGCCCAGTGCCCCGGAGAACGCGAGCCCGACTGAGTCGGGAATGAGGGCTCAGCCCCTCTGTGCCATCTCAGACCAACCACTGGCCTCTCTGATCCTTTCTGTCTATACAAAGGCGGGCTGAGGCTGCTTCCGTCATTGAGGGGACCCAGCCATCTCTGCCTGTTCCTTTAGTGGCGGCAGAATGACCTCTCCTGGGGGGAGCAGTCTTGGGGGGCCCTTACTTCACCGTCCTCTGGTCCAGGTTTCATTGAGAAACATGAGGCCATCAGATGGGACTGTCCCCAACTTTTCCTCATGTATAATCCAAATCTATCCCATCTTCTCCCATTTCCTAAGAGCATCCTGGCTCCATCAAGGGCCAATGCCTTCCCCCCACCGCAACTCCCACATCATCACACCGGGTACCACCCTCTCTCATTTGCCTAAAGATCCGGCTCCCGTAGCTGCCCCCTGTGTCTTGTCCCCTCTAGGAGCAGTCCTGGCCACCCGCACAAACCACTCTCCTGGGTCTCCCCACTTCCCCTCCACCCGAGACATCTTTATCCAACCCCCCTTTGCCTGGCCAACATCTCAGCGCTGTCTGCACACGCTGTCTCTCCTTGCTCCCCTCCCGTCCCAGCCACTCCCACTGCAGATTCCAGCCCCATCCCTCCTCCAAAAGTGCCCTTATAAAGGCCCAAACTGCCTCTGTGTTTCTGTCTGGTCTTACTTCCACTCTCAACGGCCTGCAGCCCTGTGGCCCACCAGCTCTCTTCTGCAACAGGCCCCGTGGCGTGGCGTGGCATGGCATGGTGTGGCATGGCATGGTGTAGCGTGGCTTGGCGTGGCATGGCATGGCATGGTGCGGCATGGCGTGGCATGGTGTGGCGTGGTGTGGCGTAGCATGGCATGGTGGGGCATGTGGCATGGCGTGGTGTGGCATGGTGGGTGGGTGTGGCGTGGTGTAGCATGGTGTGGTGTGGCGTGGCATGGTGGGGGTGTGGTGTGGCATGGCGTGGCATGGCGTGGTGCGGCATGGCATGGTGTAGCGTGGCTTGGTGTGGCATGGCATGGCATGGTGTGGTGTGGTGCGGCATGGCATGGTGTAGCGTGGCTTGGTGTGGCATGGCATGGCATGGGGGCATGGTGGGGCATGGCATGGTGGGGCGTGGCGTGGCATGGCATGGTGTGGCATGGTGAGGTGGGTGTGGCACGGCGTGGCATGGCATGGCACGGCGTGGCGCAGTGTGGCGTGGCGTGGCATGGTGGGGTGGGGTGTGTTGTGGCATGGCGTGGCGTGGCGTGGCGTGGTGGCTTCCCAGAGACCCCACTCTCCCTCCCTTCTCCTCCTAGCACCCTGGCTGCCCCTCCTCGGCCTCCTCTCCTGGATCCTCCTCCTCCACCTGGCCTCTGGGTGGTCCCACCTGCGCCATCTATATGCTAATGACAGCCAGCCAAGGGGCCCCCACCTCTCCCGTGGACTTCTAAGCCAGCCTCTCAACGTGAACCTGTCCCCAGCTGGATCCCTGGATTCTCCAAAAACATGCTCTCAACCCCCTCTGAACCACCTGTTTGTAATGACACCACCACCCACCCAGACACTCAAAAGAAGATTCTAGAAGTCTTGGCTCCTCTTCATTCCTCTCTTTCCCTCAGCCCCTGTGACCAATCCACCAGCAATTCCAGCCGATTCTTTCTCTAAGTCTTCTCTCCAGCTCCATGGCCGCCTCTCATCCCCGAGCCACCCGAGCCTTTCCTCCGGGCCCAAGTCCACCCGGGTGCCCACAGCCGGTTCTCCTCCTGCAGCCAGAGGGTCCCTTCCTGAGGTGAGTCGGGGCCCACAGGCTCCAGCAGGCTGCGGGAGGGGTCAGCGGGACGGCATGCAGGCACGCAGTCACCGGGCACCTGCTGGCGAGGCCTCGCCTTTCTCATCTATGAGTCCATCCCTCACCCTCCAGTGTCCACTCCAGTGCTTCCCCGTCATAGGCACTCAGTTATTTCTAAATGAATTATCTGAAAAGAACATAAATTTCTTTCCAGAGTTATTTACAGCTGGAATCTTGGGATTGTATTTCATGAATAAAGGTATTTACAGGAAACTAAAAAGAAACTGCGGCTGCCTTTCTGCTGCGCCTGGATTAGCCATCCTAACTGCCTGCCTGGATCCACACGGCCCTCCACAGCACCTCCTCATACTGCCCTCCTCGCCTCGGCTGCTGCAAGCCCTGGGCTTTCTCCTGTTCAAACCAGCCAAGATCATTCTGACCTCAGGGCCTTTGCATGTGCTGTGCGCCTGCCTGGAACACGTTTCCGTCTGCTCTTTGCATGGGGAGGGGGAGGGGGGTCCTCCCTCGTCATTTGGGACTCAGCTTAAATGCCTCTCCTCAGAGAGGCCCTCCTCACCACCTCCAGCTGACAAATTCTGCACCACTAACCCCCACATACACCCCCTCCTCTCCCAACAGCCTCCCCCCAGCCCCTGCTATTCCCATCCTATCACATTAGGTTGTCTCCTTGGCAGGACTAATTCCATGACATGTGGTTACTTTAACTCGTTTGTCTGGCTTTTGTCTCCTCCACCATCACATATGATCCACAAGGGCAAGGCTACTTACAATTGGCCTGGTCACTGTGGTAAGAACCACCAATTCTGCCAGGACAGTGGGCCAGGCACTGTCCTGAGCAGTGTACTTGTATTATGCCCTTTTTACAGATGAGAAAACTGAGATACAGAGGGGCCAAGTGAGTTACCCAAAGTCCAGCATAGAAAGAGGCCCAGCAGGGACTTCCCTGGCCGTTGTGGTTAAGACTCTGCGCTTCCACTGCAGGGGGCACAGGTTCAATCCCTGGTCAGGGAACTAAGATCCCACCTGCCACGTGGTGCAGCCAAAAAAAAGAAAAGAAAAAGAAAGAGGTCCAGCAGGAAGCAGGGTACCATTTCCCTGTGCCCACTTCACGCCCAGCACAGACCCAGCCCTTTGTGGGCCCTAAATTGGTACTTGCCAAATGATTAGATGAATCGCTGAATAAACGTTATACACTGCAAGACTGAGACAGGTTGTCTTCAGGTGGCGCAACAAGGGGGATTCTTTTTTTTTTTTTTTTTTTGCGGTACACGGGCCTCTCACTGTTGTGGCCTCTCCCGTTGCGGAGCACAGGCTCCGGACGCGCAGGCTCAGCGGCCATGGCTCACGGGCCCAGCCGCTCCGCGGCATGTGGGATCCTCCCAGACCGGGGCACAAACCCGTGTCCCCTGCATCGGCAGGCGGACTCTCAACCACTGCGCCACCAGGGAAGCCCAACAAGGGGGATTTTAATTTTCTTCTCCCTGTATATTCCAAGTTTTCTTCAATAGTCACATAATACACGCATAATTTAAAGTAAAATAAACGCTTATTTTAAAAGAAATTCAAAGGTTCTGGGTAATGTCAGGGTTCCAGAATGTTTTTCTTCGATTTCCAGAGACGGTTATTCCGCTACTTCATTTAAACCACAGTTTTTCTAGGGAAATTGAATAAAAAGCCCGTAGTTTTAAAGCTCGCTCCAAGTCTGCCCACTTCAAACAATGAAGAGGACAGTGATGGGAGCTGGTTCCCGCCTCGCGTGCTCAGGGCTGGAATTCAGGGATGCATACTAATCAGGCAGCCGCTGGGAGGGGGGTCCTGCAGAGGCCAGGCTCTCAAGTAGGAGGGGCTCCAGACCCAGAAATGCCACCTCGCCTCAGGCCCGATGTGCAGTCATGGACAGGGGTCGCCCCAAGCCACCTGCACTGCCCCGGACTGGCGATGTCCCTGCAACGAGGTGGTGGTGAGGCCGGGGCCAAGGCCACCCTCCCAACAGGTCAGTGGGAAGATGAGCCGCTTGGCACAGGTCAGGAAAAGGTAAAGCTCTTGGCTCGGCACCAGCCTCTGACAAAGGGATGGGCACAACCTGCACTGCTGGCCAAGCGATGGATTGCCCGCCCCGAGTTCCCACGGCATGGGGAACCCGCTGCCAGGGGCTGTCAGAGGCACGGAGAGGCCAGGCCCTGGAACGGGTGGCACAGTTCCAGGACACGGGGTTGAGAGCCGGGGCTCTGGGCAAACAGAACAAGGTCGAGCAGTGCTGCTTTCGCCCCTCCGCGCTACGTGTCTCTGGGCAGGCAAGATAACTTACCTGAGCTGTAGAACGGAGCTGATGACACAGCCCACTCGTCAGGACTGCCGAGGACCAAACTCCGGCGAGCCCCGCCGCCGCCCCCGCCAATGCGCCTGCCACTCCGTCAGTTAGCGCTCTCCATAAACACAAGCCGTTATACGAGCACTTTCCGGACACCAGGACTAGCGGTCCACCTGGGCACCGAGTTCTATTCTAGGCCTTGACCCTCAACCACAGGGCGAGGAACCCAGCTATATGCGAGAGAAAACACGCATTCACTTCCAACGAAGAAGGGCTGAGTGTTTTGAGATTCCAGACATGTGTCGAATCTTCTCTTCCTCCCCTCCTCAAAGGGCAAAGGGGAAAACAGAACAAAGGGGGACTGTAGAAAGAGCTCAGGGCCCACCTGGTTCGAATCCTGCCACTTATACTGTGGCCTTGGGAAAGTCACTCAACCTCTTTAAGACTCAGTTTCTTTATCTATAAGATGGGATAATAGTACCCACCTGCAGGATCAGTGTGGGAATTAAATGAATTGATGCATGAAAAATGTCTGCCACATAGAGGCATTAAAGTAACATGAGTTGTCTTTAAACAAACAAGCTCCCAATTATCTGCCTAAATGAAGGGCAGAAGTAGCAGAGGTGATCAAAATACTGGATAACATAAATAACCGTTACTTTTATCTTTGGGGTGGAGGGAGGGCAGCAGACCCACCTTCCCAATTCTGTATTTTTTTGGCCTGATATTAAAATGGAAATTTTTTTATGAATCC
Organism: Lagenorhynchus albirostris; assembly: GCF_949774975.1. NCBI lineage: Eukaryota > Metazoa > Chordata > Mammalia > Artiodactyla > Delphinidae > Lagenorhynchus > Lagenorhynchus albirostris. Next base: position 173,162,577 of record NC_083096.1, read on the forward strand.
ACCAGCCACAGATGCTAGGGCTGGAGCAGCAGCAAGCTTGAGGATAACAAGAAACTACCCAGAAAACTTAAAGATTTTCAGGGGAGGGGGTGATCCACAGAGCACGATGCCCCTGGCAGAAGAGGTCTGGCAGCGTTCCTTTGCTGCTACCCAGATAATGCTGTGTGCTCTGACTTGAGAAAGGTTCAGGACTTCCCCTGCTCTGCCACCAGCTCTGCAGACTCCTGGTTCACCTGACACCTGAGCCAGACTGAACTTCCAACAGCTCATGCCTCCAGGCCTTTGCACATGCTGTTCCTTCCACCCAGACCCTTGCCCTCTCCCCATCCATTCTTCTGCTACACTCTGCACACACTCCCGCTGTATGTAACTGTGCTCATGCCCCTCTCCCAACCAGGGCTCTCAGACTGTACAAGAGCTACAGCCTGCCCATCAACAGTCTGACTCTACTCTGCCCCTGAATCCATATGGATGGGTCCTGTCCACTGTTGCCTAAGCCACCCCCAGACAGCTCTAGCCACCCGAGTCCCAGCCATCACACCTTCACCAGCCCCGAGCTATTTGAGTCGTCCAGTCTCTCCTCAGGCACCCCAGCCACTTTGCCTCCCAGATACCTGAGTCATCTTGAGTGTGGTTTTTCAGTCAATGGCAAAGCAGGTTCGCAATTAACTGAAACTTATCCTCATCCCACGTCCCCTCTTCTTGGTGCATGGGAAGATAACTCAGTTTCTGGAGTGGAGAGCTCATTTGAGGGCCACTTATAACCCTACCATCATAGCAGACCCAGCCCAGCAGCCGCCACTCTCACTGGGATGACCCTGAACCAGCCCTGGAGTTTTGTCGCATGAGAAGGCAAGCTCCAGAGAGGGGCTGTGCTCAGGGAGCTCACTGCTAGATCCCCACGCTGTGCTGGTAAAATGTTTAACAGCTGGTTCTCCACAGGGGGGAGAACTGGGACACCTGCATCGTTTTCCAATTTCTGTGGTATAAATGCTCTCACTGTGGCCACTTTGAGCTACAAGGTGAGCCCGCTGAACGGAGTTGGGAAGAGACGGGCAGGAGCGCACCCGTATGTACATTACATCCCTGACTTACAATTTACAAAAATTGTTAAGGTTCGACTTAACAATTTTTCAACTTTATGATGGTGCGAAAGCGATACGCATTCAGTGGAAACTGTACTTGGAATTTTGAATTTGGATCTTTTCCCGGGCTGGTGACATGCAGTACAACACTCTCGTGATGCAGGGCAGCGCAGCGAGCTGCAGCTCCCAGCCAGCCACGCAGTCACCAGGGGAAACAGCCGATACGCTTACAACCATTGTGCACCCAGACAGCCATTCTGTTTCTCACTTTCAGTACAGTGTTCAATAAATTGCGTGAGATATTCAATACTTTATTATAAAATAGGCTTTGTGTTAGGTGATTTTGCCCGACTGTAGGCTAATGGGAGTGTTCTGAGCACGTTCAATGCAGGCAAGGCCAAGCTATGATGTTCAGTAGCTTAGGTGTATTAAACGCAGTTTCCTCTTATGAGATTTTCTTTTTTTAACATTTTATTTATTATCTATTTATTTATTGGCCGCACCTCACGGCTTGCCGGATCCTAGTTCCCCAACCAGGGACTGAACCCCGGGCCCTAGCAGTGAAAGCGCCGGGTCCTAACTACTGGACCACCAGGGAAGGCCCTCGACTTACGGTATTTTCAACTTACAATATTTTCAACTAACAGTGGGTTTATCAGGACCCATCAGAAGTTGAGGAAGATCTGTATGTGTGTATATATATGTATATACAAGCACACATACACACACATATAAAAGGATCTATCTATATATATATATACACACACACACACAAAAGATATAAATAATCACAAATACATAGGTAACTGTGAAAAACAGTGAAATAATCAGGAAGTACTGTATTCTGAGTACTTATTACCCTTGTTTTTGGTATAATTTATTTAATTGTAAATGTATATACTACAGCCAGCTTACATACTATAAACTTGCAGGTTAACAGCCAACTCGCAAAACGCCTAAAATTTATCAATCAGATATCATTCTTCAGTACAGACTCCAGCACACCACTGCCTGGGGCCGGGCACAGGCTATGCGAGGACGGGTCACTCCTGGGAGCTCATTAGACTAGGACCCCAAAGGAAGGCTACTCAAATGCCCTCCATTGAGGCAAAGAGAGACCAAGGAACTCTTCAGGGACACATGGCAAGAAAGGAGCTGAGCTGAGGCCCAGGCAGCACAGTGGGGGAGGAAAGAGAACTTTGGCCTACTCCGCTGTTTATGAGTTTGACTGCCTTTCCTGGACTTGAGGGCAAGGATAGCAGATGAGAAGCCAAAGATACTAAAGACAAGCTCGCAGAAGAAAGCAAGGACTGGGCGGTCAGGGAGACCCAGGCTTGAGTCCTTCACTGACTGTGACCTTCGGCATTCACTTAAATGCGGTGCTTCATCTTCCTCATCTGTAAAATGGGTATGAGCCCATCTTCACTGCCTAATTATCAGGGTGGTTGTAGAAACAAAAAGACAGCAGACATGAAAGAGCAACATAAATCTAAGCTACTATTATCATACATACATATGCAGATGACATATATGCACCAGCTAGCCCAGCACCTGGCACATACCGGGTTCCATAAAGAGCTTTTAATTTACTGTTGATTTATCTGTTAATTTACTATTTATTTAAATAACAGTAGGTCTTCCTCTTAAACGAACCTGGTACCTGGGTCCCAAGAAGTCCACCAAGTTTCCCCCTCCCCAGACTCCTTCAAAGCTAACCTGTGAAACAGGACAATTTAGGATCCATTAGTTCCAGGGCATCCACATCACCAGCAACCATTTACTGAGCACCTACTGTGTGTCAGGCGCTGGTGATCACGACAGACACGGTCCCTGCTCTCGAAGGCTCATAGTCCGCTGGGTGGGGTCAAAACCCACCCCGACCGCAGTGAGGGCTCCAAGAGCATCACGAACAGGAATCCTGGAGCCAGCCTGGCTGCCCAGAGAGGAGGAGATCCCTGAGTGAGAAGCGAAGAGGGGAAGGATGGGACCAGCTAAGGCAACGGCTCTCTGGTAGAAGAGGAAGGAGCAGGGGAACTCGGAAAGGCAAGTGTGATGCAGCAAAGTAAGAAAGACGCAGGCACAACCCGAGGCCTCACAAGCCAGAAGAAGAGCTCCATCCCGAGAAGTTTTAACCCAGCCACAGGGAGCTCGGAGATTTCCAGACTGTGCCCTCCTTTCTAGTTTATATACCCGAGGCCTGGACACTGTGGGGCATAGCGCTGGGTGGACAGACAGAGGGACGGATGGATGCTGCAGAGAAGAGCTGAGCATGCTAATAAGCCTGCACGACCTGTCCTCTCTCCCCAGCATCCGAGGAGGAACAGATGGGGCTTCAGCAGGCAGAGCATGACTTCCCCGGACTGAAGCCCTCCAGAAGGCCAAGGCCTTTGAGGCAAAGTCTTAGCTCCAGAGCCCGTGCGCAGGGCGGCCCACCCCTACCACCTCCCCGCTGTGGCCCGAGGCAGGGTCCTCAGGCTCTCAAGGCTAAAGGAAGCTTCCTGACCCCCTGCCCCAGGACCCCAACGTGGAAGAGGGAGAAAGAACTCTCCCCAGACTCCCCTACATCAGGCCTGGCCTTCCTCTCAAAGACCACCCCCGGAGGCTGGTCTTCATCTTCACAGAGCCTGTCCCGGACACACTTTTCTGTCTCCAGGAGTGTCCAGGCCTGACCGGGTTCTGTGGCCTTGGCCTTCCGGCTGACCAGGGAATCCTCTCCTCCCACACTCCCCTCCTCCAGGAGGCCGCCCCCGTCCAGTCTCTGGGCAGGGGTCCAGGGTGGGAGAGGTGGGCCCAGAGCAGAGGCGAGAAGAGCATCCCTGACTCCACTTAATCCCAGGGACCCTCAGGTCAGTGCAGGGGGGAGCTGAACCACAGTGACAGCAGGACCTGAAGGCCTGGGTGAACCAAAGGGAAAGTGAAGCCCAGGGTGGGGGTGGGGGGATTTCCAAACTGTCCCTGCCAGACCTGCTGAGGTCTCACACACACACACACACACACACACACACACACACACACAGATGCACAAAAGCCAGACAGGAGTCATGCAGAGGGATGGGACACCCAAGGGACACAGAGTCTCCCATGGGGGGAGGGGACACACACACACACACACACACACACACACACACTAGTAATACAATCGCTCCAATGTCACAGGACATACATACACACAGAGAGGAAACCCCAGCTCTGGGACCTCACCCCCAGAGACACTGAGATACACAGTCGCATACACAACCGGGCACACGGAGGAGACCCGGGCTCCGGGAGAGACTCTCCCCCGGAGAATCGGGGACACAAGAATCACGCACGAGCGGAGACCAGGACCACGCGGGAGACGGAGACCCTGGACTCGGCGACACTCGCACAGGGACGCCCACGGCCCCGGAGAAACCCGGAGCCACACGGACACCCTGGCGGGGTCTCGGGGATCGCGGAGCCCCCCGCCCGGCCCCGCGCCCTGCGGGCCGCACTCACCGGCTCCGGCCGCTCGGCCGCGCCTTTGTTGTCCGCGCCGCTCACAAAGGCGCCGGCGGCCGCCCCGCACCTCAGCTGCCCCGGCGGCCGCGGGCGCCCATGGCCGGGCCGGCCCAGCCCCGCGCCCCAGCCGCCCGGCCCGCCGCCGCCCGAGCCAATGGCCGCGCCGCGCGCAGCCCGCGAGGTCACGGCCCGGTCCGGGGTGCGCCCGCCGCCGCCGCCGCTGCCGAGCGGCCTGGTCCAGCCGCGGCGCACAACGCAACGCGGCGCCGCCCCCGCCCTCCTGCCAGCCCGGCCCGCCGGCCTGCTCGCCGCGGCTGAAGTCACCGCTTAACCCCTGCTGGCCAGACCGCCGCGCCCGGCGACCCCCGGAAGGCCGGGAGCTCCCCCAACCGCCCCCCACCCCGCGGCCGGAGGAGGGCTTCCCTCCCGCCCGCCCACCCAGCCTCTCGCCACACGGGTGGGGAAACCGACGCCCGCAGGGGCTGGGGCAAGACCCTCCACGTCTCACAGGGCTCCTCACTCCTTCATCCCCACCCCCGTGTCCCCTCCCCCTTCCCCGCTTCTCCCTTGGAAACGTCCCCGGCCCCGCGCCGGCTGCTTGCTTCTCCCTCACTTAGAGGAGCTTGCCCAGGGCTACCCAGAAGGGTGAGGGATGCCTGGGTTCGTCCCGTAGGAAAACCCAGACCTGCGATGGGCCCCCACCGAGCCCCTGCCGCAGAGAACCCTCCTGACGCATTACATCAGCCCTGCACCCTGGTTTCCCATAATAACCTCAGGAACCATAATCCTGGCAGCTGCAGGCATTGAGGGCTTTGAACTAGCAACCACCCTGCCATGTAGCTCCATTTTCTTGATGAGGAAACGGAGGCTCAGAGCTGTAACTTGCCAAAGCCCACCCAGCAAGGAAGCGGTGGAACCGAGATCCTAGCATGCCCCTCGCTCCCAGTACTCAAAGCTACCAAACCCTAGTTACTCCCTCTCAGAATTCCAAAGAGGGCCTCTGGATATGATGCAATTAATTACAGTTATCAGCTCATTAATTAAGATGATCCCTGTTGTTATTAAACACTGCCCTGCTACCTCCCTATATGCAAAGAAATTCACACTCAGGCTTATCAGCAATTACTCCTGGCTTGATAAAGAGTTCTGCCTCCAAAGGGCACAGGTGTATGTAGCCTGGAGTCTGTGTTGGCCTGTGTTCGTTCTTTCCCACAGCCAGCAAAAACATTTTTTCTTTTAACTACTCCCTGTTTGGCAGGCACCAGCCTCAGGGGCTAGGAATGAAACAAGGAACCAGACAGACCCTGGCCCTGCCCCCTCGGCTCTCCTAGGCTAGGAGGAGTCAGGGATAACAGGCCACTACAGTGCAGCAAGACAAGCCACACCAGTCCACGCTCTCTGAAATCATCTTATTCATTGATAGGTTTGCTTTTTTCTTGTCCATCTCCACACAAGAACATAAGCCCCATAGAGCTTGTCCTAAGAGTTGTTCATAAAGTCATCCTAACCCCCGAGCCTAGGGCAACCCTGGGCTCACACTGTACAGCCAGTAAATATTTGCTGAGCACTTACTATGTTCCAGACATCATTCTAGGTACGCAAGAGACATCAGTGAACAAAACAGGCAAGGCCCCTGCCCTGCTGGATTGTCCATTCCAGGGAAGAATAAACAATGGCCATGACAGCAGGGAGGAAAGTTTCTGGAATGGCAGGAAAGCAGCAAGAACATCTTCAGATGTCTATCCAGTGACCTCGGGGCTCACGGTATTAAGCCTTGGACCAGAATTTAGATATGCGGGTGCTGCTGGCATAGAAACAGTACAAGTCCCTGGACCTGCATTTGCAGCCTTTCAGATCTCTTCCAGCCCCCCTCCCTGGCTATAGTTGTTTCCCTCCTGGGCCTGAGCCCTCCTGAGTCCTCCAGTCTGGAATGCCTGCCCCCTGTTTGGTTGCACTAAGGTCTGCCCTCCCTCGCAGAATGATCAGAAGGCCCAGAATCTCCAGGAAGCTCCCCCACATGGCCTCTGTTCCCCAACCACCTCTCCCTCTGAGCTCTACAGCACTTCATGCTTTGGTTAGTTGCTTCTGTTAGCGCTTTTGTTTCTGTTAGCTGATTCTGGGCATGTAATGACTCGAACCGTCTCCAGCTTGAGGGCAGCGGCCATACCTCAGGCCCCCATTGTGCCCCCAGAGCCCAGCACAAGTTAGGGGCATACCGAGTGGACACCCTCAAACCCTTATCGATAGAAACTTCTGGATCCAGGGTTGCAAACTACCAGCTCACAGGACAAACAGAGCCTGCAGAAGCATTTTGTTTTGCCCGCAGTGATTTTATTATTGTTAATTAGCTACCAACATTTAACAATTGAGAGATTTCCCATCCATTCATTGCCAGACTGCTGGCTTCTCTTAACAAATCTGACGATCTGGTAATGCCAGGCCCCCATGGCCACACTCTATAGGCCCCAAGGAGCGGTGGTGGCCCCTTAGAACAAGCCGTGTCCTTCCACTTGTCACCATTCCTCCCAGTCCTGTGTCATCCATTTGACCTTGAGGCCCCTCCTCTGTGAATTAGTGTTTTCATTTCATTTTCCATCTACATTCTACCTATACTGTATGAGAAAAAAAAAAAAAGCACATCAGGAAACACATACTCGAGAACAAATGAGCCTGCAGCCCTCACCTTCTAGGTCAGGCCAGGCCCCAGCCCAGCCCAATTCTCCTGCATTCTTGCTCTCCTGACACGCATACACCCCTTCTCTCTCGCCTGCCCAGCCTCACATGCTAAGCTCCACAGCACGACTGAATGTACGATGCGTTTCACTGGGTCTTTGCCTATGCCGTTCCCTCTGCCTGAAACGCCATTACTGCTCCATCCCCCAGACACTGTGGCTTTTTGATGCTCTGCACATAGAAAACACCATCTCAAGGATCTGTTCTCTAGTGACCCAAGACTGGGCTCCTGGGCTCCCATAGCATCCTACGGTCCCCTCCTCCGTGCACCCATCCTACCGTGTTGTGTAGGGTATTCGCCCCATGCCTTCCCCCGAACTGGGAGCTGGGACTCTGCTATCTCATTCATGCTGGAATTCCCAGCACCTGGGACAGAGCCTGATGGAGCATAAGCACGAGACAAATATTTGCTAAATAGTTGAACAAATGGGTTTCAATAGCCACAAAAGGAACAAAAGGGATTTCTGGGAACGTTTCCATGTCCCAGAACATTCAATTAACCAGAATTTCCCACTCGCTGAGCATTCTGGTGGGGCGGGATCTATTGTGTAAGCATAATCATGGATGATACATCTGGATGGGACTGGGACTCTGTTCTCCCTGGTCTCTACTGCTGACCTGGGAAAGAGGGGGGGAGGGAGGGAGGGCGTGGCAGTATTTCCCATTGGTCAGAGAGGCTAAGTGACTTAGCCAAGGCTGCCTAGAAAGCTGGTTGCAAAGTGAGGATGGGAACCCAGGGCTTCTGCCTCTGCCTCCCAGCCTGGCCCTGCTTCCGTCGGCCCAGGCTTGTAGTAGATCAAAATGGAAGAGGGTAGAGCTTCCCTGGTGGCACAGTGGTTGAGAGTCCGCCTGCCGATGCAGGGGACACGGGTTCATGCCCCGGTCCGGGAAGATCCCACATGCCGCGGAGCAGCTGGGCCCGTGAGCCATGGCCGCTGAGCCTGCACGTCCCGAGCCTGTGCTCCGCAACGGGAGAGACCACAACAGTAAGAGGCCCGCGTATCGCAAAAAAAAAAAAAAAGGAAGAGGGTAGATGGGAAAGTGGACTTCCCAAGTCCAGACACCACCCCTGCACAGGCAGTATCAATGGAGAGTGTGCAGAAAGCAGCTAGTCCTTATTATTTCCTGCATCGTCAAACCAGTCATGAACAGGTTCTTATCTAAGAGAGGCTGGATCGCATTTTGATTATGAATGCGGACGACATAATCTGTCTTACCAAAATGAAACTCTCTTTTAGTAACACTGCTGTCCCTGTTCAGTAGGACGGGCAATTGGAAGGCAGCTGGCCTGCACTGAGCAAGCTCCCCACCACCTCCCAGTTTCCTCATAACTCAGGACCTGCCATGTGTGCGGAAACACACAGCTAGAGGTGGTTTGGGGGGCTCAGGTGAAGAAGGAAACTTGATTTTCTGAGCTACCACTTTACGGGCCTTGGTGTAAGGGAGAGGACAGTCTGAGCAGCTCTTTCTCTTGGGGATGTAGTCTCAGAGTTCTCCCAAAACAGCCATTGGGGGGGATGGACACTCTTGTCCAGTGGGCTGGACACAGACACAGGACAGGGCTCTGCACCCCACGCTCTCCATAGGACCCTGAGAACAGCATCCAACCTCTTCCACTTGGTCCCAATGCCTGTAAAAGAGCAATAATCCTTTTGCCCTCTTCTATCCCATAGGATTTTGAAGGGATAGAAGACTAATATAGTCTCACAGAGATTTTTCAACATCTCAACAACAAAATTAGATAAATATGCTATTTGATACTATATTATCATAAATGATCATAAGTATTATTGATGAGAGGCAGGCTAGTATAGTGGTTGTCAAGAGTTCAAACTCCAAAAAAAAAAAAAAAAAAAAAAAAAAAAAAAAAAAGAGTTCAAACTCCAAACAGTGTTGGAGAAGGGAATACAAATATGAAAAGGGAGAAAAGTAGAAGGAACCCTGTGGTGTTGGACTGGAATTGGAGATTTGGGTGTGAGCTCATAGCTCTCTCATGGCTCTGTCCACCAAAAGGGCCTGGGAACAGGGACACCCAATGACAATGAACACACTTAGCAGTCAGATCATGGTTTCTAAATACCATTCTCTGAGACTTCCCTGGTGGTCCAGCGGTTAAGACTCCGCGCTTCCACTGCAGGGGGCATGGGTTCGATCCCTGGTCGGGGACCTAAGATCCTGCATGCCACGCGGTGCAGCCAATACCATTCTCTGTTAAAAGGAACCAGAGCTCCTTGGAGAAATGGCTGATTCCAGAGGAGGCACAAGCTGTGCCTGAAACATATTGCTGGGCCAGAATTTCCAAGAGTCTATACCGATGTAAATGAGTAAATTAATAAATTGAAAGCTAGGAATGCTATTCGCAGAGTCTCAAAGTACTTCCTCACAAAATACTTACTAACCACAAAGGGGGAAAGAGCAACTTTACAGTGGAGAAACTTGGCAGTTACCTTCTCACCCAAGTGGTCGGATTGGGTGACCATGACCAGCTGGGGGACATTTTGACATCATGAGTCTCCTGATGTGATTTGCTGAGAAAGACACAATATCACTTCATGATCTTCCTGCCAGATATGCACAACGCACATCATCACAAGTGAACATCAAACAAACCCCAATTGAGGGACGCTCCTCTAAATGTCTTCTAAAGTGCCAAGGTCACAAAAATCCAGGAAAGACCAAGGCGCTTTTCCAGATTGAAGGAAACCAAAGAGACTCGACAACCAGATGCAGCATGTGGTCTGAACTCCATCCTACGCCTGTAAAGGACATTATGGGGACCATCTGCAAAACTTGAAGAGGGTGTGAGGATTAGGTGGTAGCAATGTATGATGTGAATTTCCTGACTTTGATGGTTGTATCATGGTTGTATAGGAGCATGTCCTTGTTTGTAGGAAACACATAATACATATCCAAAGAGAAGGAACGTCACATCAGCGGTTTCCTTTCAAATGCCTCAGAGGGAAAGTCGTATTGTACTTGCAGCTTTTCTGTAAGCTTGAAGTCGTTTCTAAAGTCAGATGGCCCGTGCTAATATAGAGCAAGTTGCTTAATTCTCTGAGCCTCAGTTTCAACGATCTATACAGTATAGGTGAAAGTAATAATACCTACCTTATGAGGTTGTTTAGAGGATTAAATGAGGTAATATTTGTGGACTATTTAACACAGAACTGGGCGCATGTATATATTCAAAAATTTTGAGGGACTTCCCTGGTGGTCCAGTGGCTAAGACTCCGTTCCCCCAATGCAGGGGGCCCGGGTTCAATCCCTGGTCAGGGAACTAGATCCCACATGCCGCAATTAAAGATTCCGCATGCTGCAACAAAAGATCCCTCCTGCCGCAACTAAGACCCAGCGCAGACAAATAAATAAATAAATATTTTAAAAAAATTTTTTGAAAAGCTACATAATTTTTCTTGTTCTTTACGCAGTTCCCTTCCCTAGGTAAGAGCCAGCATATCGAGTAAGGTAGCAAATTCCAGGTCCTAGGGGGTCAGGTAGGAGATGAAAATGGGAGAAGCAGGTTGAACATGACCACAGACACTATGTCTCAAGGTTGGAGGCCTGGAAAGCACTGCCCCAGATAAAAGGGGCAGTCACCACCCAGTTCTGGAAGGTGAGTCCCTGTGCACTATGAAGCTTTCGTATTGTTTTTCCCAAGAGAAGCTAGAAATCCAGATTTCCATAGGAAATCCCCTGATGTTTCATATTGGCAACTATTTCAAATTTTAAATGGACCAATACTTTGTGAGCCACACAGCCTCCAAGTACCAGCAGCAGGAGTTCTGAAAACTTGTCCTGAACACTTAGAAACACGGAACGCTCCTGTGGATTGGCAGAAATAGCACCGAACCGCTGTTCACCGTTCTGCCGCTCTGGTAGAGCCTCTGAAGAGGCTGGACTGGACGTGCCAGGACGCGTGCACCTCCCTGTGCCGTGACAGCAACCTATTCCCCAGCGCGCTTGATTGGACAACAGGGTGAACATCTGACCGACACGGGGCCCATCAGCTCGTCTCACTCAAGAATTTGGCATTGGAGAGCTGAGAGGCTGAGTCAGTCAAATGACCACGGACGCCGAACCTGAAAGATGGTGCCGAGCCAGAGCTGGCAATCGTGCTGCAACAAACCACAGCCAAGTTCAAGCTGAGGTTCTGGGGTATCAGAAACGCCACAGAGAAACAACAACAACAGCAAAAGTAAAGTGGGAGAAAAAGACAGTGAGGCAGAGGTCACCTAGCCCTAGCAATAATTATAGCAGATTCTTCCATAACACTCTGCACTGGGCTCTGTTTAATCACTTTCATGTATTAATTCATTGAATCCTCCCAGCAACCCTATAAAGTAGGTACTTTTATCCCTGTTTTACAGATGAGGAAACTGAGGCACAATGCTATTCTGTCCTAGCCTTGAATGTCCATCTGAGTGAACTGTTGTGTCCCTACAGAGACAACCCCCCTTCACTGCACTCACCTGAGTGGATTTTTATTCATATGATCAAAGGAGAGTGGTACCCACTGCCCATGGCTACCATCTTGGCGCAGGGTGAGGGGGGATTCTGGGACCAATTCATGTATCCAAACATCCCGCTCTAGTCTCTCTGTATCTCCCCCAATGGAAAAGATGAAACGGAAAAGGGAAAAGTCGCAGCCTGGGCCATCAGAGGCAGCTGCAAACATGTTAAGATCCTCTGCCCATCAGCCCATGCCCACCGGCCCCGTGCGCCAGCCCAGTCTACACTAGGAAGCCAGCCTCACCTACTCCTCGGGGTAGCTGCAGCCTCCGCTGGGGATAAGCAGGCAGAGGACTTGGGGCTGCCTGTGGAGCCAAGGGGAGGTTGGGTTTCTCTGCCTGGGACCTGGCCAAGGAGCCAGAAAGGACAGAGAGACAAGGTCTTCTCTTCCTGGCATCAGGTTACTGCCCCCACCCAGGGCTCAGGGTGCCAGGCAAGCCTCCCAAGCAATGAGAGTTGCCGGTCAGCTGACAGCAGACAGAGTCCAAAGCCTGTTCTAGAAGCTGCCGTAAGAATGAAGAGGATATGGCACTGGCCGCTGAGGAGGGGCAGCAGAAAGGGAACCCGGCAGACCCAGTGAGCCTCCAGCCTTGCCGAGCAGACCAGGCTGGGCACTGGGGACCAGACAGAAGGTCTCCAGGAGAGAAGGTCCTAGGCCTGGGGAAAGGGAGGCACAGCGGCTGCCAGCCTGACGCTGCAGTGACACTCCAGGGAGGCCTTAGCCCCTGTCAGCAGGAGGGCCTGGCAGTGACTGCAGCCTGGCACCAGCCCCAGAAACCTTCAGCATCCCCCAGTTTCACCGCCCAGGGCTGGGAGGTTCCATAAGCTCCCTGGTCTCCCAGATGAAAGACGCTTTCTAAGAGTCATAAAACCGTCCCCACTGGAAACAATGGGCCCTTATCCTGCTGTGTCCTTCACATAAACTCCCATTAGCAACGCACCAGAAGCTGCAGGCAGGAGTTTTATAGACTGGATTTTTGGACCAGCCCCAGCGTTCATTAACACCTACTCCCTCGCCCTGCGTGGAGACTGCACAAATCACTCCCCTTTACAGAGGCCCACTGTGTGCTCGGCCTCCAGAGAATCCTGCAAGGAAGGGGGTTTTGTCCAGTTTTATGAATACAGAAGCAGATCCAGAGAGGTTAAGTGACTTGCCCAAGGTCACACAGTGGGAGAGTAGAGGAGTGGGGATTTAAATCCAGAATCTGCTCCTTCCCCCCTACCCTGTGGCCTTGGGTTAAGATCACCCAAGAGATGAAGCCAAATGGGTTTCCTAGGTTTTCTCCTGGAAACAAGCAACTTCTGGGACCTCAAAGACTTCACCAGGATGGTTCTGTTCACCTACACAATATGTCAGCAGAGACACAGCGGGCTGGGATTCCCAACACAGCAGGGAGGGACCTGAGCCCCTTCCCTCGGATGAAATGCAGAGTCCCTCACCGTATCTCACATTCACGCTCACAATGGTTTTTCACCCCATTCCTCCCGCATGGCCCCCAATGATAAAGCCAGCCCCCTTTACTGGGCAGTAAATCCCCCTTTACTGAGGGATATGCCAGTCCCTGTGCTCTTCATGTATGACCCCATTTACTCTTGTAAGAACTCTGTAGAATGGCTGCTTTCAAGATCCCCTTTTTTTCACATGATGAACTTAGGCACAGAGAGGTAAGTAGACCACCTAAGGTCACACAGCAAGTGAGCAATGGATTCTAGGTCTATCTGACTCCAGCTACCACACCTCTCCAAAACATCACAATGTGGGGTTCAGCAGACACTCCATCCCCACCAGCCCAATCCCGCAGTCCTGGCTCACAGCTCTGGGTGTCACCCTAGTTGTGGGGAAAATGACAACAGCTGTCACTTCTAAATCCTTTGGCCATCTCCCGTCTACCCAACAATCCTCAAGGCTGATGCTGCAATTCTTCTTTTGCAGATGAGGAAACTGAGGCTCAGAAAGAGGAAATGTCTTATTCAAGGTCCCACAGAGCTGGTAAGTAGGGGTACCGGGCTTTGCACCCACTCTTGTGGGTTCCAGAACCACTGCTTCCTACAGGTAAACCAGCGCGATAGCTAAACCAGACCATCCCAGCAGCGTCTTGGCGGGTGCTGGGCTGCACCCCATAGGCCTGCCAGCCCTGTCCTAGCCCAGCCTCAAGACCGAAGAAAGAGCCTGGAGTTATAGCAACAGAGACATTGATGGTTTAATTGATGGGGGGGCTCACATGTCTGAAACAAGGTCCTGGAGCGACACCCTCCCACGCGCGGCGGACGGGAGGCAGGACATGGCTGCCATCTTTGCTTCCAGGGTTTGGGGGGAAGAGGTTACTAGTTATAGGGGGAACTTACATCAGGATGGCTCATCGGTTACCAGGGAAACCAGCAGAGGATCATCCCCTCACTGCCCCTTCCTTAAGCTATGGTGGAGATGTTCTGATCTAAAGATTAGAACAATCACTAGCTGGGCCAGGGGGCAAGTATGTAGACATTTACAGATTAGGCTCTATGATTAAGAGGAAAGGTCAGTCCTGTGAGTAGGGTGTAGGTGAAGCAGGGACTGGTGTAGCTGGGGATGTATGGAGAGCAAGAGAACAGCCGTCTTGGGTGGCCTGATCAGACAGCATGCATCCAACTAATACTCCCCAATTAAGTGCCTACGGTGTTCCTGGCACTGTCCCAGGAGCTGGGAGTACAGTGGTGAATAAGACTGCCATCCTCAACCCTCATCAGCCCCGTGGGGGACCACCAGGGACCCCCTGACCACGTAAGGCTGCTCCCCCTAGAACTTCATCCATAGCCTCCCCCTGCTGACCCCCAGTGCGGGGGTTCATCCCCACCTCTGCTGCCCTTGGCTGCCCTGCCCTCTCTCAGCTTCTGGGAACTTTCCAGATAGCCTGCTCCAGCCCTGCAAAGGCAGTCTACAGCGCCTGGTCTCATGGCTGATTTCACCGTAAGACGCTTCATAACCAACTCCTAACTGGGCCAACCAGAGAGGCAGCTGCGTTGGCTCCAGCTCCCCCTCAGACCCACACGCCCTGCCGCCAGATGGCGTGGCCAGCACCCTCGGCCCCTTTGTTGAGATGATTAGCTCATGGACCGCCCCACCCCGAGAAGCTGGCTCGGGGCCTGCCCTTGGTCACCATTCCCCTATTACCTGCTGCCGCCCAGAGCAACTTATGGATGTGCACGGTTGCTAGTCAGCGCCAGGCACTGTTGTAGGTGATCTGAATCATCATCGTCTTCACCATGCTCACAAGCATCGTTATTCTCACAGCTAACACTTACTGAGCACTTTACTACATGCCACACAGTGGGCCAACTCTTTACCTGTATTATCTCATCAAATCTTCACACTACCAGGAGATAGGTACAGTTACCATCCCATGCAACAGATAAGGAAACTGATAAATAGATAAGGCCATAGCACCCCGGGTACCCCTGCTACACTGTCATCTCCCTAAGGATAGGAGGCCTGTGTTGCACAGAGCTGTATCTCTAGAACGTAGTGTCTGGCACAGGGCGGACACTCAATGAGCAGTCTTTGGATGGATGGGCACATGGATAGTTGGGTGGATGGACAAATGGGTGGATGAAAACAATTGAAAACCTACAGGAGAAAAACCACTCACCCCCTGGGTGAAGCAGGAAGAAGCTGAGTACGGTTTCTCTACTAACTAGAAAATCCCCCATCCAGGATTCCAGGAAAAGCAGAGAAGATTGTGCTGATTTTTAGGGGAAGGAAAAAAGAAATGTCTTTTGGGTAATGAGCTTTGAGATAGCAGCACGTAGCTTTATGAGGCACGCTCCCCCTTCCCAGAAACCACCACTTCGCCAGGGAATTTCATCTGCTCCATCCCCAGACGCATGTCTGTGAATCAGGGGCAGCCATAGATGCTCCATCTTCAGGGAGCTGCCTGCCCTGCGGCTCCAGGGCTGGGCCAGGAATACAGCTCTGCCAGCCCCCGGGCTTCGGTTGAAGTCAGCTCCAGCCCTTTCCCTGGGTGAGCTCGGGAAATTCTGGACCACCCCCCAGGAGCCTTGAGCCTTAGGGGGCTCGTGCTCTAGTTCACTGGAGAGATCTCACCCTGACCCATGAACCCTTACACCTTGTGAATTCTGCTCAGTCGTTTGAGCCAGCCAGCCGGATGCGGGGATGAGGTCAGTGTGCAGCGGGCTGCCCCCCTCCCCCACTATGCCCTGGCTGGAGCCTAGGGTTCCCGGTTTTCCGTGGGGAAAGCAAGACTCGGGGCGGTGGGGTGGTGAAGAAACCCAGCGGCCCCAGGAGAGCAGGCATTGAGACACGTGGCCCAGTTTTGTAGTTTCCAGAGCAACTTTAAGAAAGAGGAAGAGGAAAGACTAGAACTAGGGCCACATCATCCCTATCACACCTGGAGACACCCGCTCCTCCGCGTGGAATGTGTCACTAGATCCCGGACAAGGCGACCTGTCATTCCGGAGCCATGAGGGATCAGCTGGCGCTGGTGCCAGGGACCTGTCCTCTCTTTTATTGAGCATCTACTATTCGCTGGGCCGAGTGCTCTGCCTGGGAGAATTCATAACCCTCCTAAGGTCCCAGTGAGTTCAGTATTATTATCTTCCTTTTCAAATGCAATTGCTGAGACCAAGCAGCCTTTCCAAGTTCACACCATCAGGAAGGACAGAGCTGGGATGTGAACCCAAGTCTGACCCCAACGTCCATCCTTTTTGCACAAACAACAAGGTGGAAAGGGCCTCAGGCAGCGTCTCCCCTGTAGTCAAACAGTGGCGCCCTGGGTTTATTCCCAAAATCGGCCAGACGGAGTAGGAGCGGGTCTTTATGGCGCTTACTCCCATCTTTGCCAGTCCCCACGTATCAGAGGCAAACGGGAGCCTCCCCTGCATGCCTGTGCTCCCGGGGCCACGTGAGGAGGACAGAGAGCTGGCAGGGAGCTCA
This sequence comes from Lagenorhynchus albirostris, assembly GCF_949774975.1. NCBI lineage: Eukaryota > Metazoa > Chordata > Mammalia > Artiodactyla > Delphinidae > Lagenorhynchus > Lagenorhynchus albirostris. The sequence continues at coordinate 173,179,314 of NC_083096.1, forward strand.
GAGGGCACCTCGGGGCCATCCAGTCAAGCAAGTCAGAGACTTTCAAAGCTGGCAGGGCCCTTAGGGATGATCCAAGCCAAACCCCTCCTTTCACAGAAGGGGAAACTGAGGCCCAGAGAGGGCAAAGGATTTGCTCAAGGTTACACCAGGCATGAAGCACGCAGTGGGAGAAGTGACAGCCTCCTGGCTCCCGGCCTGGGGTCCCCTTGCCCACCCCAGCCAGTCTCAAACAAACCGTGATATTGGACCCCCTCTTATCAGATAGAATGAATGGTTATCAGGTTCAATTATGACACTGCTCAGGAGGAAAAGCAGGGAAGAGGGAAAGATGGGGAAGGAAGAGGTGGGCAGAAGTGTGACCTAACCCCGATGCGTCCCTCCCTCTGCTGGGGCATCCGACGACTCTCTGCAGTGGCTGAGCTGGGCTGAGCTGGGCCAGGAGGAGGGATCAGGGTTACCTTCAGGGCAGGTCCCAGAATGGCTCAGGAGTGCTCCCTGTTTTCCTGTCCCCTTGGAACAAGGACTGCCTCTGTCCCTGAGACAAGGAAGGATGGGGGAGGGGAGGTCCCTCTCATTCTGCTGAAGCGCCAAATGGGAGAGGCCTGAGCAGGGGAGACAGGGACTCACCTCATGGCAGCACCGCCCCACCTGCCTTGAACCCACCTGCTAAGCTCCTGGGACCCTGCTCTTGGGAGTCTGACCCCCTTGAGGCCAAAGGGTCGACATCTCCAAACCCGCTCACTGCTCCAAGCCTGGGTACCCTGGGACATCCCCAACCCCAAGGAGCTGTCTCTCATCGTGACGGGGGTGTTCACTTCTGAGGTCAAATCCCTGCTTCCCCACCTACTAGTCCTGTAACCTCAAGTGAGTGACTTCACCTCCCTGGGCCTCAGCTTCCCTGCTGTAGAGCCGGGCTTGTGTTCCTGCATCCCAAGGTGGCGGTGGGGATTCAACGTCAAGGCTGTCCCAGGCACAGAGGGGACTGGAGATGCAGCTTGGGTAATTACCTCTCTTCACACTAATTGTCCTCATGCATACTGTGTCAAGGTTTGCTGTTTTGTTTTGCTTTGTTGTTTTTTGTTTGTTTTTGGCCACACAGTGCAGCTCGAGGGATCTCGTTCCCCAGCCAGGGATTGAATCCAGGCCACTGCAGTGAAAACCCAGAATCCCAAGCACTAGGTCACCAGGGAACTCCCTGTGTTAAGGTTTTTAAGGCATTCCCAGCTGTGATATAATTCACAGCCCTCGGTGAGATCACAGGAAAGAAATTATCAGCTCCTGCACCCAGATAGGGGTGACCCAGGCCGCCAGAGGCTGAGGGGCTTGCCCAAGGTCCTGTAGTGTTTAGAGGCAGAACACGACCAGAACCCATGTTTCTCAAGTCCCACCGCAGTGCAGCCCAGCCCAGAGGAGCCCAGTAGGAAAAGCTTGAAATCTAGGGTCAACCAAGCTGGACCCTGGCCCTGGCTGCACCGTGAACTCAGCATGCAACTTTGGATATGTGAGCTTTCAACTTTCTGCTGATGACTTCAGTGCCATCGGCCAGCTGTGTGACCCTGGGCAAGTGACTTCACCTCTCTGAGCCTCAGCTTCCTCATCTGTGAAATGGGAGTTCTCAGAATGACTGAACAAACTACGGCATGCGGGCTGCCTGACTCAGAGCTTAGCAGGTGGTGAGTGTCCGACAGATGGAAATGGAGCAATGGTGGCAGGACCAGTAGTCAATATCGCTGTTAATATCATTATTATTATCAGGAGGAGAGGACAGAGTGGAATCACCCTGGGGACCTCTTGCCCACGTGACTGTCCTAGGGAGGGAGCTCTGGAAGGAGACAGCAGGGACTCTTCTCACCTTCTAGGTGGTAGGGATGTGAATGGGGCCAGACCGGTCACCACCCTGAAGTTCCCAAAGTCCCACTAACTGAGGAGACCCAGCTGGAGGGCTGGTTGCGTTAATCCCAGAAGAGCTCAGCCCTCAGGGGGATAGAAGAGAGAGGGTAGTCCCCAAACAAGCCTCAGGAGACCCTGATTCAGGAACCAAAAGCTGGGGAGGCAGCCTCACTCAGACACTTCTGCCCCAAACGTACCAGGATCCTCTGGAGGGAAAGCTACCCAGAGGAGGGGCCGGCCTGGTGCGGCACACACTCTGTTAGGAGCCAAGAGGGAGAGTCTGACTCTCTGCCATCTCTTAGCTGTGTGACCTCAAGTAGGTCACCTCACCTCTCTGAGCCTTGTCCCTCTCCCGGGAGGTCAGCCGGAGGGGCACACAATCATCTAAATTCCCCATTCCAACCTTGGCCTCACCGTGCCCAGCAGGACTCCCCACCCCAGGAATCATCACCCAGCAGTGACCAAGTCACGGAGCTAAGGGCTCAGTCGGGCTCTAGAACCAGACTTGTCTGACTTCAAATCTCAGCTCCCCTTGTTCAAGCTGTGAAATCTTGAGTAAGTTACTTAACCTCTCTGTGCCTGTTTCTTCAGCTATAAACAAGAATGATAAGAATAAAACTTACCTCATAGGAGTGTTGGGAGGATTAAATGCGTTCGTACATGTAATGTACTCCATTAGCAAAGCGCCTGGCACCAAGTAAGTGCCCAGCAAGCATTACACCGGCCTTCGCCAGACAGCAGTCACACAAATGAAAAGGCCACCACCAAATGCAGTGAGTTCTCCGTCACCGGAGATATTCAAGCTGGGGCTAAACAGCCACCTGTCAGAGACCCACAGCCAGGACTGCCCGGGTGACCTTTCAAATGCTTCCAACTGTGAGTCCATGAAATCACAGCCGTGAGATTGCGTGCAATGCATTCCTCCCTCCTAACTAGGATAGGATGAGGTGCGAGAGGGCTACCAAGGTGGGCCAGGGGCACAAACAGTGGCGCAGGCGCTGAAGAGCCAGGAAGGAGCCCTGGGCGGGGAGGCGCAGCTGATTCTGGCCTCCAGCCCCTGTTCCGCCACCAATTCACAACACGACCTTGAGTTACTCCCTCTCTTCCAAGCCTCAGTTCTCCCAGCAGTAAAATGATGCCTTTGAACTAGGTGTCCTCTGAGGCCTTATCCAGCTGCAACTATCAAACTCTGTGACCCTAAGAAGGGAGTTGGGGAAAGTTCCCACCGCACACACGCCCCAGCCAGGCTCCCTCTGCATTCCTCACCCCCATGTTGCCCTGACCTGCCCCCACAAGGTAGCCACGAGGGTCAAGGTCATGTCCACTGAGGCTCCCAGTGGAGTTCTCTTCCCTGAGTCCAGCACAAGGCATTCCAAGCCCCACCACCACCTGGGAGGGAGCAGGGTGTCCCTGGGCCTGAAGCCCAAGGATGTCAACGGCAACAGAGACCCAGACACACCCAGTGACCTCCAAAGTGTCCTCCTCCAACTCAGCGAGGGACAGAGATGTTTAAAAACCAAAAGCCTGACCTGGATTCTGTGCAGACCAATTCCAACCAAGGAAGAAGGCAGCGCGGGCCCCAGCAGCAGGGAAGGGTCCCGTCTGGTCGTCGTCGCAGCTGACAGGGCGAGCGGGAGCCCAGGGGTCATGTACGCGGACTCCCCTCGTTGGGTGTGCAGTGGACCCAGGTGTGTGAGTCACTCACCTGCCAGACCCGCCAGGCGAGCGGGCAGAAGCACAGGAGGCGGCCCCTGGCAGCCCACAAGGAAGGGCTAGACTGAGTCAAGCCAGGCAGGGCAGGGCAAGGCTGGGCCGGGCTGGGAGGACCAGGAAGTTGCTAGGATGAGGGAGGGAGGAGGGGCATGAACAAAGCCGGGGGTTGGGGGGAGCCCTCTAAAAGGGGGTTCTGAGCAGAAGGGCTGAGCGCTGACAGCTGCCTGTTGGCTCAGGAACGGGTGGAAGAGAACGTGACTTTGAAGTTGGAACGTTTCAGGTTTGAATCCCAGCCCTTTTCAGCTGCAAGGCCTTGTCTCTCAAGCCCCAGTTTCCCCCTGTTCAACTGGAGTAATTATAACAGTCCCAATATGACAGCGTTCTCATGAGAATGAAATGAAACTGTGTAAGGATAAAGCTGGAGTCCCGGCTGCCAGGGGACAGACAATATGTTGACTCTGATCACAGGATGCTTTTCAGGAAAGCAGGACGGCCCACCCAGGGCTGACCCTGTCTGCATTCTCACTGTCAGCGTTAATCACCCCCCAAGATTTCAGTCAAATATCTGCTGAGCTGATTAAGAGCATGTGTATCTGGACATCACGGAAAAAGTCATTTAACCACAAAGACTTACTCTGCCCTAACCACGTGCTTCTGAGAACCCAGGATGGGGTCTCAAAGGAGATCAGCCCCTGCCCTTAAAATGCTCACGGACAGCTTGCACTTCACACCAAACCTGACCTGGACCCTGCTCCACCTTCTGCTACAAGACACTGGCAGTCAAGCCTCAAGGTCTTAGATCAGGGCCAAATCTGGCCCTTCACCTGTTTTTGTAAATAAAGTTTTATTGAAACACAGGCACGGGCATTGGCTTATTGTCTATGGCTGCTTTGGGAGAGACAAATACAAAATTGAGTGGTGACAGAGACTGCAGGGTCTGCAAAGGCAAAATATTTGCTGTCTGGCCTTGAAGAGAAAGTTTACTGATCCCTGCCTTAGATGATGAAGATGATGATAATCCTGGGTTTTTGCTCTTAAACGTTTTATCCACTCCATGAATAACTTCATATAAGCCTTGCAAAAGTGTCTCCCCCTTTAACAGAGAGGGAAACCAAGGCTTCTGAGAGATCGGTAACTTGCCCAGGGTCACATGGGGAGTGCAGTAGATGGATATTTTGAATCATGGGCTGACAGAAGCAGAAGCCTCTGGTGAGCACACAGGCCTGGGGCACAAATGGCTCAGCAAACCCTAGTAGGATCGGAAGTCCCGCCCCACGGGAGAGAGTAAACAGGTCCCGTTCACTGGATTCCCACCTGGGAGGCTGCCAACCTCTGGACCAGAGCCAGACCACCTCCTGGCTCCACCGGGAGCCAGCTGTAAGGTGGGCGTGGGAATAGTGCAGAATGAAAGCACCTGGAGCAGCACTGGGCAGGCGGGAAGGCTTCTGTCATTTCTAGAGCTTCCTTGTCATTATTATTGGGGCCTAAGGTTTGAGCAAAAAGAAGGCCATGGAGGAGTGGCCCCTCCATCCACAGAAGTGGCAGAAGGGGAGGGCTCTCCCTCCCAGAGGGCCTGGCCGGGGTTGGGAGGGATAGTTCCTGGTTCTGGGGGTCTTGAGACGAGAGAGGCTGTCTACTACCGCTTCCCTTGCCTCCATTCCAGCACCTTCCCTCAGCTCTGGCCGGGGAGAGGCTGCCACTGTCAGAAGGCTGCACTCTCGTTCCCAGAGCCCCACCCCAGAGGGCACTGCCTTCACCCACCCAGAAGGAGGGCCTGGGCCTTGCCTCCCAGAATCAGCACCAAAGGTCATGGAAGGAGGGTGGGAGGGGCCAGAGTCAGTCTTAGTGCTCTTCTTTGGAAATCTGGACCACCGCCCTACACTCCCATATCTTCTGATAGGTATAAAGGCATCTCTCCTGCTCTCTGGGGGTCTCCTCTGGCCCCTGCTCTCCCCACCCACCCCCAAGGCCCAGTGGCAGAGGAGGGGCTAAATATTAGTTGAGAAAAAACCATGAGTTCAGAAAAAACTCAATAAATCTACATCCACTTCTTTTTCCCAAACTGTTGGTCCCTCCAAGAGGTCAGAGGAGGCTTGCTCTCCGCCATCCACACCATAACTGGTTTCCTAAGCAACGCTCTGCTAGGTGAGGCTGCAGGGCAGCACTGGGGAAGCACCTGTTGCCAACAGTGGCTATGCTTACCCACAGCAACTTATTTATTCGCTGATCCAGTGTCCCACAGAGCCCCTCCCCACACCAAGCCTTTACTTCTAGTCTGCTCTGTCATCTGTGCAGGGCCTAAACAGCTGCATGCCAAGCTTTCCACTAACTGAGGAAAACTTTGATGTAAAAACAGAATCTAAGTGCTCACTACATGCCAGACCCTCTGCCCCATTCCCACCATAGGGAGGGGCTGGGTCCTTTCCATCCTTGAATCCTCACCAACGTCCCTCCTCCCCCAGCACCCAGCGCCAAAAGATGCTCAAAACGTCTTGCAGAATGAATGAATCTTCCCAGCGGCTCTAGACCAGTGTTCCTCACCTTTGGCACTGCTAATGTATTGGACCAGCTATAACTCTTTGTTGTGGGAACCATCCTGTGCTCTGTAGGATGTTTAGCAGCTCCACGGGTCTCTAACCCCTGGATGCCGGTGGTACTCACCCCTCCTGGTTGTGTCAACCAAAAATGTCTACAGACATTGCCAGATGCCCTCAGGGGGGCCAGTTGCCCCCAGTTGAGAACCCCTGCTCTGTAGTCATCAGTTTCATGTGACACCTGCACCAACATCTAAAGAAAACAGACAGGTATTATTAGCCATTTTATCACTAAGAAAACTGAGGTTTCATAGTATCAAGAGATGTGTCTCATGTCAGTTAGTGAGTGGCTCATAGTCACAAAACAGAAGTTGGAAAAGGTACAAGTCACTCTACTGAGGGGCCTGAAGGATAAGCGAGGATGCTGGGGCAGAGGCAGGGCTAGTCCAGGGACCACCAGCCCCAGAGGTTTTGAAAGAGCAACTGGATGACACTCCCTCCTCCCATACCTGCAGCCAACTGGCCTCCAAGGCAAGCAGGTCCCCAGGCCAGGTCAAGGTATCAGCCTAACCAGGGCCCAGGATGACTTACAGAAGCCCTCAAAAAGAATAAGCCGGGTGACACAAAACATGCATGTATGCAGAAATTAACAGCATTTTTCTGAGTCTTCTGATTTTAAAATTCCAGATAGGTTCATCAAAGTGGACATATTTCCATCTGGGGGTGTCCTGGCTTAGTTTCTTTTTTAAAAAAATATTTAATTATTTATCTATTTATTTGGTTACTCTGGGTCTTAGTTGTGGCAGGCGGGCTCCTTAGTTGCAGCTCGAGGGCTCCTTAGTTGCGGCATGCAAACTCTTAGTTGCGGCATGCATGTAGGATCTAGTTCCCCAGCCAGGGATCAAACCCTGGCCCCCTGCAGTGGGAACACAAAGTCTTAACCACTGTGCCACCAGGGAAGTCCCTTAGTTTCTTATTGAGGAGGAGGTTGCCGGGTCGCAAACAACTGCCGTGTCCCTTCTGAGAACCGTTCCCTGCTCCCAAGGATGGATTCCATATTGGTACCATGTAAGCCCATGCCATGGCATATACATGTGACACTCACAGTCTCTGCCTCAGAAATTTAGAACTGGGTTTCTGCTGGAGGCTGGAACCGAGCACTTTCAACTCAAAAGCTGCGGGGTGGCCATCTCTGTCATGCCTAGAGACACTGAGAAATCTGGTCCCAGATGCAAGGAGAGAAGCAGAGATGAGATCATGCTATTGGCATTACTCACAACAACCAAAAAGCAGAAACCACCTAAATGTCCATAGATGGATGAATGGATAAACAAAATGTGATCCATCCATATAATGGCGTATTATTCAGCCTTAAAAAGGAATGAACTTCTGCCACATGCTACAGCATAGATGAACTTCAAATATATTGTGCTAAGTGAAATAAGCCAGACACAAAAGCTCATGTTATCTGATGCCATTTATATGAAGTACCTGGAATAGGCAAATTCATAGAGACAGTGGTAGAATGGCGGTTACCAGGGGATGGGGGCGGGGGCATGGAGAGCTGTTCTCCAATGGGTGCGGAGTTTCTGTTTGGGATGATAAAAAAAATTCTGTAGATGGATGGTGGTGATGGCTACACAGCGTTGTGAATTCACTTAAGGCCACCAAACCGTACACTTAAAAATGGTTAGAGGGCTTCCCTGGTGGCGCAGTGGTTGGGAGTCCGCCTGCCGATGCAGGGGACACGGGTTCGTGCCCCGGTCCGGGAGGATCCCACGTGCCGCGGAGCGGCTGGGCCCGTGAGCCATGGCCGCTGAGCCTGCGCGTCTGGAGCCTGTGCTCCGCAACGGGAGAGGCCACAACAGTGAGAGGCCCGCGTACCGCAAAAAAAAAAAAAAAAAAAAAAAAAAGGTTAGAATAATAGGTTTTATGTTATGCGTATTTCACCACAATTTCAAAAAAGAGAGAGACAGTGCTGCCTGCGTTCCCAGCCCCTGTCCAGCTCCTGGTATCAGCCCCCGTGAGGCCAGGCCAGCTCTCTGGATTTCTGAGACACCCCTGAATTCTCAGAATATATGTTCCTTTTTTTGCTTGAGCCCATTCACTCAGGGCTCTGTATTTGCAAATGAAAGGATCGCAGTCGAATATCAGGGGACAGTTAATTCTGGGAGGGCATCACCCTCTGTCCAAGGTCAGCCCCGAAAAAGGTCTGGTGCCTTCATACCCCAAGCTTCTCTTCCTGACCCGTAATAGAACCACCCTCCACACATTTATTTTAAAACTGCTTAAATTAGAACCACAGCCCTCCATAGCAGAAAACCTTTCTCCACCCTCCACCCTCCCCCGCCCCCTGCATTTTAATTCTAGCTTTCCCTTGTCAGCATTTCCCAGTTCAAACCTCCACCCAAAGTCAGCAGTCTTGGATCCAGAAGATTCCTTGCTAATTCCAAACACCAGACCCACCCTCAGAGGAGGAATGGGCCTCCGCTGAGAACATTCAAAGTGGTACCACAGGTTCTGGGACATTTTTCCAAGAGCCACGTTCCCCTAAGAGCCTCCTGACAGGCGACCACTTTGAAGAGACAACAGTCTCTTACAGAGATAAGCACGCATGCAGTTAGAACAAAATCAGAGAAAGAACATTTGTGGGTCACACTCTGTTCTGCAGACTCTTCACATCATTTGGGGAGATGCCAACACCCCAAGCTCCTGGGAGAATAGGATTCAACTTTATGCTCATCGGCTAAGACTATGTAATCATCTAGGAGCTGGATGAAACACTTTAGGTAAATCATCTTATTTAATCTCCCAAACAGCTTGAGAGGCAGGTCTTACTATGCCCATTGAAAGATGAGAAACTGGGGCTCAGAGAAGTCAAGTAACTTGCCAAAAGTCACACAGTAGAATGTGGAAGAGCTGGGGACTTCCCTGGCAGTCCAGTGGTTAAGAATCCATGCTTCCGGGCTTCCCTGGTGGCGCAGTGGTTGAGAGTCCGCCTGCCGATGCAGGGGACGCGGGTTCGTGCCCCGGTCCGGGAAGATCCCACATGCCACGGAGCGGCTGGGCCCGTGAGCCATTGCCACTGAGCTTGCGCGTCCGGAGCCTGTACTCCGCAATGGGAGAGGCCACAACAGTGAGAGGCCCGCGTACCGAAAAAAAAAAAAAAAAAATCTACGCTTCCACTGCAGGGGGCACAGGTTCGATCCCTGGTTGGGGAGCTAAGATCCTACATGCCACATGGCGTAGCCAAAAAAAAAAAAAAAAAAAGAAGTGGGAGTGGGAGAGCTTGAATTTCAATCCACTTTTATGTTAATTTCCAGGGTCCAGGCTCTCAACCACAGGGAGAACAGGATTGGGGCTACGGAGGGCAGGGGGTAGTGGAAGAAGGGAGTCCAGATTCTGAGCTTGGGTTCTTCCATATTGGCTCCCAACCTCCAAAGCCACCTGCCCACAGTCTTGAAAGTGTGAAAGGTCAAGGCCATAACACACACTAGCCATCAGGTGTTACGTGGATGCAGAGTCAGGGCTCCCGTCCCCACCCCATCATCTTCATCCAGCTTTTGCAAATAAGGTTGAGATCAGGGACTCTTTTCCAGGTAGAAGGGACCATGCATCTTGGAGACAGACACTATTTGCTCCCATTTGTTAAGAGACAAGCCTCTGGACTGGGCCTGGACATCCGCAACCCCCAGCTCCAGGTCTCACTGCCCTCCCATCCCCTCTCCCAGTTCATCCTCAAGGGAGGGGACATGCCCCAGTAGTCAATTCTCTCCTGTTGCTCTCTCCCAGCCCTCCAGCCATGCAGCTTTAAAGCTCCCTGCCCAGGCTTAACAAGACAAACAGTGTAGCATGAACCCCAGCCAGCCCTGCACAGATGAGGTCTATGATTACAGCAGGGACAGATCAAACCAACCCAAGTTTGAATCTAGCTTCCTTAGCAAGCCATGTGACCCTGGGCAAGTCACTTGACCCCTAAACTTCTGTTTACAGATGCTCATCTGTAAAATGGGGATAATGACACTCAACTATGAGGGCTGTTGTAAGAAGTGAATCAGCTCATTTACATAGAGCACTCATTTACATATGTAGCCTTAGCAGGCCACTGATATCTGTGGAGATTGTCATGGTTATTACCATTTTTATTACAGCATCCCAGAAAAACCTTCCGTGGGCTAGGCTGAAACTTACCTTTGGATTATTTAAGCTTTAATAAGCAAATAAGTTTGTTTCCTCCAAGGCATTTATGCAATTTGTAATTACGTAATATATCTGTGTGTTTGCTTGGATTTTATCTGTGCTCTCAACTCTGTTAGAAACTCCATGAACATAGGATCCCACCTGTGTGATTCACCAGTCTCCTCAGCAGCTAATCTGGTGCCTGGCGCATCCCAGGGGGTTAAGTAACATTGATTGAATGAATAAATAAATGTAAGAAATTGAAGAAAGTGACCTAGAGGTTATCATACTAAGTGAAGTAAGCCATGTGAAATATCATATATCACTTCCACTATGTGGAATCTAAAAAAAAAAAGATACAGATGAACTTCTTTACAAAACAGAAATAGACCCACAGACATAGAAAACAAACTTATGGTTACCAAAGGGGAAAGGGGGGAGGGATAAATTAGGAGTTTAGGATTAACATATAACAGTACTGTATATAAGGTAGTTAAACAACAAGGACCTACTGTACAGCACAGGGAACTATACTCAATATTTTCTAATAACCTATAAAGGAAAAAATCTGAAAAGAATATATAATATATATTTATATATATATGTTTTATATATATATATAAAACTGTGCTGTAAACCTGAAACTAACACAACATTGTAAATCAACCATACGTCAATAAAAAATTTTTTTAAGAAAGCAAAAGCGAATAATATGGAAGCCCCATTTACATTAATGGTGGCCAGGATAATGGCAAATGATTCTCACCTGTCAGTTAAACAGACCCAGTGAAAATCTCAAGTCAATTCATTAAAAATGCATAGAAGAGGGTTTCCCTGGTGGCGCAGGGGTTGAGAGTCCGCCTGCCGATGCAGGGGACACGGGTTCGTGCCCCGCTCCGGGAAGATCCCACATGCCGCGGAGCGGCTAGCCCGTGAGCCATGGCCACTGAGCCTGCGCATCCGGAGCCTGTGCTCCGCAACGGGAGAGGCCACAGCAGTGAGAGGGCCGCGTACCGCCAAAAAAAAAAAAAAAAAAGTGAGGCTATGGAACCAGGCTGCCTGGACTGCAGTTCCTCAACCATCTGTGTGAACTTGGACAGGACACTTTACCTCTCTGTGCATCTGTTCTCACTTGTGTAAAATGGAGATGATAACAGAGGGTTGCAGAGAGGTTTCAGTAAGAAAACTCGCATGAAGCACCTGGCGTCCGTGGGCAAACAGCGAGAGTGCAGTGAATGATGGCAGTAGTGATGAATGGCTTTGCAAAGGGGAAGAGCCTGCCTCCAGTCTGATGGAGGTAAGAAAATCCTGAGCCTCTTGGCTCATCTGGAATTCCTCAGAGGGACGATGTACTGTGAAACCAGAAGGAGCGGGGGAAATAAAAGTGCAAAAACAGACAACTTTTTGGATTTCTGATCGTAACTGATAGGAGTCCAGGGACAGCCTTGCCTGGCTGGTCCTGTTTATGGAAGCCTGGTCTGGCCCCTTGCCTTACCTCTGGGCACTCTCTCAAATGCCCCTTGGTCAGCCTTTGGGGTCTTTGAAAAGGGGCCACATAGTCTACTAGAAAGAAAGTGAGCTTTAGAGTCCTGGGTCCAAACGCTGGCTCTGCCACCAACCCGGAGAACCAGGCAGGTCATGTAGCTCTCTGAGCCACATCCCCCATCAAATGGAACTGAGGACTCGATGACACATGTAAAAGGTCTCTCACGGTGCCTGGCATGTAGTACGCCCTCAATAAATGGAGTTGTTATTATTCCTTCTATTAGCATTGCTTCTATTACTGTTTTGACTTTTCCACTCTCTGGACTTGAAAAGCAGGAAACGATAGTTAACATTAATGAACGTTGTTCACCCAATATTTCCGGCTCTCTCCTTCTGGTATGAAGGATGCGCTTCCTGACCCCTTGGATGCGTGGGGCAATGAGTTGTGAGTGCCATGTGTGTCACTTCCAGGTTGAGCGCTCAGTTCCCAGCACAAGACTCTGCCGAGTTCTGGCATGGTGCCCGGCTCTGCACCACACAGGATGGGGAGCTTCAGCAGCCCAGGACTCTACGTGACCACAGTGAGCTAAGCCCTGGCCCACAGGCCATCGACAAGTAGCAAAAAGTAGAGTTTTGTTGTTTTCAGTCATTAGGATTTTTGGAGGTTGTTTCTTTATGGCAGTGCAACGGGGCCCATTCCAGCATCCTCGCCATGCCGGGCACTGTGCTCAGTACTTCATGTGCGTTTCATCCCCTCCTCATGTCAGTCCTCTGGGACACAGAAGATTATTGTGCCCATCTCACAGAGACAGAAACTGAGGCTCAGAGAGGGCAAGCAATCCATGACAAGTGGCTCATCGGTAAACTGTCATTGCATAACAAACCAACCCAAACTCAATGGCTTACAAAAATCAGCATCAGTTGGTGGTCAGCTGTGTGGTTCTCCTGACCAGGACCAAACTTGACCTCAACTAGACCTGCCTTGCCTTTGGGTCTGCTGTCAGCTGGTCTAGGGTGACCTTGCTTGGGACGCACTCCTCCACAGGGCCTCTCACCCCCCAGGCCTCTAGCACACGCTTGTGTCACACGGAAGTTACAAAGGTCCAAGAGAGAGAATGTGCAGGGGGTCAAGGCCTCTTGAGTCCCTGGCTTGGCAGTCCCATGTCCTCACTTGCATCACTTTCTATAGGTTAAGAGAAGGAGTGTAAAAATTGACTCCACACCAATGGGGGAAACGAAGCATGGCGGCTCTTTTTGTCACTTATACAGTGGTTGGGCCAGGATTTGAACACAGCTCTGTCACTTCGCCTTTATGACATCCTGTCTCTAATCTCAGCTCAAATCACCAATACTCACCTTGTTTGGTGTCAAACTTGAACCTCTTCCCTTTCCAGCTCAGGCCCTTGAACAGTATTCTAAGGATGAGTTACCCTTCAGCAAGAGGTTCAGAGGCATAACTTAATTACATCTATTTGCCTGGCCACCCATGCATTTGTTAGATTCCTATGGTGTCTCTCTTCTGCCAAGCTCAAGGCCACCCTAGGAATTAAATTCACAGCACAAGCAGCTGGGACACACTCAACACATTGCAGAAATGCAGAGCAAGTCAGAGAGGGGACTAAAGCCAATGGCTTGAGGAGGACCAGTTCCCAAGAGGCCAGTGATGGGCATAATGGGTCATTACCAGCTACAGTGCTGTCCTCACAGAACTGTCTTCACAGAAATCAGTGGTCAGCCGCAGCTGTGGCTCAGAGGGACAGCCCTGAGGGCCAGGTTTCACCAGGAGGGTTCTGCCAGGTGAATGACGCCACCTGGCGTTGTGCACAGAGCGGTAGAGTCAGGACTGGGATGTATCAAGGGCTGGACAAGTTCGGGGCAGCACTGTGCTCATGTTCTCATGCCCTTTCCTCCATCCCAGAGGCAGCCTCTGGGTCACCTCGTCCTGCAAATGCGGATCTTCAACAAGTCACTCCACCTCCTGGAGCCTCAGTCTTCCTATCTATAAATTGGGATGGTGATGTTACCTCTCACCATTGCTATGAGGAATCAGTGAAACCATGTATGTAAAGGGCATTGGGGGCTTCCCTGGTGGCACAGTGGTTAAGAATCCGCCTGCCAATGCAGGAGACACGGGTTCGAGCCCTGGTTCGTGAAGATCCCACATGCCGTGGAGCAACTACGCCTGTGCGCCACAACTACTGAGCCTGAGCTCTAGAGCCCGCGAGTCACATCTACTGAGCCTGAGTGCTGCAACTACTGAAGCCCGCGTGCCTAGATCCCGTGCTCTGCACCAAGAGAAGCCACCGCAATGAGAAGCCCACGCACTGCAACAGAGTAGCCCTCACTCTCCACAACTAGAGAAAGCCAGCACGCGTCAACAAAGACCCAACACAGCCAAAAACAAATAAATAAAATACACAGAAAACCTTTTGTTCTCTAACATAATAACAACAGGAAGAATAAAGCAAACACACACAACACGTATTGATATACAACATTTTCAATCCTCCCAGCATCACTATGAGGAAACTATGAGATTCAGAGAGGTTAAGTCACTTGTCCAGTGTCACACAGCTGGTAAGAAGTAGAGCCAGGGTTCAAAGCCAGATCATCCAAAATGTGGGCTTTTCTCCTGCATCTAACTCCACTGGATGAAGACGTTGCTCTGCCAGCCTGCTCTGAGAGGGAGAGAGAAGACAGGTTTTATTGTCCCCATTATGCAGACAGAGAAAGAGAGTGGTGGTCCAAGCTCCTCCTGCCCCCCACTTTGGCTGTAAGGCTGACCCAGCCACCAGCCTCCCTGCTGCCTTCTCCCCACCTCCTGCCCCCTTACAGAGAGCAGGGCCTGCTCCGTGGCCCAGGGCAGTCTCAGTTTCTGTGGGGTAGGTGTGGGGGCATCCTGGGGGCACCCTGGACTCCCACTCCTGCCATGAGCTGCAGCCAGGTTCAGGGGATTCAAGTTTCCAGATACCACCTGGCACCCAAGCTCATGCCAGGAACTTCAACAGACGTTTCCCAGGAAAAGTTGGGATGATGATCTTGCCCTCACCAAGAGCGATAGCTCCGGGGGAACACAGGGGAGCCCAGGAATGTGAGGTGGAGCAGCCTTTAATCTGGACGCATAACCAGCTACAATGGAACAGGTAAATATCGAGGCTTGGTCGTCGTCGTCATCATCATCCTCAAGGAATAATAGTAATATCGGGAATTGAGTAGGTAGCCTATGAGGAGGTAGTTTAAATTATCCCCATTTTACAGATGAGGAAACTGAGGCGAAGAGAGGTGAACTCACTAGTCCAAGGTCACCCACGCACATCCTAATCCTGGTTCAGGCTCTGAGTTAAGCAATTCACGTGACCATTCCGTTAAATGTTCACAAACTGCCAAGAGGCATTATTATAGCCAATTTATAAAAGAGAAAATTGAGGGTCAGATGGGCGAGTCACAAAGCCCAAGATCACACAGCTAGGAATGTCTAGGCCCAAGTCTCGGCACTTAACCATAGATGACCTGGTTCTCAAAGGACTGGGAAGCCTCCACTTTGCCCCAAGACCTCCTGAGGACGGGAAGGTCTGGGCTATTCATGCCCAAGGCTGAATCCAGCTGGGCAGAACCGTGGTGCTGAGCTGCCCTCTGCTGGCTGCAGTGAAAAGAATACCAAAGGACTGGAGATGCTGAGATGGATAACGCATCATCCCTGCCCTGACGATGCATTATCCACAGTCCCCTCCGAGGAAATGTACCATTTACGAGTGGTAATCACACAGCTCAGGAGAAACACCTGCTGATCCTGAGTAGTCCGGGAAGGCTTCCTGGAGGAGACTATCTGCATAGAGCAATGGGTAGCCTGATTCAATTCAATTCACTGAAGACAAAATAATTTAGGTTTAATTGGTCAGGCCAATTAGGATAGGCCATCTTGCCCATGACTTTAAAAAAAAACAAAACAAAACTCTGAGAACATTATCTGAGCTGTTATCTTAAAGAATGAGAAGGCATTAATGGGGCCAGAAGGATAAGAAGAACCACATGTGTAAAGGTGCATAAGGAAAGAAGAGGAATCCCAGGCCAGATTGGGGAGGGTGGAGAAGGGTTCGGGAGCTGGGCTGAGCAGGTAGAAGTGAAGCTGCAAGTTTACAGTAGACTGTTAGCCATGGTAGAGAAAGAGAAGTAGTACTGAGCTGTGAGTCAGGGTAGCTGATAGCAACTTGTCATCTGGGAACGTGCTAGAAATGCAGATTACCAAACAAGCCTCCCCCCACCCCACCCACCCACTGCAGGTGATGCTAAAATTTGAGGACCACTGCTCTAAGCAATCCCTGAGGATTGCAATTCCTGGCTGCACTTCTCATTCCCTTCAAAACCAGGTGAGCTCCAGAGAAGGAACACTGGTTGGATGGAGTTTTTGTTCTGTTTTGTTTTTTGGGTTTTTTTTTTGCGGTACACGGGCCTCTCACTGTTGTGGCCTCTCCCGTTGCGGAGCACAGGCTCCGGACACACAGGCTCAGCGGCCATGGCTCACGGGCCCAGCCGCTCCGCGGCATGTGGGATCCTCCCGGACCGGGGCACGAACCCATGTCCCCTGCATCGGCAGGCGGACTCCCAACCACTGCGCCACCAGGGAAGCCCTGGATGGAGTTTTGGGAAACACGTGGCTTTATTTCATGGCTTTGTGGGTTCCTAATATGCTGACATTTGCTGCTCAGTGTTGCTGGGCTGGGCAATTCACCTACATCCTTTCAACAAGCACAGCAGTACTTCCGTTCTAAAGGTGAGGAGACCGTGTCAAGGAGTTGAAGGAACATGGTCTAGTCACACAATAAGGATTGAGCCCAGCAGAAGATTCTGGAACATGGTCCTCATCACTACATCCCACTGCTGTGGCCCTGACCTTGATCTTTCCTCTTCTGCTCTTGGTTTTCTTGTCCTTAAAATAATGGGGTGTCATCCCAATGTTCATAGCAGCACTATTTACTATAGTCAAGAAATGGAAACAATCCAAGTGCCCATCAATAGACGATTGGTTTAAGAAGATGTGGTGTGTATGTGTGTGTGTGTTTGTATACACACACACACACGCACGCACAATGGAATATTACTTAGTCATAAAAAGAGTGAAATATTGCCATTTGCAGCAACATGGATAAACCTAGAGATTATCATACTAAGTGAAGTAAGTCAGATAAAGATGAATACTATACGATATCACATAGGTGGAATCTAAAAGTTAATACAAATGAACTTATATACAAAACAGAAACACACTCACAGACATAGAAAACAAACTTATGGTTACCAAAGGGGAAAGGGAGGCGAGGAGGTATAAATTAGGAGATTGGCATTAACATATACTAACTTCTATACATAAAATAGATAAGCAGCAAGGACTTACTGTATAGCACAGGGAACTATATTCAATATCTTATAACCTATAATGGAAATAATCTGAAAAGTATATATATACATAACTGAATCACTTTGCTGTGCACCTGAAACTAACACAATATTTTAAATCAACTATAGTTCGATTTAAAGCCCAGATTTAAAAAAAACAATAATGGGGTGTCAAAAAGATCTTAAATCTTAAGACTTATGACTCTAAACATAATATAGTTCCTAGTGCCTGGGACCTGATAGTCCAATTTTCCATTCAACAAATGTGCAGTGGAGAAGACAGGATTCTACCATTTACAGTAAGTGCTGGAGGGGGAAATAAAGCAGGGGACAGGTGGGGTCTCTCCCTGAGAAGGTGACCTCTGAGCAGAGACCTGAGAGGGACGAGGTCTGAAGAGTTCCGGGATGGCTGGGGGCAGCCTGTTCCAAGCAGGTGGGACCACAGGGCAAAAGCTCTGAGGACAGGGCTTTTCCCAGCTTCGGGGGCAGCTAGGAGGCTGGCTGGACCGAAGTGAGCAAGGGGAAAGGGAAGAGAGGAGACACTAGGGGCATAGGGGAAATTGTGAAAGACTCTGAAATTCAGTGAGTGCATGACCAGCTGCCCACCACCTTTCTTAGCCTATAAGGTAACTTACAGCTCTGCAAATTGTAGAAAGCCTGATAGTGATACAAATAATTCTTATATTAAAATGTAAATTGTGCTATTTACAATAGCCAAGACATGGAAGCAACCTAAACGTCCATGGATAGATGAATGGATAAAGAAGATGTGGTATAGATACACAATGGAGTACTACTCAGCCATAAAAAAGAAGGAAATAATGCTATTTGCAGCAACATGGACGGATTTAGAAATTATCATACTAGATGAAGTAAGTCAGGCAAAGACAAATGTCGTATGATATCACTTATATGTGGAATCTGAAAAAATAATACAGGGAATTCCCTAGCAGTCCAGTGGTTAGGACTCTGCACTTCCACTGCAGGGGGTTGGGTTCAAACCCTGGTCGGGGAACTAAGATCCCATAAGCTGCATGGTGCAGCCCAAAAATAGTAATAATGATAATAGTAATACTGATAATAGTAATACAAATGGACTTATTTACAAAACAGAAGTAGACTCACAGACGTAAAAAACAAATGTATGGTTACCAAAGGGGAAAGGGAGGGGGGAGGGATAAATTAGGAGTTTGGGATTAACAGACAGACACTACTATATATAAAATAGATAAACAGGGCTTCCCTGGTGGCGCAGTCGTTAAGAGTCCGCCTGCCGATGCTGGGGACACAGGTTTGTGCCCTGGTCCGGGAAGATCCCACGTGCCGCGGAGCGGCTGAGCCCGTGAGCCATGGCCGCTGAGCCTGCGCGTCCGGAGCCTGTGCTCCGCAACGGGAGAGGCCACAACAGTGAGAGGCCCGCGTACCACAAAAAAAAAAAAAAAAAAAAAAAATAGATAAACAACAAGGACCTACTGTATAGCACAGGGAACTATACTCAATATATTGTATACTCAATATATTGTAATGACCTATAATGGAAAATAATCTGAAAAAAGAATGTAATATATTCATATATATATATATATGAATCACTTTGCTGTACACCTAACTAACACAACATTGTAAATCAACTACATTTCAATTTTTATAAAATGTAAATTGTGTCCTGGGAATACAGGTGATTTAAAGGTTCGTCTCACTCATGGAGATGGGGTGGGAGCAGCTAGGGTTGCATTTAACCAGTTAGGGTTTTGCCAGGTTAGTACCATTGGATGGATGGATGGATGGAGGGATGAAAGGGAAAGAAGGAAGGAAAAATAGAGGGAAGGGAGGGAGGGAAGGAGGGAGGGAGGGAAGGAGGGAGGGAGGGAAGGAGGGAGGGAGGGAAGGAGGGAGGGAGGGAAGGAGGGAGGGAGGGAAGGAGGGAGGGAGGGAAGGAGGGAGGGAGGGAAGGAGGGAGGGAGGGAAGGAGGGAGGGAGGGAAGGAGGGAGAGAGGAAGAAAGAAGGGGAGGGAGAGAGGATTGGCCTCTTTCAGATCTTCAAATCCAGGACTTTCCAGAAGCAAGCACTGGGCCATCCAATCAGAACCTCAAGAAGAAAAGAGCCTCAAATTGATCAGCCCTCGGTGGCCAATTACTCAGGGAGTCTGTCACTTTTCTCAGTCAATATTTGTCAAGTTAAGAGAGAACTAGGAAACAACAACAAGAAAAAAGGATAAGAGAGAATTAACATGTTATTTTCTGTTTGGTCCTTGTTCAAAGCAACTTCCACTATTTCTATTATCATTGTGCTTTCAGCAAACTTGGGTGAAATTTCCTCCCAACCCCATTCCAACCTAATTATATAGATTTGTTTATTAGGAGTTTGCAGGGGACTAG
Organism: Lagenorhynchus albirostris; assembly: GCF_949774975.1. Taxonomy (NCBI): domain Eukaryota; kingdom Metazoa; phylum Chordata; class Mammalia; order Artiodactyla; family Delphinidae; genus Lagenorhynchus; species Lagenorhynchus albirostris. The sequence goes on from NC_083096.1 coordinate 173,198,888, forward strand.
CTGGCACTGAAAACCAAGGACATGGAATTTAGCTGTCAAGCCTTTCTTTAAAAGCTACCGTGTGTGTGTGTGTGTGTGTGTGTGCGCGCGCGTGTGTGTGTGTGTGTGTGTGTGTGTTTCTTTCATCCCCTCCAGACATTTTTAAGAAAACTTTCCAAGAACATTTGAGCCAGTTCAGCACGAAGCACGAAGTCATTGAATGAGCTCTCAGGCTTCCTTCCTTCCTTTGATTCTTCTTCCTTCTAGAAAGAGGCAAAGTCCTGGCTCCCAGTGCTGCTTGCACAGCGTAACTACCAAACATTAATTCGCCCTCACATCTACCACTGGGTAGAAGATCCTTACACTTGGTTTCGGTTTTGCCGAGTTCAACATCATGAGGCTATTAGGAAACTTGGCCATCATGCTCAGCATCGTTCAGAATCAAAACAGAGAATTTGGGCTTCCCTGGTGGCGCAGTGATTAAGAATCCGCCTGCCAATGCAGGGCACACGGGTTCGAGCCCTGCTCTGGGAAGATCCCACATGCCGCAGAGCAACTAAGGCCATGTGCCACAACTACTGAGCCTGTGCTATAGAGCCCCTGAGCCACAACTACTGAGCCCACGTGCAACAACTACTGAAGCCCACACGCCTAGAGCCCGTGCTCCGCAACAAGAGAAGCCACCGCAATAAGAAGCCCGCGCACCACAACGAAGAGTAGCCCCCACTCGCCGCAACTAGAGAAAGCCCACGCACAGCAACAAAGACCCAACTCAGCCAAAAATAGATAAATAAATAAAATTTAAAAGTTTTTTTAAAAATAAAAAAAACGGAGAATTTGCATTTATTGGGCAGGCCAATTGCACACCACACAGTCTGCTGGGCACCTCTCATCCCTGGGTGCATTTGATCCTCACAACCCAGAGAGGTTAAGTAACTCGCCTGAAGCCACACAGCCATCTAGAGCTGGGCCAAGATCAGATACCAGACTCTCCCTTCTTCCCTTTCCTTTGTGGAATTGGCTCTTTCTTCACTAATCAAGACATCACTCACATGTCATCACCTTTCACTGCACCGAGGGAGCCTGCTAATTCTCAGAAGTTGCCCCCACCTCCAAGACAATGAAGAAAACAGTCTCTGAGGCCCCCTCTAGATATAAAACACGTGGCCATAAAGTGAGCTTCAGTGTAATGATCAAAGCGATACATCTGGTTCTGGTCACCTCCCCCTGTAGGGACCCCACTCCAGACTCCTTCCAGCTACCACAGCTGAAAACAATTCCTTCCAGTAACTCGTGGTTCTCAGTTGGAGGGGAGGCGATTTTGCTCTCAGGGAACATCTGGCAGAGTCTGGAGACATGTTTGGTTGTCATACTGAGAGGTGGAGCTACTGGCGTCCAGTGGGTGGAGTCCAGGGGTGCCGCTAAACATCCTACAGTGCACAGGACGGTGCCCCACAGCAAGACTTACCAGGCCCCGAAGGTCAGTGGTGCCTGGAAAACCGCTGCATTAGCCCAAGCGCCTGAGTAAGGCCTCTTTACAGACCCAGGAAAGACGACAAACTTCAGGCGCTAAGTGCGGAGGAAATTCTTTTTTTTTTTTAATATTGGAATATAGTTGATCAACAATGTGTTAGTTTCAAGTGTACAACAAAGTGACTCAGTTATACATATACATGTATCTATTCTTTTCCAAATTCTTTTCCCATTGAAGGTATTACAGAATATTGAGCAGAGTTCCCTGTGCTATAGAGTAGGTCCTTGTCGGTTATCTATTTTAAATATAGCAGCGTGTACATGTTAATCCCAAACTCCCAATCTATCCCTCCCGCCCACATGGAGAAGGAAATTCCTTAGCAAAGGGAATGGTGTTGAGGGGAAAGAAGCTTATCCGGGTTTATCCACAGTAAGAGGCAAAAATCCCTATACTCTACATCCAGAAAAAACTCTAATTTGAAAAGATACATGCACCCCAATGTTCAAGGCAGCAGTATTTACAACAACAAAGACATGGAAGCAACCTAAGTGTCCATTGACAGATGAATGGATCAAGAAGATGTGAGATATAGGTATATAGATATATATATTATATATATAATATATATTTTTTAAATATATAATATATATATTACTCAGCCATAAAAAAGAATGAAATAATGCCATTTTCAGCTACATGGAAGGACCTAGAGATTATCATATTAAGTGAAGTCAGACAAATACCATATGATATCACTTAATATGTGGAATCTAAAAATATGACATAAATGAACTTATTTATAAAACAGACTCACAGACATAGAAAACAAACTTAGGGTTACAAAGGGGAAAGGGGGTCGGGGAGGGATAAATTAGGAGTTTGGGATTAGCAGATACACACTACTACATATAAAATAAACAACAAGGACCTACTGTATAGCACAGGGAACTATATTCAATATCTATAATAAACTATAAGGGGAAAGAATATGAAAAAGAATATATATATGTATTTCTGAATAACTTTGTTTTACACTAGAAACTAACACAACATTGTAAATTAACTATACTTCAATTTAAAAAAATACAAAAAAAATTCCTATGCTCACACCCAAACCTTGGCCTGAGGGATAGAGCAGGCCACTGGACATGTCCTTCTTCACCACTGGCTACAGACGTGTCACCCCAAAAGCATGAATGTGGACCACGAGATTGGGCAGGGAGGTCTTCCAAATCTTCACTGGGTCACTCACCTGTCCCTGGTGCTGGGCTAGGCCCCGTACTCTTTACAGACATGGCCAGCCACCAGGGACCTGCCCCTAGGGAGGTTATTCCTGAAAGAAGATGGTCACAGACAGCCTTCCTACAAGATGGTTCATGCTGTTCATGGAGAACAGAAAGGCAGATTTTATTCAGGGACTATTGCAGTAGACGGAGGGGCCACTGAAATGAGGCTTTGCAGTAAGGGAGAAAATTCCCAACTCTCAACTCAGAATACAACCAGGAAAAGTGGGAATGTATCGCCAAGTGGGGACAGCTGTCTGTGGATGGAAAATTACTAAGAGGAAACAGCAGGGGTTGGGGGGATTCTGGACTATAAAGAAAAAACACACTATTGGGACTTCCATGTCAGTCCAGTGGTTAAGACCCTGTGCTTCCGATGCAGGTGGGACATGGGTTCAATCCCTGGTTGGGGAACTAAGATGCCGCTTGCCAGAGAGCACGGCCAGAAAAAAAAAAGGAAAAACACACTATTGTTTTCCTCTACAACACACACAATACTCTGAACACTTCTGTACTCTGTCACCAAATGTGGGGGGTGGGTGTGTGTGTGTGTGTGTGTATGTGTGTGTGTGTGTGTGTGTGCGCGTGCCTGGGGGCAATTCCCAAACCAAGCAGTTCTTCAACACCAGCTGAATGTCCTACGATTTAACTCCATCCTGACACTGTCCACCTAGAGTTCACATCGGATCCCACAGGTCAATGACTCAGTCCCACAAAATTACTCACCCACACACACTTCAGACGCCAACTGAAGTTCAGGTTGTTACCTGTGCTTCCGACCCACAGGCTACAGATCAGAGGTTCCCACGACCCCCTCCCTGGGTTTGATTAATTGTTACCTGTGCTTCCGACCCACAGGCTACAGATCAGAGGTTCCCACGACCCCCTCCCTGGGTTTGATTAATTGGCTAAAATGGCTCACAGAACTCAGGAAAACATTTTATTTACTAGATCACTGATTTATTATATAAAAGGAGACAACTCAGGAATGGCCCAATGGAAGAAATGCAGAAAGCAAGATATGTGAGGAAAGGGTGTCACCTTCCAGCACCTCCCTGTGTTCACCAACCCAGAAGCTCTTTGAACTCCATCCTTCTAGATTTGTAGGGAGGCTTCATTACGTAGGCATGACTGAGTCAACCGTTGGCCACTGGTAATTGAACTCGATCTCTGGTCCTGCTCACCTTCTGGAGGTAGGAGGAAAGTTGAAGGGTGGGGTGAAAAGTTCCAACCTTCTAATCATGGTTGGTGCCCCTGGCTACCAGCCCCCATCCTTAGGGACTTCCCAAAAGTCACCTCATTAACATCGGTTCAGGTGTGGCTGAAAGGGGCTTGTTGTGGACAACAAAAGACATCCATTTCGCTTTATCACTCTGGAGCTATTTCAGGAACTGAGGAACAGAAGTAAATATCGTAACAAAAGATGCCCCCTATGGCTCTTCTATAGGAAATGACAAGGGTTTTAGGAGGTGTGTGCCATAAACAGGAGGAAAACCTAATACATGTCTTATTGTAAATCACAATATCACACCGACCTGGCAGGATTCCTGCTGAAGGCAGGTCAGGGTGATCTGGCATCACCTGGGGGTTGGTGGAGGATGAGGAACCCGATCAGATATCTAGATGATCAGATATCAACGGGGGATCCTGGCTGAAGTGTCTTAGCAGGATTATTGCGGAGAACGCAGGACAAAGCAGAGACGAACATGGAAGCCCAAAGTCAGAGCCCAGTTGACAAGAGAATTCAGAGGAGCCTAAGTAGAGTTTGGCCAAGGAGAGAATCTTTGTCACTACTCACAGCTGAGCCCTGCGCTGTGGGACATACAGTGGCGAAGACCCGGAACCCAGAGGCTGGTAAGATGGGCAGAGGACAAAGAAGGTCCAGGGAGGGTCCAGTCCTGAGAGACAGCTGGCTTCCTAGAGGAGGCAGCACAGACAGGGGGCTGGGGAGCAAGGAGCACTGGACCAGGAGTCAGAAGTCCTTCAGCCCCCCCTGTGTCTGAGGGAGGTCATCTTAGCTCTCTGGTGACCTCATGAGCTTGCCATGAGGTCAGATGACAAAGTGTTAGAGCCCCTAAGCCTTATTCATCATAAAAAAATGCAATGACAAACTGGGTGTAGGAAAAGGCGTTGAACTTGGCAACTGGTGAATCGAGGTCTTCTTCCTAACTTTGCCATCAACTGGCTATGTAACCTTAGACCAGTAACCTCCCCTCTCTGGGCTTCACTTTTTTTCCTGTGAAGTGTGAGCATCGAATGGGCAGAGCTGTGAGAGGCTTTCCACAGCTAATATCTGAGATTCCATTCCTTTGAAGATCCTACATAATTTCAAGGCTTTAAATAGTATGTCTACGCCGAAACGATGACTCACATGTTTATACCTCCAAACCTCTTCTCAACTCCAGACTCTGAGAGCTAGCTGCCTGCTCAACATCTCCACTTGGTTATCCAATGGCATCTCGTGTCAGCATGTCCCAAAATGAGCTCCCAAGCGGTCCCCCTCTTCTAATCGGCTTCCCTTACAGGCCCCCAACTCCATCTGCTTCTACCCAGGTAGGTCTTCCCCTCTCCTTTGACGACAATGACTCCATGCTTCCAGTGTCACACTTTCGTTTTCCCTCCCACCCCACAGTCAACGAACCCTAATGGCACTACCTCCAAACGACAGCTCCATGTGGCCATTTCTCACCACCTTCCCTGTACTCAGTCCTCCTTTGGATTTTCATATTGGTCTCATATAGGATCTCCGGGCTGCCTCCCTTGCGCCTGCCTCAACATAACAAAGACATTTAAAAAATCCCATTTAAAAAATAAGAGAATCATGTCCCTCTTCTGCTCAGTGCTCTCCAGGAGCTGCCATGTCATTTGGAGTAAAAGTCGAGGCCTTAGATGGCCTACCCTACATCCCTTACCTCTCCCACTTCATCTCCTCCCCTCTCTCCCTCCCTCCCTCATCTCCAGCCTCCTTGACTGTGCATCCTCAACACAGTAGACATGCACCTACCTCAGGGCCTTTGCACCTCATTTTCCCTTTGTCCAGTGTTTTCCCCCAGGTATCCTCCTGGCTAGCTCCCTAGCAGGGATGTCTCCTTCCCAGTCAAATCATCCCCACCCACCCCTGTTGGCAATTGTAAACCTTCCAACGTGGCACTCTTTCTCCCCTTTCCCTCCATGGCATCTTTCCCTAACACAAGCCACAGTTCACTTCTTTATCTTATTTACTCTCTATCTCCCCACAATATAGCGGAAACCCTGGGAGGACAGGATCTCTGTCTGCACCAGTCACTGTTGTATCCTCAGTGCCAGGAACAGTGCCTGGCTCGATCAATGTTCAATAAATATTTGTCAGAGGAATACTCCCAAAAGGTGGTGTTTGGAAGAATGGAACAGTAGGGCAGGTGTTGAAAGGGAAGCAAGTGTATGGGAGGAAACTTTTCCTTTCTCCCCTCCTAGGTTTTTTGGCTGGTCTAATAATTAAACTCACATAAAACAGACGAACAGGAGAAAAACAAATTGAATTTCATATGTACAGGAACTTATGAAAATATGAGGCTCAAAGCAGTGACCAGAGCAGGAAGCTTTTATACCTTTAGACAAAGAAACAGATTTGTGAAGAATTGACAGGACAAAGAAGCTTGGGCTTGGGCTAGTAAATTAGTGAGGAAATAACAAGGTTTGTTTATACCGCCTTCTCAGCCCTAAATTTCCTCCTGCGATAAGATGCCATCTACCCTCCTGGTACAGGGAGCATACCTTTCACCTGGGAGAATTATTTCCTGCTTTCAGGGGAAAAAGGAAGGCAGAGTGTCATTCTTGCACTGATTGTTTCTCAAATAACTTTAATTCAAAATAATCAATATGCCGAAATTGCATATTTTGGGGGTGGTATATTCTGCTCCCCATCAGAAGATCAAATTAATTCTGAGATATTCACCTTAACTCTGTTTTGTTGTTGTTTTAGTTTTATTTATTTTTTTAATTTTTTAATTCTTTTTGGCCGCACCTCGAGGCATGCGGGATCTTAGTTCCCCGACCAGGGATCAAACCCATGCCCCCTGCAGTGGAAACACAGAGTCTTAACCACTGGACCGTCAGGGAAGTCCCGATATTCACCTTTAACTCTGAACAAGTGCTTACCTTTTCACATTGTTCTTCCACTTTCCCCTCCCCCTATCTCTGCCTCCCAGCTTCCCCCGCAAAAAAAGAATTTATATGTAGGGCCACCCCCTCCCGCATTTGTGGAAATACTCTAGGTCCATCCCCCTGACATGGGCCAGGGGCAAATAAACGTCCTTAGTAAATCAGGCGAGCCGCCCCCTCCTGGCAGGGGTCACTGTTAAAGAAAAATGATTCACCTGCCTCACTCTGCTCCTTGGCTATAAATCCTCCCTCCCCTCCCACCCCCATCTGTGATGTATTCAGAGTTGAGTTCAGTCTCTCCCCTATTGCAATAGTTTTGAATAACCCTCCTTACGGTTTTTAACTAGTGTCAAGTGCAACCTTTCTTTCCTTTAACAGCACACATTGGCACAGCCGGGTTTTACACACACACTCCTGAATGAGCTAGGCTCTGGCCCTCCTCCAAGCATCTTCCCCATGGCTGGAAAGCCCTCTGCTGGGCTATTTCTGTATCTCACATCAGCCTCTCGTTACCTGGGTCCCCACCCAGTGAAACCAGGCAGCTCCACGAAGGCTAAGGCTGGGTGTCCCTCGCCCCAGGACCCTGGAGAACAGGCACCCAGCTCAGGACCAGGCACTGCACCACCCAGGCATCTGGCCAGCCATCCGGTGAGTGCCGTTGTCCAGGGATCATGAGGGAGAGAAGGGACTGAGGGAACTTTCTGGAGTGATTGGCATGTTCCACCTCTTGACAGGGGTGCAACCTACACTGTTGTATACACTTGACAAAACTGATCAGATTGTACCTTCAAATCCATGCATTTCACTGTATGTAAATTTCACCTTGCTGAAAAGAGTCTTAAGGAAAAAAGTGGGAGAGGGAGAGAAAGATTCCATCTGAGCAAGAGAGGGATCGGACAGCAAAGGGTTAACCTCCCAGCTGGCCTGAAGGAACTGGAAGGTAGAAAAAACTGTTTCCAAGAAGTGCTAAAACTTCTCTTAAATAGAGAGAGCAGGCATAAAATTCACATATGGAGCCTGTTTTTTCCACAGTCCCAAACAAAAGGAGATCGTGGCCAAACCTACAAATACCTGTGAAGAGCCAGTGCACACAATCTCTCAAACTTTGCCAAGAGATAATCACTCCACCATGGGGAGGTAGAGGGGCCTGTGCCGTTCTCACGAGAGAGACCTGGATGGTCCCCAGGGATAGAAGCCAAACCTCAAAGGTCCCAGCTCCTGCCTGAGATCAGACCACAGTTCTGCCCATAACAAAATGGCTAGTGTTATCCGTGTACAAGGTGGTTGGGAAGAGGGAGGGCTTTAGAATCTGCAAGCTGGTCAGAGGTCAGGGGTCAGGGTGAGCCAAAGGTTAACTACAGGTGGTGTGGAGGATCTGGGTTCAAGTCCTAGCTCCCCCCAGGATCAGCTAGGCTGCTTTGAGAGAGGCTCTCCCTGCTTCTCAGTTTCATCCTCTGTAAAATGGGGATGCTGATGAAAATAGCACCTACCTCATAGCGTTGTATAAAATTATACATACGTATAGTACAGAAAACTTTGCCCAGCACCTAGTAACTGCTCAGTACATACTAGCTATCATCATCATCATCATCATCATAATCTCTGCTTTACCAAATTCCAACTGTGTGAGCTAAAGCTAATCAATTCATCTCTCTGAGCTTCCCTCTCCTGGAAGGAACAATGCCTTCTTCCAATAAAATAATGTGTGCTAAGTACCCAACGTTTCCTAGAAAAAGCATAAGAAATGGTAGCTCTAATTATGATGATTTCTCAAAACAGCTGGCCTTTGTTTGCCAGCTTTCTTTCCGGGCCCCTGATCGGCCTGTGTTTAGCATTTAGATCCCTCGGGGGCAGGAACTAAATTGTTTTCCAAGGGCCCAGCCCCAGTGCCATGGGAATTGAGGTTTAGCCCCTGCGTGTTGATCTGTTCTTGTAGGTCACCACCACAACAGAATCAGCCAAAATGGTTGTGTTTAGGTTTTTGAAAATAAAGGCCATCAGAGGGAAAACATTACGGTAAGCAGATAAGGTAGGGGAGTCCCCAGAGAAAGAGAAGCAGGAATGGCTTCTGGCCTAAGCCATTTTGTGATCTAAGCCTGGCCACAGTCCTTACCCTCAGGTCTCAGTAATTCAAGATCTTAAGGGAGGGAATGCAGAAATAAGGGAGGAACAGTCAAGAAACAACAGTTTCTTGCCCCAGCCTTGGGGCAGGTCCTGGTTCCTCAAGGGATATGCATAATAATATATCTTGGAGTTCTGCAGGAGCTAAGACCCCCAACCAGGTAGAGGGTAGAAGGAGGATGTTGACCCTCCTGACTTCAATCAACTAAGCTTGGACTCTGTTGACCTTTGCCCCTATTCTGTGCTGAATTCTCCTCTGCTCAAGGCCCCCTCATGAGTATGCATGTACCCTTAGCTCAAAACTTCCCCAGTTTTACTGTCTGGGGAGACGTTGCTTTGGGAGAGATCACCAGTGTAATAAGACCTTCCTTCTCCCGATTTTTGTCTTGGTTGTGTCTCCTGGCTCCACACCCACCTAGAGGTGAACGTTTTGGGGTAACATGACCTGGCCGAGTAACTAGCTAGCTGGGCAAAGGAAGGCAGGGCAGCAGAGAAATACGTGGCATGGGTTCCTGAGGGTGAAGCCTGGAAAACCACTGCCCTGGAGAGGCCCACTGATGTAAGTCAAATCATTATGTTGTACACCTTAAAATTCTACTGCGCTGTATGTCAATTACATCTCCATGAAACTAGAAGAAAAAAAGTTTCTCGCCGTTCATGGGTCAGGAAAATGTCTTCAGTTAGGTCCGCTGAGTCTGGTCATCTCCTGCCATGCCAGGTACATGATTTTTCTTTTCTTTTTCGGCTGCACTGCGGCATGCAAGATCTTACTTCCCTGACCAGGGATCAAACCTGCGCCCCGTGCAGTGACAGCACGGAGTCTTAACCACTGGACAGCCAGGGAAGTCCTTTTGATCGTTGATCAGCTTCAGCTCACTAGAGCCCCTTGCCATGAATTACAGCCATTTTGTTGTTGTTGTTGTTGTTGTTAATTTAAGTATAGTTGACTTAAATAGCAGTTGGCTTTGATGGTTCCCAGAAAGTGTTGCTGTAAATAGAAAAAATAAAATTTTTACAGAATGATGGGTCATTAGATAACCTTTCTTCTCCCTTCTTTCCCGTACTTTCAACTTCGCTTCAGTGATCTCTGTATTGTTTTCATACTTAAAAAAATAACTTTCAAGAAACATCACATCCATTTATATGAGAGTTGCAGAGAAGTCTAGGCCACAGAGAATGTAGAAGGACGGTGGCCAGGAGCTGGGGGAGAGAGGATGGAGAGGTACTGTTTAATGGGTTTAGAGTTTCGGTTTGGGAAGATGAGAAAGTTTGGGAGATGGATGGTGGTGCTGGTTGCACAACAATGTGAATGTACTTAACGCCCCTGCACTGTACACTTTAAAATGGTTAAATGGGGAAGTTCCTGGCGGTCCAGTGGTTAGGACTCCACACTCTCATTGCTGAGGGCCCAGGTTCAGTCTCTGGTGGGGAACTAAGATCCCACAAGGCTGCATGGTGCGACCAAAAATTTTTTTTAAATAAAGCATTTCTGGGCTTCCCTGGTGGCGCAGTGGTTGAGAGTCCGCCTGCAGATGCAGGGGACACGGGTTCGTGCCCCGGTCCGGGAAGATCCCACATGCCGCGGAGTGGCTAGGCCCATGAGCCATGGCCGCTAAGCCTGCGCGTCCGGAGCCTGTGCTCCGCAACGGGAGAGGCGGCAACAGTGAGAGGCCTGCGTACCGCAAAAAAAAAAAAAACGCATTTCTGGGACTTCCCTGGTGGCGCAGTGGTTAAGAATCCACCTGCCAATGCAGGGGACATGGGTTCAAGCCCTGGTCCGGGAAGATCCCACATGCCGCGGAGCAACTAAGCCCTTGTGCCACAACTACTGAGCCTGCGCTCTAGAGCCTGCGAGCCACAACTACTGAGCCTGAGAGCCACAACTACTGAAACCCGCGCGCCTAGAGCCCGTGCTCCACAAGAGAAGCCACCGCAGTGAGAAGCACGCGCGCTGCAATGAAGAGTAGCCCCGCTCACCGCAACTAGAGAAAGCCCGCGTGCAGCAACGAAGACCCAACACAGCCATAAATAAATAAATAAGCATTTCTAAAAAATAAATAAAATGGTTACAATCGTCAGTTTTATGTTATATATATGTATTTACCACCATCTGAAATTTTAATTGAAAAAAGGAAACGTCATCCTGGCCACCAAGGTGGACCCCACTGACAGATGTGATGGCCGAACTGGTACCATACAAACCCCCCCATTGTAAACAACCACAGAACTGGACAAAGCAGCTGCAGCAGCAGTTTTCAGGCATCGAACCACAAGCAGCACAAGCCAGAGGAGGGACACTCACAAGATGAGCCCCTGCCCTTGACCACCTCCCTTCTTCCTGGGGACAGTTCCCCAAACACCACACAGCAGCTGGAACCCAGGCGGAGCGTGGAGGTCCTGCCTTTGGGGCAGCAGAAATGCCTGCAGGTGGTGGGGCAGGGTGCCAAAGGGGCACTCCTCCTGGCCAAGCCTCTCACCTCTGTGTCTCAGCTTCCTCATCAGTAAAAGGGGGATACCAAGACCATCCACTTCATAAGAACATTAGGTTTAAATAACTAAGTTAAAATAAGCAAAAGCATAAAAACCTTTATATGGCATGTGCTAAGGGCCACATATCTCCCCTTTACATATTCAATAAAGCTGTGCTGGGTATAGTTATATGCGGGCTACTTGGTGTTAGGAATTTAAAATGCATCCCCCAGTGACGATGCCAGAAATCTGCACTGTTTATGGCAGGGTCCACACCATCTCTCTTCTTTTGGTGTGTAGTTTGCATCAAGAGCCTTAACAGTACGCATGCCCTCTGCCCCAATAATTCTACTTCTGGGAATAAGCCTGAAATAACATTCCTAAATACAAACAAGTTCTGTGATTTGTTTAGTCATTGATTCAGAACATGTTTTTAACACATGCATGGAATGGTTGGGAAAGGAGCCGTTCTCTAGTGCAAGGCGTAGTAAGGATTGAAGGAGGTCTGTGTTTACAGTTGAGGTTATTATTTCAACACGAACCCTAGGACAGGGAGATTTACCAGGCTTCTCTGAGCGGAGCTGCTGGCCAGAAGAGCTTCGATGTCCCCACCCCTTGTGCACGTCTTTCACGTGCCACCTGAAGGAACCTAGGAAGCCGTCTCTTTCATGCAGGGATTTTGCCTGAAGCATCCTTCTTGGTCCCTGGCACAGCCAGGTTGGCAGTTGGAGAGCTGGGACTGCCCCCCGCCCCATGGGACCCTGGGTTGAGGGTCATGACCAGCAAAGCAGGTTTGAACTTGGTGTCTCTCCAAAAGCCTTTCCTCTTCATTTTCACGCCCAAACCCATGCCACTCTGGGGTTCCAGGACACCAAGTGTCCTGGGCTGAGCTGGGTAGGAGGAAGGCAGTGGCTTCAGGGAAGCTGACTGGCTGCAGAGGAGGTGGCAAACCCAGAACCCACCATCTGGTTGGTGGAGGACTCCAGGGAATGCATAACATCTGGAGAACTCTCCCAGTGAGGTTTCACTAGGCCCCTAGGAGAAACGGACATGTCTGCAGAAGGGGCACAGGCTCTGGGATCCAGCAAGCTTAGGTTGAATCTGATTCTGCTGCTTTTTTTTTTTTTTTTTTTTTTTGGCCACGCCATGAAGCATGCAGGATCCCAGTTCACTGACCAGGGATTGAACCTACGCCCCCTGCAGTGGAAGCGCGGAGTGCCAACCACTGGACCACTAGGGAAGTCTCTCTTCTGCATATTGATGTGTGATTTCTGAGAACTTTGCTCAGCTCTCTGAGCACCAAAAGAATAGCAATGGTAACAATAATGATACCTGCTCCTGGGATTGTTCTGAAGATGAGGACATAATTTGTGAAGCACCTGATAGGAATTTGAAACTTTTGAATGCAGACATGAGAAATTATTCATTATTACTCCAGAAGCCATAGAGTGTGTGGTTGAGATCACTAACTCTGAATCAGTTTGACCTGTGTTCAAATCCTCCATTACTAGCTCTTCAACCTTGGTCTACTTACATGACCTCTCTGGGCTTCAGTTTCCTCATCTGTAAACCAAGGTTGGTAATAATAGTGCCAAGTCACAAGGGCTTGTGAGCAATACATACAAAAATACATTAAAAAAACAAGGCCTGTTCTATAATCATCATCATCACCATCATTACTGGTAAATCAGAGAAGGCTTCTGGAAATACGTAATCTTGGAAAGGGTTTTGAAGGATGAATAGGAGTTTGAAGGACTCAGAATGGTGCTGAGCACATGACAAGCACCTAAGAAGTATTTGTGGTTGTAAGATGCAGAAGGGCAGGTTCTGCAGGACTTTGGGTGGCAGGAATGGACAGCCCCACCTTCTAGAGTTAGCCTGGGGTCCAGGAGAGAGCCTGGGTTTGGTCAGCTTTGTGTTTGAATCTGTATTAGTTAGGATTCTCCAGAGAATCAGAACCAATAGGATAGGGAATTCCCTGGCAGTCCAGTGGTTAGGACTCCGTGCTTCCACTGCAGGGGACCTGAATTCGATCTCTGGTCAGGGAACTAAGATCCCACAAGCCCCGAGGCGTGACCAAAAAACCAAAAAACAATAGCACGTATAGAGATAAAATATAGAGATTTATTGTAAAGGATTGGCTCACTTGGTTCTAGAGACTGAGAAGTCCCATGACCTGCTGTCTGCAGGCTGGAGGCTCAGGAAAGTGGGTGGCATAGCGCCAGTCCAAACCCAAAGGCCCACACACTGGTGGGTGCAACTGTGTAAGTCTGGGTTCAAGTCTGAAGCAGAAGCACGGATGATCGAGGTTGGGAGAAGTTGAGACGTCCCAGCTCCTGCCGAGAGAGCAATTTGCGCTTTTGTTCTATTCAGCCCTCAAGGGTTTGGATGACAGCCATTCACCTGGGAGAGGGTGCTCAGTCTATCAATTCAAATGCTAATCTTTTCCAGAGGCATGCTCACAGCCACACCCAGAAATAATGTTTTTTCCAGCTATCTGGGCATCCTTGAGCCCAGTAGAGCTGACACATAAAATTAACCATCACAGAATCCTGGCTCTGCCTCTCCCTGGCTGCGAGAATTTTCTCTGACTCTGTTTCCCCACAGGAAGGTAGGACCCTGACAACACTTGGCCTGCAGGTCAGGTGTCTGTGGAAAGTCCCCAGTGCATGGTGGGTACTTTGTAGATGACAGGCACCGTTAGGGGGTTGTTAAAAAAATTCAACCAAGTAAATTTGAAGATCTAATTGGCTTTAGACAAGGATTCCTAAATGGGGCAACTAGAAGGGTGCTCCGGGGGTTGTACAAAATGTTAGGTTTTTATGGGAAGAAGGGTAGGGCAAGGGAACTACTAGCAAAAGGAAAGAAGGGTTTAATTTTAGGCAGGGATGGCTTCTTTGTGGGGCGAAGGGAGTGGCAAGGGTTTTACCATACAGATAGATGCCTCCTCTTCCTCTGGGGCATGGAGGGGTTCCACTGGACAGATGACCTCATCAGTGCTGACCAGAACATTCCAGAGTAGTGGATTAAGGTTACATTTCTGGGAAAGGCTGAAACTGCAGTTAGGTCAGGTATTAAGTCTAGGTTTGGCATCATGGGCTTTAGCACAAGTGACGCCATTTTGGACCTGGATTTCCTCCTTAACAGGGTCTTCGGGGAAACAGCAGCCTTGTCCCCACTCCTTATTAGCTGCTCACCCCCTCCTTCTGCCACACACCATCCTCCACTGCCCAGGGACACACAATCTGTCACCCACTTCCTTATCGTTTTATCTGGATGCCCTCGCATCTCCCCCAGCACTTGCATTAAGCTCAAGTTTTCCCTCTCCGCAGTTGGGGCTGGCAAACTTTTTCCGCAAAAGCCCAGATTGTAGATATCTTAGGCTTTGTGAGCCAAGAGGCACACTTGGGGATATTGTGTGGGTACTTATATAATGAGAGAAAACAAATGTTCATAAATGCTTTATGGCTTGTTTACAAATTCTAAAATAATAATTGAATAGAATTATTTTTTTAATAACACAGATCTACCAATGAGCAGAGTGAAATTCTTTGGAGCGGGGATAACATCTTGCTTACCTGGGGTTCAAATGTAAAAACTGTTCTTAACTCCCAGGTTGAATTTTGTCTCTCCTGGTGCCTTTCCTTTTTCTTGGCTGGATCTTGTTGCAAAAAAAAAGAACTGCCAGGACTGTTCATCCAAGTGCTGCTGCTTTTCCGATTAGCTTTGTCTTCTGGGGCATTACTCTGCTCAACTGCACAGTATCTTCTGAGCGACTACTATGTTCTGGAAGCTGTGCTTAGACCTGGGGAAACAGCAGTGAGCAAGTCAAGCCTGAGCCCTCCCTCTTGAAGCTTCCGGTCTAGTAGACAGAAAAGTTAAAAGGCAAACCACTTGACCTTTCTGAGCCTCAGTTTCCCCTTCTGTAAAATGGGCATAATAATCTATGCCCCATGCCCTCTCCAGATGGCTGTGAGACCCAAGAGAGAAGACCACCGTGCTTTACACGCTTTAAAGCATCCTACTGATGTGAGCAGGGACCTTCTGCGTTTATCATTTTTAGCTGCTTTTTTTTTTTTTTCCTTGTCGAAAACAAGAGACTTTGACAAGCAACCTTCAAGGTCTCATTGCAGTTGGTAGGGACGGCAGAGAGTGAGTGGAGAGAGACATCAGTTACCAGGGGAATCTGGGCCATTCCTGATATGAAGTTAATCCCGGAGCATCCACGTGTATTTGGGGAGAGGGGGTGCAGAGGGAAGTGTTCCCATGTGCCCCTCAGTCCTCTGCAACTGCTCCAGCTTCAACTGGGGGCCTTGAGTGGCAGGAATTCTCTTCCGGGATCAAAGAGCCAGTGGACGGAGGCAAGTTTTAAATTCTCATTGTGAAACCCCACACCCAAGTCCTCAGGGTTGGGTCTCTCCCTTGATCTCCACCCCCTCATCTAAATTGCAGGCTCTTATTTGCTCCTCACTAGAGGGTTGCCTGCCTCCCTGTGGGCCCAGGCCCCTGGCCAGGGATGTCCTTTGCCCCACTAATGACCCTCCAGCCAGAGAACCTGCTTTTCTAGGGAGAGAGGCCTCAGATGGTGAGAAGAAGGGGTCCTGGAGAGGCCTGGTACCCAGGAATCCCTTTTCTGGGGGGCTTTCATGCTGAACTTCATGCATCACCCAAGACGTGTTAGCTTAGGACTAACTAATACGGTAATTAGAGCCAGGGGAACATCGGCATCGCCTTGCTCAATTGTTTTCAAACTGTTTCAGCAGTGCAATTTTTTCTTCAAACACAATCCTGCAGGGGGGCTTCCCTGGTGGCGCAGTGGTTGAGAGTCCGTCTGCCGAGGCAGGGGACACGGGTTCGTGCCCCGGTCCGGGAAGATCCCCCATGCCGCGGAACGGCTGGGCCCGTGAGCCATGGCCGCTGAGCCTGCGCGTCCGGAGCCTGTGCTCCGCAACGGGAGAGGCGGCAACAGTGAGAGGCCCGCGTACCGCAAAAAAAAAAAAAAAAAAAAATCCTGCAGGGAACACAAATAGATAAAGACTACAGATGGCAGAGTGTTGTGGTTTTACATCCACTCTCAAAAGAGGAGGGATAAAATCAACTATAATTCAATTGGAAAAAAAAAGATTAAAAAGATAGATTAAAGAAGAGGGAGGTTTTTCAACAAATGGCACTGAAGCCATGAAGTTGACCTAAACCACACACCTCATATAAAAACATGCAAAAGTTTTGCTGTACAGAGATTAACACTACATTGTAAATCAACTAGACGTCAATAAAAAATAAAATTAAAAATTTAAAAACATGCAAAAATTAACTCAAAATGGATCACGGACTTAAAAGTAAAACATAAAACTATAAAACTTTTAGAAGAAACATAGGTGACTGCCTTTGGGTTCCAGGACTAGGGTCGTCAGCAAGATCCATGAAAGAAAAAAATCGATAAATTGGACTTCATCAAAATAAGAAAATATTTGTAAACCACAGACCAGCAGGGAGTTCCTAAGAGACATTTCTGAAGAGGGTTTACAAACGGCAAATAAGCAAATGAAAAGATGGTCAACATCAATAGCCATTAGGGAAACATAAATCAGGACTCCCATGAGACATCACTACTTTGTACCTACTAGAATAGCTAAAATAAAAAAGATAGTGACGACAAAAAATGCTGGTTAGGGTATGTAGAAACTGGAGCTCTCATACATTGCTGGTGGGACTGTAAAAGGGTACAGCTACTCTGGAAAAAAGTTTGGTAGTTTCTTTTTAAAAAACTAAATATACACGTACCTTATGATCCAGCAATTACACTCCCGGGCATTTATCCCAGAGAAACAAAAAGGGCTACACAAAAACCTGTATACAAATGTTTATAGCACCTTTATTTGTAATAGCCAAAGACTGGCAATAAGCAAAAGGTCCTTTATTTGGCTGACTGGGGCATCTGTACCACAGAACACAATTCGGTAATAAAGAGGAACAAACTACTGATACAGAGAGCAGTTTTGTTTGTTTAATTTATTTATTTTATTTTTGGCGTTGGGTCTTCGTTGCTGCGCGGGCTTTCTCTAGTTGCAGCGAGCGGGGGCTACTCTTCGTGGCGGTGCGCGGGCTTCTCATTGCAATGGCTTCTCTTGTTGTGGAGCACGGGCTCTAGGCGCGCGGGCTTCAGTAGTTGTGGCACGCGGGCTCAGTAGTTGTGGCTCGCAGGCTTTAGAGAGCAGGCTCAGTAGTTGTGGCACACGGGCTTCGTTGTTCCGTGGCACGTGGGATCTTCCCGGAACAGGGATTGAACCCATGTCCCCTGCATTAGCAGGTGGATTCTTAACCACTGCGCCACCAGGGAAGCCCCACAGGGCAGTTTTAATGGAATCTCAAGGGATTATGCTGAGTGAAAAAGTTAGCCTTAAAAGTGTATGATTCTATTTACATAACTTCTTGAAAGGACAAAATTATACAAGTGGAGAACAGATTAGTGGTTGCCAGGGGTCAGAGATGGCAGGTAGGAGGGACGTGGGTACGACTATAAAGGGCGACAGAGGGGAGATCTTTCTGATCATGGGACAGTTTCCTGTCTTGATTGCTGTGGTGGTTGTACAACTCTACCCATGTGATATAAGCTGGCACAGAACTATACAATACTCGTACATACCAATGTCAATTTCCTGGTTTTGATATTGTACCACTGGGGAAAACTGGGTATAAGATGTAACCATTGGAGAAAACTGGGTGAAGGGTACACAAAACCTCACTGTACTATCTAGGCAACTTCCTCTGAAGCTATAATGATTTCACAATGAAAAGTAAATAAATAAATACCCAGGCTCAGAGGTCACTCAGAATTCAGTTTAAATCCCAGCTCCACTGTTAATTTGCTGTGTGACCTTAGGCAAAATGCATCACCTCTCTGGGCTTCATGTCCCCCTCTGTAATGTGGAACTACCTCAGGAGTTTGTGAGGGTTAACTGCATGCATGTAAAGTACCTGGTGCTTAGTAAGGACCCAACAGAAGTTTGTTGCTATTATAAAAAGGAATATGCTCTGATTGGAGTGGGGCTGGGGAAGCTGGGGCAGGCACCTCCAAGGAAACCTCATTGGAAGACCACTTCTCTTTGTGCCTTGGGTGCAGCTGAGGCCCTGGAAGTAGGAGGAACTCTACCCTGGGTCATCCAGAGCCCATGGCGCTGGGAGACTCAGACCCAGTGCTCCTGGCTCCTAACCCCGGGCTCTTCTCACTTTACTCCTCTGTCGGCCCCTCCCACCCATGCAGCCAGAGACATTCACTCCTCAGGGTTATCCTGAACACTCCCTGTGTGAGGCCAACAGGATTCCAAGGATGTATGGACTAGAGTCTTAGCTCATGCAGGTTCTTCTTTCTCAAGGGCTCCCTCTGTGCCAGGCTCTGGGTTCGAGTCCTTGACTCCTGAGAACAATCCCAGGAAGTAGGCTCTGTCATTGCCCTGATTTGACACATGAGATAACTGAGGTCCAGAGGAGTGCAGTATGTGGTTCACGGTCATGGTGCAAGTAGGGCTGGAGCTTTGATTCTGGCCAGGCTTTGGATCCAGGGGCTGCCCTCCCAAGGTCTAGGATAATGGCAACCCGATAGCACTTGCTAGCACCATCCTAAGACTAGCTCACTTAGGCCACAGAATGGGGCTCCAAGGTAGCTTCTGTTGTCATCATTCCTACTTACAGAGGAGGGAAGAGAGGCACAGAGAAGTTATTTAACTTGTCCAGGGTCACACAGCAATCGGCAGAGCTGGGATTTGAACACGGACAGGCCAGTTCCAGAGTCTGAGCTCTCCATCTCCCTCCCACACTGTCTCTCACTCCAGTCCACCCTTTTCAGCCTCTTCAGATGGGCCCTGCCTGCATTCTTGGGGTTGTCTGTGCTCACTGCTGCCCTGTGAATCACTGGAAATCCCCTTCCTGCCAGACTGGTAGGTCCCCAGCGCCCTGTTCTGGACACAGAGCATTAGGTAATGATGGCATGGGAGGAGGATGCCTCTGTGTCCAGCCAAATTTCTTCCTTCCCTCCAAGGCAGGGAAGGGGAACCAGCCCACAACTCAGGCAATTTGATGAGGTGTGGTAAGAAATGCACTCTTTCGGAAAACGTGCACTTAATGATAGTTATTTAAACTACCCAGAAGATAAAAAGTAATGAGTGGTTTAGGTGTCAGGGTGGATCCTGGTGGGGCAGTGAGGAGTCAATGCAGGGGCCTTCATCCAGCTCAGAGTCCAGACAGCTCCTCTCCCCTGGGTCTTAGTTTTCTCATTCCTCAAAGGAAGGGACTAGATTCCAGCTGGAAAAGGATAACTTTCCAGAGCAGTCTGCTGGACACAGAAATGACGATATTTCCCACATACACACTAGACTCGACAGGCCGAGATCAGGTTCCCGCCTGCAAGGTTCATCCTCCTTCTGTACCAGCTTTCTGCTTCCTAAGCCCCGCAATCAGGCTGGCGTTTGAAGGCGGGTTGCCCACCGGGTCACATATTCAAAGCCAAGAAGTTTTCCATGGATCAGGTCCAGACCTGCGTGATCCTGTGTGTTCATTTAAACAGGTCTGGGGCTTCCCTGGCGGCCCAGTGGTTAGGACTCTGTGCTTCTACTGCAGGGGACACGGGTTTGATCCCTGGTCTGGGAACTAAGATCTCGCGCGCTGAGTGCCACATCCAGAAACTTAACAAACAAACAGGCCCGCTTTCTTGTCCACTCTCTGAGTGCCCTTCACAGTGGATTGTTCTAGATGGTCAGAATCTGGTCCATCGTAGAACTGGGAGCATCAGAGCCTGGAGAGGTGCTAGAGTAGCAAACCCAAGCCTCTTGGGCCACGGCTGTGTGTGAACCGAGTTCCCCATTTTTGCAAGATCTACATAACACCTCATTATATCTCTTTCTTTAAATAAGCACCTATTTTATTTATTTTTAAATTCTTTTTTGGCTGCATTGCGGCATGTGGGATCTTAGTTCCCTGACCAGGGATCGAACCCATGCCCCCTGCAGTAGAAGCACGGAGTCCTAACCACTGGACCGCCTGGGAATTCCCAATAAGCCCCTATTTTAAACTGAAATGAATCATTTTGAAAAGGAAACTCTCTATCATTCATGATTGAAAACATGGATTTAATTGCTAGTTAAACAAACATATACATTTCTAAAATGCACAGAAATACACGTGTAGCAATTGGAATTTAAAAAATGTTCATCTGCGTCCCAGCTAAAACACCTCCTGGTGCACAGCCGTGGTGCCTGTGTACGCTGTGCATCCACGGACCACGTCCACAGTGTGTGTCCACCGGCACGTCCATCCATGGAGCACAGACCCATCCCTTCCATTTTGCAGTGAGGGTGCCTGGGGTCCAGGAGGTTTGCCCACAGCCCAAGCCTAACATCATTGATGCATATTCTGAGAAGAAGCCCAGGTCTCAGGGTTGAGGGGCAGTGAGGTATGGCATAAAGGATGTGGGTTTCAGAATTGCCTCAGACCCCCAGTTGCCCTCATTAACTGCTGCAGCTTCACAGGGCGCATCTCACTGGGCTGACTCCTTAAGAGTACTTGGTCTATAGTCATCCTCTTGCCCCTTCGCCACTTTGCCCAGAGGAGCAGAATGCATTCCTACCCCGGGGCCTTTGCACGTGCTATTCCTACTGCCTGAATTGCCAAGTGAAGAGAGGATGCTGAGGCTTGTGACCCTCATGCCTCTGTGTTGGTTGTAATCTAGGGACCCCATCTAAGGTCATGATAGAATGGGTGACACACCTGGCCTGGGGCAGGTCCAGCATACAGCGGGCACTCAGCCCACACCACAGACTTGCCAGCCCACGTGGTCCACTCTCCAGGAACAGCACAGCCCTGGGGTAGAAGCAGGGCCCTGGCATCATCCAGTTCCATGCCTGGTGTCACGGTTGCCCATAGTAGAGAGAGTATTTTAAGATGTTGCCTCCGCTTGCGACTTAAACCCACAGAACCACGTGTGCTATTGCTATTCAGGACTGCTCTGTTTGTAGCCCCAGAACCCAAGTGAGGGAATTCCCTGCTGGTCCAGTGGTTAGGACGTGGTGCTTTCACTGTCGCAGCCTGGATCCCATCCCTGGTCAGGAAACTAAGATCCTATAAGGCATGCCACATGGCCCCTCCCCACCCCCAAAAAAAGGAACCCAAGTGAGACCCCAGTAGAGATAGCAAGATAAGGAATTAAATGAAGGGGTCATAGGAAGAGGCGGTATTTAAGAAAATGAAGGAGAGGGACTTCCCTGGTGGCGCAGTGGTTAAGAATCCACCTGCCCATGCAGGGGACACAGGTTTGATCCTGGTCTGGGAAGATCCCACATGCCGCGGAGCAATGAAGCCCGTGTGCCACAACTACTGAGCCCACGTGCCACAAGTAATGAAGCCCGCGTGCCTACAGTCCATGCTCCGCAACAAGAGAAGCCACCACAATGAGAAGCCCGCACACCGCAACAAAGAGCAGCCCCCGCTCGCCGCAACTAGAGAAAGCCCGCACGCAGCAACGAAGACCCAATGCAGCCAAAAAAATAAAATAAAATAAAAAACAATTAAAAAAAAGAAAATGAAGGAGGGCATGGGGGGAGGACAGCAAGTAGAGAGCTTGTGGGGGATAGTGGAGTAAGTAGAGGAATGGCTTGGGTAGAGGCCTTGAAGTCAGCGGCTTTGAAAATAGATGAAAGTTATGAAAGTATTATATCATTATTCCTTATATTTTATCTTGACATTGTTATATCTCATATTGAATCCTAGTGAACAACAAAGCATTAAGTCACTGCAAAACACACTAGAAAGTACTCAGTTTAAAGAATAAGGTCCTACTGTACAGTACAGGGAACTATATTCAATATCCTGTAATAACCTATAATGAAAAAGAATACATATATATATGTATAACTGAATCACTTTGCTGTACACCAGAAACTAACACAACATTGTAAATCAACTATACTTCAATCAAAAAAGAAAAAGAGAGACGGTACTCAGCTAAGGTGTTCTAGTGATTGCACGACAGGGAAACTAAGACAGAAGGAGGTGGGCTCTGCCTGGCTCAGCGGATGCTTGTGGAGTGGATGGCTTCCTCAGGTGACTTACTGGCTGAGCCTACCAGGAAGGGCTGAAGAGGAGACGCACATGGTTTTAGGTGCTGTGTTGACCTAAAGCCACACTGTCCCCTGTTGCCAAGTTTCCCTTACATGGGAACAGCCCTTTTACAGTTTAGGAAGCCCTTTCGTGTGCCACCCCTGGGAGCAGGCAGGGCAGGAATGGTTGGCCCCATTGAGAGTGTAGGAGCCCAGGTCCTGGAGAGGTCAATGGGAGGAGGCCAGAATCAGCTCCATCATGCACTTTCCACACGCTGGGGAGCGTGTGCCTGCTGGACCCACAGCCTTGAGCGGATCCCTCTCCTCTTTGGTGAGCTGGCTCTGTTTTCCACACTTGGGGCCTGAGGTTCTCAGAGATTGCCCTGTGCCCGGTCCCAGGGCCGGGTCTGTCTGACAAACAAGAAAGAATGGGTTGGGAGTCACTTGCTGAGGTTGAAATCTTGGCTTCTCCACTTCCACCTGCTAGACCGTGACTGAGTTACTTAAACTTTTTGTCTCAGTCTCCTTATCTGTAAAATGGGACTGTTATGGGATGAATTGTGTCCCCCCCCACCCCCTAAAATTCTTATGTTAAAGTCCGAACCCCAAATACCTCAGAATCTGATTGTATTTGGCAGTAGGGTCTTTAAGGAGGTAATTAAGTTAAAATGGGATCACTGGGGTGGGCCCTAATCCAGTATGACTGGTGGCGTTATAAGAAGAGGAGAATAGGACATAGACACACACAGAGGGAAGACCATGGGAGGACACAGGGAGAAGATGGCTGTCTACAAGCCAAAGAGAGAGGCCTTGGAAGAAACCAACCCTGCCAACACCTTGATATTGGACCTCCAGCCTCCAGAATTGGGAGAAAATAAATTTCTGAGGTTTAAGCCCCCCCAGTCCGTTATGCTTTGTTACAGCAGCCCTAGCAGACTAATACAGGGACCCATAGCAGTAGCCATTGTTGTATGGATGTTATAAAGATTAAACAGGCTTTTCTACGTAGAGCACATGGCCCGATCTCTGGCACATAGTAGGTGCTCAATAAATGTCAGAGCTTGATTCAATTGAAGAACTCTTTTCTCTCACCCGGCTGACTCAGTCCATTCAGTGAAGGTGAAAATCAGACAGTCCGGGTAGTTAGCACCGTGGGGGCCACCATTGGTTTGGTTTGTTTATTTTCCAAAGGGTTGTTGTAGTTTGGGATGACATGACATGGCCTGAAATGCAGGGGTTCCCAGCCAGCAGGGCCACCTGACATATTCAACAGGCTGAACTCCTTCTAGCTTTATCACTAACATTCCAGGCACATGACCCGATTCTGTAGCTGAGCCCAAAGCCCTGGTTTTTCTTGTCCATTCAAACTCTGTCTCTTGTCCTCACCGGAAAGTTGCCTGGCTTCTCAGCTCCATTACACAATCGATGCTGGGCGAACGTCGGTAAGGCCTGCAAATTGTTTGTCCTTCTCTAGCCTCAAAACCATATATCCATCCTGCCCACGGCCAGGGGAAAATAGAATCTCTGCAGTAGACAGCTTTTATTTGCAAGCTTGGATGAGAGATAGTCTTAAAAAGACCAGTTCTGCCAACTGGGCTCTATCACAGGCCAGGAGCACACCACGAATTGCGAACACCAGTGCAGAAGCAGAGAGGGGAGGCACTGGTAGATATAAACAACATACAGACATTGATGCAATTGATTTTGGTCCTGTTTTTCCTGGATCTGAAAAATTAGATTGGACTCCCAAGGTGTGCCTGGTTTCATTTCAAATTTCTCCTGGACTCCCTTGTATGAAAGCAGGATAGCAGAACCAGCGGGGGGCAAACTTGTGAAAACTGCTTGTTCCTTGAGGTGCAGGTGGCTGGAGCTACAAAAGTGTGAGCCCCTCAAGCCCTCAGGAAGAGAAGCAAGTGCACTGGCTCCTGGTACTGGGCATAGCAGCGGCTCAGCCAATCTTACTGGAATATCTTTACATCTGAGTTTTCATCAGCCAGCATGTGAGTCTTGGTGACTAGCATCCTATACCTCTTCACCCTGGAAATAGACTTGGAATAGCTTCTGCAGGGCACAGACAGGGAGGCTTTCCTTGAGAGAGGTGACATGACTTCAAGTGGCAGTTTTCATACTTTAACATACATACAAATCACCTGGGGGGAATCTTAATAAAAATTCAGGTTCAGATTCAGTAGGGCTGGGGCCGGGTCTGAGGTTCTGTGTTTCTAACAAATGCCCAAGTGTTGCAGCTTCTGCTGGTCCAGGGACCACACCAAGGGTTTCCTGAACTGGTTCAAGAGGACTGTATTCTTCTTGAATCTCCTACCAGCCGGCTCTGTGTGGCCTTAGGTGGTCTCAGTACCTTTATGGACAGCTGACTACAAGTCAGACTGCCCTGGGTGGTTGCTGGAAAAACAAAGATGAATGAGTCACAAGCCCAGCCCAGGAGGGGCTTACAGACTAGGGAGCCTAAAGTTCCAAAGATAATATTTAAAGACCACTTGGATTCCAAACTTTCATGGCTCACTCGTAGCAGAGGCTTAAAAGATCTTCCTCTACTAGAAAACATCTTTCCAAACACTATGACAGGAAGCCTCCACCAACTACTGTTCTTAGAATCAGGGGACATTTAATCCAGAAGTAACCCCCGAAAATTTAGCCCAAACTATATCTTGCCATTTAGCTGATGGGGGAACTAGAGAACAGAGGCAGAAAGTGTTGAGTCCTGAGCGAATTACTGGTTTCCAGCTACGCTTTTTGGAGGTAGTGCTCTCCAATAGAAATGAAATGTGAACCACAACATTTTAAATAGGTAATTTAAAAATTTGTGCTGGCCACATTGAAAAGATTAAAAAGAAACAGGAGATATTCATTTTAATACTACATTTACCTAAAGGTCAAAAATATTATCATTTCAACATGTGATCAATATAATCAAATTATTAATATTTCATACTCTTTTATGTTGTCCTAAGTCTTAGAAATCCAGTGTAAGTACACTGACAGCACATCTCAATTTGCACTAGCCACATTTCCGGCATGGCTCTCACGTTGGATGGTAAAGATCCAAGTTGTATCGTCCTAGCCTAACCCAACTGTACAAACACAGACCAGTTTTCCAGTGGGCAGTAGCATCACTCCCATGATCAGTGATTATTTTTTATAGACACTGGACCAGAAAGTTAACTGTCCAACAGGAGGTGCACCTTTCTGTGGCCAAGTTGAATAGCATTCCTTTTCTGGGAGGGACCTTAAAAGTAGCCTAATTTAACTTGATGTATGATTTTATGAACACCCGGGGCAGCAAAATAGCCTGCCGTGGGTCCCAGTGATGGCAGGCTGGCAGTTGGAACCCACAATTCCGTAGTTCCGTGCGTGAAGTGCTTAGAACACAGTGCCAGACACCCAGTTAAGTGTCCGAGAAACGTCCGCAAACTTCTCTCCTTTCTCCTCTTCCAGTTTTGCACCAAACTGGTCTGTCCCAGAGAAGTTGCTCCATTCAAGTGAGATAGAATTCAGAGCACATCTTGGAGGCAGAAGCGTCGTTTCCAGCCTGCCTGGTAGGTGCATCTCCCTAGGTGACATTCGTTACAAAGCTGCAGCATGACATACCTAACTGATGAATGTCGACCGCACACCCATTTCAGCCAGGAAAGCCACACCGGCTTCCTCCGGGAAAATAGTGGTGTGGAACTGAGGCATGTAGTTGCAAAAATTACTTTTGCCATCTGACGAGTAGGGTCAGTTCTTGGATGTTCTACCCAAAGCGCTTTTCTATGGCAGTGTGACCTCAAGAAAAACCAGTTTCGGGGCACCACACCTAGGATCATATGATGCAATCTGATATTAGCGTCTCATTGCATCAGTGTTTTTGACGCATGTGTCTTTTGCGCAGGCAAAAGGCTTTATGATTGGGAAAGAGAAAAAAGAAAAAGACTCGCTGGCTGACATCTAAAGGTACTGTCAGTGCCGCTCCTAATTGGCCACACAGGGTGTTTGGAGGATAAACACCCACCTAACCACTGCCGCTCGACAGGCATCGGCATACCATTTCCTGGAGGGGACTTGATGGCATGTTTAGGTGAAATTCTTGTCTGGTTGGCTCCACTTATGTTTTATACCAAAATATCAAGGTTTAATCTCCTAGATCTTTTTAAATACATGACTATTAAGAAGAGGTTTTCAAAGGGTGCTTGGCCTTTCTGAAAAATCTCTGAAATGTACCAGATGATTTCTCATTTCCAAAGTTCTTTTACGTAAGTGCTCTTGGCTCCCTGGACACACATACACTTTTGACTCTGATCAAATACCTTAGACTTAGGCCTCTTGGTTCCTCTGTCTTCCTTTAAACATTTGTTGCCTCCTGAATCCTGCTTTTTTTTTGTGTTTTTTTTTTTTTTGTGGCACCACGTGGCACGTGGGATCTGTGGGATCTTAGATCCCCAACCAGGGATTGAACCGGCACCCCTTGCCATGGAAGCTCGGAGTTTTAACTGCTGGACAGCCAGGGAAGTCCCATGAATCCTGCTTCTTCCTATAGTGGTTAAGGAATTAATTGACTGCAAAAATCCTAGTACTCTAGCCATCTTCAGGAAGTTGCCTAAAGTAGGAACTTCCTTGTGCAGAATGCTTAAGGAAAAAGGAAGCCGGTAAAAATCTTTGGTAGGAGACCAAGTGATATTGAGGTCATAATGTAGAAGGGGAGACCAGGCCTGCGTCTCCAGCTCGAGCCATATTGTTCTCTCTCAACCCCATGGGACACTTCTCCCAGGAGGCATGTCAAGACCCCTGGACTTTTGTGTGTACAGCTCCCTCCACCCGCCCCGGAAGTCTTCTCACCCCTGTTCATCTGTTGAGTCTTACCCACCCTGTCAGTCACTCAGCTCAGATGATTCTTCTACAGGGATGCCTTCCCCGACCCCAGAATAGGATGAATTCCCTTGCCATAATGGCCCTACATAAGCATCACTTTGTAATGCTTATATAGGGGGAGAAAAAAAGCTTTCCTTGACCCGGTCCCTGGCTGGGTTTGAAAATTATGCTGACGGAGACAGATTAACAGGAGAAAAGCCTACAAATTTATTTTAACCTAAGTTTTACATGACACAGGAGACTTCATAAGGAAATGAAGACCCAAAGAAACAGATGTGTGTATCTTTCTGCTAGTTTTGCTGAAGCCTGGACAGTCTGGAGAACTTGGAGAGGTTAAGGAGCTTGAGGCTACATGTAGTAGACTGGGGGCAATTTAACAAGCCTTGTTTATCAGGATTCTTCTTGGTTTCCCTTTGTTTTCAGAGATAAGGTTGTCCCTGTCCTCCTGGAACAGGGAGGGCACCTCTCACCTGAGGGTTTTATGACTGTTTTGGGGGAAGAAGGTCAGAATGACCTCCCTGCTTCTGCTGTTTTCTCAAAACTTCTTCAGTTTATTCAATATGCCAAGGTGGCATAATTTGGGGTAGCATGTCTTGAACCCCATCACTTACACTTGCAATTACTTGTTGAATTATCTGTCTTACCGTTAGACTGTGCATTCCACTAGGGCACAAATCTTGTTCTCTAGCTTTGTTTCCTCAGCGTCTAGCACTGTGTGTCTTGCATGTACTGAGGCCTCAGTAAATATTTGTAAAAAAATGAAAAATTTCCATTAGAACTAGCCTCCAGTGCCTCCTTGGCTTCCAAATTAATTCGCTAATACAGCAAACCTTTATGTATGTAACTCTACCGTGTAACAGCACCTTGCTACATACTGGGGCACATCCATAGGCAAATAAAATAACAGCTTCTCTCTGCACAGAAGAAAATTATTCAAATTGTATTCATCTTTCATTCCACTCAATTAGGACACGTCCCTTGTTGGCGGATTCGTGAGCGAAGTAACTATTTTCCAGCGAGTGTCCTCAGGTGACCTGTCTAGACATGCCCAGGAAAAACAATCTAACACTCTCCTAACCCCCAAAGTAATCTCTGACGCGCTGGACGTGCTGCGCCGCCTGCGAAACGCGCAGGACCGGGGAGTGAAGGCTGGCGGCGTGGCGCCCAGCGCAGGCTTCGGTGGGCCGGGCTGCCCCGCGGGCGAGGGCGGGGGCCGGGCCGCCGCCGGGTCCGCCGGCCGGCAGGGGGCGCGGGCGCCCCGGGACCCGCGCCGCCTGCCCCGCCGCGCGTTCGCTTGCCGCCCGGCAGCACATGTGTTTCTGTTTTGTGTTGTAGCATTTGTTCTGGAAGCTTGTATTTACATTTTAAGTGTATCTGGTGAGTGGGCTGGAGACCTCGTCTGGGCTGGGAGAAAAAAAGCCCTTCGGTTCTTTTAGTCTCTCCTCTTCCTTTTTTCTCCGGTTTCTCATCACTCCACGCAGGTAGGGGCTGAAAATGAAATCGACAATGATCAGTTTGCGGGGTCTGGGAAAGTTTTTTTTTAAAGAGGAGAAAAGGTAAAAAAAAAAGAAAAAAAACCTGGGGGAGGTTGGGGGAATTGAATGAATTAAAAGGGGAAGGAAGGCGGATCCACGTGGTTTAATCGGAGACAGACAGAGATCCCATTGTTCAAAATCAATTTAAAAAAAAAAAAAAAGCAGACAGGGCGAAGGGGCAGGGACGCTGGGGGAAAGTAGCGGCGGAGCCGGGCACTTTGCAGCCGGGATCGGAAGGATCGGCTGAGCCGCACGCTCGGGGAGGGGCCGGGAAGAGTGTCGGGCACCATTAAAGTTTTTATTTTTCGTGTCTGTGCGAGCAGGTGTTTGGGGCCGGGGGCCGGCTCTATTTGCGCCACCACCCTCCCACCCTTCTGTGGGGGGCAGCCAACCCTAAGGGATTCGGCTAGACCCCGAGGTCGGAACCCCCAAGCTGGAGCGGAATTGGGGACTCAGGCGGGGGGTGGAGAGAACTGCATTTGAGTGGGCTTGGGGACGGGGGTGCGGAGACAAAAGCAGCAGGTGGGGCCGCCGCGGAGGGGGTAGCTCCTTCACCAAGGTGCCAAAAGGGGGTCTTTGAAGTGTCCCAAAGCCTTCTCTAATTAAAACCTCGGGGATCAGAGACTTCCTTTTTCTTTCCCTTTACTTTTTGGGGACCTGGCTGCAATTATGATGCGATGTAGGCAAACCTAACTTGAGGAAGGGCCCGGGGGGGGGTCTCCATTTTTTTCTTTCCCTGAGCGGATTGCAGTCGGGGACCTGGGCTCCTGTGCGGGATTCCCCGGAGGAGGCGCGCCGGGGCCCAGGAGAGGCGCGATTTCCTCCCGGCTCGCCCCCTCTCCGCCCACCCCGCGGCCGCCACTTTGGGGAGGGCAGGGGAGGAAGTGGAGGCCGGTGGCTCGGCTGGCTCCCCTCCCCCCGCGCAGTTTATAACCCGTCCATTGTGCGCCGCTGCCCCGTGTCTCCTCCAGCGCGACCATGCCCAGGAAGAAGGCGGCGGCGGCCTGGGAGGAGCCGAGCTCGGGCAACGGCACGGCCCGTGCCGGGCCCAGGAAGCGCGGTGGTCCGGCCGGCAGGAAGCGCGAGCGGCCCGAGCGCTGCAGCAGCAGCAGCGGCGGCGGTAGCAGCGGCGACGAAGACGGCCTGGAGCTCGACGGGGCCCCCGGCGGGGGCAAGCGCGCGGCGCGGCCGGCGGCAGGCAAGGCGGGCGGCGCGGCCGTGGTCATCACCGAGCCTGAGCACACCAAGGAGCGCGTCGTGAGTGCGGGGCCGGGGCAGGGGGCCGGGGGGCAAGGGCCGCGGCACGTCACCGCGCGCGTCCTGACCGGGGGCGGCGGGGCCGGCGCAGGCCGCGGGCTGAATCATCGCCGCCGCCACCGCATAACAAAAGGGCGCGGGGCGGGCGCGGGCCGGGGCCTACCCGACCCCGCCGCCGCCCACCCGCGCGGCCGTTGGCCGTTGGGGCGCGCGCCCCGGGCCCCCCGCCGGGGGAGGGGCACCCGGAGCCCGCGCCCGCCCGCGCGAGGGGGTCATGGCCCCGCCCCCGGCGCCGCTCGAGCCGACTCCCTCCGCCTCCCCTCCCCCTCCCGCCCCGGGAAGGGAGACTTTTCCAAGTTGTCTCCGGCCGGAGGAGGGGAGGCGCGCACCGGGCCCGGGGCGCGGCGCAGCGTGTCCTCGGTCGCCCCTGGCCCCCTCTGGCCGCCGGTCGGCCCCGGCACCGCGGGGGAGGGGGCCGCCAGCGCGCTGCGGGAGCGGCGGTTCATGCCGGGGCTTTGAGGTTCCCGCCGCCTCGGCTCCGGCGCTCCGGGGGGGCGGGGCTTGGCGGCAGCCGCGCATGCCCCGTGCGGTCCTGCGCCGTCTCGCGCCGCCGGGGAGGCGGGGGTGGCGGGCGCCGGGGCAGGGTGCGAGGGCGCATGCTCCGGAGAGCCCTCCCCCTGGAGGTCGGGAAGGGCCCCCACACCCGCAGAGGTGTTTGGGCTTTGTTCGTCACTTGTGGTCTGAGGGAACGGGCGCTTGGTGTGGGCTCGGTGCAGCCCCCCCTCCACACCCCCGTGGTCTGAGTGGGCTTCAATTTGTTCATTAGAGTTGGGCCTTCAAATCTTAATTAAGATCGTGACCAATTCATATGCCTGCAAAACCCTGCGGAGCAAGAGATGTTACGTGGGTTCAGTGATGCTCAAACCCCACGGGTTTAGTGTGGGACATGTGTTTAGGGTCAAAGCTTTCACCAGATGCTCAGATGACTCCAAAAGAGTTAAGAACTTGCACTTAGGGTCTAGAGTCTCACGGTCTGGAGGGATCCTTTTCTCAGTCCGTACCAGCATGATTTCCCCCGGGGGAGTTCAGACAGTATTTAAATGGTTAAAAATAATTGCACTTCTAGGTCCACTTTATAGGTGAGAAAACTGGGGCACAGAGTCTAAGGGACTAGCCCAAGATGACATGGAGCTAGATTTCCATTGGGCTCAGGGTTTTTTTCTGATGTCATCCTTAACGCCTCTGCAAATTGTTCATGTGGAGATGGCTTTGTAACTGCCATCTCAGTGGAAAGGGTCAACGTGTTAGATGGTGGAGGAGGGTGATGTTAAGGAGAGCCTGTATCACTGAAACGTGTCACCTGGGGTTGGGGACCAGGCCAGGACCAGGGTCATGGCCATGACCACAGTATTGAGAAAAGGGAGCGCAGGGACTGTTTTCCTTTAACAAATGTGATCTTCTGTGCGGGACTCCAGACATTTTCCCTCCAATCCTGGTGTTAAGAGGGAACTGAAAAGAAAGGTCAGCTGGGCTCTGCCTCTGCTGCATTGCCTCTCGAGTGTTTCCAGTCAACCTTTTAGAGTAATGAGTTTTGTTATCAGGAAGTAAAAGATTCTTACCGTGATGCTGAGATTCACCCAAGGAGGTAGTCACGGAGAGAGAGCATGTGCAGTGGACTGGCCAGCACACCATCAGGAGACTGAGGGTCCAACGAATGATGCTCTTCTGTGCTTCATGGAAAGTGCACACCTCAAGCTTTAAGTCACTTTCACTTTTAGCATCCGTTGGTCCAGGGTCAAGGCCAGGCCCAGGCTGTCCCATTGCGTTCCCAATGCCTTGCCCTAGGTGGGCATTGCCCCGAGTCCTGGGTGAATCCCTGGTGCCGGGTTCCTAGACTCCAGGGGAAGCGCCTGGGAAGTAGTCCTGAGAATCCTGTCTGCTGCCACAGGCCAGCGGCCGTCCCCAGCTCTTTTCAGAAAGAGACTTTTTACTGAGAGTTTCGCAAGCCTCGCTGCCGTTCAGGGCTGTTGGAAGGAGGTTTGTATGAGAGCAGCTGCCAGGAGTTGTCTGAAGCCGTGTTGCCTTCAGTTACCTCAAAGCGGCAGATGTTGGGCTTGTGAAAGATGAACCCCAAGTACTTGTATGGTTGAGGGACAGAGTTGCCTTGAGGAAAAGCTGTGTATTTTTATAAAACATTCTTAGGATTTCAGTCTCGGAAAATGCTCTCTCCAAGGACCTCAGGTTTCCGTGTAGTTGTATCAGATGAGCATTTTACGACCCTCTAGGTTTGATGCAGCCCGAATTCCCTGTGAACTTCATAACCCTGTCGGTAAAGCGAGCAGCCTTGGCTGACTCCTAGAAGACAGGTGAGTGTCACAAGCTGTCCAGGTCTTTGTAGTTCTTCTAGTTTTGGGTTGCTCAGGTTTTGTGGGCCCCGAGACAACTCTGTTCCGTCTGAAAGGACCAAATAAATACAATTGAAAACTGAGCTTGAAGCCTGTCTTAGTCGCTATTGATAGCCCACTAGGGAGTAGGCGTTGCGGCCCTCTCTCTGAGTGGTCTTCCCTCCGCCGAGAGCGACAGCCTTCTAAATGGATGCGTGTTAGAGATCGACTCTCAGCCTCGTACATGTGCTCCTGGCGCTTGGGCAGTGATTCAAAAACCGCTTTGGGCCAGAAACCCCATTTTGTTGATTGCAGAAGCTCGGAGCATGTGTCCTGGCCAGCGAAATTCACCCATCCTGTTGGCAGACTGTCCTCCCAGCTTTTCTGCCACATGATATTTAGACATGGGCAGTATGTCTGCCGATTTCATCCAGAAAACAATCTCTTGACCCATCGGTGAAGCCCAGGGAGGGTCCTGTAACCTCTGGTGCTTGCAGCCCTGGCAGCTGTCCCTGGGGTTCCTCTGGATGGAGCCCCCCGCATCCGGGGTCTTTCCCACCTGTGGGCGGGTTCAGCTCTGTGACAAAGAGGGACATGGGCTGTGATTTTTTTTTTAATTTTTATTTATTTATTCATTTTTGGCCGCGTTGGGTCTTTGTTGCTGCATGTGGGCTTTCTCTGGTTGTGTCGAGCTGGGGCTACTCTTTGTTGTGGTGCGCGGGCTTCTCATTGCGGCAGCTTCTCTTGTTGCAGAGCACGGGCTCTAGGCGCATGGGCTTCAGTAGTTGTGGCTCGCGGACTCGGTAGTTGTGGCTCGTGGGCTCTAGAACACAGACTCAGTAGTTGTGGCACAAGGGCCCTAGAGTGCAGGCTCAGTAATTGTGGAGCACAGGCTTAGTTGCTCCGCGGCACGTGGGATCTTCCCGGACCAGGGCTCGAACCCGTATCCCGTGCACTGGCAGGTGGATTCTTAACCACTGCGCCACCAGGGAAGCCCATGACTGTGATTTTTAAGTGGGTGTTAGGAGTTCTGGTCCTTACTTGCATTTTTTATTTCATATAAGGTGGAGGGAAGAATTGAATTATAAGCAGCCTACAGCAAAGAGTTATATAGATGATAACATCTAACGTGTGAGGAAATGAGGCCCATGACAAAAACACAGTTAAGGTACGGCTTACCACCCTCCTTGGACCACTGTCACTGGAGGAAACAGTTGACCAGTGTTGATCAACGTTTCCCACAAACACCTTGTGTCGGAAGGCTTGGGGTTTTGTATAAATGCTCAGCTGGCTCGATGGGCCAGTACACATAAGCCCTTGTCCCCTTGTGCAGGTGCTGGCATCGCCAGGTCACAGAGGAGACCCTGCTCGTGCCCAGGGTGATGGCAGCTAGTTCTGGCAGAGCTGCAGTTTCCGCGGCAGCCAGCAGCACTGC
Source organism: Lagenorhynchus albirostris (assembly GCF_949774975.1). Taxonomy (NCBI): domain Eukaryota; kingdom Metazoa; phylum Chordata; class Mammalia; order Artiodactyla; family Delphinidae; genus Lagenorhynchus; species Lagenorhynchus albirostris. The sequence goes on from NC_083096.1 coordinate 173,232,924, forward strand.
CGACCTGTTGCTGTGCTGAGCGCCCCTTGGTGTGGAGTAGTTTAGCCGTATCTGCCCACCTAGGGGCCGGTGGGGGCAGCCTGGCCTGAGGTCACGGTTCTTCCGGAATCCTCTCCCCACCATCTGGCCTGGTAGCTCATTGCATGGTGCTTTGGTCCATTCTGAGTCTCTGCTGCCCCTCCACGTAGACCCGAGGAATAGTGGAGAGCAAGTCAGTATTGTGGGCAGAGACCCAGGGCTGCTCCTTCCACTGGGAACTTGACAATCCCCTGATGCTATTTGTCTCCTGCAGTAGACCTGTAGAATGTTCCAGCCAGGCCCGCCAGTTAAACAAAGAAGGGGAGATAACCAGGGGAAACTCGGCTCCCATTCAAGTAATTGGAGTCTGGGTGCTGTGGGGTTGGACTACCCCGATTAAGGTCATTCTCTGAATAATTGAAGTGCGGCGAAGTCATCCTCCAGTCCTGGCTGCTTTGTCGCCCCTTTGCATTGCTGAGCATGGGTGCGCCCTGTAGATGGACCGTCTGCCTCCAGCCCTGTACTCGTGGCTGAGCGGGCGAACATGACAGGACCGGCGGGTGGTGGGCGGGGTGTGCCCATGACATCGGGTTTGGGTTGCCCAGAGTTCCCTAAGAAACAGAATGCCCCCCATAAGGATGTGTTCCTCTTACACATGCATGTACTGGGCTGCCAGCACGTACCGCCCGGGCAGTCACTGTGTAGGGCTTAGAATGACTGGATTTGCAGCTGTGTGGCCTTTTTTTCCTCAAAGCCTTCCAAGAATGCTTCTGTAAACCGAAGGAAAACTCCTCCTTTGCTTTTAACGTCCTGGGATGCTGATGATGTAAAGGATGAAAGCAGAACGGGAAGTTACTGCTTCCCTTGCCTGTGTGGAACTAAGTGGAGCCTTCAGAAGTGGATCTTTGACTAACAGTCGACTTTAAAGAGTGTACTGGGCGTCTCAGAATCGAAGGGAAGGGCTGAGCACAGAACGAGTGCCACCCGGACTCAGACAGTGGCCTTTTTAAGTGGCACATGCTCCCCCTGTGACAGTGAGAGCGTGTGGCCCTAGTGATGGAGGATGGGGACTGAGGTATACTGGCGGGGCCACTGGCCATTGGTCCCCTGGCTCTCGGCCAGCAGTGAGGACGAGCCCATCGGAGGCTGCCTCATCTGATCCGCCAGCCCCATGTGGGTCTTCCTCCCTCCAGTGGAGGAATGAACACGGGGCTCTGCTGTTTTCCCCCGCGGAAGGCTCCTGGCAGCGAGGGCAGTGCACAGGGAGGATAGGAAAGTCAACCGATGGGATCGCTGTGCAGAGATGCCCCGGGCCCCCAAAGCCTTCAGGTCCATGTGAGGTATGCTGTGCTTGCAGCGGGAAGATGCAGCCTTGGCCCTGAGGACAGCGGTTTTAACGCTCACTCCCTGTGTGACACAGCAGGCCTATTGCAAATACCTGTACAAGGCAGTCTGCAGAGCGGAGGGGAGGAATTGCATTTGGCTTCTTTTGTAGACTTTTGCCAAAGATGTTTTAAAGAGAAACCAAAGGATAAAAAAGACCCTGGGCTTAACCGATGAGCTGCTGGGGCAGGTTCGGGATTCCACGTATGGAAGGGGCTGGCGAGGTGTCCCTCTGTCCGCTGTGTGAACCGCTGAGGGACAGCGTTAACAATGAATTATTCTGTTTCCTGCTGTCGTTGGACAGATTTGGGAAGCTAGAAGCAGCGTTACAAGCTAATTCTTTCTCCCTCTCTCTTTGTCTCTGTAGAAACTTGAAGGGTCTAAGTGCAAAGGGCAGCTTTTGATTTTTGGGGCAACCAACTGGGACTTGATTGGTCGAAAAGAAGTGCCTAAGCAACAAGGTATGAGAAACAATTTCTAAAGAATAGAAGACGCTACTATTGATTGAGTGCTTCCTGTGTGCGAGGTGTCCAGTGTGATTCTGGGGACTGTCCGCAGGTAGGTATTCTCTTTACAGAAGTGCTCAGAGAGGCCAAGCGATTTGCCCAGGGCCACACAGCCACTCTAGTGATGGGGCTGGATTTGAACCCAGGTCTTGGGCAAGTCTCTCACTTGGGTACAACTCTGCTTTTGAAAATTCCATTGAGATTAAACAGAAAAATATAAGTAGTAGCCTCAAATAAACCTCGACACTTTTTCCCCCATCTTCTCATGTCACTTATTTTCATTAAGATGAAGAGGCTGGTGCTGTGGAATGTCAGAATGTCCTCGATATTTGTCACGTGTCAGATGGCGAACTTGTTAGACATTTCAAAAGAGTCCACGTTTCCTTGCAAACTGCCAGGTTGTTGCGGGAACTGGTTTGACAGAGCAAGTAGCAGTCTGGAGTGGAGGAAGCAGGGAAGCCCTAAGAAGTATCTTAGCCCCCAAGTGTTTTTAGAAAATTGGTGTCTTTTCTCAGGAGAATACTGGCCCATCCGAGAGAAGTAAGGCTGGTACTTTGCCATATTTTATGGCTTCTTGATTTCATTTGGAAAGATTCCCAAAGTACTTACCGGCATTGCCCGGTGAACAAATATTTGCACACTGACACTCCCTGGGGCCTCAGGATGGGCAGTGGAGATGACCTTAATCCATGAAAACAGCGGGCGGGGTTTCAGCAGCACTCAGGGTCCAGAGGAGTTAGAAATGGGTTTGAGCCATTTTCTTCCTGTTGGGAAAAGTGCCCAGCCTTCAGGACCAAGCTCTCAGCCTGAGCTGCCTGATGGCTGGTGTCACCTGGAACCTCTCCTGGGACGTGATAACATCAGTCTCCCTGCCAGCCCTGGCGCAGGTGTCGCATTGTTTCTCCAAGCTGTTCTTTAAATGAGTGGCCCACTTGCAATTAGAGACACGCAGGCCCCAAGCGGCAAGTAGATTCCAGAGGGGAACCCATGGCAGAGCGGGGCCGCCTCTAGTTGCAGGAATTTTGCCCCACTTGGGCTTATATTAAGAGTGCCTTTTTGTCTTCTCCGAGGCCCACCTTTGCTTCCCAGATGTTTCTCCCTCTGAATGAAGTTTTATGTAATTAAACAAAAATTTTAAAGTCTTGCAGTGTCTTTCGGCTCTCTGTGAACTAGCCAGTAGACGTAACGGGAAGGGAGGGAGAATTTGTTTTCCCACGGGTGCCAAACATGAAGGGAAGAAGGATTTCCCCTCCCGCCCTCACTTTTCCCAGTCCGTCCCATTCTCGAAGCTGCCTTCCTTCCGAGAGCCCATCGGCTCTTGGGTACGCGTCACTGGATCTCAGAAAGTCAGCAGCCTCCTTCGTTTTCATGATAACACAGTGATTTTGTGCTCCACCTCTGACCGGGACCAGGCCCTGGGCATTAACGACCTCCAGCCAGGCCGAGTGGCCCGGGACCGCTGCTCTGCATTTCGTATGACTAGGATCCCTCTGAAGAAGGTTCCTTGGGAGGCCCCGAGAATCCCTGCCTCTCATGAGCTGATGACATCTTGGGCACTGACATTCGTGGAGCTCATGCAGGGAAGATGCTTTGGCAGATCAGACCATCCACTCAGCTGTGAGGGGGTCCGCTTAGCCACTCTGGGTCAGCCTTGGTGTCCCGTGGCGTCTCCTGGCACTGCGTGTTGTCCACAGGCAGGGCACACGGCAGTCATGCCACCATGATGAGCAGACGTTAGCATAGGTGTGAAGGCTGTCGTTTCTGGTTTGCTCTTTCCCAGGAAATTGCTGGGTCTTCTTTCACCTTTCAGTGGTAGAGGAGCGTCTTCAGGTGGAGAAGCTCAGGGGTGCCCTGACTCATGGTAGGGAACTTCCCTCTCTTGCCTGACCCGCCCCAGGTAGTTCAATGAGAGGCCACACCCGGCACCCTCTGCTGGTGGGGTGCGGGCAGGGTGGGGACGGACGGGAACAGTTCTACAGAGTTTCTCGCGTGGAGCCAGGTACTTGATGGAGAAGTTGACCTCTCAATCCGTTCCAGCATCCAGGTCAGTCTGACACAGTTGATTTCGGCAGCAGCTAGCATTTCATAATAGTCACCACGGACCTAAAAATGGGCTCGTTTTTCTGTCCTTGAGGGCCCCAAGTTGAGGAAATTAAGCCCCAGATCGGCCACGCCCTGTCCACTAACAAGGTGAAGGGGGGGGTGTGATGGAGGCGGCTGTCTCTCCCCGCCCCCCATGCCCGCGAACGCTTCCCAGTGCCCTGCCCCAGGCACAGGGAGGCCCTGGCCCTCGGGGTGGGAGGCACGGGAACTCAGTAGGATAAGTGCTGTGACAGGATTCACAGGGCGCTGGGGTCCAGAAAGCAATGAGTTGAAAGGGGGATGCGGGCAAGGAAGGCTTCCCAGAGCAGGGGGTGTTTGACCTGAGGGGTGAAGAACAGAGGCAGGGGGCAGGAAAGGGCCTTCCGGGGGAGCAGATACACGGGCGGAGCTAGGGGTCATGACTCGGCCAGCATGATGGGACTCCTGAGAAAGATGGGGTGCAGGCTCGGGCTTGGCCCCCAAGGGAGCCTCGTGGCTGCAGGCCCCCAGCCCCTCCCCATCCCCAGGTAGAGGGCCGGGAGGGTGAGGGAGACTGGGGGTCTTCTACCTGCTCTTCGGGGTCGGCCCCCAGCCAGCGGGGCTGCAGGGTGGAGGCGGTGGCACCTGCTTCTCGGCCACTGGCTGTTGGGCAGGTGGGTTCGGGCCAGAAACGGAGGTGGAGCGGTATCAGTGCAGATGGCCACTGACGGGTCCACACCGCTGGTGCGCTGCCCCGGGAGCCCCCGAGGGTGGGCTTTACGTGGGGAGTGGGGGGCGGCCCTCTGGCTGGTGACACTGGGGCAGCTCTCGGCACCCACCGGGGCTCTGCAGCCGTTTGACGTGTGTTCCCTTTGCCTTCGCAGCCGCCTACCGCAACCTCGGTCAGAACTTATGGGGGCCCCACAGGTACGGGTGCCTTTCGGGGGTCCGGGTACGGACGGTGGTGTCGGGGTCATGCGCCGCCCACAGCCTCCTCATCACCACGGAAGGGAAGCTGTGGAGCTGGGGTAAGTACCACGGGGACGCGGCGAGACCCGTGGCCCGGCCCGCGGGTGGGCTCCCGTCCCCCATCCCCTGGAGGGGAGACCCTCGTCCGCCCTCCGGGGCTGTGCTGCTTGCTGTGCGTTTCCTCTCTTCCTGATGCCCGGCTAGTCTGTGCCCCGTGAAAACATCGCTTCCTCCCTCCTCTGCCAGGTTTCGGTCTGTACGTAACCCCCGATTTCTCTGAATCCTCTTCTTTAGGCAGCCTTTTCCCGAACGTTCTGACTGACTCTGGATCTGATATCGAGGTGTGCCTAGTATCGAATTCCTATTTTAGGTGTGCTGTCCCCCCAGCACACAGCACGGTGTGACGTAGACCTCTGTTCTTGCCACTTTAAATGCCACCAGCTTTGACATCTGCCACGTGGTGACACCAGCCCGAGTCTCTGTTCCTCTGTTTCCTGTTCCATCGCCCCAGAGAGTTGAGTTTGCTCTTTCCAAGGTGATCTGCTTGCCCTGCCGCTGGACTCCCTCGCCTGGGTGCTGGGGGGCGCTGTCCTTGTCTTCTAGCCTCCCTTCCCTTTCAGGGTCCCCTGCAGAGTGCTTCCACGCCGCCTGCCCTGTTTCCTCGTCCAGAGCCTTCACACAGGTCCCGGCTGGGGCTCAGTTTCCCCCACGCCCTCTGCTGCCTCCTGGGCTCTTCTTCCCGCAGGCGGTGTTGGTGTTTGTCCTCACCCTTTGTTTCTGGCCCTTTGGCTAGCTTTGGGTCCATAAGACTGCATTTTTATTTTGGGATGTTTGAACCTTTTTTTTTTTTTTTTTTTTTGCAATTTCATGAGTGGCTGTACCAAAGTCCAAATACATTAACATCTGTCGTCTTCCCTGCACTCTGCTAATTTTGTAATTCTGTTGAAAAAAAGCTAACAAGTGTGTCTGGCCCAAATTTAAACTTCATAGTTTCTTGGTGACACGCTGACATTGCCACGATTTTCGTTTGCTGCCAGTTGGCGCAGGGTTGTGTCCCTCCCCCCAAACCCCCTTCTGCCCATTGCGCCAACCCTGAACGCAGCCTCCTACGTCGGGGTTCCCAACTTCAGGTGTCCTCTTTCTGATCTCTCTACTGAATGTCACTTTCATGTTGCTTCTAAAAACGTCCCCTCTGCCGACCCCCTGGGCAGGGAATGATTCTAAAAGCTGTGCGTCTGACCTGCCCCAGAACAAAGACGTGTCCCATGAGCAGACTTGCCGCTGTAGGGGGGATGAGCCAGTGGGAGTGTCATGAGTCCACAGTGAGTCCCTGGAAGGCTCAGGGCCCAGTCCAGCGCCCGAGAGCCTCAGTGCTGCGGCCCGGAATTCACGGGGTCTGCACCCGTTGACCACCTGGGCCTCTCGAGCCAAAATACCGCGTCCGGTGCTCGTTCGTGCCTTTCACAGTGAACTTGGGCAGTTTCCATTAGAAGCTGGTGTCCGCCTGTCCTGCTGGAGCACCATAATCAAAGCCTGAGGACGGTTTTCCTGTAGTAACGGCGGCTGGTCACCCCTTCTCGAGCCCTGTCCAGGACAGTTGAGGCTCATCTTTGTGGCTCTGCTCCCCCTCTTTCATGACTGCAAGGTCAAAGTTCATTGTTGGGGAAGGATGTGGAAACCTCCCCCGCTTTCCGAATTGCCTGGCTTTCTGGCCCCATAAAATCTCCCGAAATGTTCGGTAACAAGTGTGGTTCTTCTCTTAGAGGTACCTGGGAGAGGCCCACCGAGGTGCTGAGTTTGGAACCCTTGTAGCCTGTGTTGAAAACTAAGTACGGTTTAGGGGGGCCAGCCTTCCGGCCCCCCAGCTCTCCACACCTGCTTTGAGCTGCAGGGCTGTGTCGGGGCAGGACTGTGGTGCAGAGGGCCTGGCAGGTCTCGACCTCCGGCACCCCCTGATTCCACGCCAGCACAGCCCCGGAGGTGGAGGTCAGCCCGTGGCCAGGGAGGGCCTGTGTTCAGAGCAGGCTTGGCCTTTGGCCGTCGCTGGGGTTCACGTGGCTAAGCGTCCTGCGAAGGCTGGTCCGTGGGAGGTGGGCTTAGAGAGGAGAGAAATACAGGGTCCACGGTAGACGCCTGGGGCGCTGAGGGAATCAGACTCCTGTGAGGCAGGTGTTACCGTCTTAAAATACCTCGGAGTGAAGCGAGTGAAGGAATTGGCACCTGGCAGGTGTGGTGAGAAGTGAGAGCTGTGAGCTTCCCTGAGCTCGTCCGCTCGTGTGTACCATCCAGGTTGAACCTGGTTTTCTTCCATTTCCCTCGGGGGCAGAGAGCTGGCGAAAGTGCTCCGATCTGTCCCAGCCACTGCCCCAGAAAAGAGGGTCAGAGCAGGTGAGGTGGTGGCTGGTAGCCGCACGCCGAGGCGCCTCTGGGGACAGCCCTGCGTATCTCATCTAGTCACCCGACCCCACCGGCAACCTTGAAAGGCTGGCATTGCCTGCGGAGCCGGGCTTGTGGGTTTGGAGGGCGCCTTCTGGGAGACCCAGCCTCGCCCGGCAGCTGCTCCAGCCGCCCTCTCTCCTCCTCCCCGCTTTATCTATCCTGCTCCTGACCCGCAGGGCGAAATGAGAAGGGCCAGCTGGGCCACGGCGACACCAAGAGAGTTGAAGCCCCCAGACTCATCGAGGGGCTCAGCCACGAGGTGATCGTGTCCGCGGCATGTGGGCGGAACCACACCTTGGCCTTGACGGGTAAGGAAGGGCCGCTTCCCTCAAAATGGGGTCAGAGGCCAAATGGTCCACCTGGGGCGGGGGGTGGGGCTGCCCCCGTGACCCATGGTCACGATCAGAAAGATGCCCAGGGAGCCCGCTGGACAGCTGCTTGAGGCATCGGGAGCCTCGCCCACGGGCACCAGTGGCTGGGGCAGCGGGAGGGTCTCTGCTGGGGAGTGGGTCTGCTCTGAGGTATCTGCCCCACCCCGTTTTGGAGAATTGTCTCTCTTGCATTCTTCCTGGCAAAGGAGCTGTTTTTATTATTTTAGAGCCTTTGATTCCAAGCCTAGTTCTGAATACTCAGCATTATTTTCCCTTTGGTGATGAATGTTGTTCTTTCCTTCCAGAAACGGGCTCCGTGTTTGCGTTCGGGGAGAACAAGATGGGGCAGCTGGGCCTCGGCAACCAGACGGACGCCGTGCCCAGCCCCGCACAGGTGCCCGCCCTCCTCCGCCTTCAGGGCCTTTGTTTCTCGTTGCTTTGGGGTTGGATTTTCTGGGGTGAGATCAGACATTCCTCTCCATTGTTTGAGTTACTGGGTCCCTTGTAAAAGGAGGATCTCGATGCTTTGAGTGGGTCAGGTTTAGTAGATGTTCACAGGTGAAGAACATCTCTAGAAACAGTTTTTCATTCCGACTGAAATAATTTGTTCCAGAGGCCTGTTTGCAGCCTGTTCTATTCCAAAGTGAGAATTGTTACATGGATGTGATTGGTCTTTATCTGAGAATACTCTGAGTTTTGACTTTGTAACAAGTCACCGGCCAGGTACTTAGAACACAAATAGGAGGTCGGTCGTCTCTTATTCCTGAGAAACTTTGGAGTCATTTGGAGGCGTGGGATTTATACCTAAAAAGTGAACTACTGACATAAGGCAGCAGGATGCTACAGTGAGTGTCTGACGAGGGAAGGGACTTGGGTTTCTTGGTCTTAAAAAGAGACCTTGACCTTGGCCAAACGTACCTATAGTTTGGAGGATTTTCGAGGTGTTGCTGTTTTGTTAGCCATTTGCTCTGCAGTGGAATGTGACGGTTCCCAGAGTGAGCCGGGGCCGGGACAGAGCCCGGGACTCAACATCCCCTCCCCAGTCTCATCGCCTTTCCCTGCGATTTCCCGGGATGTCGGTACTTCACGCCCTCCAGTTCCTCCAGTCTGGCTTTCCCAGACCGATTAGTTTGCAATAGCGAGTCTTCTAAGCACTTTCTCAGATTTGTTTCCAAATCCCATGCCAAATTACTCAAGGCCTTTGCTGTCTTCCAAGTTCCTAATTTCGAACCATTATATTTCTTCTTCACACCTTCAATTAAGGCTAATTAGCAAGCGGCTCTTAACAGTAGTAAAAGAGAGTGTGAAACAGTTCATTTTACTGGTTGGCAATAACGCTTATAAAAGCTTTTCTTTTTAAAGTTGCGTGACATCAAAACTAGTGACTAGAGTGGGATTTGGGAACTACATGTGATTAGTTTTGTTTTCTGACACCTTCGTGCCCACGCCAGTCAGTTGAATGCAGCATTCACTGGGCACCAGGATGTGTGAGGCACAGCATTGTGCATTTTGAGGGTTACAAAGACCCGGGGACATGATTTGCTTGTCTGAACTGACTCTATACTGGGACGTATTTCTTTACATACATTCTAAGCTTTGTTGCCAGCATTGTTGGGTCCATTAGAAGTCCTTTGTAGCCTAGTAATTGTTTCACACCAACCTGTGAGGAGGTAGAGACTTTATCAATCGTTAAAAAAAAAAAAGTCTAAAAGTCTGCTGTCTTTTCTTTTCAGATAATGTACAACGGGCAGCCAATTACCAAAATGGCCTGTGGGGCTGAATTCAGTATGATAATGGACTGCAAAGGAAACCTCTATTCCTTTGGGTGCCCTGAATATGGTCAGCTGGGTATGCAAAGTACATTTTTTAAAAGCTCTGTAATCTAACTGTATGTTTAGAACCAGAAGTCAGTGTGGGGCTTGCACACACATGATAGAAATGTGGGTAATTGATCGCAGATAATAGCCTTGATCCATTAAGTGGATGTCCTGGTTAGTGGACCAGCATGTCATAATTCATGGGGTTGTGGAGTCTGACAGTGACTTGCCTTAATGAAAGTCAGGGCTTGAGTCTGACAAAGGTTTTTTTTTTCTGATTTGGGAATTCATTTTTGTATAAAAGGATATCAAAGCTTTTTTTTTAATCAAACCACCTTCATTCATTTTCATATTTAAAGATTTGCCTTCATTGAAAGTGAAATTATACAAGAATAAGGTTGTTTTGAAAACCTCGGCCTGAGCCATTATTTCAGGTATACACACGAAGAGCCCAATATCATGAAAAAGTGGGATTGTCTTCCGGATTTTCATCCCTAAACAGAAGGGATGAAATTTACTTATTATTCATTGAGTAGAAAAGTAAAACTCAGCAGGTAGTTCTCATCAGTTCTCAGTGAGTGGAAAATGACTCTCCATCCTGACTTTACAAGGTCTCCATTTTCTTTTCCCATCTGACACCGAAGTGTTTTTTTTTCCCCTTTCTGGCGTCTTCCCACCTTCCAGCTCCTTCCAAGTGGGAGGTGAGGAGTGGGCGCCCTCTGCTGGCTCCTGAGTTTCACGCTGCTCCGGATCCTCTGCAGCCCCTGGATCTGGGTTGCCTGGGTCTCCACGTCATTAAAAGCAGGCAGATGGAAGATAGTATAAATAGAACGAGGAGCATCTCGCTGGCCTTTAGACTTTAGGGAACAGTGACTTTGTGAAACTAAATATACCTAAGTCAGAAGTGAATAAGAGAGAACAGCCCCATGCACATTCAGCTTTGGTTGCCAGGGAGTTGCCAGAGACTGTTGGAGAGACCGTCTCCGTGCAAGTTTCTGGTCTACTTCCGGAAACGTGCACAGCCCCCCTGCTGTCTGTGGCTGCCCCAGATCTGCAGACAGGCAGCTTGTCGCAGCAGGTAGGTTTTCCTTCAGGAAAATGAAATGCCCCTGGCAATGAGGATGACAGCTAACGTTTAGTGAGCAGTTGCCACGAACCAGTCCCCATTGCAGCACTTTATACCGAATCTCATTTGCTTGGTTTACACTTGTTTAAAGGTATTTTGAGAAGTTGGCTTGATTTATATCTACAGAGTCAGTTAATCTTCCCAGTTTATTTTAAAACCGGTTTTCAGTGTGATTGTCCAAACCCAGAGAGATCTCTTTTCAGAACTAGAACTTGACCTCGGAAGGTGCATCCCCAGCGCGCACTCACCCCCGTGCTTGCTCCCACGACGTGTCAGGCAAGGCAGAGGTGAAACGTACATTTAACTCTGCTTTAACGACCACGATGATGTATTAGGTTACTGGTAATTCATAAAAAAGCAAGCCTGGGGGGCTTCCCTGGTGGCGCAGTGGTTGAGAGTCCGCCTGCCGATGCAGGGGACACGGGTTCGTGCCCCGGTCCGGGAAGATCCCACATGCCGCGGAGCGGCTGGGCCCGTGAGCCATGGCCGCTGCGCCTGCGCGTCCGGAGCCTCTGCTCCGCAACGGGAGAGGCCACAGCAGTGAGAGGCCCGCATACCGCAAAAAATAAAATAAAATAAAAAGCAAGCCTGGGAAAGTGGCTTGAACTTTTTTGTCCGTTCTCGGCCCGTGCAGGGCTCCTTGAGGCCCCCAGGTGGGGCACAGAGAAGACCCTTCCTTTGGATCTGGAGCTTCCCACTTTTTTGTCCACAGCCCAGCCCAAACGTACACTCGCAAAGAATTTTCACAGAAGTCCTCGTTACAGATGGTGTCCTCGGGTGTTTCTTACTCTGTTCTATTCATTTTTCAAAAAAAGGAAAAAACTGGTTTCAACCCACAGCACCGATTCTAGGCCCCACAAGTTGGGTCGCGCCTCAGGTTGGAGGACGCTACCTTGGTTGACAGGAGTCCCCACGAGGACCTGCCCAGCCTGGCTGGGCAGGTGCTCTGTGCTATGGCCGCTGCTGACGGCCGGCCCTGTGGTCGCTGCAGGACACAACTCGGATGGCAAGTTCATTGCCCGGGCGCAGCGGATAGAGTACGACTGCGAGCTGGTACCCCGGCGAGTGGCGATCTTCATCGAGAAGACGAAAGACGGCCAGATCCTGCCGGTCCCGAACGTGGTGGTACGGGATGTGGCCTGCGGCGCTAACCACACGGTAAGGCTTGAGCGTTTCTGGCCTTTCTTCTGGCTTCCAGGGTGTCACGTCAGTGGAGACCCTTGGCTTTGCAAAGCCAGGAACTGACCCTGGCCCCCTCGACATCCCGCCCTCCTCAAGGGCTTCCCACCCTCAGTTGTCCCGGGGCGTCATTCTCCCCTGACAGCTTCTCCGTGGCGTCCACAGATGTAGCTGAACGTGCAGACGCTTTGGGTTGGGATCATGCAGTAAGAGTGTTTCTGCTTTTGTCTTTTGTCTAATAGAACATCATGGATGTTCTTCCAGGTCGATAGACAGTATCTCCGACGGGGTGTTGAACAGACTCAGTCATTAAGGGTGTTTCCTTTCCTTAAAGGTCAATCTAGATAAACGGCAATAAAATTTTGTATGTGCATCTTTTTTTTTTTCTTGGCCGCTCGGCATGTGGGATCTTAGTTCCCTGACCAGGGATTGAACCCGTGCCCGCCGCAGTGGAAGTCTTAACCACTGGACTGCCAGCGGAGTCCCTATATGTTCGTCTTTTTATCTTAGTTGCGTTCCTGTGGTTATTTTGCCTGAAAATGCCTGAGAGTCAGACTTGGTTCTCGTCTCGCTTGAAGGAGCAGGGCCGGGGCTGAGAGTTCAGAGGCAGGTCGGTCTCCTGTGTGCAGGCGACTGGCTGGGTAACCTCAGGACTGGGAGCTTTCAGTCCCTTCAGGTCCAACAACTGATTCTCCCTTGTACAGCGTACTCAGGAGAAATAGATCTTACTTAGGCTCCTGGTGTCAAATCATGTTAATAAGTTGTACATTCACATGATTCAAACATGAGACATCAGGGATGCTGTGAAGAAAAGAAGATGGATTTAAAAAAATTTTTATTTATTTTTTAATTTTTTATTTTTTAATTGAAGTATAGTTGATTTACAATGTTGTGTTAGTTTCTGGTGTACAGCAAAAGTGATTCAGTTATACGTATTCTCTTTCATATTCTTTTCCATTATGATTTGTTACAGGATATTGAATGTAGTTCCCTGTGCTATATGCTAGGGCCTTGATGGTTATCTATTTTCTATATAGTAGTGTGTATCTGCTAATCTCAGACTCCTAATTTATCCCCTCCCTGCTTCCCCTTTGGTAACCATAAGTTTGTTCTCTGTGTCTGTGAGTCTGTTTCGTAAGTAAGTTCATTTGTGTCACATTTTACATTCCACATATAAGCGATATCATATGGTCTTTCTCTTACTTCACTTAGTATGATACACTCTGGGTCCATCCATGTTGCTGCAAATGGCATTATTTTGGTTTTCTTCATGGCTGAGTAGTATTCCATTGTGTATATGTGCCACATTTTCTTTATCCATTCATCTTTCCATGGACATTTAGGTTGTTTCCATGTCTTGCCTATTGTAAATAGTGCTGCAGTGAACATAAGGGTGCATGTAAGAAGATGGACTTTAAATTGTTGACATGTCACTGTGCACACTGCACCTGTGACCAGGTGGAGGTCACCTGTGTGAACCTGCCTGAAGGAGAATCCAAGGTGGGCGGGGCTTTTCCTCTGGGCTCTGTCTGCAGTCTAGTCAGGATTGAAATAGGAAGTGGAGTGCAGTAGCCTGCTCTGGAGACATCACCCTTGTGTTTCTGATGAGGGAAAGGGGAAGACTTGTGGCTTTAATAATAATAATTTGTTAGGGATGGAAAATGGTGTCCCTGGCCGGGAAAACATCCTCGCCATGTGGACCCGCTGCTGGTGCCTCCCCTGTCAGAGGCCGGTGTGGGTCATCTTGGGTGTTTCTGCCCTTTGCCCTTAGCCCTGGCCACAGGCTCTCAGAACAGCAGCCACCCCGCTTGTCCCCTGTCCCAGCGCTGCATTTTCTCTCTCCTGCAGCTGGTCCTGGACTCCCAGAAGCGCGTCTTCTCCTGGGGCTTCGGTGGCTACGGCCGGCTGGGCCACGCCGAGCAGAAGGACGAGATGGTTCCCCGCCTGGTGAAGCTGTTCGACTTCCCTGGACGCGGGGCGTCCCAGATCTACGCTGGCTACACCTGCTCCTTTGCCGTCAGCGAAGTGGGTCAGTGCTTCCCCGTCTGGGCCTCGGGAAGAAGGCATCCAGGGCCAAGTCGCGGGTTTCCCTCCCTGGCTGTGTGCTCTGGTGGGGAGTCCCGTGACCTTTGCCCTGTTCAAGACCAGGGACCTTGACTTCATCGACCTCCTGGATTCTTTGGACAGAGCCGCTTGTGGTCACCGGTGCCAAGCGCCGTGCCTGGCGGGTCCCAGTCCTCTTCCCTTTCTCCTTTGATGTTGCTGAGATGAGGATCCAGCTCTTGAGATGATGATGACAATGGAGACGCGTTTGTCTTTCCCAGGTGGTCTGTTTTTCTGGGGGGCCACAAACACGTCCCGGGAGTCCACCATGTACCCGAAGGCCGTGCAGGACCTCTGCGGCTGGAGAATCCGGAGCCTGGCTTGTGGGTACGTGGCTGTGTCTCCCGGTTGGACACACCCAGGAGGCGCCTTGTCCCTTGAGGGCTCCACTCTTCCCATGGGGCATAGGGCGCACCAAATTCTAGAGTCAGGAAGGGGAGGGACTGTGCTTGGGGCAAGAGGGGTTGGGAGGTCTTAGAACAGGTGACTCGCTTTGCTGCTTCTGAGGGTTTCGTTCTTCGAAGGCTTGGTGTGCTCTGTTCGTATTGCAGGTTCAAATCATATTTAGTTAGGAAATTTGAGTTACTGTGACACAGTGGGACCAAGAAAGTATCCTCAAGTCAGTGATTTTCCGTTTATTTTGAGGACACCTGTTGAACTCTGTAGCACTTCTTGATGAGGAGTTTGATAATGTTCATCACCTGCCTGGTTTTGGGGAGATGACAGTGTAGTTAGTTGTTGGGGGTTCGGTGTGGTTTTAATCTGAAACCTCTAGCCCCGCCCAGGTTGTCTGGCAAGTTCCGCCCCCTTTGGAATAGACTCTCACTTCATTCTGATTTGTTCTCTTCTCCTTTTCCCAGTGTGTTTATTCATCTAAAAGTGACCCCCCCCACCCCAAGAGCCCTAGAGCTCGAGTGGGGTGGGGCGGGGAGATCTGGGGCCCCGAGGCTCCTGGCTCTAAGGGCTTCTGCAGTTTGGCCCTGCGCAGGACAGCATTTGGGCTTCAGAAGCAGCCCATTGGCCCTGTGCTGTGTTGTTTGGAATGGAGTTTTTAGTGGGCCCAGCTTGATTTTAATGCTAGTAGGTCACACCCTGCAGGGAGCCCACGGGAAGTGCCCTGGGCTGCTGGGTGGGTGAAGTGCAGCGCTGGGCTGCCGCCCCCGGCGGTGACAGCCTCTGCCCGTTTGCAGGAAGAGCAGCATCATCGTGGCCGCGGACGAGAGCACGATCAGCTGGGGCCCGTCGCCGACCTTTGGGGAGCTGGTAAGCTGGTCCGCCTGGCGGAGGCAGAGCCCTCTCTGGGTTCCCTGAACCACCCCTGAGAACTCGCAGGAGGAGAGTGTGTGCGTGCGTGCGTGTGTGCGCTCACTTGCGTGTGTGTGTGTTTTTCCTTGTTGCTTGAAGGTCTGCGATATTCCCTAATGTTTAGATCACTTGAGGTTTAATGAGTTTGCTCATCAAATAATTGTGAAAGTTCTTTCTGTCCACATTGTTAAGTTGAAATGGGGAAGTTTCAGATCCCATTTCCCCTCATGTTTTGTAAACCGTTATTGTGGGATGACGTCAGTAGGAAAGAGGATGGTTTCTCTTCCCTCTCCCCAGGAGAGTTTCAGTCGACAGGAGCAGCTTGTCCTTTTAAACGGGTGGGGTCGGTTGTGACCATGCATTGAATCTTTCTGGTTTCCAGCCTCTTAGGTCTTTTGGGGACATTCTTCTCTTATTTTTCCCAAATAAGTTTGTCTGTGTTCCTGCTTTTAATCTCAGTCACTTGAGTGACTAGAACCCATGGCCCTCGGATTCCCCCACACCTTTGGCCTCCTCAACCAAACGTCTGATTCTTAGCTTTCTGGGGTGTGGCAAGTCCTTAACTTTTAACGTCTTCATCAAGAACAGCCGGGCTATGGAGCTCATCCTGACGGTCTACCTGTTCTACCTGCAATTTGATCGTCAGCCTGGCTCTTTTATTTCCTGCTGGGAACTCGGCCTATTTTCCCTTCCTTCTGCTCTCATGGGTAGGAGCTGATGGGGTGATGGAAGGAGGCGGGTGCTTCTTGACCCCCTGCGCCATCTCCAGGGCTGGTGGCCTGAACATGCCTTTTCCTCGGAGCTGTGTGCCCGCTTTCAGTCTGGTGGCTTCAGAGGGGGCCCCACGTGCCGCACACGCTGGGGGGCCCTTCAGAGGTGGCCCCATATGTGGAAGCTTGAAAGAGACTGAGAACCTGGCCCAGTTTTTTTTTTTTTTTTAATTTATTTGTTTATTTTATTTTTGGCTGCGTTGAGTCTTTGTTGCTGCACGCGGGCTTTCTCTAGTTGCAGCGAGCAGGGGCTACTCTTTGTTGTGGTACAGGGGCTTCTCATTGCGGTGGCTTCTCTTGTTGCGGAGCACAGGCTCTAGGTGTGAGGTCTTCAGTAGTTGTGGCGCGCGAGCTCAGTAGTTGTGGCTCGCAGGCTGTAGAGCGCAGGCTCAGTAGTTGTGGCACACGGGCTTAGTTGCTCTGCGGCGTGTGGGATCTTCCCAGACCAGGGCTCGAACCCGTGTCTCCTGCCTTGGCAGGTGGATTCTTAACCACTGCGCCATGAGGGAAGCCCCCTTGCCCAGTTTTTACGGGTTGTTCTTAGAGAAGGACAGATGTTCCTAGGGCCCATCAGAAATAGACTCTGAGTATCGATTTGGAGACTAGAGGGGAACGAGGGGGACTTGGAGGGCAGCCTCTCGGGTGAGGAGTTGGCGTGGCACTTGGCGGGTGGCAGCTGAAGCTCATCTGCCGTGTGGGCCCCTCTTTGAGCTGAGCTGAGGGACCTGTCCACCTTGAAATCACCCATCTTCACACCACAGCACGTGACAGAACCCCCACCCCCGCCCCAAGCAGTCCTTGACCGTCCCTTCCATCTCCGGTGTCCTGGAGTCATTGCTGATCATGGACACAGGTGGGGATGGGGACAGCCAGCATTCCTTGTGACCTGGTGGCCCTGCAGGGCCGCAGTTGCCATTTCTTCTGCCCTCGCCATGGTGTCATCTGACCCGTGACTCTCCCTAAAAGGTGTCCTCATCACATAAACCCCTATAGCTCACGTCTTAGCGTCTCGGGCCTGGGGTTAGGAACCGGTCACCTGCTGTCACCTGTGGATTCTTGTTGCTGCCCGGGCCTGGCTTTGGGTCTGAGACGGCGGGGCTCGGCCACAGAGGCTTCCGGGCCCGTGGGAGGTCCAGCCACATGGTGAGGTTCCCTCTTTCTGACTGGCGTTAGTGACCCGGGTTCTGTGAGCATCCCTCTGTTTGCCTCACCAGGGCTATGGGGATCACAAGCCCAAGTCTTCCACTGCAGCTCAGGAGGTGAAGACGCTCGACGGCATCTTCACGGAGCAGGTGAGTGAGGAGCCCTGGGCCCGGGAGTGGGGGGCGGCCGCGGGAGCAGAGAGAAAAGAGCAGAGTTGCATCGTGCCTCTTCCTGCTTCTGCTCTTTGCAGCCCGCTTGAGCCGCATCTGACATCTCCTTGTGTAGCTTTCCTGTGCCCCGTGCTAGCGTTTTCTGCTGGGTGACGGGGAAGGCACAGAGGTGTGCCGGCTAGGCCCCGCGGCTGCTGTCAGCCTGAGGGACACCGGCCAGAGTCCAGCCACAGCAGGTTTGCTCCAGGCCGAGTGCATCCCTCACGTCAGCTTGGTACCTTCACCCAAGACTCTATGCACCGTTAGGCTGTGGGCAGCTGGTGGGGCGAGGCCTCTCACCAGGCTGCCAGCCCTTGTCACCGATACGCACGTGGGGCTTGTGCCCTTGCACAAGGCAGGGCTGTGGTCCAGAGGGGCGCAGGGAACAGGGAGCACGGTCCCGAGTCCCTGCAGCTTCTGCAGGCAGTCGGCATCCAAACGCTGCTTGGGGGGCCTCCTTCCACCTTGTCTCCCGGGGCCGCCCAGAAGGCAGGCTAGCAGGGCATTGGTGGCAGGTCACGTTGACACTGGTGGTCCTCAGCAGAGGGCTTTTCTGAGCTTTTCAGGATGCCTCTGTTTTGACCTCTGTACTGACCCCCGTTGGTGAGCCCAGCTTCCCTGTGTCCCGTCGTCTGCGTTGGGCTTGTCGGCCCCAAACTCTGCCTAGCCGAAGCACCCTTGCCCACCCAGCGCTGGTTTGTCCCCCAGGTTGCCATGGGTTACTCACACTCCTTGGTGATAGCGAGAGACGAAAGTGAGACGGAGAAGGAGAAGATCAAGAAACTACCAGAGTACAACCCCCGGACCCTCTGATGCTCCCGGAGCCTCTCCAGCTCCACACCTCTCGCGGCAGCTGTCATTTCCACGTGCACTGGGACGGGAAGTCACACGAGGAATTTTCAAAAGCAAAAGTTGACCGAAGGTGCATTTTTGTTAAGACTCCCTGAGGTTCCGTTTTTATAAGTGATTCAACGTCAACTACCTTTCCTGTATGCTTTCCAAAGTGTTTTTTTTTCCCTCTTAATGATTAATTAAAATATTTGCTCATAGTTGACTTACCATTCCTACAAAAGAGGCAGAAACTTTGAGCAATCTAGGTTTGTTTTTTGTTTTTTTTTTTTTAAGTTTTCCTTTTTTACCCCCCTCTCCTACATACACTTGTCAAAAACACCCCTTCCCAGTTGTGATTAGCATGGTGAGCCCAGCGGGTGCTACCTGGGAGAGGCGTCGCCACACGCTCAGAAAACAGTGTCCCTTGCGGGAGCCGGCAGCATCTCGGCAACGACCGTCCCTGGTGGTCAGTCTCCATCCAAGATGGCGCCCGTGTGCTCGGAAGCATCTGGGTCGCTTCTCTCCTGCTTCTCCTCCTAGCCCGGCTCAGGCCGTGTGTGTTCTGCTTCTCCCCTTGGCTGCTTCTAAGCCCCCCGCCGCCTTTTGGCCGCGACATTATTAGAATCTGCCGTCTTCCCCCCTGGTGGGGGATCTGTGTGTAGCCATTTATATCTGCTTTAGCTGTAAAAGAAGTCCAAATGAAAAGCAGGTGAATGTGGAACCAGTGGGGACTTGCGGGGGTGGGCAGGTGTGGGGACAGTGTACGTGGTTCCAGATGCGGCTCGAAGGCTCCTCTGAGCCGGGGCCGCCTCGCCAGCACCCGCCATTAGAGACTGACCAGCCAGCAGTAAAAAGTGCATTCCGGAGTCCTTGCAAAGAAGGATCAGCCCTTTGTGTACCAGCCTTTATCGCCTTTGTGCTTCTGTCTTTATTCCGAACCCCTTCCCCCCGCTGGATCCTGCTGGAAGGGGCCCGGTCTGTTTCTGAGGCCCGGGTTCCTGTTCCGCTAACCCAGCTCTCTAGTCACGTTTGCTTGGCTGTGTAACCAAATAGTTGGGATCACGGAAGAAGTCCCCTTCCCTGCGTGTCAGCACAGAGGCTGTGACTGCCACCCCGGCTCCCCGCCAAGTGCCCTGTGCCCGAACCCGTCCCCGGCGTCGCGCTGCGTGAGTTATGAGGTGCCTTTCCCGGAACCCTCCTCTCGCTTGGACCCAAGAGAGGCGACAGCTCTGGCTGGGGCTCTTGGTTTCGAGAGGGTCTGGACTGGTTTGGGTGCTTTAAAATAGATTTTTTAGTTCAGTGGTGCTTATGGGCGAAACGGGGATAGAACTTCAGTGTGAGACTTGGGTGATGGGAAAGTTAAATATTGGTCTTTTTTATTATTATTTTTTGCTTTGCTATTGTTACCACTTTTGTCTCCATGTTAAAATGCCAAAAATGATCTAGTCGTTGTTGCTTCTTTCCCTACTCGTCCCCCCTGCCCTGTCGCTCGGGGCGGTGGCTTATGCCTTCGCAGGGCGTGTAACGGTATCTGTCCTGGCCAGTCCCAAGGCCTTGCGGGAGGAGGCCAGCCTGCCTCTTTCTAAGATTTAGTCTGACTTTGTGCTCGTCTCAACTGTCCTGTGTTTATAGTCCAGGGGAGAAGCTTCTGCAACTTCAGAGCTTCTGCTAAACTAACCTGATTTGTCCAAATCACCCCCCAACTACCATTGCTGACTCAAGCTTCCCTGCATAGAACCCCTCGGTTTCCTGACAGACCTCTTTCCTGGAATGGGCTTCGGCGCACGTGCTCCTTGTACCCGTGCAGCCTCCCTTGGGTTGTGCAGTCAACTAGAGGGTCAAGGGAGCAGTAGCCTGGGTCCTGGCCTTTGCAGGAGCTGCCCTTGGCCAAGTGGGGCTTCAATCTTCAAGTGGACTCATCTGAAACCCACCGCCAGCCCGCTCTCAGGCCCCCTGCCAGGGACTGGAGCAGGAAAGGGATGTCCCTTCCACGTGGAGACTGCCCTGTTCTCCCACAATCACTCCTTTGGGCTTAGAATTTTAAAATGAACTTCCTAAGGGGGAAAATCCTTTAGAACAATGAGTGGGGGGAGACGGTCCTGCGCTCCTAGAGGAAAGAACACAGCAGCGGGGCTGGGGTGCGCTGATCCTTCGGGCTCCAGACGTGTCTTCCAGCTCAGGAAGGTAGACTGGATGGCTTAGCGCGAAGGGGAGAGTCCAAGGAGAGGTTGTGATTTGGTCGAAGGTGCCTGGTTTAGTGCTGTAATTGTCTTTTTTTATATATATATTTCTTGGAGTAAACATTTTAAATAAACGACATCATTGTTTACTCTGTTTTGGCTTCTGCACTTCTTTTTCAGCGGAATGAACGTAAGAACACGGAACGGCTTCTTGCGTGAGCCCTTCCTGCCCCGGCCCGGGCTCCCACTCTGGGCCCCAGGGAAGCACGGGTTGTTTTAGCTTCTAGGCTTGAGCCCTGCTGGGGTTGGGAGGTGAGTGGAGCTCCCGGCTCTGTTCCTGGAAATGTGTGACCCTCAGGGAGGCTTCAGCACCCCATTGGCCCAACTCAAAACGTGGAGTTTTTCATATTCATCGCATGTCATATTCCTGGGGCTTTGAGAGGAGGAGACGCGGAAAGCACCTGAAGAGGGCTGTACAACGTGTGCCTTCCCCACCCTCCTCCACCCACTCCTCGTAAGGGAGCCCTGTTGTCACTTCAGCGCTGGTCACAAATGTGCCCCTTCCAGGCCGTGCAGGCCCCTTACTGGCAGTGTGGCGAGCTGTCCACCGGGGGGCACCAAGCAGCCAGTCGTGGGTTCAGAGGCCCCAGGCCTTCTCTGTTCTACCCAAGTTGACAGCCTTTGCTCCAGGTCACCAGCCACCAGCATGCCGACACCGGTCCAGTTTGTGGAGCCTCTGGGATGCCGGCTGCTTTATGTCATCAGATCACCCCTCCCATAGGCACTGCCCCGTTCCACGTACCTGGACTGCTTGGAGCTTCCCATCGGCAGGAGGAGGGGCAGGGTGGGAGCAGCTGTGGTTAAACCTCAGGATCATTTGACTTCATAGCATTTTTGTGCCATAAACGTAGGGGTGGGCAGAGATAATTGATAGGCAATAGGCAGCTTTGGGTCCTAGAGTGGGTGTTCGTTTCCTCTCCCCTGGACACTTCGGGCTTAACAAGGGTCCATGCAGGCCTGCCTGTCGCAGCTTGGCCTTCAGAGTCTTATACCTGCTGACCAAGGAGACTAGAGCCTCTCCCTGCTGATGCCCGCTGTCCACAAGGCACGGGGGTCACTCTTCTTCGGGCCTGGCCTCCTGCAGCTCCTACCAGGCCGAGGGGGAGTCCTCTCCCTTCCCCAAGCCTAGAGTCTGTCGTATTCAGCTCAAGCACCTACGTCCAGCTCATCAGATGCTTGAACTGGAGAAGAATTTGCGTGATCGGAGCCCAACCACTTCCCACTACACGCAAAGACCTTGAAGACGAGGGACAGCAACTCCATGGTAGCCTGGTCTCCTGCCCCTCCCAGTGGGACAGCCTGACCACAGGTGTCCCAGCTGCTCCGCTTTCCATCCTTAGCCATTACCCCCTGCCCTGAAATGAGGAGGCCGTGGCCAAAATGCAGTGAGAACGACTAGAGCTTTAATGGACATTCAGGAACTTCTCAGTGACCATTTTCCATCTTTTTCCAAGGGGCTCAAGCTGCCAGTATTGCCACCCCACTGAATGCTGAGGGACGGGGGTGGACAGGGTGAGTAAGGGGTGTAGTACCCTGACTCCAGGCCCCTGAGCAGGGCAAGGGTCAGACACTGTTGAGTGGTGATAGTGGGCCATTCATGCTGGGGCAGGGCTGGCAGCGCTAAGATGGGTCTAGGGCACCATCCTCCACCATTTGAAGGCAAAGGGCACCCGGCGGATGTTGGCACAGGAGCAGAAGTCTCCGATTTCAGTCAGGTAGCAGTCAAAGTCATTAATGAAGGTGCACTGGAATCCCAGGGGCTCTAGCAACTGGCGGATCTTTTCTTCCAGGCAGCAGGTACCATTGATCTGGGGCCCAAAAGGCTTGGGGATGCCCAGGTTCTGGCCCATCACGATCATCTGCAGCTGTCAGAGAGGCAGTTAGGATGAACAGGGGTCAGCGCCGTGGAGGAAAGGCCCCTGTCCCTCTTCTAAGGAAGGAAGGCCACTGGGCTTATTGCAAGGGAAAACCCAGCTGCCTCTGTGGCTGGGCTAGACCAGGAAAGACAAGCACAGGGTACCCCTTCTCCAAGCCTGTGCTCAGACAGACATCGCCAATCCATCCGAGCAAACTCCACCCCACTCTGCTTAACCCTCCAATGACTCCTGATATATTTCTCAATAGCAAAACCAAAATCTTGCCCAGCTGAGGTCTGCCAGCTTCCCTGTTGCGTCCTCTACTGCATTTCTCTTGTCCTGGCCTTCTGGTCTTGTTTGTGCCATAATCTTGCCTACCTCTACTGGAATGCTCTCTACGCCCGGCTTTGCCATTGGACTTCTGTCCATTTTTCACTTCTTAATTCTAGCATCTCTTCCTCAGAAGCAGCTTCTCCCACCATTACCCATACCTCCCTACTCCCAGGGCCTATGTAGCCTCCTACTGCATGCCCAGAGGGCCTCACTGGTCTTGTAAAAAAGAACCCCTTGCGATTGAATGCAGGGCCTGTGTCCCTGGGGCTCAGAGAAGAGGCCTGCAAGTGTTTAAGGAATTGATGAGTCCAAGTGTCTCAATTCATTCTAAGCACCTACGTGATGGGGCACAGTGGTGAGAGAAAGGTCAGATGTAGGCCACGGTTGGAAGGCTTGGCCTTAGCAGGGGTCTCGCATATACCCACACCCCCAAATTCCCAATTCCTGTTCTAAATAGGGTGCTGCCCAGATACATGGACAGGAAGCTGAGCCCATGGTCTCATGGGCTCAGGGAGCTTGCCCATGGTCTCATGGCCAGCAGACAGCTTTACCCCCTCCACTCTGGTGGAGCCCAGCGTCCCCGTCTGTGAGGTGGGCCCTTGAAGTTGGTCCCTGTTTGGCAAGTCGTCCAGCCTGAGCCCCCGCCCACCTGCTCCCTGGAGGGGTCTTCTCTAACTGGGGGAGAGAAGGGCTTTCACCTCTCTTCCTCTCAGGCGCCACTGTCTGCTGGGCCCCGCCTCCGTAGTCTAGCACCGTGTCTGTCAAGAGACTGGCCAGAGTCGGCCAGACTGCCCCCAGCCCCAGCCCGGGGACACCCAGCCAGCACCCTGCACCCCTCACCAGGTCAGGGAAGTAGGGCCTCGCGTAGAGTTTCTCGGTCTGCTCGCTGGAGGGGATGTTGGCGATATGCTCCAGGCAGAAGAGCTGCGGGATGTCGATGATGTCCTGTTCCTCCAGGCCCAGCTCCCTTTTCAGGATACTGCGGTTCAGGTCGATGCACTTCTGCGGGGCGGGAAAGGGCCGGGAGGGCAGCGAGTTTGTCGGGTACCGGCTGCCAGCCCGAAGCAGCTGCATCTCCTCGGCACCGACTGCAGGCGGGGAGCCAGCGCTCTGAAGTCGGGGCTCAGAGCAAAGGCCTGGTCTCGAGAGGCCGGGATCCCTCAGCTCATCAGTGCCAGGGCAGCCCCTAGTCCTAATTCTGCAGTAGCATGGGGCCCATTAGCCCTCAGTCCTGGCCAGAGTGGGGGACCTGAGCGAGGGCAAGAATAGGTCCTCAAAGCCAGGCACTTGCTCCCATCCTTAGGAAGGGACACCAGCAGTGGACTCCCGGGGCACTTCCCTGCCCAGAGCAGCTAATACCCAATGCCTGAGCATCTCCTAGGTCTTGACATAGTGCTCATGACCTCACACCCACGGTGCATGTCACCAGGGCTCAGAGATGCTGTTTGGACCCCCACCTGGCTGCTGCCCACCCTGCTGTGCCCAGAGGCCTCCCCTGTTTCAGCAAAGGTCAGGGCACAGAGCTTGCCTTGGCCGGGAGCCATAAGGACTCAGCGGACCAAGTGATTTTGTGCTGACGGGTGACCTTGGGCCTGTCATCGTCCTTTCTCCAGGCTGTGGCTTCCCCGCTAGAAGGTATTTAATTTCTGGAAAATCTGCTTCTCACAGCCTGTGATTCACATTTTAAGGGACTTGAGGTGCTGGGTGATTCTGACTCTGAGCTGAAGGGCCGCTTCATCCAGGAGTGTTGAGAAGGCCCTGGTGTGTTCTCTGGTGCCCAGAGCTTCCTAGAGAAGCCAGGGTCGGGGAGGTCTTCTGTCGGGAGCACTGTCTTCGGGTCCAACACTAGGTGACTTGGGGCTCAAACCTGGTTCCCCAGTTCATCGGCTCAGGCTGGTGGCTTTCTTCTGAGCCTTGCTATCCTCATAGACAAGGTGGGTTTACTTCATAGGGTTATTTTGAGGATTAGAGTAAGGTATCGTGTGTGATGCTTGGTCATAGTTATTGCTCAGTTAGGGACCTGTTGCCAAGGCGGTCCCTGCCTCCCCCTGCCTTTTGGAGAAGGTCCCCAATCCTGGGCCCCTACCTCCACATAGGCGTTCTGCTTCCTCATGTTTTCATCAGCCAGAAGTTGATTGATGGTATTGGCCTCCCTCCCTGTAGGAAGGAGGAGAGGGCGGGCAGGCCTGTGGGCCAGGGGGGCGGGCCATGTGGTCCAGGGCTGGGCAGACTCCAGTCCTGGGCACAGATGGCTGGGTATATTCTCTGGCCAGTGACGACGGTGGGTGGCCTGACTGGCCTCCAGGGACCCATTCTAGGTCAAACGTCACATGTGGGGACTCAGCAGGGTCCATGAAAGCGCAGGAGGACTTCCACTGCCACAACCGGCCACTCGGTCCCGGGTCGGAGGGGAGGAGCCTGGGATCGGGTCTGAGGCGGGCAGCCTGGACCAGGTGAGCAAGGGCTATCGGCCCCCACTCACCTGGGCGCCTCCACGCCTTCTGTGTACAGCCTGGCTACCTGCCACGTATGATCTTGCCCGGGTTATTTAACTTTGTTCTTCAGTTGCTCCACTTGGCCATCAGCTGGGATAACACAAGGTCTTTGGTGTGTGACAGGTGGCTCATACTCAAGGTCGCCTTCCATAAGCCCTCCTAGAACCATGAGATCCTGGGCCCCACCTCAAAATTTGATCTGAAATTCTGCATTTCTCACAAGCTCCCAGGTGATACTGAAGCTGGTGGTCCTCAGGCCACACGTCGAGAACTTCACCCCCTCCCCCACACTCCCTTTCTAGGTTTCCAGAAGGTTTAGAACAGAACTGCTGTGGCACCAGGCCCCACAATCTCTGCTTGTCCACTTACGTCTTCCTGCAGGGTGACCAGGAGACCCTGAAGTCCCAACACCCAGGTACTTAACCCAACCTTCCCCGAAGACATCCAGACACCAGTGTTGGTAGCATCTGGTCTGTCCCCCACCGCGTGGAGCCGTCCACGTGTTAAGTTCCCCTTTGCATATATCCTGGCAGCCTCTCAGCCATCCCCGAATTTCTGGCTGATCTGCCTGTCCTGTCCTAGTACCACCAGAATTACCCTGAAAGAGAACAAGATGTTCTAATATGGTACATTTCATGCTTTTATGCTTCCCTAGCATCCTTTTCTATCAGGAGGAACCAAGTAGAAATGGTTCTCTAGAAAGGACATCTGGGACCGAGGAGCTGCCCTCTGTTGCGGAGGCGGGGGGGTCCCCTTACCATTAGAAAGGAGCTGATCTTTTCTAATCCCTTCAAACAGACGTGCGTCTCCATAGCCCTCCTTCTGTTTCTCCTTGAACAGTTTGTAGCAGGAGCTGGGGCTGGCCAGGAGCAGCCAGAAGTCCTGGGAATCAAAGAACTAGGGTCAGATTCTAGCTTCCCTTCCCCAAGTCTGTGAAAGAGGGTGGGAGACATCCTCTCCAGCCCCCAATACAGACCTTTTTGTCCTCCACCTTGTACTGTGTGGGGATGAAGCACATGAACTCATAGGCATGGCCAGTCATCAGCCAGTCGGAGAAGAGTTCCACTGGGGCCTGGACCTGCTGGGCGTAGAGGAAGTCCCGGAGGGTCTTGCTCAGGTTCCGGCAGTCCTTGCTAAAGGGAAGACGGAAAGAACAGCCCGTGAGCTGGCATGGCCCAGGTGGGCTGCCAGCAACTCGGTGAGTGCCAGGCTACCTTCGGGTAACTGGCTGCTCTACCCATTGGCTGGTCCATAGGGGGGTGGGGTGGTTATGAAGGATCCCTTACCACTGTAGAGCACAGGGAACTATATTCAATACCTTGTGAGAAATCATAATGGAAAAGACCATGAAAAAGAATATGTAGACAAGTATAACTGAGTCACTTTGTACGGCAGAAATTAACACCACATTGTAAGTCAACTATACTTCCATAGAAATTTTAAAAAGAATCCTTTACTCTGGCTCAACTCAGGACTGAGCCAATGGATTCTGGATAAAGACTGAACCCTGGGACACGAGTATTTCCTGGATTTAGATGAGCGGCCACCGAGAAATCTAGCCACACATCTTGTGGCAGCAACATCATGTTGGGTCAATAGGCCAACCAGATTTAGCATGCTTCAATTTAAACCCTGGAATCACCACTCAATGAGTGGTTTGCCTACTTTTTCTACCTCTAGTCTCCTACATGAATCAAAGACTCAGAGGTCCTGACTTGACGGTTTAAGGTCCAGAGCAGATGACCTGCTGAGTCCTCTGGGAATCAGGTGGGTCCAGGTGAGCTACAGGAGTCCCTCCCTTTGGTTTTAAGGCATCTGGCCACTACCTGGCCTCTTGCCTCACCTGGGGTAAAAGCTGCTGCCAATGAGGATCCTGCCTAGAGGGTATTCTTTCCCTTGGGCCTTGACAGGTGGGGACACCATCAGGTTCCCAATGGAATCTATGCTGGCCACCGTATGGTCCTGGGTGCGTTGGGTCATGTAGCCAACCCCGGGGCTCTGGAAGGAGACCCAGCAGGGGCAGGGTGTTAGGAGGGACAGGCGTTAAGCCTCAGTCTTACCCCATTCCAGACTCAGTAGATTCCCACACCCCCTTCCCCCAGAGGCCACCTGGGCCCTCTCCCCTGGCACCCATCACTTCCAGCAGGCACCAGGCCTGAGAGGTTGGACCAAGTTCAGATCAGTCAAACCGAGCCCCCACCAGTGAGTATTTCATGGGGAAATCGTCGAGCTTGGGGAGCCGAGGGGTGTCGAGGACCAAGGAAATAGTCTTGTGGGGAGCCTGGGTATAGCAGAAGGCCATCTCATCCTGGAGGACACAGGGAAACAAGTTGTGAGTTTCTCTCCATCAGCTGCTTTCTCGCATCCAGTTTTCAAGCCACAAGTGCTCCCTGTACACGGGCCACCTCCAGAGAGTAGGTACAGGGAGAACCCCCTTCTTCCTGCCACCTCCTGCTCAGCCCTCAAAACCCTGCGCAGGCATCCCCCGCTTCTTGGGGATTTTCCCTGGCCCGTCCTTCTGTTCATCAGGTTTAAAACCTGATGAGTCACCTAAGATTCTTCCTCCACTCGTCTCCTGCACCGAATCCATGAACAAGCCTTGTTGGCTTTATTTCCAAAATATGTTCCAAGTGGACTCCTCTCTGGTACTATTCAGGGGAAGCCACCTGGGGAAGACCACCTCTTCCCCATGTGACTGTCAGGCCCTCCAATCAGCATCTCTTCTATTCCTGTCCCTTCCTAAGGCTGGCGCTCTATTTCTCAGCCAGAGGGTCTTTTTAAAACCTAAGTCAGGGGCTTCCCTGGTGGCGCAGTGGTTGAGAGTCTGCCTGCCGATGCAGGGGATGCGGGTTCGTGCCCCGGTCCGGGAAGATCCTACATGCCATGGAGCGGCTGGGCCCGTGAGCCATGGCCGCTGAGCCTGAGCATCGGGAGCCTGTGCTCCGCAACAGGAGAGGCCACGACAGTGAGAGGCCCGCGTACCGCAAAAAAAACAAAAACAAAAAACCTAATTCAGAACGTTCAACTCCCCTGATTCATACCATTCAACGTCATCTTGTTTGGTTTTGTTTTTGCTGCACCAGCGCAGCTCGCGGGCTTTTAGTTCCCCAATCAGGGATCGAACCCGGGCCCTTGGTGGTGAGAGCACAGAGTCTTAACCACTGGACTGCCAGGAAATTCCCCTCGTCTTGCTTGGGCTTGGTTTCTTCTCTTCCTTACCTTTGTGTAAAAGGTCCCCGATAGATAATTTAGCTCTTACCTACCTCTGACGGTAGTTCACTCTGATCTGGCCACACCGGCTTTTCGGTTCCTCACGTGGTAGATCTTCAGTCGGCTGTTTCTGTGCCTGAAGGGCTCCTACTTCTAATCCACCCCCAACCCCAATCTTTGCACGGCCAGCTCCTTGCCTCCCACGTTTAAAGACGTTCCTGACCACGCAAAGCGCCGAGGTAAATCTAGTAACTCACTAGATCATATCATTTTCTTGCTTTCATGGTACTTAGAGTTCTATCACGGCAAGATCAAGGGCAGAAGTCGGCCCCTTTCTCCTTCATCGCTACTACTTAGGTCCTCGTCATTTGTGACTGACTACAGACCAGACCTCAAAAGACTGGGCTCGACACTTCCTGCTCAGCCAGGGTCAAGCTGGACCCTGGGGCAGTGCCCCGGGCCTGCCAGCCTGTAGCTGGAGGCATCAGCCCCTCAGACACCCGGGCCTTAGGGTTAGGTGTTCTGTGGTCTCGAACGCGTACGTTTTGGAATGGGAGGAGGTGGGACTCTAAGCGTTACCCCTTAGTGGCTAGGACTTGGGCAAGTCATTTCATCTCAGCCACCACTGACCTCCTAAGAACAAAGCCGCCCCTGGTTAGTCTTAGCTCTGCTGGAAGGCTGAACAGAAGCTGGTGAAGTTTGTTGTATGTGCCGCACGTGGTGTCTCCCCCACCCCTCCCCCACAGGTGGGGGGTTACCTGGAGCCACCTGCCCAGGCGGTTGGGGTCCTCGTAGACAGATGCCACCTGGATGTTACTCCTCTCGCTTAGCTCCATCACTGTGTTCACGAAGCCCTGGACCTGCAGCTCTCTGCCACGGGAAATAAGCCAGCTCTAGGAAGGCCTCCAAGGCTCCCCGACTGGTCATGACCTCTGTCACAGGGGAAGGGGGAACCTCCTCCTGGTCAGGAGAGATGATGCCCCTGCCCGTGAGGTAAGCAGAGCTGCTGTCCCCCCACTTCATGGAGCACCAATTGGTAAGCTCAGGGTGTGCCTTGCCCGGAATCACTTGGTTTAGCTCATGGCAAAGTCAGGTCAAGAATTGCTAGTGTCTCCTTAAAAAAGTAAAAATGGAACTACCATATGACCCATGATTTTGCGTCATAATTATGATCATAATTCAAAAAGATACATGCACCCCAATGTTCATTGCAGCACTATTTACAATAGCCAGGACATGGAAGAAACAACCTCTTGTTCCATCAGCAGGAATGGATAAAGAAGATGTGGTGCATATATGCAATGGAGTATTACTCAGCCATAAAAAGAATGAAATAATGCCATTTGCAGCAACATGGATGGACCTAGAGATTGTCATACTGAGTGAAGTCAGACACAAAGACAAATATCATGTGATATCGCTTATATGTGGACTCAAAAAAAAGGGTACAGATGAGCTTATTTACAAAACAGAAGTAGAGTCAACAGTTGTAGAAAACAAACTTACGGTTACCAGGGGGGAAAGGGGAGGAGGGATAAATTGGGATTGACATATACATGTTACTATAAATAAAATAAATAATGAAGACCTACTGTATAGCACAGAGAACTCTACTCAACATTCTGTAATAACCTATACGGGAAAAGAATCTAGAAAAGAATGGATATATGTATAACTGAATCACTTTGCTGTACACCTAAAACTAACACAAAATTGTAGATCAACTATACTCCAATAAAAATTTTTTTTAAATTACTAGTGTCAGTCTCCACTCTCGTGTCCTAAGACCCTGCTTGTCCCTACTCTGCGGTCACGTTCCACTCCCTGCCCCAGTGATCTAGGAAATGCCCCCAGGCTCTCCTGCCTTGATCTACCCAGAGGGCTGACTCCTCTCACCGCAAGGGGGCTGTACTTTTCTCCCGAGAAGCCAAGAATCCTAGTGCCCCCTTGAGATGGCCAGCAAGGCTGTCATATTCATATGGTTGGCAGGGGTGGGTCTTGAGCCCTGAGGTCTTAGTGCCATCATGTATAGCACCAGGCTTACAGGTCCACAGCGTACATCCATTCCTTGTTGGAGAGAAACAGTGACGTTTGGGGCTGGCGTTGAGACCACCCATCTTACCAACAGGTCCTCATGAGTTGAATGCCAGCAAGGTCACCATTGGGAAGTGTAAAAAATTTGGACTCTAATCCAGGTCCAAAACTTGAATTGCTATTCCATGCTACTGTTCCAAAGAACCTATTTTTCGATTCTACACAGACAAGACTGCAGGGAAATGGCCAGCCTGATAAGGTCTGAAACAGTCTGAGATGTGTGCTGGGGGAGGAAGTGTAGCCCCAGTCTTGTACACCATCTGTGGCAAAGCTGGATCAAGCCGTGCCTGAATACCACCCTTATGGGAGAGTCTTAGAAGATCAGAGTCTCAATAGATGCCTCCTGTGAGTGAACTTCTGTCTTCAGATACAAAAGACGAGAAAGATCTTATACCTGGATATCAGTTGTCAGCAAAATCCCTCGAGCTCTTCCCTTTTACCTTCTCATTCTGAAGCCTGGCATTCCTCTGTGGACCCAACTTCCTAGCAGCCCTCCCGTGGAAGAGCTATTTTTCTTCTTTCCCTCCACTGAGTCTGGAGGAGGGATGGCCGTACTCCTTGCCATGAGGTGCTACCGCCAGGCCACCGTGACCTCTTCAGATCCTTGACTTGACAAGGTCTTATTTCTACCCTCCCATCCTAATGGTCTCACCACCTCCAAGATCAACTGTCCAGTTCCATCACCTCCATCTTCCCTGCTCACTTTGGTCCCTGGGCCAGCAGCTTGATATCACTGTGATGGCTGGCCCTCAACTGCTTTTATTCCCATCACCCCGTGTCTTTTCTTTTCTCCTTATCTAACTTTGAGTCTGTGACGCATCATAATAATTATACCCTTATCCTTCCCCTTGGCCTTATCTGCCTGGCAAAACTACAACCCTGCTTAGATTCAGTTCTACATTTCTTCCCTAGAGCTCGTTACCAAAAATAGTTGGAGAAAAACCACAGTGACGGTTCTCTAAGTTGGCAACTTCAACAGGTCCTTAGCACCAGACAGCATCCTACCACTAACAGTTCCTCTAGTCAATTTGCTCCTACAAAGTGGGTGAGCTGTCCTATCTATTAAGGCCAATGTGACCTGTTCGCTTTTTCCCCACCAAGTTTCCCCCTTCTCTGCTGGATCACATCCATTAGCATTATTCTTTGCTTCCCTTAAGAAACAGCCTTCCCTTTCCCAAATCCCCTTCAGACCACTTCTCTGGCATTTTGCAGAGTACTCCCCTCCCATTCATTCCTTCGACGCAATTGTGACCCCACCGCACTTTCAAACCCACCACTCAGGATCACGCTCTGCACAGTGGCCTCCATCTTGCCAAACCTAGTGGGCACTTTATTCTCCTCGGAATTTCCCATGGTTGGCCTCTTACCAGGTATCACCCTCCCCTCATCTCTGGGTCTCCACTCTCCTGGTTTTCATCTGAACTTCTTCCTTCTCAGGCTCCTTTGCTAGGTTCTTGTCTGGAGCCGAGGGTTCGACGGCTCTAGAGCTCACTTCTCAGGCATCTTCCCAATATATTCCCTCCTCCTCTGAGCTCAGCTAGGCCTGTGGCTCTGAATACCCACAACGTGCCAGGGCCCCCCCATCTCCAGCTGCCAGACCTTCCCTTGAGCTCCAGACACTTAGAAACTTAACGGGTGTCTCTAGCTTTATGTCTCTAGAGCCAAAGCATGAATTGACCGCCCCCCCCCCCAGGCAGGGACACCACCATTCATCTCGTTGCATACCCCAAACCCAGGGGACACTCCTGTTTCTTTGCATCCCATCCCTCAGCTAACTTGGGGGCAGGGGAGCCTACCTTCCAAGCAATCCTGAATCCAACCACTGCGCTCCCACCGCCCCGGCCCGAGCCATGGCTGCGTCTGGCCCACGTGATCGCAATGGCTGAACTGGTTCCTTTTATTTGTACCTCTGGTTTTCCACGTGGCCGGAGTGGTTGTGCAGAACCCTGGATGGTTTCCCACGGGTTTTACCTGCCAGAGTCTTTTCTCCCCTCCTCCAGCTGCATAGCTAGAGATCGTTCCTGGCCTCCCTGCCGTTAGGTGTGGCCTGCACCTCTTCAGGCCATTGGCACGTGAGCAGAGCAATTCAGGAGCCTTCCAGACTCCAGCAGCAACAAATGGGTGGCTTTGCCCGGACTTTGGCTCTTCCCCTTTCCTAGGGGCCGGGCCTCAGAAGTGCCTGTGCTCAGCCTCCATCATAAAGATGAAGCTGCCGCCCCAGGGGAAAGCATTATCACAGCCTGAAAGGAACCAGGGCCCCTGACTGCCACTGTGGGCATCTAGGTGGGAGAAAGTTGACTTTAAACCACTGTCTGGGGGTCCGTTACAGTCCCGGAGGCTACGCCCTAATACGCTGAGGCCCTGCTCACCTTGCCCTGTCGCCCCTCCCCCTCCTCTTGCCTGCTCTCTCCTGGTTCTGCAGGCTTCCCTGCTGTCCCTATAACGATCTCATCCTTACCCCTCCATCCTTTTACCTGGCTTTATAGCCCTGGATCCTACCTGAAACCAGGCTGTTTGTCTGTCTCCCCTTAAGACCAGAGGGGGACTGCCGTGGTCACGGCTCCAGCCCTAGCCTTGTAAGTATCCAAACAAGCGTTGGGTGGCTGCCTGAGGTGGAAGGATTTCACATTCCTGGTGAGAAGTCTAATCATCTTTACCCACCCCGCCGACAGACAGGAGAGCCAGCCAGTTATAGAAACGACCCGGCCCAGGCAGCCGGAGGGTTTCTTACCTGCACAGGTATACCTCTAGAGGCATCTGGGTGCTGGAGACAAAGACGCAAGGAGCTACCCGGAACACCACAGTGTCTTTGTACACCACGGTCTCTGGAATCGACTGCGATGTAAGACGAGGTGCTGCTGGTGACCTGGTTCCCCGTCCACCTTCTCCCCCTCCCCCCACCGGGCCTCGAGCTGCTCAGCCCAGCCCACCTCCGGGCCCTTACCTGCCCTCTACAGGCTCTTACCCGAAGGTGACATGACACCCTAGCTCCACCCACCATGCTCCCACTTTCTGCCCAGCTGTGACAGGTCTCCCTTCCCCAACAGTCCCTGCTCTGAGGGCCGCTCTTCTACCCGGGGACGTACCAGGTCTTGAGACTCTTCCACCAGGGAGGCCGAGTAGGAAATCAAGCCCGAGAAGCTGGCGGATGGGAACTCTAAGGCCTCAACGTAGAAGGTTTCCTCCAAGTCATCCTCGACGGGGGCCAAGTTGTAGGTGTGCTGGTCAGGCCCCAGCACCAGCTCAAAGGTGCTAGAGCCGTCTTCTAGGAAGGAGAGAAGGACAGACCGGCTGCTGAAGGAGCCTGGTGCCCATCACCACACCCAATGGCACGCTCCTCAGGTCAGAAGTCGGGCCGGGAGTCCCAGGAGAGTGGGGGCCAAGATGGCTTTTCGGCCCCTAGGTTCCTGGTGTTTAGGGCTTAGTGGACAGCAGGTGTTTGTTCACAAACGGGGGCCAGTTACTCACTCTTCAAAGACCTGTCGGGAGCCGGGACTCAGATAGAAACACCTGCCTTCAAGAGGTGAAGGCTCATGGTGGGCCTACGCTTTGGCCAACCTTGGGGAGAATATCGTAAGTCTTCAAGATGAGAAGCTGTACAGAGGTAGGCTTGGAAGCCTCACCCGAAAAGTCCGACACAAGCTGGGGCCCTGGCCTGCTTCACCGGCCTCTTGCTCTGGGTTGCAACACAGTGATCACCCGAGTGGGGCTGTGGCTCGCCTCGCAGACTGGCTCCAGGCGGTTCTGCAGAAGAACCTCGTCGCAAGGGCTAGGGGTGCTGGCTGCAGGCTTGGCCTTAGCGTGTGGCAGGGCCAGCTGGACAGCCCCAGCGCTGGGGATGTACCTATGCGGCCTCCTGCTTCTAGTCTGCCTGGAGGCTTCCTCGCTTGCCCTGAGCCATACCTTGAGGGGGCGAGACCAGATGACACCCCTTGCGTCCCTGCAGGGCCCCCGCCCAGGGTTCGCTGTGGGGCTGGACGGTGACTGCCCACCACCTGGTCTCCCTCCAGCTGCTGGGGGCCTTCTCTCACATCTAGTCGCTTGCGCTTAGGCACAGTTAACGTTTCTTGTGGACTTACTACACGCCGGCAGCTGGGGTCGGGGCTCGGACTCACTTGCAGCCTCACCATCCTTTGGGGCAGGTGCTGTAACGATCACCCCCACTATACAGCAAAGGGGGCCAGGAGGCCCAGCCACAACACAGTCACCTTTACCCAGAAGGCCCTTTCTGCCTTCGCTCAGCTTACCTGAGCTCCCACCACCTCCACTCCCCAAGCCCCTGCTTGGAACTTGGCTGTCTGTCCATCTGCCCTAGGCTTTGAGGGCTTTGCTCCTTCTACAGCAGGAGCCCCGGGGCACAGAGGAAACTCTCCCTTGAACTGTGCTCCTTTCTTCTACCTTCTATGTGCCCCTGGGCTTAGAGGTAGGGCAGGTGCCCTTTGATCTTCAATGGTACTTCTAGACCATCTCTTCATTCCTCAAGAATCCTGTCCCTTTGAGGGACACGCTATCAGATAATGCCACCTGCCCCCTTCCTCGCTGTACCTGACTACCACCCTTTCCATCCTCCGTGGATTGTTCTAGAACTGGCTTGTCTCCACCACTAGGCTGCTGGGTACCATTTACACCATAGACCAGACCATCCAGTCCGCTTCTGCGACCTTATTTCAATGAACTTGAGTTCTGCATCATCTTAGACGCCAATGTCAAGGCTCATGGCTCGGACACCACCTCCAAGACAGCTACGGCGTCTCTTCTTTCAGTCTTTCCAGCTCATCTACAGTCTCATCCCAGCCCCAAACCTTTCTACACGGCCGATTCCCGCCCTCCACCCTCACTCCCCTTTGCACCCTCTTCACGTTCCAAGACCCATTACCTGACCCACTACCCTGCACACGCCGTCAGCTCCCACACCAAGACCTCAACCCTGGCATTCAAGCAGCTGGAGAAAGCCACACTTTCTAGATCTTTTTAGATCTTTCCTAAAAGAAAGATCTTTTAGGATATGATCAAACCTCAGAGGGGGCCTCCGCTGTACTTGGAAACACTATTTTGTGGCCATTAACTCTCCCTCTTCCCATATTCTGAGTACTGTGTATCCATTCCTATAATTTTCTCCTGAATCTATTTCACCACCCCTGTTGGATGGGTCCCATCTGCACATGGATATGCTGTGTTCTACCATCTTCAGATACTGTTCCCCACCCCCATCCCATG
The DNA here is from genome assembly GCF_949774975.1 of Lagenorhynchus albirostris. NCBI lineage: Eukaryota > Metazoa > Chordata > Mammalia > Artiodactyla > Delphinidae > Lagenorhynchus > Lagenorhynchus albirostris. Next base: position 173,268,599 of record NC_083096.1, read on the forward strand.
CCCCATCCAGTTATTACCGCCACATACTTCCCTTTACGGCAGACTCCTTCCGTGGTCTATGTTCGCTGTGCCTGCCCATTTTACTCTTTTTTTTTGGTTGCACTGCGCAACTTGTGGGATCTTAGTTCCCTCAGGGATTGAAGCTGGGCCACCGCAGTGAAAGTGCTGAGTCCTAGCCACTGGACCTCCAGGGAACTCCCTACTCTTGTTTATCCCCACTGTTCTTTTTATCCCCACTGTTCTTATCAAGGTCACTAATGACCAGCTTTGAAAACCAACTTTCCCACTGATCTGGGCATCTTAGTCACTCAACAGCGCTGATCATATTGGATCACTGCTTTCATGCAAGTGTTTTCCTTTTTTTCCTCGAACCTTATGCTCTGGCTTTCAATTTCTCCGGAAATTTCTTAAATTCCTTTGCTCCATCTTTTAGACTATGGCTCTCCAACTTCAGCTCAACCCAGCTTCACCTGGAGGATATGTTAACACAGTGTGCTGTGTTGCCCTACCCTAAATTTTTGAATACTTGAAAAGGCAGGTAGGTAGCTTGAAGTATGGCATCTTGGGCGGGTACACACATCCCTGGCCTCCTGAGCAGGCTGCAAGACCCATCCAGCCCAGCCCACCTCAGAGCTGCCTGGACATAGTGGGCTTCATAGGACCAGAACAGCCCTCATGGCCTGAACCAGGCCCAGAGCCACAGTTTCTAAGGCTCATTTCTAGCCCACATGTCAAAGGACCACACACAACCTGGGCTGCCTTTTCTGCTGGTCCCAGGTCACTTCCAATCCAGCTGTGACCTAGGTCTGCAGAAGAGAGGGAACAGCTGCCTCGGAGCTGAGGCCCCCGAGCATGGGCAAGGAGGGAGCTGCGGCACGCTCCCCCACGCTGGACACAGACGTGGCCCACTGCGAACCACGTGCTACCCAGTCGCCCAGCTGAAGCTAGACTTGGCTTTTAAAGAAAGTAGCAAAGAGTTAAATCTTAATTGAGAGGCACTGAATACTGAACCCGTTTAGGGAAATCCAAAGACCTGTCTGTTGAGGGGTATTTTGCTGGAGTTGGGCACATCCACTGTCTAAGCCAGCAGCCCTCCCCGCTTTCATCTGTAGAACAGGGACATGCCACCTGCCTGCCACACGGTACCTGGGCTGTGTGGTACCTGGGCTGGATGTGCTAGCATATCTGCCACTCTGGCCTCCCAGCCTCTGAATTCTCAAAACCTAATACAGCCAAGTCTCGGTTAAGAAACAGATGGATTCGCCTGGCAGGAATACTCGGGAGAAGACATTAATCTATACAAGGCTATAGCCACCATTTCATCTAATGCCCACCTCTCTTCATCCAGCTATGAAAGTCCTGTAGGAGAGGCACGATCATCGCCCCCACTGGGGAAAGTGGCTTGGAGGTACAATGACTCACCCACGTGTATAGACTTACTCCATGGTGAAGGTGGCAGCCCGAGGATCCCAGGGACACAAGTCCGGCTGTAATAGACCCTGACCTGTTGCTCTCGGTCCCCAGCTGGCTTCTGACGGGGACCCTGCCGGGAGCAGGTGTGGCCACAACTGGCCCTGGCATGTGGAGAAACACTCACTTTGTGGCCGGTAGACTCTTGCCTTCTCCGACTCTTCCTTGGAGGTGTGGAGAACCACCCGGCATTTCTTTAAAATGCAGCTGGGTCCCTGAACTCTCAGTATCATCTGGGACAGACTCTTTGTTTCTGAGCAAAAGACAAGGCAAAGATTCAGGGGCTTCTGGAGGCCAGCGCTCCAGGGATGGAGGGAGCAGTAGGGTCGGGGTGGAGGGGCTTGTATCCTGGAGCACCGAGGACCCTGTGCCTCCCGCTCTGGCCTAGGCCTGCATCATTGTCTCTGCTACTTGCTGCACATATGGCTACAGGCAACTCGCCACGGCTGGGGCCCACTCTGAGTGAGGGTGGCATCTACCCCATCAGTTGTAAGGGGTAGATCGTCCCCACAAACACCTGGAACAGGGCCTGGCATGGTCAGTTCAGTGTGCGTTGCCCCCCAGCCTTGGTGTGAACCAGGAAATCCCATTCTACTGCTGGGACCTGGAATCTACGTCCAGACCACAGGTCAGGACCAGATCCAAGAGGGCTTTGGCTAGGACACTCAGGGTCCTGCCCCAGGCTACAAGAGGGTTTTTAGGGAGGGTCTCGCCTACCCCTTGTGTGTCTTCATTTAGTCTTCTCAACCACCTGTGATGTCCGTTTTATCATCCCCATTTTACAGATGGCAAAACAAGACCAGGGAAGTTAACATACTCAAGTTCATGGCCAGGAAGTAACTGTTTGTTACCTGACATCAGAGCCCATGTTCTTGTCAAGGGGCCCCTTTCTGCCCAGTTACACGCTTTCAAGCCATTGAAAAGAGACTTGATGGTCCCAGAGCAGGGACATCAGCCTGGAATCTGGGTTTGCTGAGGGGTGGAGCAGTGAAGCCCCAGGGGAGGCAGAGCCCAGGGAGGAAAGTTGGGTGATGGTCCTTGGTCAGCGGCCAGTTCTCACCCTCTGTAGAGAACACCTTGCTCTTCCTGTCCACGAGCTGGTGTGCGTCAGCAGGGCTGCAGTTCACAAGAAGGATAGCACCCCAGCCCTTGGGGCCCCAGACCCAGTTTTTCTGGAAAGAAGACAGGCATGTTGGTTCAGGCAGAAGCCAGGTTAAGTCCTTGGCTTTGCAGATGCTACTCCACCTCAGGGGCAGAGTCAAGCCTTTCTCCAGGGTGACAGGGACCTCTAGATCAGACTTTGCCCACTCAAGTACCTACAGGGACAGGACGGTAACATCAGGTAAGCGGGCTGAGAGGAAGGCGGAGATCTAGATGTGGGTTACCAGTTTCCTACCTTGGCTCGGTGTCAGGGGAGGAGGGGTCTGGGGCAAACTGGAGGAGACATGTCCCATCTGAAGGGGGCAGCTGACCCTCCGGCCTTGTTGGTTACACGACCAGGCTAAGATGGGAGACTAGTGCCACCAGACATTCTAATCTTTTGGAAGAGCTAGAAATTGACGTCATCAGTGCTGATTTGTATTGTAGCCACTTGACACTCTGAAGGCCAAATGGAGTCTGTGGGCCAGATCTGGCGCCTGGGCGCCTGGCCTGCTTCCCATCCCCGGCAGCCTCACCTTAGCCTGCTTGTCATTGGTCTCGAAGTGCCCACTGCGGTAGACATCCACGTCCAGGGAGAGCTCTGCAACAGGAGGGAGAGGCCTCAACCGTCTAGACCAGCTAGATGCAGCCTTGGAGCTGGAGGTAAGTCCCCAGGGCTGCCTAAGGCTGGTATCAGGGTCCTCCAGCCTTTGGGCATGCTGCCGGCTTGGAAGAAATTTCCTCAGAGGCAGACAGTGTCTCGCGAGCAAGCCTGGAGAGGCCCAGGTACTCCTGTATCTCCCCCAACCTCCTGGGAGGCCACAAAACAAATCCACTGTGGTCATGAGGCCACTTGTGCCTCTTGGCTTCTTCCAGGTGATTCCTACGTGGAAGGCCCTCCTCCCCAGCCTCTGGGAGAGCTCTTGGCCCCCTGGGACACAGCCAGGGCTCAATACACGGCGATTCCAAGCCCCTTTAGAGCTGGAGGATCTAGGCTTCTGCCCAAGTATCACCACAGAGGCTCCTTCTGGGTCTTTACATCCCACCTTCCACCACTCCCCACCCTGCTGGCCACCGCGTGGCTTCCACCACTCCCCACCCTGCTGGCCACCGCGTGGCTTCACCCCGGTCGTATTTTTGTTCATAACTCTTGACATTCAGCGTGCTATTTCTCAACTGGAATGTCAGGGCCAAGGGAACAGACCTCGTTTACTGCTGTCCACTCAGCACCTGGCACGGATGCTCAAGGATGCCCGTCACCAAGCAGGCACTGTTCTAGGTCCTGGGGATACAGCAGCGCACAGGACAGGCCCTGTCTCCTTTGATCTTAGGATGTATGTGTGCGTACTCATGCACACATGCGCCAGTGGCAAGGGGTGAAGAAATAAGTAAAATACATGTTATATCCAATGGTAAAATGCCGCAGGGAACAAGGGGGTGGAGGGGGTGTCTCAGTTTTGGATCAGAAAAGTCTTCTAGGTGTGAACAGAGACCTGCAGGAGGCAAGAGAGTGACCCGTATTAGTATCTGGGGTAAAAGCAATTAGAATAGGAAGTGCATGGTGGGAACTTCAAGGGTCAGAGAGGCCAGTGTGCCTAAAACAGGATGAACAAACGAAGAGAAAGAGGCCGTGGGTTAGAGGTAGCGTAGGGGCCAGCTGAGGTAGGTTGTGTAGGTAACGGTGATGCCAGCTTTAATCTGAGGGTGGGCAAGCGGTAGGAGGCTTTGACTGGGACAGACGTTATCTGATAGCCTTTTAGAGAGGTGCCTCTCTGGGGGCCGAATTGAGACTGGACCTGTAGAGGATCAAGGATGGAGGAGGGAACCGCACTAGGGACCTGTCAGTGACCCAGGCAGAGATGACCATGCCTCGGACCAGGCTGAGAGCTTTGGGAGTGGCTGGTGGCTGGATTCGAGCTAGACTTAAGGCAACACCGACAAGATTCATCATCAACACGGGCTAAGAGAAAAGTAAGGGCGACACCAAGGGCTTGGGCCTGACCAGCTGGAAGGATGGAGCTTCTAGCATGATGTGGGAGACTACTAGGAAAGAGGCACTTGGGGGTAGAGGGAATCAGTTCAATTTGGGGTGTATTAAGTTTGGTTCAGACTCCACGCTTCCCATGCAGGGGCGCCGGTTTGATCCCTGGTCAGGGAACTAAGATCCCACATGCCAGCAGGGTAGGGCCAAAAAAATAGATAAATAAAATTAAAAGGAGAAACGTTGATCTGAAAATTGCATATCGCTTTCTCTGAAACACTCTCCTAGGGTAATTTGATCTGGTTTGACATATAGGAGAACTGCCTATCACTCTAAGTATTCAACAAATGTTACCTGTTATTACAAAAAAAGGTTTGAGACATTGGTCAGACACTCAGGAAGCTATGTTGGTGAGTAGACCCCCCAAGTTTATGGGCGATGCTGGGCTAGAGAGTTTTGCGAGTCACCTGTGGGCTGTGTGCGGAGCCACGTGACCGGCTGCCTGAGCCCTGCAGCACTGCACTGACAGGCGGGGTCGGGGGGTGTGGCCAAAGGATCCAGCACAGGGATCTGAGAAGGAAAGGCCAGCTGCAGAGGGGCAAAGCCAAGTGCAGGGTCCCTAAATGGCTCAAGAAAGGACCACCAGTGTCGTGAACACTGAGGACAGGTCCAGGAAGAGGAAGAGAATAGACCACTGAACTGAGTGCAGTAGAAGGTGTTCGGGGGTTCGATGAGGACAGCATTGGTGGTAGGGGTCTGGTCTGAGCAGGTTCAAGGGAAAGTGAGGAAAAACTAAGGATGCAGAGAGGTGGGGGAGTGGAGTTTGAAGACAACATAGAATCAGGTCTAAGAACAGACATTATAGCTGGTTCCTTAACATAATAGGCATAGGGCTTCCCTGGTGGTGCAGTGGTTGAGAGTCCGCCTGCCGATGCAGGGAACACGGGTTCATGCCCCGGTCTGGGAAGACCCCATATGCCGCGGAGCGGCTGGACCCGTGAGCCATGGCCGCTGAGCCTGCGCGTCCGGAGCCTGTGCTCCGCAGCGGGAGAGGCCACAACAGTGAGAGGCCCGCATACCGCAAAAAAAAAAAAAAAAAAAGAGAATAGGCATAATAACTTGTTCCTATTAAGGGAATAGATATAGTTTGTTCTGGAACAATCTAAAGAGGAGGGCAGGAGGGGTAGTGGCTTCCTACATCAGTAAGAACTGCTGAAGGAATGTTATTGAATGAGAGGGGAAAGAGTCTGGTATGGTTAAGATTAACTTGGGACCAGACACGTCATCCATTGCAACAGAGGAAGCGGAATGTAGGACCCTGACACAGGTAGGTGGATGACGTGAACACATGGGGTCCCGATGGCCTCTGTTCTGGTCAGAGAATGAGGTCAGCAGTGAGCTTTGAGGGACCATGGGAACGGGTACTGTGTGAATCCACCTGTGACCCACGGGAGGCATCTCATTACAGGGAGAGCCCCCTTCAGCTCCTCTGGCCTCTGCAAAGCCCACCCCTCCTCTCCAGGGCTGGGAGGACACTCACCAATGCTCGTGAGGTACAGCACAGCTGTGGCCATGGGGACATCCTCATTGTGCTGGTAGTAGGAGACCGAAACCTGTGGAGACAGCACCCAGCACCCATGGGAGCACTAGAGGGCAGGGGGGCCAGAGCAGGACCCTGAGCCATGTACCTGTGTCTGGCCGTTTGACCTTGGTCTTGAGTTAGTTTCTGAGCTTCCGGTGCCTTGCTGTGAGCCAGTACAGAGTCACCGTACTGTACTAACCCCCATGTATAACAAGCTGTGACCCTCCAGGCCCTTCCACACCGAGGCCTCACAACAACCCATCCAGGTGGGCTCTACCCCCAAGGGCAGAGAGATCGAGGGACTAAATCATTCAGCCAGAAAAAGGGGTGGCATAGAATTTACAGTCTTGGCTGTCCAGCTCTAGAGGTCAAGCTTTAAGTCACACGATACATCCTCCCCACTCTACCTGCCCCTCCTGGGACCCCACCTATTGCCCCATGAGATGGGTCATGAGGATGTGGGGCCTCCAATGGGTTAAGCTGCCCAAAAGGAAGCAGGACACTGGGGCGGAATAGTCTTTCCTGTGCCCCACACCAAGCTCTGCTTCCAGAGGAGTCTTTAGACAAGGACCTGCCTTTCAGCCACTGGCCTTGACCACAGGCCTTCACCACGAACCACAGAACTAGGCATTAGCTGGGGCCAAGTGTAAGCATCTCCTGTCGATGGTGCTGGAGGCTGAGCCCTGGGCAGAGAACACGTCTCAGCCCCTCTAGGCTCAGCTGGGCCACATCACAGCCTCCACCCTTATCTGTGAGATGCTCAGTCTTACCTAAGTGTACCACCTGCCTGTTAGGGAGTTGCCTGCCCTGCGCACAGTGTAGAGAGGGGTGTGTACGGCCCTCAGTCAGCCCCGCTTAGTCCTCTGCTAACTACCCTCCAGAAAGTTCTGCCAACACGAGTCCCCTGGTCCTGAAAGTGCTTCCTCAGCTGTTCTCACCCTCAGCTTCACATTGGAGTCACCTGGGAGCTGTGAAGCCCCAGAGGTTGATTTGATTGGCAGAGGGTGTGGCCTGGGCATCAAGTGGTTCTAATCACTCAGAACCACCACTAACCATTCAGACTCTGATGAGCCTGTTTTATAAGGTGGAAGGGCACCTCTCCCTCACAGGGGCTCTGTTAGGGTGACAGCCTGCCCAGGGGAAAGGGCACGGACTTGGGCTTAGATCCCGGACCTGTCCCACGGTAGTTATGCTATTTAGGTTTACAGGGGTCTCTCTAGCTCTGTTTCCTTGTTATGTAAAAGGAGGTAATGCCAGCCTCTGGAAATTCAACTCATGATACCTAGTGCTCAGCGTTGAACTCAGCGCAGCTCTTGAGGTTCATCAAGTGGCTGGGAGATCAGTCTTAGCCAAAAAGCCCATTTGAGTTCTGCTGCTGAAACCTTTTAAGCCAGACTTCAAAAGCAGCTAATTTGGAAGCTGGTGTCCTGGTCAGAAGCACACATGGAGGAGACAGACATGCTTGAGCTTGCATCCCTGTTCAGCTGATTACTGGCTTGGGCAGAGCACTTCCCTCACTCAGTGCCTTAGTTTCTTCGTCTGTAAAATGGGGTCACGGAGTGCCCACCTCACAGGTTTGCTGCAAGCACTAAGGTCAGATGTGCAAAACATTTGGCACTGAATTTCTCATAGACTCAGAGCTCAGGAAACGTCAGCTGTTAGAAGGGAGACCCCAGGGGTCGTGTTAGCTCCATCTCCCGGGGGAGTCCCCCTTATCTTCCCCCCAGGACCTACCTTGCCCTTGTCGTTGGCAGAGCTTGGGGATGTCATCCCCACCAGCACGTTCGTGGGATGTGACAGGGGCCACCAGTTCATGGCAGCCTCCTCCCCGATCTTTACTGGGTCTGTGCCGTAGATTTGGACCACAACTCCCGGGGAGCTATCGACGGTGAAGGACTCGCACTGCTGCGGGGCACACCTAGGTAGCCCGGCAAGGAGATAGAAGTTGGGGCACAAGAGCCTCACCTTCTCGGCCTAGAGTGCAGCTGGTGTGGAGGGGAGTGCCCCCCCAGCCTCTCAGGTGCTGAGACACCCTAACTTATGGTCAGGGCAGTTTTGGGCTCCTAACACAACTTCAGCCTTACTCTTACCATGCCCTGCTCCAAGGACCCCCATGTCCCCCCTCTGACAAGCTCCAGCCCAGACCCCATCCTCCCACTGACACTCTAGAAGTTACCAAGCTATCAATACATCTTATTTATAAACTCCTGACTTCCAAGGTGGGGAGAGCCACTTGTCTCAGCCACAAGGGATCCCTACAGGGGAAAAACATTCGGAGGTCTGTGCCGTGACCTGGGGAAGACATGGACTCGTGAGTCACCTCCCCACCGAAGCTCCAGCTCACGGGAGCCTCCCTCACTCAATCCTCACGGCTGCGCTGGGAGCCAACCTCACCCCCATTTCACACGTAAGGGGACCAAGAAGGGGCGAGGCTCTTGCTTCTACGGCCCCACAGCCCATGAGGGGCAGAGGCAGGACTGGGGGGCCCTTAAAGACCCAAACTAGGCTCCCTGAGATGAGGCAGGACAACAGGGTAATATACGGAGAATGGAGGTAACCCCCAACTCCCACATAATCCAAGGGCAGCCTCAGGAGGGCAACGAGACACCGGCCCGGCCCCGCCCCCAGCTCCTCACCCATTGACATCCAGGTAGATTTCCATGCCCTGCACACAAATGGCATGGGCAGGGCTGTCCAAGGACAGATGGACAGTGCTCTGGAAGGACATGGCACGGCCCTCCAAGCTGACCGCCCCCAGACCTGCTCAGCAGCCCTCACACAGTGGCCTCGGATGACCCCGGGGCTCCCCCATCGCCCTGCCCTCTTATGGGCTCAGGGCCTCTCCAGCCCGCCCCCTTGTTAAGCAGCTACCCAAGTGTAACTGATTTTCTCCATGCAGGTTTGCTGGGAAGAAGGGAGGTGCCGAGGAGCAGCTGGGGTCAGAGTCCGCGCATCACGAATTTATGAAGCACCTAGTGCCTGCAGACCCTCGGAGGCTGAGGCTGGCTGCCTACGTCTCCAGCCTCCAGCTGGGAGCAAGAGGGGCTCTGGGAAACTGGTGCCTGGGACTGGTCAACCTGGCCATGGCGCTGGAGGCTTAACTCAGCTGGAAGCTGTTAGGAGCAAATATCTGTAGGGGGGTGCATGGGGCAGTGGTCAGGAGGGGGGCACGTGGCAGCACCTCTAGGCTCTGGGGCCTGGATTCTAAGGTGTGTGTTTCTTGGAAATTGATGAGGTAAGGCACAAAGTGCTGGACCAGTGGTCCTCAGTACTCTGGTGGTTGCAAAAATGATCCGGGGATGGGGGCTTCTTTTTTTTTTTTTTTTTTTTTGGCGGTACGCGGGCCTCTCACTGTTGTGGCCTCTTCCGCTGCGGAGCACAGACTCCGGACGCGCAGGCTCAGCGGCCATGGCTCACGGGCCCAGCCGCTCCGCGGCATGTGGGATCTTCCCGGACCGGGGCACGAACCCGTGTCCCCTGCATCGGCAGGTGGACTCTCAACCACTGCGCCACCAGGGAAGCCCTGGGGACTTCTTAAAGTTGCAAATTCCTGGGGTGTGGTCCAGGAAGCTGCCCCCCCCCCCCCCCCCGGTGATTAGGGGGATCCTTGACCATAGCTGTGTCACCAGATCCCAGCAGGGGCCGGGCAGGTATTGGTGGAATGAATGGATGAAAGAGCACCCGCTGAGCGCGTCACCAGCTGCTCCCCATCTCTGCTGAGTTCACTGAGCAAAGAAATGAGAACACCTGTTCCAGCCCACGAGGCTTACCAGCTAACTTTAAAACTGTTCATTTTATGTTTTAAGTGTGGGTTATTCGTGAATAGCTATGACATTCATGGGTCCAAGTTCAAAAGGGGCTTAGCAACAGTTTCCCTCCTCCTGTCTCTCACCCACTCAGTTCCCTTACGTGCAGGCAGCCAGAGGCATCACGTTCTTCTAAGTCTTTCCAAATAAATGTTATGCGTCACCAGGCCAACGTGAACCTATCTCCTCCCCCCTTTCTTGCATTTACATAAATGGTAATATATATGCTGCATGGTGTTCCGTACCTCGCTTTGTTCACTTCATTGTATTTATAACTCAGAGAGACGTTCTTCGTATCAGTAGGTAAAAAGCATCCTGAGCCTTTGTTATGGCTCTGTAGTATTCTGAGGAAGGCTGTACAATCATATATAAGCGTTTGTGTTCAGGCTTTTGCCCTGGCATACGATGCTGTGATGAGTAACCTGTGTGTAACTGCCTGGGGGACATAAGTTGGGTACCGTGTGAAGGCTGCCGGTGAGTCAGGCTTGGTGAATTCGAGATTAAAAAGAAAACTAGCCCTCCTTGGAGGCTTTAAGCATGCAGCATAACTGCAGGAGTGGCTTTTTTGGGGGCTCTTGGAGGCAGGGGGTGGCCAGGAAGACCCTAACTGCCCCTCTGGTAGGAGGAGCCCATCGTGTGTATGCTGTCACCCCAAATGGCTCACCCGCACCCATCCACCCATCTGCTCACACACAAGCCAGCCAGAGCCCGGCTGGAGGAAAGGGATGGCCTGACTTGGGAGGGGTCGAGAGGGCTGGGCTCAGGGTTCTGGAGCAGAAGAGCATGGGAGTTCTGTCTCTCCCAGCTTTGGGCAGCCCTGCTTTGTGCGGGGCTCTGAGTATAGGGGGGGGCACCCTCGGCCTGGTGCATGGAGAACCCTCAGGGCATGAGAGGGGCTTGGAGGGATCTAGAGCAGGTCCTGCACCCCCTCTAGGGGGATTCCTGTTCACCACTGACTCTCCAGCATCCACGAGAGTCCTGGACATAGTAGGTACTCAATAAGTTTTTGTGGCCCAAATGACTAAACGACCCCCAGTCCCCACAAAAGATAACCCAGTGGGCTTCCCCAGGTCTCTCCAATGAAGCGAGGGGTTTGTAACCATAAGGCAACTTTTACGTGGATTCCCATGTTTCCTCACATGCTGATTCAGTGTAGGAAGTCCTCCCTCAGTTCCTCAGTGATGTTTCCTGAGATAATCAACTCCCATGGTCACTTTGGGTCACTGGTGGACATTATGGTATGCCACCTGACCCCCTCTTCAGGGCGGAGGCATTAATTCCCCAGCTGCTATGAGTGTTGGCTTCCGGCTGCTCACAGCAAGTCCCTTTCCTGGAATCGTCTACTGCCAATTCCCAAGGTTACAGTCCCTCCTTGGGGGCAGCTACGTCCAATGTGGCGAGACAAAGGGCAGGCTGCTTGTCTTAATTCAGGGCCCAGCCCCAGAGCATGCCAGGGACTTCCCAAAACCTTTGTGGTCACTACATCCCAGTTCATCGTCTCCCACTGCCCCCCAGACTCCCTCCCACCTATGGTTCCTAAGAGCACCCTCCCACCATTCCCCCCACCCCACCCCCGGCCCAGAAACCTCCTGTGGGCAGAATCTGTTTCTGGGAACCAGACATAAAACAGTCACCAAACAATCTCAATTCAGAGGTTTGAAAGTTGAATCCCACACAAAAGAAAACCCCTTAATTTGCTTTTATGAAATTAAATCTATCCCCCCCGCAAAAGGTGATAATTATGTGATGGGATAGAGGTATCAGCTAACACTACAGTGGTCATCATATTGCAATATATAAATGTATCAAATCAACACGTTTGTACACCTTAAACTTACACAACGTATATGTCAATTATATCTCAATTTTTAAAAAGTTAAGTCTTTCCCGTTAGGATTTAATGCAGCTGCAAAACGTAGAACTCTGGAAAGGGGATGCTTGGCTTCTTTCTTCCCCTACTATCTGTCCAGCTGGCAAGTGGTGGTTCCTAACCGGTAGTAGGTTGAATAATAGCCCCCGAAAGATATCAAGGCCCTAATCCCTGGAACCTGTGTTATCTCATATAGAAAGAGTCCTTGCAGTTGTGACTAAGATTGCAGATGTGACTAAGAATTTTTGAGCTAAGATTATCCTGGATTATCTGGATGGGCCGTAAATGCCATCACAAGTGTCTTTATAAGAGAAGCAGAGGGAGTGACATACACAGAAGGAGAAGGCAACGACCACACAGGCAGAGACTGGAGCGATGCAGCCACCCGCCGAGGCATGCCGACAGCCACCGGAAGCTGGAAGAGGCAAAGGATGGATTCTCCCCTAGGGCTCCGGAAGGGAACCGGCCTTGCGGACATCTTGATTTCAGCCCAGTGAAACTGGTTCTGGACTTCTGGCCTCTAGAACTGTGAGAGGATAAATTTCTGTTGTTTTAAGCCACCGAGTTTGTGGTCATTTGTTAGAGCAGCTGCAGAAAACTAACGTGATTGCAGGAGAAGGGAGGGGAGATGGGTGTGAGGGAGGGAGGGAAGCAGCAGGAAAGTTCTTGCTCCTGAGCGCCATCACAAGATGCTCTACGGGGCTGGCAGGACTTAAACGGGTGCTGTCTCTCACTCGGGCTCCCCTGGCTCCTTTACTGATGCCCCACATCCCCCATGAGCGGTTGGAGGAGGCTCGCTTGCACTCAGCGGATGCAAGGGCCGCTTTAGCCGTCAGCTCATCTCTCCAGCCTTCTGCAGCTCCAGGAATCTGGCAAGGGCTTCCGCTTTTGTCTACTGAGCTCATTCACTGCTCCAGGCTGCCCTATTGGTCAGGTCTGGGGACAACCTCACACCAGCTTCCCCTTGTGCACGGCCCCCTTCTGTCCGCAAGAAACACTTGTGCATCTTCTGCCTCCGCAAATTCCAAGCGGGGTGGGGGTGGGGGGAGCTGATGCTCTTCAGAGAAAGAAGCACATGGTGACCGGGTTTATGGATCCCTTTCTCCTTAGTCTGTGTGAGGGCAGACACTCCGGATGACCATCTTTTTCCACCATCATGTGCTCCACGACCCACCTGAAAACAGCATCTCTGGGTGTTTTCTGAGCATCTCAGGCTCTATGGAGCCAAAATCTGGCCTCAATCATCAAGACCTCAAGTCACCAAGTTTTATTTTCTTCAGGGGAATCTTATGTCCTAATGTCAGGGCCATAAAAGAAAACATATGAAAAGGACACAGGGGGGACTAACAACCTCACTCCACGAAACCCATGACTCCTATTCTGCGCCACGTCCAGCTAGACGGAGTGTGGCACAGCAGAAAACAAGAGGGGCAAGACTCTGCTTTGCAGGGCTTTCTAGCTGGTGGAACGGAAATGACAAATGGGAGAGACAATGAGAATTTGCTGATGTCTGAAACGTTTGCGTGTTTGAAACGACAGTCAGTTCTCCTGTCCCCCTTGGGTTCTTGCATTCCATGTCTGTTGCCTTTTTTCCAAAGGACAATGTGACCAGGAATCAGGCTGCACCTTTGCCCTCGAACCTGATAAATATCGCTCTGTGGTATCCGAAGCCTGAGGCTGCCAGGACTTCATCTCTGCTGCTCTTTCCTGCCGAGTGTCCCTGTGATCCAGTCAACTTTTTATAACTTTATTTTTTTAATCATGAAATACAGAGGAGTGCAGTTAACATACACACACATTAAAGCAAATAATCAAATGAGCATCTGTACACCTCAGGCAGTTCACCTGGCTGGCTGTTTGGAAACTGACTTCAGTGCAGCTCTGGGGATGTGCTGCACCCCTGGGGGGGCTCAGCCCTCCTCCTCCTCCCCCCTCAGTCTCCCTCAGAGGCTCCTTGGGAAGATTAGAATCAACTAGGCTCAGATCATAGAAAATTTTATAGACCCAATGTATGCCCGGGAAAGAAAGACATACGCAGGAATGTTGGCCTTCAATGTATCCCGGTCGAACCTTCAAGTTTGTAATATTCAATTCGACCATGACAGTGAGTGAATGAATAAATGAATGAACGCCAGGAGCATTAGCTTGACCTCACATACAAAGTGACTGTAAAACGTCATTGCAGGGGCTTCCCTGGTGGCGCAGTGGTTGAGAGTCCGCCTGCCGATGCAGGGGACGCGGGTTCGTGCCCCGGTCCGGGAGGATCCCACATGCCGCGGAGCGGCTGGGCCCGTGAGCCATGGCCTCTGAGCCTGCGCGTCCGGAGCCTGTGCTCCGCAACGGGAGAGGCCACAGCAGTGAGAGGCCCGCGTACCGCAAAAAAAAAAAACCAAAAAAACAAAAAAACGTCATTGCAGCTTCTCACGGCAGAAGTGAGTTTTCAATGCCATGACCATGTTGGGGTCCTCGGTGAGGATTTCAGGGGCTGGGGCAGAGGGGAAGGAATCAAGCCACTGCCCAGAGGGTGATCCTCCACCCCTCCCCGGGAGCCAAAATGTCCCCAAGAGCTCTTGCTGTGCCTCACTGCAGGGGACCAGAGCCTCTGGCCAGGATCTTCCGGGGACGGGGGGACGGGGGCGCAGAATGGGCTCAGGGCACCATGCACCACCACTTGAAGGAGAAGGGCTGCCGGCGCACGTTGGTGCCGCAGTGCACATTCCCCTGCTGAACATGTAGGTGTAGAAGTCATCGATGAAGGTGCAGTGGAGGCCCAGAGGCTCCAGCAGGGACCGTACCTTCTCCTCCAGGCAACAGCGGCCATTGATGATGGGCCCGAAGGGCTTGGGGATGCCCAGGCGCTTCCCCAGCACCAGCATGTTCACCTGCAAAGAAGCGGGAGCCCAGGTCAGGGGCAGCAGCGTGCAGCCTGCGGCACCATCTGAGCGCCCCCTTCCTCTTCTGACCTTTGGAAATAACAGCCCCGCTTCACAGGTGAGCAAACTGAGGCCCAGGCCGGTAACGTGAGCTACTTAAGGCCACCCAGCGAGTCTAGGACTTCTACTCAAATCTGTCGGCCTCCGGGGTCCACATTCTTACCACTGCTCTCTCCTTCCCCACTGCCACCCTGTGGCAAACTCGATTACTCAAGGCCCAGCTCAAGTACCACCGCCTCCGTGAAGCTGCCGGTGAGTTAGTCATCCTCCTCTGTGTTTCCATAGCTCCCAGCACAGTGCCTGGCACAGAGTAGGCACTTAATAAATATCTGTTGATATGATCTGGTGAATAAGTGACTACCTATTTTGGGGCACCTTCCATATGTTATACCTTATGTAAGTGACTATGTTTCCTCCGTTATATTGGGAGGTGGCCTGGTGAGGTGAAAGGATGAGGATTTGGGCTCCAGGCCAACATGGATTTGAATCCCAGCACTACTATTATATAGCTGTGTGGCCTTAGGCAAGTCACTTCGCCTCTCTGAGCCCCACCAGCAAAAAGAACCCAAACACACTTCCACTGCTATGGCAATTGGATAAGAACCTGTATGCAGAGTCTGTGCCAGCTCGTTGTAAGCACGGAGTCAGTCTCCAGGGCTTACGAGGCACTGAAGGGGCATCTCAGCGCTCAGAGGTAGCCCATGCCAAGTGCCTGGCACTCCTCATTTCTCCGCCTGTTCCATGCCCAGGCCCACGCCCCCACCGCCCATCACGGGGCTCCTGGGAGAGTCATGGCTCAGGCTCCAGCTCCCTCTGGAGCGGCGCACAGTGGAGGTACGAAGTCGGCCCTCAGTATAGCTGATTACTTCATCTGAGATGCCTCATCCCCCATCTGTCAGCATCAGCTTTCTTGCCTGGCTGGGCTAAACTGGAGAAAAAATGAAATGCTTGGGGCCAATTTTATTCCAGGGGTTAAGAGGAGGGTGCCCCCTCCTGTCTCATTTTAGCCAAGGAAGCTTTATTCTAAACAAAATCTTCTGCAGCACTTCAGTGCATGAAACAGACAAAATCTAAACCACTGCATTTGAGGTCCTACCTTGGAACCCCAGGGCCCTGGAGAACCCAGTTTGAAGACCACTGTGCCAGGGACTACAGGCTCTTCCCTGAACTGTAACCCGCAGCTGCAGCGGGAGAGGGGCTGAAGGACCCCAGTAGAATTGGGTGAGGTTTCTGCCTGGCCTTTGGCTATTCTTGGAAGAGACACAGCAAGAGGGCAGAGGGACGGGAAATATATACCAGGTGACTTCAAGATGGTGCTGGGGTCAGTTAAAAGTTCTCGACAAAAGTGTATCTCCCTCAAGTTCACCCCTCAGACAGGTGAATCCCGCTTAGCCCAGGCAGTGCCAGCCTAACGTCCTCAGAGAGGCCTTCCTGGACCAGTCTGAAAAGGTGCCCCACCTTTATTCCCTTCATGGTACTTAATTCGACCTGAGAGCATCTTGCTTGTTGCTTGTCTCCGCCCCCCAGAACCTGCCCCATTCCTACCTCACCCGCCACCGAAAGTCCACAGGGGGCAGTTCAGCCAGACCCCAGGCTCTGAATCCCACCTCTTGCCAGGGACCTGGGCTCCCTGGGCATCATCTGTAAAGTGGGGGCGATGATAGTCTTTGACCCCCAGGTGGTTGCCTAAAGCCTCTGTAAGGCGGATAGGGCCGTGCAAACCCCAACGGGTGAGGAGCCAACTAAGCCTCCTGGACCCAGTGCCCAGCTGGCCTCTCTGACTTAAGGCTACTCAGAAGGTCACTTCCTCACCATGTTTGGGAAAAAGGCTTCCACCTTGAGGGTCCCTTTGAAGCCTTTCTGGAGCTTGAAGAGCTGGGGGATGTCCACGATGTCCCCTTCCTTCACGCCCAGCTCCTGTTCCAGTCGATGCATTTCTGGGGGGGCGGGAGGAGGGGACGGCGGTGGGCGGGGCGGGGCTAGCACGGGGCGGGGCGCGGACTGCCGTTGGGGAGGGGCAGGTGGGGCTGAGGCCCGGCCAGGGGAAGGACCACGGACAGGGTCAGGAAGGCGGTGATGGGCACCTCCTTTTCCTCCCTCCTTCCCTCCCTCTGCTCAGTCCCTCTGCCTCTCTTTTCTGCTTCTGTGTCCCTGCCTTTCCAGTCACTCCAACGCTTGGCCTCTCTCCTGCCTCTGTCCCTCTGTTTCTGAGAGTTTCCCCCATCTTTCTCCAGCTCCAGCTTTGCCAATTCTCTCTCCTCCGTGCATCACCTTGTGTGTATTCCCGTAGTGGTGACCAAGGTCTCCTCTCTCTCTTTCTCTCTCTCACACACACATTGACCCAAATCCCAGGGCTGTTCATCACTGAGCCCGTGGAAGGCTCTGCCTTGGGCCTCTAACCACAGGGAAGGGGGCTGGAGGTGGGGGTGGGAGTGTCGGGTCTGCCCGGGATATGGCATCTCCTGGGCAGCCAGGCTAGTACCTCCACATATGAATTATGTTCTCTCAGTTTCTCGTTTGACAGAATGTCCTTTATTTTCTGCTGGGTTTTGTCTGTCATGGAGAAAAAGAAAAGAAAAAAAGCAGATGAATTCAGAGGTCCATTTTGCTCTTCCCAGCAGGTCCAGTCGGGGCTCAGTTTTCCCATCTATAAAATGGGGGCAGCAATGATTCCTAAAATATAGGTGTATTATGAGCATCTGGGAGGCAGATGACTTTAATGAAATAATCTATCAGGGTAAGTTCTCATTAAGAGTTTTAACTTCGCTCCCTTAAATTCTCTTATCTCCAAAGGGATCCCGTTTCTGGAGGGGCAATCAGAGGTCTGACCATTGCCTGATGCTACAGGACATATACAGATATTAGGTGAAAACTCTCAGCCATGGTGACTTCAACCTCTGACTCTGACCAGTGTCTGTGGATTTCACTGAAAAAAATATTTCATTCTGTGCTCCACCCAGACTGAACTTTTTTCAGGTCCTCAAACACATCTTGCGTTCTCCTGCCTCTGTGCCTTTGCTGTTCCTTCTGTCTGGAATATCTCTCTTCCTTCCATCCCACTGCCCCGTTTGCCTGGCCAACTCCTGCTCATCTCTCACGCTCATGCTTGATCTTCGCCTCCTCCAGGAAGCCTTCCTTGAGCTCCTCTCAGACACCCCTCAATGCCCCTGTGTTTAGTTGTTTCCTTGACTCACTTTGCCCTGGACTCTGGGTCCTGAGGGCAGGGAGCTATTCTGCCCTGTTCATACAGCATCCCCAGCACTTAGCACAAAGCCTGGTGCTCAGTGGCTACTCAGACGTCTGTTGCCTGAATGATTCCGTCTGGCAATAGGAGACCATGTGAAGGCAGAGGAAGTTTCCCAGGTAAAAGAACAGGCACAGCCATCTTACTCTTGACCCCTTGGAACAGCAGAGCCTCCCCATGGCCTTCCTTCATTCGCTCCTGGAACAGTTTGTTGCAGGACCTGGGGCTGGCCAGGAGCAGCCAGAAGCCCTGGAGGCAGAAACCCTGGGGTCAGAGGTCAGCTTTGCCCTGGGTCTTCTAAGGAGGAAGGCTCTGCTGGGGGTACGGGGAGTGTGGGTTTGGACCTGGGCAGGCCGCCTCTTACATGCCCCCTCCTGGGGGTGAGGGAAAAACAGAGTCAGGAAGGTAAGGTCAGTCACCCCCAGGCAGAGGCAGAGCTGTGTTTGGAAACCCAAGAAGAAGGCATGTGGCTTCCTCCAGGGAGCCCCCCGGACTGCACCTTCTTGTGCACTGGAACGAAGCTCAGGAACTCATCCACGTGGCCCACAGACAGCCAGTCGGAGTAGAGTTTCACAGGGGCCTGCACCTGCTGGGCACTGAGGAAATCCTGCAGGTCCTGGTGCGTCTCCTGGCTTTCCTTGCTGCCAAAGCGGGGTTAAAGGAGTGTTATGGGGAGATGGGGGTGGGGGAGCCAACAAAGGTGGGGATTAACAAGGAAGTCTCTTCGGGACTGGGACTTGGCGAAGGGGTCAAGGTTCTCCTTCAGGGAAGGGATTCAGGACCCTGGGATACCTTTTTTTTTTTTAATTACATCTCCATCTTCATGAGAAGACCAGGCAGGTGACACACCTCTCATCCCCGTATTAGTTTCCAGCTGCTGCTGTAACCCAATTCGTGGCTTCAGACAACACACGTTTATCTCTTACGGTTCTGAGGTCAGAAGTCTGGAATCAGTTTCGCTGGGCTAAAATCAAGGGGTGGCATGTTGGTTCCTTTTGGAAGCTCTGGCAGAGAATCCATCTTCTTTCCTTTTTCAGCTTCTAGTGGCCACGATGGCTGGTCGCCTCTTCTTCCATCTCTTCAATGCCCATCACTCCAACCTCTGTTGCTGTCATCACATGCATTTTCCCACCGCAACCCACCTTCCTCCCTCTCACAAGGAGCGCTGTGATTACATAGAGCCCACCCAGATCCTGAGAATCCCCATCTCAAAATCCCCAACTTAATCACATCTGCAAAGCCCCTGTTGCCATGTAAGACAGCATCTGCTTCTGGGGATTAGGCCACATTTGAGGAGCCATCATTCGGTCTACTTACTGCACCTATAACTCGGCTTCCTACAAGTCGACCGTCTGTACCCTGGGGCTTCATGGGGGCCACAGACTCCCTGAAAAGAGATTCCAAATAGTGAGCTTGGGTGCATTTTTCTGGGAAGATGACTAGTCTCAAGGAGGTCTGTGATAGCTTAAGTCTAAAAACCATCATTTCCAAATCGTCCCTTTCTCTCTAAAACCCATGCCAACCTGACTTCCTCCCCGGCTGGGCCGTCAACACTGCTCCCTCGAGGTCTTCGTGGTCACACAGCTAAACCCAAGGGCAGTGCCCAGGCTTCCTTGTCCATTAGCAGCATCCGAGTCAGCTGGTCACCCCATGTCCCTCCCACACTTTCTGCACTTCGCTTCGGCCATTGCTCCCTCTCAGCCTCCTGTGCACTGGGGGCCCCAGACCTGGTCCTTGATTCACTCCCTCCTTTGACGATCTCACCCAGTCTCATGAAATACCGTCCACGTGCTGACCATGCCCACGTTTATATCTCAGTCTGTATTTCCCTCCCAAACGCCGTACATGTGGTACAATGTCTGACTTGGATGTTGACTAAATATCTCACATTTGCCCCAAGCAGAACTGCTGATCCCCGCTTCCCAGCTCCTTGTTCCCTGTTCCTCCCCCAGTCCTCCCATCTCAAGGGATGACACCTGCCACTCACGAGGGTCAAAACCTGAAGTCATCTAGGCTTGTCTCTCCCTCACAGCATCAGGAAATCCCATTGGCTCTGTCCTCAAAACATGTCCCAAATCTGGCTGTTTCTCACCCCCTCCCCTGCTCCCCTGGTCTGCAACCCCATCATCTTTCCAGTTACAGCACCAGCTTCATCCCCACTCTCCCTGCTCCCACCCTTGCCCCGCTGCCGTCCATTCTCAGTGGGCAGCCAGAGGTTCTCTTTAATAACATCAATCAGGTCATAATCATTCTCTGTTTAAGACTCTGCAATGATTCCCCAGTTTCTCAGATTCTAAACAAATGGCTTTACGATGGCCAAGAAGCTCACAGGATCCGTCTCCCCACTACACCTCATCCCCGTCACCTCTCTGCCTCTCCTCTGCCGTCACCTCCACTTTGCCTCTTGCTCACTCAGCTCCACCCCTTCAGGCCTCCTCGCTATTCTGTGAACATGCCAGGCATGCCCTGCCTCAGGGCCTTTGCACTGGCTGTTCCACCGCCCAGAACACTCTTCACCAAGATATCTACAGAGTCAACTTCTTCACCTCTTTCCTGTTTTTGCTCCAGCGTCAGCTTCTCAAAGAGGCCTCCCCTGGCCATTGTATTTAAAATTGCAATCCAGTCCCCCCACCACTCTGGCACCTGTGAGCCCCTTGATTCTGCTCTTTCTTTTTCTGTAGTACTTGATTTCACCTCCCAACATATAATGTAATGTATTTCTTCATTAAACATATTGTTCCTTGTCAATCTCTCTGGGCTAGAATGTCAGCTCCATGAGGGCAGGGGCCTTGGCATTGCTCACCAATAGATTCCAAGTGCCTAGAACAGGGCTGGGCACAGAGTATGTGCTCAAAGAACAGTTGATGAATGAATAGCAAATTCATCCAAGTCACTGCCTTGGCTGTCGCCATGAGAAGAAAGCTACCTAGGCTGCAGGCTTGGATTTCTGCAGGCGAATGAAGCGGTATCCATGGTCTGGAGAAGGGCCCCCCAACCCAGAACAAGATGTGCAGGAGATGCTCACATGTGCTACTCGCTACAGATTCCAGCACAGGCTTAGAATGTGGCCAAGTTCTCCTCCGGTCTTTCTGGTTCATCAAAGATGAAAGTCCCAGAGCGGGTGATGCAAATCCATCCTTAACACCCGCTAACCTCCCGTCTTAACAAGCGGAGGGTGAAACCTGGTTCGGAGTTTTTGCAGTCATTTGTGTGGAGCTGGATTTAATAGCACTCTTTTGTTTTCATTCTGTTTAACTTCAAGGTTCAATGCTTCTACTTATGGCAAGTGCTACTGGTGTTCCACTGACCGGTTTAAAATGTACTGATGTTGTCTTGTGGGAGAACACCCACCACGTGTAAGCTGCATGCCAAGTGCCTGGTGTACAGTGATGGGCACTACAGCCCAGGCGTGCCCTTGTGGTGCTTCCAGTCTAGCGGGGAGACAGAGGATGGAAAGTAAACAGTCTGGTGATTTATAACAGAAGGAACCAGCAGTGCTACAGTGGAGAATGCCAGGGGCGTGGATGTGTCCTTCAGTACCAGGATGGCCTCACTAAGGAGGGCATTGAAGCTGAGACCTGAAGGTGGAGAAGCAGCCAGACATGTGAACCGGGAAGCTGACCGGGAAGCGGGAACAGCATATGAAAAGGCCCTGGGGCAAGCACAAGTTGGGTACATTTGAAGAACAGGAAGGAGGCCAGTGGGGCTGGAGCCAGGTGAGGGACAGGGAAAGTGGCCCATGACGGGGTTGGAGAAGCAGATGGGGCCGTTACCTGGCGAGGAGTTTGACTTTTTCTTTTTAACATCTTTATTGGAGTGTCATTGCTTTACAATGGTGTGTTAGTTTCTGCTTTATAACAAAGTGAATCAGCTATACATATATCCCCATATCTCCTCCCTCTTGCATCTCCCTCCCTCCCACCCTCCCTATCCCACCCATCTAAGTGGTCACAAAGCACGGAGCTGATCTCCCTGTGCTATGCGGCTGCTTCCCACTAGCTCTCTATTTTATGTTTGGTAGTGTATGTATGTCCATGCCACTCTCTCACTTCGTCCCAGCTTACCCTTTCCCTCCCCATATCCTCAAGTCCATACTCTATGTCTTCGTCTTTATTCCTGTCCTGCCCCTAGGTTCTTCAGAACCTTTTTTTGTTTGTTTTTTAGATTCCATATATATGTGTTAGCATACGGTATTTGTTTTTCTCTTTCTGACTTACTTCACTCTGTATGACAGACTCTAGGTCCATCCACCTCACTACAGATAACTCAATTTCATTTCTTTTTATGGCTGAGTAATATTCCATTGTATATATGTACCACATCTGCTTTATCCATTCATCTGTCGATGGACACTTAAGTTGCTTCCATGTCCTGGCTATTGTGAATAGAGCTGCAATGAACATTGTGGTACATGACTCTTTTTGAATTATGGTTTTCTCAGGGTATATGCCCAGTAGTGGGATTGCTGGGTCGTATGGTAGTTCTAGTTGTAGTTTTTTAAGGAACCTCCATACTGTTCTCCACGGTGGCTGCATCAATTTACATTCCCACCAGCAGTGCAAGAGGGTTCCCTTTTCGAGGAGTTTGACTTTGATCCCAATTCTTTTCCTGAGTGATTTGAATACCCCAGACGAGAGTGGCTAAGAGACCGTCGCAGCCCCCCTCTTCCGAGGCTGTCTGTGGGTTGGGTGAGGACACCTGTGCTGCGGTGTCTGTCTGCCTGCCTGGCACCTGGCTTGTGACATCAGAGAGCCTAGCCTTCCTCACTCTTGGAGACATGGCCATGGAACACAATAGGACTGAAATCAGCGAGAAGGGCCAAAGTCTCAGCACAGCTGGCAAATTCATCCTGCTGCTCCTGAAACAGGATTAACCTGATTCTGTGGCAGAGAGACACCAGTGACCCCAACTAAATCCCCTCATTGTCACCACTCAGCACAGGAGAACAAGCGAGTTAAACTCAAGTTTCTTTTCAAAGCCTCCTGCGTGGGCAGGGCTGCTTCCTTTCCCCTTGGGGCACAGGGTGCTCCTTGGAAAGCCATTCACCACAGCAAACCTTGCACCCCGCACTCTTTCCTTTGTTTTCCCTGGTGCCTGAGGTTAGGGGGCTGTCCAGGCTCAGATCGCAGGCCTGGGGTCTTACTGGCAAAGCAGGAAGCAGGGTGCTCATGGCCCAGTTTGAATTCTAGCTTCACTCTCTTTTTGTGTGACTTCAGGAAAGCTGCTTCACCTCTCTGAGCCTCAGTTTCTTCATCTATAAAATGGGTCTAGGGATTCCCTGGTGGCGCAGTGGTTGAGAGTCCGCCTGCCGATGCAGGGGACACGGGTTCGTGCCCCGGTCCGGGAAGATCCCACATGCCGCGGAGCGGCTGGGCCCGTGAGTCATGGCCGCTGAGCCTGCGCGTCCGGAGCCTGTGCTCCGCAACGGGAGAAGCCACAACAGTGAGAGGCCCGTGTACCGCAAAAAAAAAAAAAAAAATGGGTCTAGTGATAGCATCTACCTTAGAGGTTGTTAGATTAAATGAGTCCGCTCATGTAAGAATTTAGCCCTTTGAATGCCACAGAACGCGTGCTCACTAAATGTAATCATTATTATTACTATTATTATTATTGTTCTTTGCTGAGTTTGCCCGAAACTGCCAGGTTAGTCAAGCATGACTCACTAATATGTCACCCTCGCCCCACCCCCCAAACACACGTAGAGACCTTGGCTGACAAAGTCACACCGAGGAAGTGACCACTCTGATCCTGAACACCCCCATGTCCCAGAGGGAGCCCCCCAAAGACCAGCCTCCCACCCAAAAGACAGAGCCTCCAGCTGGACATTGGGGAAGGTTCTGGTCCTGGCCCTACCCTCACCTTCCAGCAAGAGCATCTTTTTTTTTTTTTTTTTTGGCCGCATTGCACAGTATGTGGGATCTTAGCTCTCCGACCAGGGATCGAATCCGTGCCCCCTGCAGTGGGAGCGTGAAGTCTAATCCACTGGACCGCCAGGGAAGTCCCAAGAGCATCTATGGAGAGGACTTATGTCCTCGGCAGGGTTTTCCTGAGGACAAAGTGAGCTCATGGCCAGAAAGGGCTCTGGGAAGGGAAGAGCCAGATCTCATCACATCACAAAAATGCCCCGCAGCCACCTGTGTGGTGGCTGCTTGGGCAGGACGCACACCTGCAGGATGCTCAGCAGCAGGCGGGGGTGGGAGACAGAAAAGGAGGAAGGAGGCCTCAAGGCAAGGGTTTCAGCGCTGGTGCCCATCCCCGCCTAGTACGTACCAGCATGCATTGGATGGGGAAATCCTTCAGGCCTCTGTTCCTTGGGGAGGCAAAGACCACGGGCAGCGTTTTGTGTGG
Organism: Lagenorhynchus albirostris; assembly: GCF_949774975.1. NCBI lineage: Eukaryota > Metazoa > Chordata > Mammalia > Artiodactyla > Delphinidae > Lagenorhynchus > Lagenorhynchus albirostris. Next base: position 173,292,973 of record NC_083096.1, read on the forward strand.
GGCTTGGATGTAGCCGATCTCCATCTCATCCTGTGAAGAGAGAGTGCAGGGAAGGCTGTTACGTGCACTGCCTGGGTCTCAACCCCCAGCGCAGGGATGGGGGTGTGGAACCATCCACACGCTCCCCCTTGCCGTCAAGGGCAAATGCACGTGGGACATTCAACTCCAGAGGAGGGGCTCCGGGAAAGCAGAGCTTACTATCCTGTATTTGAACAAACGTGTAGTGGAATCAATGGTGTGCCCTTCACTCTCGCTCCTGGTAAGTGCCCGGCCAGATGCCAGGGACCCATGGTGTACGAGCCTGTCCTCAAGGGGGGATCCAGGAGCTGGGCACTCACCACCCGGTGCTAGGAGGTGATGGGAGGGAGGTGAGGGGTCTTCGGGAACACGGAGGAGGGACTCCTGATTCAGTTGGGACGGGTCAGAGGAGAGTTCTTAAAAAGAACCTACTTTATAGCACAGGGAACTCTACTCAATGCTCGTGGTGACCTCAAAGGGAAGGGAATCTAAGAAAGAGAAGACATATGTATATGTGTAACTGATTCACTTTGCTGTACAGCAGAAACTAACACAACATTGTAAAGCAACAATACTCCAGTCAAAATTAATTTTAAAAAAAGAGAAAGAGGGCTTTCCTGGTGGCGCAGTGGTTGAGAGTCCACCTGCCGATGCAGGGGACACGGGTTCGTACCCCGGTCTGGGAAGATCCCATGTGCCACGGAGCGGCTGGGCCCGTGAGCCATGGCCGCCTGCGCGTCTGGAGCCTGTGCTCCGCAACGGGAGAGGCCACAAGAGTGAGAGGCCCCCCGTACCGCAAAAAAAAAAAAAAAAGAGCGAGAAAGAGCAGCAGTAGCTCCGCCCCAAAAGAGGGCAGGTGAGGCCCCGGCCGAGCCCATGGGGCAGAGACGGGGAGGGTGCAGAAATGAATGGGGTACACATCCTGCCTGTATTTTAGCAGGCAGGCGTGATCTTGGACACATCACTATTAGCTGAACCATCCGAAATTGCCATTCTTGGAGGTAAAAAATGGCGGCATATCAGCCATTTCTTCTGGTTCAACCTGATTTAACACAGATGGAAGGATGAGAAAGGAAGAGAGGGTATTATTTGGAGGTTTAGAAGAAAGAGGAATGAATTCCCGCTGGAAGGATTGAGGACATTTACGGAGGGGATTCGAGCTGGGATTGGATGGGACTGATTTGGACGTGGGGGTGGGAATGGGGAGGGCGGCTGGAGAGAAGGAACAGGGCTATGGGATGGGGTGGGAGCAGGGCGGGCAGCATGGAAGGAGAGGCACGGAGGCTCGGTCAGCCCGCCAACTGCCCACTAGCACCACCCAATGCCAGGTTCTCGGTGCTGAGCTGAATGAGACTCCCTCTCTGCCCTCAGGGGGCTCATGGCACGACGGGGTGGAGGGGGAGCCTGGCACAGAGACGGAATGGTGATCCAGTGTGGCCGGTGTGGGACAGCCAGATTGAGAGGCAAGCTGAGAAGGAGGAGATGGGAGCCATGGAAAGTGCTGGAGCAGGGGTGTGGCCTGGCCTGGTGGCCGAGCCCGGGAAGGCTGGCTTGGAGGGAGGCTGCTAGGGGGAATGGTTGAGCTCCAGCCCCCTGAGCTTTGCAGCATTTCCTCAATTTCCTGAAGTTGTCTGAGAGTTTTCAAGCAGGAAGGTGGTCATCTTGTTGACCACGGCGGGCGTGACGTGTCCACAGTAGATGTCAGTGGAGTCACTTGCCTGAGCGCTCCGTCTGTGAGGACCCTCAGAGGCTCCTAACTCCCCGCCTGTCTGAGGAAGGGTGACCAGCCAGGTGCTCGGCCGAGCCCTAGGAGCCCAGGTCCCCGTGTCCCTTGACCCTCAGGGATGCGCCTCCTGTGTGCCCGGGCCACGCACCTGCATCCACCGGTCATTCGTGCTCTCCTCCTTGGCACAGACCGTCAGCCTGCACCTGGCTTTCTTGGCCAGAGCAGCCACTGACTTCAGGAAATCCTCATTTGCAAATAACCTAAAAACAGAAAAAACAACCTCCTCGGTGCCCTTGATTCAGCAGCCAGTGGCCTTGGCTGGCCTTGAGGGGGCAAGCTGGACCCCCTGGGGTGTCTCTAGGGATGGAGCAGGACCTCAGGGCTGGATGGAGGAGGGGAGGGGCACGGTGGGTGCTCCAAGGCACCTGGAGCCTGGACAGAGACCGCAGCTCACCCTGTGTCTCTGCTCTTAGCAAGCATAGCTCACTAAACTCTGGTAACAACCCAGGAAGGGAGCTAGTGGGCAGCCTTCCACCGAGGAGGAGACAGAATGAGGAGGTCAGAGCTCAAGGTCACGCCATCTGGATTCGAACCCAGGCCTTGCTGGCTTCCAGCCTGCGTCCTGACCATGGGGTTACGTTCTCACCCCTTCTGCTCCAAAGCAATGGGAAGAGGAGAGGGGAAGGTCCCCCTGTGACCCCGCATGGTTAGCAGGGGCTCTCAGACTGCAGGAGCCTCCCCCGGCAACTTGTGAAAACACAGCTGGGCCCCGTCCCGTCCCCAGAGTCGAGACCCAGCGGTTCAGAGGCTGGCCCAGAACGTGCATTTTAAATGAGTGCCCAGGGGTTTCCGGTGCAGAAGACTCACAGGCTGCCCTCTGAGGGGACAAATTATTACATATCACAGTTATTATGTGCAGCAGGGAGACATTGAGGGAAACGAGCCCTGGGAAGCTGGCGTCTGGGGAAGCCAGGCCCTCCACATAGAAGTCTGTGCTGTGATGGCCACCCTGGAGCTCCAGGGGGTGAGAGGGGTGCCGTGGCCCCAGGATCATGCCGTACCTGGAGGGCTGTTTGTCTGCTGGGAGAGAGCAGGGGAGGCCCAGGTCTGCGTCCCGACTTCTGAGACCTTGTCTTGGTGTGTGATGCCTTCCCAAGGCCGTGGCATCTCACCCCTAAGGATCCCTCACAGCTGGATCTGGCAGGAGCCTCCCCTTAGGAGGAAGGGACTAAAGGCCCCGCCCTCGCCCTCCCGATGGAGGTCCAGGAATGGAGCGATGAGGGTGCCTGAGTCATTCACAACTTTGCAGAAAGTCCAATATACGTTATAGTTCATTCATTCATTCATCCATCCATTCACTCCCTATCACCTGCTCTCAGGTGACACCTGGAAAGACCAGGGTGACAGTCACTGTCCTGGTCCCCAGGGAGTGCACAATCTCCTGGGTAAGTAGGGAGGAGCAAAGACAGTCAAAATTACAGATAGTAGTAAGTTCTGGGAGGTCAGGGAAGGCTTCCTGGAGGAGGTGATACCTCCATAGAGGCAAGGAGTTGGTTTGTGGCCAAACCAATGTCAGTCTAATCGCTGAGGTTTGAATGGAAGTCAGATCAAGTTGCGCCTCTGCACAGCCCTCAGATGGCCCCCCACCGCACACAGACTAGAAGCCACAGTCATTTCCTGCCTCCCTGACCCAGCCCCTTCCCCTCTGGCCTTTCTTCTCCACCCTCATCCCCCCACCCCCGCCTAACCCTTGCATTATGCACTCCAGCGGAGCCAGCCTCCCTACATTCCTCAAGCCCATGGGCACATCCCACCTCAGGGCCTTTGCACCTGTGGTTCCCTCTGCCAGGAGTGCTGTTCCCCTGGGTGTTCCCACACCTCTGTCTGCTCAATGACACCTTCTGGGGGAAGCCTTCCCCAGCCCCCCTTCCCCACACCCCTCGTTCTCTTCCTTTTCACTGTTGCATCCCTCTGTGTAGCATTTAATGCCATCTGAGGCACTAGACACTTTACTTAATGATTTTACATATCATTGCTCTCAACCCGCTAAGATGAAAGTGACATGAGGGCAGAGACTTTGTTTTGTTCTTTGCCTAGAACCGAGCCCGGCACTCAGTGGCAGGTGCTCGCAAGCCGCTGAGAAGTTACTGATGTCTCTGATCACCAGGTTGTTGGAGAACAAATTATTACATATTACAGTTCTGATGTGCAGTCAGCTTGGATTCAAAAACCTCTGTACACAACAGTCCTGTGTGTGTGTGTGTGTGTGTGTGTGTGTGTGTGTGTGACAGAGACAGACACACAAAGAACAGCTACAACAGTCCTTGGGAGGGAGGTCATTTCCTTCTCGTGCTCACCCAGCACCAGACATCATCTTGTTTGCTGCATTTTGTCTGTGCCCTTTCTACAAGGCAGTGGGCAGAGATGTCCATCGTGCTTACTGCTGCATCCTCAGTTCTTAGAACCTGGCACAGGGTAGGTGCTCAGGAATTATTCACTGAAGTGTGTGTGAAGGGGCTGAGTCCCATTGGCTGGGATGGGAAGGGAACACCAAGGTGACGGCCAAGGGCGACTCACCATTGGCTCGAAACACCTGACTTTATCCATCTCAGACTTGGCCACATGGAGCACCAGCTGGTGCTTGCTGAAGTCCCTGGGGGTCTTCGTGCTCAGGATCACCAAGGACATGTCCTTCAGGTCTGGAATGAGAAGGGCATGGCCTGAGACGCAGGCCCCTGAGACTACGCCCCCCCACCCAAGACCACCCTCATCACGTCACCTGCTTTATTTTCCTTATGCTCTTTCCAGTATTTAAACAATATTTTTCATTTTAGAATTAAAGGAATTCAAGGTTTTGGTCCTCTCCCACTAGGATGAACTTAGGATGTAAGCTGGCCAAAGCAGAAATCACATTTATCTTGTTTGTTGCTCTGTTCCCAGCTCCGAGAAGCATCTAGAACAATGCCTAGCACAAGGCAGGTGCTCAATAATTATTTGTGGGGTGAATGAGTGGAAAGGTTTCTCCCCGGGGCCTGCGTGCGAAGTGAGCCAACCTGAATAGTGGCCGGCAAAGGCTTGGGGAGATTGAAGATGGACGAGAGTCAGAGGCTGGACAAGAGTCACGTGGTCAAGGGCACTGGAGTGGGCGGGGTTTGAACCCTGGATCTCTGTGGGCTTGGGGAGGTATTTCAGCTCTCCGTCCCTCTGCTTCCTTGTAAATACACAGGGCTGAGCGCAGAGCCCACATGGAGGGAAGGGTGCAGTCATATGTGTAAAGTGCATATTATAGCGCCCGGGCTGGTTGGTTATTACTGTGTGCCAGGCAGCGTGTAGAGGCTGCTCCCTGGCATCAGGCCAGACCAACTCCATGCAACTTCAAAATGCATCCATTTCTAGGCCATTCTAGCAACTCCCCAGGAAGGCGGCAGCTGCTGCCCTGGCCAAATAATCCTGCCCCCCTCGGCGCCCTCCTCCAGTGCAGGTCTTCCACCCTGGCCATGCCTCAGAGGTGCGCCAGCAGGGACCCTGCGCCCAACTTGTGCCCCTAAACCTGCCCTGGTGTTGGGATGCCTGGGTTCAAATCCTGAGCCTGTGACTTACTAGCTGTGTGACCCAGAGCAAATTGCTTCACTTCCCCATACCTCAGTTTTTCCATCTGTAAAGTGGGGGTGAGGACCATACATACTTCTGAAACTTGAGCTGAAGGATCAAATGAGTTAAGAATTCTGAACTGGTCCGAGCAGCGCCCAGCCTATGGCAGGGGCTCAGGGCTGCTCTGGCATGAATTTGGGGCTCTAGTCAGGCTTTCATTTTGAATTATTTTGGGCCCCAGGTTTGACCCAAGAGCAGAAGTTTGGGTGGTTAACGGGCTGGGGATGGAAATTGGGCCCTGGAGGAGGCATTGGGAGACTGAGCGTTGCTCCCAGCTCTTCCCTGGCTGCTGTGTGACCTTGGGCAGGTTACTTGCCCTCTCAGGACCCCTGTCCATTCCTTCACCTGCATAACAGGCATGCTAAAAAGAACATGCTTCCAATAACCCTGGTTTCCGAGGGCTGTTACAAGGCTCAGGACAAAAGGCTTCACAAAAAGGCAATGTTCTATTCCCATTGGTTCTTGGGGGGTCTTTACCTTGGCTGTCAAGCTGGTCATCCTTGCAGTCCACAGTGGAAGATTTGGGATTGTCTCTGTCACAGTTCACTAGCAGGATGGCGCCCTGCCCATGAGGGCCCCAGGTCCAGGTCCTCTGTGGACACCCAGCAGAGATGGGGCACACTTAGGAACCTGTGTATGTCCCTCCAACTCCTGGGAAAGCCCAGCCACCTTGCCCTAGCACCTCGATAGCCTTTTGTGATTTACACATTTTGTTCCCACATCAGGTAATGTTTTGGTCCCAAGAGTGGATTTTTGCCTGCCCCGAAAGTCATAAACAAATTCCACTCATCCATTTAAAAAAAGGAGTCCAAGACAGTAAAATTGATTTCAACAGCTTTTAAAAACTGTTGGATTAGCAAACCAAACTGCACTAAATATTTGTGTCTAGACTCAAATCTAAATAGCTCCTCTTCTGAGAACTCTTAATTACTCCTTCACCAAAGTGTGGGCACTATTCCTAGCAGTTGGTTACTGTCTGCCCAAAGATGAAAGCAAATTGAGCAGCCCCTCCCAGCAGGAATCTAATAGTGATGACGTCTTCTGTTTGTAGGAGAGCATTCTCCCCCGGGGAATGACTGTGTTTTGGGAGGGACCCAAGGATGAATTCCACTCCCAGAGCTGTAATTCTTCCCCCCACTTTTGACTGACCCCACAAAGGGATATTAATTTTTGACAGGTCATATCATCTTAAAGTGCACACCAGCATATGGAGAATTCCCTGGCGGTCCAGTTAGGACTCGGTGCTTTCACTGCAGGGGGCACGGGTTCGATCCCTGGTTGGGGAAATACTATCCGGCAAGGCACACAGTGTGGCCAAAATAATAAATAAATAAAATGCAGTGCACACCAGCACAAAAATGTGCAGGCAGCTTTGGGGTTTCAGGGACACCCTGAGGTTTATCCATGGACCCCAGTTAAGACGATTCATCACCTGCGTACGACATCACCCTATATTTCTGCAACATACATTCCCTCTCCCCACCTGGCTCCTTCCCTCCTCTATCCCCTGCCTCTTTTCTTTATTATTCACCTCATGTGAACCTCTCCCACCAGTAGCTAAAGTCTAGTATAGGGGATTTTTTTTTTTTTTGGCTGCGCTTTGCGCTTGCGGGATCGTATTTCCCCGACCAGGAATCGAACCCGTGCCCCCTGCAGTGAAAGTGTGGAGTCCTAACCATTGGACCGCCATGGAATTCCCCATAGTATAGGGAATTTTTGAGCCAGAGTTGAGACCTGCCTGCAAATTTTCTCTCTGCTGTGCATGAACTGGGTGAGTCTAGTTTCCAGTTTGTGGGACAACACATTCTCTGAACCCACAATCATGAAAATCTAGTTTTGTAGAATAGATGGGACCTATGTAAACCAAAACGGTAATGGTATTCGTGATTTTAATTTTCTTTTTTTTCCTGTTCTTCTTAAATTTGTTTCGTTTACTATTAACAAGGATACATGAGACAGACAGCTGTTCACCTCATCACCACCAGGGGGCGCGCTAGGAGAAGCCAGTGGAGTTACGGGAGCATTTGGGGCGCCGGACAAGGTCGAGCCATACCTGGTCCTTCCTGCCTCCGGTGGACTTCATTTTGCCAGTGCGAGTGAAGTCCGCGCTCAAGGAGATTTCTGAAATCCCGGGGAGAAAGAGGAGAGGGATAGTGAGGGTGCAAGGTGGGAGCACTCAGTCTGGTCCCAGATGGACACTCCTTTCCCCAGGAGACCTATCTGCACAAAGGCTTCTTTCTCACTGGTTCAGAGGAGACACAGGTTCTAAGACACCCCCATGTCTCCCAAGAAGAAGTCTGGCTGCAATTCAGACAGCAGAGCCGGGGCTTCTAACCACACACATTCTCCTCTCATGGAGGACCTGCCACAGCTGTGATGCCAACCAGACCCTGCATGTCTGGCCATCCCCAGGGGTCTCAGAAAGAGCTCCCGGCCACCCCAATGGATGTATGGTACGAAGCCCCTGCACGGACACCTTGCCAGGCTCTCAAAGGCCTCTGGCCCCAACTCCAGCCCCAGTGACTTTGGGGTAGGGGACACAGTGGTTATTCCAGCCCCACCTGGCTCTTCGTTCTGTGTACCGTGACTGCACTGGGGACAAGCCACAGCCCCAACATACCCTGCTCTGTCCAAACGGCATGGCTGGGAAAGCATATGTTCGCTTCTGAATCCTTCCCCTCTCATCAGAGCGCATGACTCTATGGTCATTCCGATGACATTGTGTAGCGACCCCGTGAGCTCACAGAATGAGATTGACCTAGATGACATTTTAAACATATCCATAGCCATGTATCGATGTTGGGCCATAGAGCATAGCGCTTGGTGGCCAGAACTTCCTGGCTCCTTTGCTAACCAGCTGTGGAATCTTGGGCAAGTCCCTTTACCTCTTGTACCTCAGTTTCTTCATCTGTAAAATGTGGTAATATTAGTGCCAATTTCATTGGATTGTTGTAAGGTTTAAATGTAAAGTCTTGGCACCCTGCCTGGCATAGAGTAAGTGCTATATAATGATAACAACAACAATAATAATTATTATTATGAAAATGTGTATTAATGAAATAAATGAATGAAATTCATTAATGAAAAGAAACCTGGAGCTTTCACATGCTGTTCATATATTTAATGTATGTTTAAATAGTAATAATAATATTATGATACTATTGTCCCAGATGAGGTCAAGTTAAAAATGTACTTTATTTAAAGAAGAAGAATAAATAAATACGAGTACAAGCAGATCACTGATGTGGCAAAAATGGTGAAGATGGGATGTAAATAATGGAATTTGGGGAACACTGGTCTATATTATTGCGTAAAACAGTCTCAACGGGCTTCCCTGGTGGCACAGTGGTTGAGAGTCCGCCTGCCGATGCAGGGGACATGGGTTCGTGCCCTGGTCCGGGAAGATCCCACATGCCGCGGAGCGGCTGGGCCCATGGGCCGTGGCCGCTGAGCCTGCACATCCGGAGCCTGTGCTCCGCAACGGGAGAGGCCACAACAGTGAGAGGCCCGCGTACCGCAAAAAACAACAACAACAACAAAAAAAAACAGTCTCATCATCTACTTTTTCTCATAAATATTTGAGGTTTCAAAAAGGTATAGAGACGCGTATGTTGAAAATCCACGTACCACTTCCTAAGCTGAGAAATAAAATATTGAGATGTAATTGAAGCTTCCTGCAAACGCCCTCTCTCCCCAGCTCTATTCTGGGTTCCCTGACTGGGGAAGGAATACTTATGAACTACCAGATGCATGACTGGCTAGAAATTATCCTTTTCTCTGCTCAGTCTACAGTAAGCTTCAGGGTGTAGTTTCTCCTGGAGAGATGCCTTGCATGTGTGTGTGTGTGGAGGGAGAGGGGTGGTGCTCCAAGGTCCCTGGCGTCACTTACCGACCCCGGTGATGTAGAGCAGGACTTCAACTGGAGTCGTCTCGGGTCCATAGTATGAAATCTGAACCTATAGGACAGAAGCCAACCACTAATGATTTCCCTTAGTCATTCAACAAACACTAACTGGCCTGCTATGGGCCAGCTCAGAGCAGGGTGCTGAGGAGACAAGGATCAGGCTCCCAGCCTGTTAGGAACACCCCAGCTGGTGGGAGCGCAAGGGGAGCAAAACACTCAGGTGACTATGATGTACAGAAGAGGGTCCTTTGGGAGACCAGGGAGGCAGCGGCTTCCTCTGCCTGTATGGTGTCAGGAGTTCAGCAGATGGGGATGTGGTGGAAGAGGCATTGGAGGGAGAGTGGCAACACCAACTCCCACTGCCCAAGGTTAAAAATCCAGGAAGAACCCATCTGATTGGCCCAGCCTGGCCAGAGGAGGGCAGAGTGTCAGGAACCACACTTCTAAGCAAGATGACGGAGGGGAGTTCCCCAAAGCAAAACCAAAGAGCTGCCACCAGAAGAAGGGGAGCTCCTGAGGGTCGTACTGAGGTGTCTCGACCTGTACTGCAGATAGTGGGAATCCAGGGGAGTGTCACATCCACTGTCACCTTGCATCTGGACCACAGCATCAGCCTCCTGACTGGTTGCCCTGCCCCCAGTCTGCTGCCTAGATGTAACTGACTCACTACACTGCAGCCAGTGGGTCTTTCTAACATACATATGTGGTCTTGTTACTCATGGATGAAAGGTTGTCATTGGCTTCCTGTTGTCCTAAGAGAATGAGGTCTCTGATGCCAAACTCTCTAATACTGGCTCCCTCTCTCCCTCACCTTCCCTCCTACCTTCCTTTCTTTCCATACAGCTCTTCCTCAGCTTCCCCAACACACATCTCACCCTCTCTTATCCAGAGTGTGCACACAGGCCACATCCCCTGTGTAGAGCTCTCGCTTCTCTTTTCCTCTCTTAAGCAGGTCATTGATACCATCCATCAGCTTGCCACTTCTCCCAGGAAGCTTTCTCTGACTGCACCCTTGCTGACCGGCTTTGATGTCCAAGGTCTGTATTCTTACAGCAGGCAACAACTCTGCCCCAGGAAGTATCCTGCTTGGCCTGTCCTGCTGGGAACAAGAGGTTGTTGTCCCAGATCCCTGTGGGAATCCTGGAGGGTCCTGTTGAGTCCATCTATAGTCAATGCGGCTACAGTGGGTTGAATGGTGATGCCCCAAAAGATACGTCCACGACCTAATCCCTGGATCCTGTGAATGTGACCCTATTTGGAAAAAAAGATCTTTGCAGATGTAATCAAGGATCTTGAAGTGAGATCATCCTGTATTGTCCAGACAGGTCTTAAATTCAATGACAAGTGTCCTTATAAGAGCGAGGCAGAGGGAGATTTGACAGGTTGAGGAGGAGGTAATGGACCACGGAGGCAGAGATTGGAGCGATGTGGCCACAAGTCTAGGAATACCAGCTGCCACCAGAAGCTGGGAGAGACAAAGAACTGATTCTCCCCAGAGCCTGCAGAGGGCTGGGGCTCTGGGTCGACTGAGTGGTTGACCTGTTATGACCTGCTGACCTCCTCCTACACATCCCAGCCCACGGCTGCCACACTCACCTTCCGGTCACCTGTGCTATCGCTGGCAGCTCTCATCTTCAGGCTCACCTCCAGCCCAGGGTCCAGGGGCCACTTGGAGGAACCTGTGAGATTCTTCTTGGCTGGAGGGCGGTGGGCAACATCTACGACCACTCCTGGGGAAGCATTGATGCTAAAGGATGTGCAGTCCTTGGGGGCAGAGCTGTGGAAGAGACAGATGGGGAGGACAGGGGGACATGGTGAGGCAGTGCCTGGCCCACTACTGCTCTCCCCACTGTTCTTCCTTTCCCCAACAGTGTGGACACCAGAAGGCAGCCAGACTGACCCTGACCATGGGAGTAAGTACTGGTAGGTTGTCAGGAGGTAGTGAGAAACAGAAAGAAAATCCCCTGACCTGGAGAGGTTACGCTTGAACTAGGAAAAGACACACACACACAGATGTATGCATAGAGTGATGTGTGTACCCGAGGTTTATATTACACAAACACGCACACACAGTGTTGTGCATATATGAAGAATCGCACGAACAGTACAAACAGGACCCTGAAGGACCTTCCCTTACAAAACAGCTGGATCATGGTTAGAATATACTTTTGTATTTATTTATTTATTTATTTTTGGCTGTGTTGGGTCTTCATTTCTGTGCGAGGGCTTTCTCTAGTTGCGACAAGCGGGGTCCACTCTTCATTGCGGTGCGTGGGCCTCTCACTATTGTGGCCTCTCGTTGGGGAGCACAGGCTCCAGACGTGCAGACTCAGTAGGTGTGGCTCACGGGCCTAGTTGCTCCGCGGCATGTGGGATCCTCCCAGGCCAGGGCTCGAACCCGTGTCCCCTGCATTGGCAGGCAGATTCTCAACCACTGTGCCACCAGGGAAGCCCTAGAATATACTGTTCAAAGCATTGCTGAGATGTGAAAAGTAAGGGAAATTGCCAAGAATTCCCTTCTCTGTATACACACACACATACACACACACAGACACACAGACACACACACAGACACACACAGACACACACACACAGACACACACAGACACACACACATACACACACAGACACACGCACAGACACACACAGACACACACACAGACACACACACAGACACACACACACACACATCTCACTGTGGTTAAGAATACCAAAGACATGGGGCTTCCCTGGTGGCGCAGTGGTTAAGAGTCTGCCTGTTGATGCAGGGGACACGGGTTCGTGCCCCGGTCCGGGAGGATCCCACATGCCGTGGAGCGGCTAGGCCCGTGAGCCATGCCCGCTGAGCCTGCGCGTCCGGAGCCTGTGCTCCTCAATGGGAGAGGCCACAGCAGTGAGAGGCCTGCGTACCGCATTAAAAAAAAAAAAAAAAAAGAATACCAAAGACAAACAGATCTTAAAGGTATCCAGAAAGAAGAAAAGTCAGGTCACCTATAAAAGAATAATAATTATCAATAGATTGAAAGTAGACTTCACAACAGCAGTAATGAAATCCAGAAGAGAGTTGAATAATATCTTCAAAGTATCTTGAAAACATAACTATTAATGTAGACTTGTGTACATAGAAAATTATATTTTAATAAAAACATTTTCAGATGAAGAAAAACTGATGTTTTAAAACCAACACACTTTCACTAAAGCAACTTCTAAAGACATTCTTTAAGAAGAAGATACCTAATGTCAGAATCATCTGGATTCAATACAAATGGTGAACAAATAACATGGTAAATATTTTCGTAAATCTAAAAAATATTGTCTGTATAAAAAAAAGTTTATAAAAATATCAAAATTGTGAGATTAAAAAAAAGAGCAGAATGTAAACTGGGAGAGGTAATGAGAGTTAAAATGGTATGAGGTCTTCAACTGAAGAGAGAATTAAGATAGTGTTGAATTCTAGAAATGTAAAAGTATTCACCAAAAGAATAGAAATGGAGTTTATAAATTTCTATACATGGAGAAAATGCAATAATTTTTTAAAAGAATGAATAATTCCATTCAAAACGGCGATTACAGAGAAAAAGGCAACATAGAAAAAAATAGACAACCAAAAACTAAAAAGCAAATGGTAAAAGCAAACTAAAATATATAAATGATCAAAATAAATATAAATAATGTTACTAGTTAAAAGAGAGTTTGGGACTAGATAAAGAAATAAAATCCAGCTCCATGCTATTTATAAGAGGTGAACCTAAAATGCAAGGATCCAGGAAAGATGAAGTTTTAAAAAAAAAGGAAAAAAGATACATTAAGCCAATATTAGTCAGGAGAGAGCTGGGATGGATATATTAATGTCAGACAAAATTAATTTTTAGGCAAAAACCACACTATTAGCATATAATTTACATTAGGAAGAAATACTGTAAAATACCTAGGATAAACCTAACAAAAGATGTGTAAGGTTTTTATGGAGAAAAATGATCAAACCTTATTGAAATCCATTAGAGAAGACCCAAATTAGAAGAAAGAAATACCATGAACATGGTTAGGAAGGCCTAATATCATCATGGTATGAATTCTCTCCAAATAGATTCATATGGTCAGAGAAATTCCAGGGTTTTACTTGAACTTGACAAGTTGATTCCAAGGTTTACTTGGAAAACCAAGGGGCTAAGATAGTCAAAGTACCTTGTAAGAAAAAGAAGCAAAAGGTGAGGGACTTGCTCTACCACGTATGACTTACTGTAAAGTCATGGATTGCATTGTAATGGCTTAGGTAAAGAAAATGACAGATGCAACTTAAGAGAGATTCTCCTTGATCTATGACAGAGGTGGTCTTGCAAATAACTGGAGAAAGTGAAGATTGTGTAATAAATGGTGCTGGGACAATTGCTTATCCATATGGAAAATGAATACATTGAATAAATAATTAAATTGATCCCATCCTCACATCATATACTAAAGACTTAAGAAAGACAGAATTTTGCATCTTTTTTTTAAAAAAATAGCTCATTTTCTAGAGAAGTTTTAGGTTCACAGCAAAATTGAGAGGAAGTTACAGAGATTTCCATATATCTCCTGCCCCAACTGCTGTATAGCCTCCCCTATTATCAACGTCTTCCCCCAGAGTGGTACATTCATTAGAATTGATGACCCTACATTGACACATAATTATCACCCAAAGTCCACAGTCTACATTAGGGTTCCCTCTTGGTGTTTTACATTCTGTGGATTTGGACAAATGTGTAATGACATATATCCACCATTATAGTACCATATCAAGTAGTTTCACTGCCATAAAAATCCTCTGTGCCGCATCTAAAGATGAGTTGGCTGTATCTATGCACGGTTTCTGGTCTCTATTCTATTCCATGTTTCATTTGTCTATTCCTTTGCTAATACCACATTGTCTTGATTACTGTAGCTTTACAGTTAGGTCTTTTTCTAAAAATAATTTTTATTCGGGTATAGTTGATTTACTTTACAGTAAGTCTTGAAGTCAGGTAGTGTCGGTCCTCCAACTTTGTTCTTCTTCAATATTCTGTTGGCTATTCTGGGGTTTTTTGTTTGTTTTGTTTTGTTTTCTTTGTTTTGTGTCTCCATATAAACTTTAGAATCAGTTTGTTGATATCCACAAAATAACTTGATGGGATTTTGACTGGGATTGCCCTGAATCTACAATCAAGTTGGGAAGAACTGACAATATTGAGTTTTCCTACCCGTGAGCATGAAATAGCTCTCCATTTTTTTACTTCTTCTTTAATATCTTTCATCAGCGTTTTGAAGTTTCTCTTGTACAGACTTTATACATATTTTGTTAGATTTATACCTAAGTATTTAATTTGGGAGGGGTCAAATGTAAATGGCATTGTGTTTTTAATTTCAAATTCCATTTGTTCATTGTTGGTATACAGGAAAGCAATTGACTGGGTCCTGCAACATTGCTATAGTTGCTTATTAGTTCCAGAAGTTTTTTTGTCAGTTCTTTGAGTTTTTCTACATAGATCATCATGTCATAGGTGAACAAAAAAAGTTTATTTCTTCTCAGTAGGTATCCCTTTTATTTCCTTTTCTAGTCTTAACCATTAGCTAGGACTTTCCATATTGTGTTGAAAAACAGTGGGGAGAGGGAACACATTTGCCTTGTTCGTGACTTTAGTGGAAAACTTCAAGCTTCTCACCATTAAGTGTGATGTGAGCTGTAAGTCTTTTGTAGATATTCTTTTTTTTTTTTTTTTTTTTTGGTGGTACACGGGCCTCTCACTGCTGTGGCCTCTCCCGTTGCGGAGCACAGGCTCAGCGGCCATGGCTCACTCAGCGGGTCCAGCCGCTCCGCAGCATGTAGGATCTTCCCGGACCGGGGCACGAACCCGCGTCCCCTGCATCGGCAGGAGGACTCTCAACCACTGCGCCACCAGGGAAGCCCTTGTAGATATTCTTTATCAAGTTGAAGAAGATCTCCTCTATGCTTAGTTTATTGAGACTTTTTGTCATGAATGAGCATTTGTATCTTTCAAAAGTTGTTGGAGACATCTTAATGCCCGTAATTAAATAAGACACAAAATCCATAAACAAGAAAGAAAAGATTGATAAATTCAACTAGATGAAAATAAATAACTTCTGTTCATCAAAAGACTCTATACAGTGAAAAAGCAAGCCTAATCTGAGAAGAAGATATTCACAGCATAAAACCTACAAAGCCTTAGCATCCCTAATATTTAAAGAGCTTAGGCTACTCCACATGAAAAAGACAAACAACTCAGTAGAAAAAAAAGCCCAGGGCAAAAGATGCAAACAGGCCTTCACAGAAATTGAAACCCAAGTGGATGATAAACATCTAAAGAGGAGCTCCACCTCACTAATAAGTAAGGAAATGAAATATTAAAGCCTTGAGACAGGGTTTTACACCTATTTGATTGGTAAAACAACAACATCGTAGACTATATGGTTCAACGGCAACTTTAACACACCGCTCATGGGAGTGTCGAGTTAAGCATTTCGTAAAAGAACTTGCTGTTATCTTGTAAAGTCAAACATTAGCCCACCCCAAACCCAGCAATTCCACTCTTGGAGAATCCTTTGCACACGTACACCAGGAGACACGTTCAAGGATGTTCAGAGCAGCCCTTTCTGTGACAGCGAATGACCCACAGGCAGTGAAATCCTCACAGACAGAAGGGCTGGTAAATTGGGGCAGATTCAAACCATAGTGGAAACAACTTAGAGAGGCCGCCCTCACTCCACAATGTCACAGGACATGGATTTTATGATTACACTTTTCATTTTTATTTTTGTAATAAAGTTCTTTGTCTCCATATCAAAAGCTGTAGGTATCCCTTATAGAGAATTAGGGAAATACGGGAAAAGTACATGGCAGGCAGGCTTCTGAGATGTCTCCAATGATCCCCACCTCTGGTGTTCATGCCCTTGTGTAACTCCCTCCCCTTGAGTGTAGGAAGTCTCCCCAGAGACTTCCTTTCAACCAATGGAAAATGGCAAAAGTGATGGGCTGTTACAAAAGACCTCTTCGCCCACCTCTTTTTCTCTCTCTCTCCTCTCTCTCTCTCTCTCTCCTCTCTCTCTCTCTCTCTCTCTCTCTCTTTCTCCTCTCTCTCTCTCCTCTCTCTCTCTCTCTCTCCTCTCTCTCTCTCTCTCTCTCTCTTTCTCCTCTCTCTCTCTCTCTCCTCTCTCTCTCTCTCTCTCTCCTCTCTCTCTCTCTCTCTCTCTCCCTCCTCTCTCTCTCTCTCTCTCTCTCTCTCTCACCTTCGCTCACCTTGATGAAGCCAGCTGCCATGCTGTGAGCTATGGAGAGGCCCACATGGCAGGGAACTGGGGGAGGCTTCCTGCCAGCCACGTGAAGGGAACTGAGGCCCTCAGTCCACAAGCCCACGAGGAGCACAATTCTGCAAGAGCCACATGACTGAGCTTGGACGCAGGGCTGCCCTGGTCAAGCCTCAACGTGACTTTAGTCCCGCTGACACCTTGACTGCAGTCTTTGAGCCCCCAGGGCAGAGAGGGCCCAACTAAGCCACACTGGATCCTGACCCACAGAAACTGTGAGATCATAAACGCTATTGTTTTGAGCCAGCACGTTTTGGGGCAACTTGTTACGTGGTGATAGATAACCAATACAGGATCAGTCCTTGACAAAGACACCATTCCACTTCTGCTAAACTCTAAGAGCAGGTGTCCCTGTGTGCTCCCTGGTGCAGGCACTGGCTTTCCTACCTGCCCCCAACTGCTCCCAACACAATAGTGGCCGGGTAGCAGGATGGCTGGGTCGTCGTCCCTGGGAGGCACTGACTGTCTGGGTCAGGGAGGCAGCCAGGGTCAATGTGGACGAAGTATACAAACTATGCCTGCCACCACATCGAATAGTCCAGGGGCCAGTCTGTCTATACCAGCTGGCTACGGCACGTGCCTGTGGATGTGGTGTCTGCAGCCGGCTGGGGCTCTTTGTGATCAGACACTTGCCTGCAGACTAGCAGGGACGCAGGGGCTCAGCTGCCCATGGGAAACCTCTCCCAGGCCAGCCCGTGAACAGCAGGCAGCCTCAAAGGGCTGGAGAGTGGCGATGGGCTTGGGCCACTTCTGACAGGCTGTGTGACCTTGGCCTAGGCACTGACCCTCTCTGGTCTCAGTTTCTTTCTCTGTAAAATGGGCATAATGTTTACTCCGATGATGCTTTCTACGATGCTGTGCAGATTGAAGGGCCCATGTGTGGTGCTCGCCCCTCTTCAGTAGCTAGGTAATGATACCAGAAATGAAGGGACATGATGGTAACAGTAATAATAAGGAATGCGTGGCCCTTGCTGGAGGACAGTTCACGTCCAAGGGATGGTACAGCAGAACCAGTGCCCCTCTGCTCAAGTGCCTCAGTTGACCCTACACCTTCCTCACCCTGGTTTCTCTGCCAAAGCCCGGAGGCGCCTTCTCTGCTCCATGCGCAGCTGTTTGCCTTTAGGCTCATAAAGCCGGGGTGGGAAGCCAGGCGTCCCCAGCCGCCCAGGTGCCGTGGCAGGAGGATGGGGATGGGAGAGGGACACGCCATGTGTCTGTTACAACAGGAGAACGAGCAAGCGGCTCAAAGAACAAGGGGGAGACAGAGACAGTGGCGGACAAAGCGGGACGCAGGACCTGCCTGCGGGGCGGTTCCCCTCGGCTCGCTCCGCTTGGCATGGCTTCCTCTCCAGAACCGAGAGGAGGGCGTGGACACATGGGTCTGCCACCTGCTGGGGCTCTACAGCCATCCCATCCTTTCTGCCAGATGGAAAGCCAAGGCTCAGAGAGGTGAGGCCCTGCTGGGAAGTGGCACCACTGGGATTTGATTTAGGATGTTTTCCAGACCCTCTCAGGTCCTAAACAAGGGACTTTCATAAACACACAAGGGTTTTTACTGTGTTGGGGGCTGGGGGACCCGTGTGTGCTATTATAAGATAACCCAGAGCTGAATCTTCTAGTCACTTCCAATAGCCTCCATAGAGGCAGCACCAAGAACTTGAGCCCCAGACAAATGACATCATTCCTTCAGCTCCTGCATCTAACATTTCCTTACAACGACCCCCAGATGGGCAGCAGCGTCTGCAACACTGTCACGTTCAACAACACATGCAATCCTTACGGAAAAGGGGGACCACTCTGCCAGACTCTCGGCAGGCATTGTATAATTTAATCCTCACTGCAACTCAGCAGGGTGGGTGTTAATTTCCCCATTTTACAGATGAGTAAACTGAGGCTCAGAGACACTAACAATCTTGCCCTGCTCCCCACTGTCACACTGAGTGGTTTCCTGTTGAGAAGGAGGCGCCAGAGGAAAAGGAGTACCCCAGCGATTGCAGCTCCAGAATGCCCACGGTCCTCCGTGGTTGCCACCTCCTGGAACCCACCCCCCACCCCTTCTGGATCTCTCAAGCCCTCTGGAAGCTCTGGAAGCTCTACCAGCCAGGCAGCAGTGCCTAGCAAGGCCAGACCCACAGCACTGGGAGGCAGCGTGTGCTGGGGAAGCAGGGGCAGTTTGGGGGTCAGACAGCCCTGGGTTCAAATCTCCTGGCTTGGACACCTTTAATTTGGGTGACCTTGGATAGGTGTTTTCACCTCTTGAGGCCTCAGTTTACTCCTCTCTAAAATGGGCATGCCGATAGTGTTTACCTTGCAGAACTTCTGTGAGGATTAGAAACCAGGAACAGAAGGGCCCGGCACGTGGTAGCTGGAGTCAAGATCCCTCCCTGACTCCAGCTGCAAGCATCACAGAAAGCCCTCGACAGGTTTCAGTATTCATCTCAGGCAGCGGAATTTTGTTTGAATATAATCAGTGTATTTCCCATTGCAGACAAAGTACCTTCCAAACTCAGAATGAAAATCATAAGCAGAGCTTGTCAGAGCAGCTCTGGAAAGGCACCCATAGCCTGTGGTCTGTTCCTCTACAACCTTGTCTTTCTAAGCCCTGGGACCTCTGAACCCAGCTGCAGGGACACAGCTTGAGCAAAGGTACGGAAGCTTGTGCTGGGGGGGGGGGGTCAAGGAGGCAGTGCTGGGGGGGGTGCCAAGCCCATCTGTGTTTTTGGAAGGAAATTCAGGCCGAGTGAGGGTGGTGGCTGCTTAGGACGTGGTGCTGGCAGGGAGCTGCTGTGAAGGGCAGGCAAAAAGTGACAGGAAGGGCTGGTCCAGGGATGGAGCAGCAGAGAGGAGGGTCCCAGAGCCAGGCTGCCTGGGTTTCAATCCTGGCTCCCTTACTAACTAGCTGTGTGGCTTCAGTGGGTTACTCAACTTCTCAGAGCCTCAGCTTTCCCTTCTGCAAAATGGGAATTACAGCACTGCCTACCTCCTAAGGGGGCTGAATGAGCTGTGTGTACCAAGTGTGATGTGAATATCAGCCATTATTGTGTGAGAAACCACACATCACAAGGGCGCTTGAATACAGGACTCAATGCCTCACTGATGGAAGGGCTGTCTCCTGGGAGTCGGGTGGCCTCCGGTGACCGTCCGCCTCTTCTTCCTCTACTCCTCACCCTCTCAGTCTCTGCTGTTCTCCTACTGCTGGCTGGGGGCTGGAAGCGAGCGACACTTCCAAGGAAATGTGCCAGACACTCCTGTGGGCACCATTCTAGGACAACAGATGCTCAGCCTGGAGCATCTGTTCAGAGGGAGGAAGCCAGGGGCTGCCACTACTATTACTGACAACAGCAATGACCCCAACCACGCCCACCAAGAGCGTTCCTAGACCATCTTGTTTAGCCAGAGCCTGGCACAGGGCTTGGACATAATAGGTATTCAATCGGTATTTGTTGAATGAATGAATTAATGGATGAACGAATGAACAACTACCAGGGGTAGGCCCAGCACTGTGCTAAGTACTTAACAAACATTTTTATGGTTTTCACATTTAATCCCTACAAGTACCCTACGAAGTGGGTATAATCCCCATTTCACAGATGAGGAAACTGAGGCTCAGTTGCCCAAGGCAGCCCAGCTAGCCAATAGCAGGGCCTGGTCTCCTCCTCGGCCTCTCCATGCCACAGCCTGTCTCATCACACCCACGCTATTACCCACCCACGGAGGGAGGCTTGGCCGAGAGGTGTAGGGCAACAAACTGCAGGGGGATCCAGGTCTCGGCTGTGAAGTCCAGGGTCCAGCCTTGCTTCCAGGGCACACTTGCTGTGTGACCTTAGGTAAGTCACAGACCCTCTCTGAGCTCCCATTGCCTCAATGGTGAAAGGATATGGTCCTGTTTGCCCTATAATAATGCATTTGTGGTGAGGCCCTGGGGAAAACCCACTTGTTCATGGCAATGAACTCACTGCCTTGAGTCCACGCACATCCAAGGGCCACTCAGGTCTTAGCTCTCTAGCTTCTCCCCTGCCGGTGGCTGCAGAGGCTGGAGCCTGAAGCTTGAGGCAAACACACGTCTTGTGTCAGCAGAACCTGCTCATCCAGCATCACCAGACCTGCCCCCCAACCCCAGAATGTCCCCTGCTCACCCGTAGACATCCAGCTGAGGCTCGGTGCCCAGCACACACACGGCATAGGTGGGCTGCTCTGGGGCCACTGGATCACTGTCCCCTGGGCCATCATCTGGCCAGCTCGTCCCTCCGGCTGTAGAAAGCCCCAGGGCTGGTTCATTCACAGCGCCCAGGGCCCAGCGGAGGCCATGAGTCAGCACCCGTGGTTTGTGGCCCAGCCCCTCCCCACTCAGGTCCCCGGCATGTCTTCTCAGCCCCTCCTCTGCCCTGGAGCTTCCCCCCTCAGACAGGGACCCTGTTTGGTGTTGATGCCAGAATCAGTGGCAGCCTGGATCGTTAGTTTCCTGGGAGGAGCCGAGGGATCAGGAAGCCTGGGGGCAGGAGTGCAATTCTGAGGCCTCATGCCCACTGCCCCATCCCTGCCTGGGACCATGAACTCCTGAATTCATCCAGCCTTGCTTCACTGTGCCAAACAGGGTATCAGAGAGGAGAAGGCAAGAAAAGTGGGGAGGCTGGGAGATTTTAGGCACAAGGTCACAGACCGGGCTACACATTCAAAGACTGATCTGGCTTGGGCCAGGTCTCCCCAGGCTGGGTCACCCACGTGACATCCCACCCTTCTGTATTTTCTGTGTGCCAGGCACCTTTCTCTGGCCATCTTGTGGAATAACTCACTAAGGCAAGCCTGTGAGGTAGGTACTATTATAATTCCCTCAGTTCATTCTCTCAGCATCTCTCTGAGGTCAGTACAATTATTATCCCCAATTTCCAGAAGAAGAAACTGAGGCACAGAGAGGTTACACATCTAGAAAGCGGTAGAGCCAGGATTTGAACCAGAGGCATCCTGCTCTTGGGGGTATGAGATGTATCAGCTGCCTGTCCACGTGACACGAGCTTTTCAGACTTTAACACATCTACTTCTTACGGCAGTACAAGGTCTGTATGGGCTTGTTATTACTACCCATTTCACAGAAGGGAAAACAGAGGCGCAGAGAAGAAAGGTGATGGGCCCAAGGCACCATAGCTAGTATGTGGCAGAGCTTGAAGCCAGAGTTCCCTGCACACATGGGAACGCTCACTCAGCCACAGAGCCGTGGGTGTGGGCCACTGGTGCTAGGCTCTGCCTGCTTGTCGGGTGATGGGTGAGGGGTTGGAGGGACAAGTCCCAGAGGGAACACCCAGAGGAGGCGCGCACAGGGATCTGGAGTGAACAGAGTGTGTCTTGGGGGTTGGAGATTGCGTGTGTGTTTTTTGTTTTCTCTGGCTTTGAAACAAGGCATTTGCCTCGTTAATTAAGAGCCGGGCTGTGGGATTAGACGGGCCTGAGTTCCAATCCTGCTTCATACCAACGTCCCCATGAAGTGGGTCCTATCACAATGCCCACATTATAGTGAGGCCACTGAGGCTTCAAAACATGAATTGGGGGTGGGGAGACACAATCCAGTCCATAGCACTGCTGGGCGTGAAGGCTGTTTACAGATCTGTATCATAAACCACTCTGTGATGCATTCGTTGTGCCCGTGTCTGTGGTTATTGGCAGGGACTTTGTGGCTTTACCTTTGTCTCTCTTTATTCTCTTGCAGAGCATTTGGTTCTTTTCCTGAAATTTGCCACAGCTTGTCATCGTGTGTGTGTGTGTGTGTGTGTGTGTGTGTGTTTAAGTGTCTGTGCCCCAACTAGGCATGAGAGCAGGGCCTTTGCCAGTTTCAGCTGCACCCTCAGTGCCTAGAACAGCTCCTGACTTGTAGTAGGTGCTCACTAAACCCTTGTGGCTGAAGACCATGGTGTTCTCCAGCACCCAGCACCCAGCCCAGCACTTGACCCACGGTGGGACCCCTGAGGGCAGTTTCCTGTGAGGATCCCTGAGAACCTGGCCTGGTCCTGGCCTGGCCGTTACCCTCACAGAAGACATTACCCTTTCAGAGCCTGAAGGGGGCTTTGGGGTTTGGGAAGCAAATCCTTCTGCACATGAGGGCATCTGGCTCAGAATCCAGGCCAGAAACCCCAGAGGAAGGGGCCCTCTCTTTCTGCTGAAAGGCAGAAACACCAGCCCAGCTGCTCGCCAGGAGGAAGCCAGCTTGTGCTGAGGGTTGCCTGATGCTCCTGGGCGTTTGGGGCCAGGTCACTGGGCACCTGAACTGATGCCCCAGTGACCAGCCTGGCTGTCCTCCTCCAGGTGAATGTGATGACATCATTCTGGGCAAAGGAACTGGCATCAGGGATCGTTCCCAGCGGCTGCAGGACTGAGTATGCTGCAAATTTGTGCTTGGAGGAGATGGCCGGGCCATTCCTTGAGTGTTCTTCATTCATAGATAACGCTCAGATTCATTTATTTAGCTCTTCACCCAACAAATATTCATCCAATGCCTCTCAAGTCCATGGCTCTCTCTTAGAGGCTAATTAGGCTTTTTCTAAAACAGATTTACAAGGACTAAGGTGATAACAGAGACTCCCATCTATTAGACACCCACCACGTGCCACACTTGCCAGCAGGTCCTTGGGCTCTATTCTTTCTTTCTTTCTTTTTTAATATTTATTTACTTATTTATGTGGTTGCACCAGGTCTTTTTTTTTAAAACCGTTTTTATTGCATACATTTGTATACTATTTTTTTAAATTTAATTAATTAATTAATTAATTTATGGCTGCATTGGGTCTTCATTGCTGCATGCGGGCTTTCTCTAGTTGCGGTGAGAGGGCGCTACTCTTCATTGCAGTGCGCAGGCTTCTCATTGTGGCGGCTTCTTGTGTTGTGGATCACGGGCTCTAGGCACGCAGGCTTCAGTAGTTGTGGCACGCGGGCTCAGTAGTTGTGGTGCACGGGCTTAGTTGCTTCGTGGCATGTGGGATCTTCCTGGACCAGGGATTGAACCTGTGTCCCCTGCATTGGCAGGAAGATTCTTTTTTTTTTTCATTTTTTTTTTTAACATCTTTATTGGGGTATAATTGCTTTACAATGGTGTGTTAGTTTCTGCTGTATAACAAAGTGAATCAGTTATACATATACATATGTTCCCATATCTCTTCCCTCTTGGGTCTCCCTCCCTCCCACCCTCCCTATCCCAGCCCTCCAGGCGGTCACAAAGCACCGAGCTGATCCCCCTGTGCTATGCGGCTGCTTCCCACTGACTATCTACCTTACGTTTGTTAGTGTATATATGTCCATGCCTCTCTCTCGCCCTGTCACAGCTCACCCTTCCCCCTGACAGGAAGATTCTTAACCACTGTGCCACCAGGGAAGTGCCTGCACCAGGCCTTAGTTGTGGCATGTGGGCTCCTTAGTTGTGGCATGTGAACTTTTAGTTGTGGTGTGCATGTGGGATCTAGTTCCCTGATCAGGGATCAAACCCAGTGCCCCTGCATTGGGAGCATGGAGTCTTAACCGCTGCACCATCAGGAAGTCTCTGGGCTGTATTACTTCTAATTCTCACCATAAACCAGTTGGCGGGCTTATAGTCTCATTTCTGCAGAGGCAGGAAGCACCGTGCTCAAGGCCACATGGCTTCTAAGTGGGTTTCAAACCCAGGTTTGTCCAACTTGCTCTGCTTTCTGGTGTGGCCCTTACCTGTGCCACGATGCTGACATGCATCATCTCTAATCCTCACAGCAAAATTTGTCTGAATTATACTCTCCCCATTTTCCAGATGAGGAAACTGAGTCTTGCAGGGGTTAGGTAACTTGCCCACGGTTGCACAGACAGGAAGTGGTGACATTGGGATTGAACTTTACCCCTTGTCCCACTCCATGCAATGTGCAGCTGCCTCCTGGTCAGGTCCCTTGGCCAATGAGCTCTGAAGTCCCTTTGAGCACAAAGAACCCCAGCCTCTCCATAACTTCAAGTAGAAAATTGGGAGTGTATCTACATCATCCAGACTGGCCCAAATTGGCAAGTCTCCCCTTCTTACTAAGGTGTTCATCTAAGAGCCCTGTGTCTGCACTTTCTTCTCTTTCTGCTCCCACAGCCCTGCCCCGCCCCCAGCACCTCTCCCTGCCCTCCTTCATATAACCCATCCAGGCTCTGGGAGGATTTGGGCGCACAAGAGCAGCATCTGACTCTAAGATGTGCCAAGCCCTGCCCTGCACTGCTTTTATTGGACCCACTCATGTGAACCCCACAACAACGTGATAAAGGGAAGACCTGTTAGTCATTGACAGTGAACATTACTTCAGGGGCAGAGACAGGAGGTGGATTACAGTTCTGTCTGCATTGAAAGCCTGTGACCTTCCACTATGCCATCTTTGAGAAGGGGAAGGGGACCTAGCAAGAGGAAGGTCAATGCCCCTGCATTCCTTTTCTGGAGCTGGCTCCTACCCTATCTTTGACCCCAGGTGCCCACTTTCCTTTTCTAGCATCCAGGAATTCTCCTGGGGAAAATGACCATGAGAATGTCAGCACCACAAAAGCAGGAACTTTCCTTTTTTCATTGCTATACCCTTAGTGCTTAGAATAGTGTCTGGCTCAGAGTAGGTGTACAAGAAATATTGTATTTTATTAAATAGAAAACACCATTTATTTTAAGATACATCCTTGCTCCATCACAATTTGTTGAAAAGACTATCCTTCCTCCATTGAATTGCTTTTGCAACTTTGTCAGAGAATCAGTTGGCCATACTTGTGTGGGTTGTTTCTGTGTCCTCTATTTCATTTACTTGATCTATGTGTCTATCCACCAACCAAACACAGTTTTGACTACTAAAGCTGTATCTTGAAATTGGGTAGACTAATTGCTCTCACTTTATTCTTCTTTTTCAAAAATGTTTTAGCTATTATAGTTCCTTCATAATTTCATATAGTTTTAGAGTAATATTACCTATATCTACAAAAAAATCTTTCTGGGATTCTGATAGTAATTGCATTAAATTTCTATACCAGTTTGAGGAGGATTGACATTTTACTATGTTGAGTTTTCCAATCCATGAACATGGTATGGCTCTCCATTTATTTAGATCTTCTTTCATCAGCCTTTTGTAGCTTTTAGCATACAAGTCTTGTACATTTACACCTAAGTATTTCATTTTCGGGGAACGATTGTAAATGGTATTGTAGTCTTAATTTTGTCCACCTGTTCATTGCTAGTATATCAAAATTCAATTGATTTTTAGGTATTAATCTTGTATCCCATGACTTTGCTAAACTCACTTATTAGTTCTGAGAGTTTTTCAGTAGATTCCTTGGGATTTTCTATGTAAATAATCATATCTTCTGCAAATAGAGGCAGTTTTATTTCTTCCTTCCTCACTTGTATGTCTTTTATTTCTTTTCTTGGTTTATCACACTTGCTAGAACTTTCAGTACTAAGTTGAATCACAGTGGCAAGAACGGTCATCTTGTTTCATTCTCAGTCTTGTGAGGAAAGTGTTCAGGCTTTCACCATTAGGTATGTTGTTAACTGTAGATTTTTTGTATATGCCCTTCATCAGGTGAGGAAGTTCCTCTCTATTCCTAATCTGCAAAGAGTTTTAATCATGAATGACTATTGGATTTTTCAAATGCTCTTTCTTCATCCAGTGATATGATTTTTCTTCTTTAGCCTATTAAAATGGTGGGTTACACTACTTATTGTCGAACAGAACACCAGACACAAGCAACCAATGCTGGGGGAAGACTCCAACTACTTGAAGGATAGCAAGATCATCACAATGTCAGGCACCAGGAAGAGAAGTCCAAACACTTCTGCCCACTGCACCTCGGTATCAAAGTTGTCATGGAAACACAACCCAGTCAAGCACTGGATGGAAATGCTTTTACTCACATAGAGAAGAGAGAGCGGGATCAGCTGCAATAGTGTTCATCAGTCCCTCATGGTTAGCAGGTGCCCCTGGCAGCCATGGCAGGGCAACTGGCCTGAGTGCACCCCTCTTGTGCCTCAGGAGAAGAACACCTCCCCCTCCCTCAAGGAGTCTGAAATACTGAAAGCTGAGGGTGCGCCTCAGAGCCATTGGGTACATGTTTTAACAGAACGCTCATTGAGCCTAAAATAGGGGAAATATTCCTGAGCAAGGTGACAAGCCTGGCACAGGCTCTGTGCTCTCATTATCTCTTAGTAAGGAAGTATTCCAGGCCCAGGGCCTCTTCTTACGTGGTCTAAGGGGAGCCTAAAGACTGTGCACATGAGGCTGCCTGTACCAACAGTCTCGAATGTTATAACAGCCTTGCATCCTTGAAATAAACCTCACTTGGTCAAAATATGTAATTCTTTTTATATATTGCTGAATTCTATTTGCTAATATGTTGTTAAGAATTTATGTCTATATTTACAAGTGATATTGGTCTGTAGTTTGGGATTCTTTTGTATTGTTTTTTGTCTGGTTTTGGTATCAGGGTAATACTTGCCTCTTTAAATGAGTTGGGAAATATTCCCACCTCTTCTATTTTTCTGGAAGAGACTATGTAGAATTGGTGTTATTTCATCTTTATATGTTTAGTAGAATTCTCCAGCAAACCATTTGGGCCAAGATGTTTCTTTTTGGGGAGTTTTAAAATTATGAATTCAACTTCCTTAATAGGTGTAAGGATATTCAAATTTTCTGTTTCATATTGCGTAAACTGTATTCATTTGTGCTTTTCAAGAAATTTGTCCATTTCGTCTAAGTTGTCAAATGTATGTGTGTAGAATGGTTTGTAGTATCCTCTTATCATACTTTGGTTTTCTTCAGGGCCTGTATCACTATCTCTATTACATTCCTGATATTGGTAATTTGTGTCTTTTCTCTTTTTTAATTTGTCAATTCTTGCTAGACGTTCGACAATTTTATTGATCTTTTCAAATAACCAGATTTTTTCATTGATTTTCTCTATTACTTTTGTTTTCAATTTCATTAATTTCTGTTTTCATCTTATTTCCTTCCTTCTGCTTGTTTGAGTGTCTTTTGCTATTCTGCATCTAGTTACTTGAGAAGGGAGCTTAGAATGTTGACTTGTGATTTTCCCTCTTTTCTAGTGTAAGCATTTAGTACTATAAATTTCCCTCTCAACTCTGCTGAGCATCACCTATTTTGATATGTTGTCTTTTCATTTTCACTCAGTTCAGTGTATTTTTAAATTTCCCTTGAGATTTTCTCCTTGACCCATTGATTGTTTGGAAGTTCATTGTTTAGTTTCCAAGTGGAGTTTCCTGTTACTTCTCTGTCATTGTTTTCTAGTTTGATTCCACTGTGTCAGAGAACACACTCTGTATGATTTCAATTCTTTTAAATGTGTTAAGGTTGCTTTATGACCCAGGATATGATCTATTTGGTGTAAGTTCTGTAGGTACTTGGAAAGAATATTTATTCTGAAGTTCTTGGGTAGAGTGTTCTATGAATGTCACCTCAATTCTGTTAGTTATGGAGTTTTTTTAGGTCTTCTACATCCTTGTCATCTAATTGTTCTCTCCATTGTTGAGAGAGGAGGGTTGAAGTCTCCAATTATTATTGTGAATTTGTCTGTTTTTCCTTTCAGTTCTATCAGCTCTTCACACATTTTGCAGCTCTTTCGTTTGGTGCATACACGTTTAGGATTGCTATGCCTTGTGGTGGACTGAAACTTTTAGCATTATCTTATGTCCCTCTCAGTCTCCTGTAAATATTTTGCTCTGAAGTCTACATTATCTGATATTAATAAAGCTATTCCTGCTTTCTTTTGGTTAGTATTTGCATGGTATATCTTTTTTCATTCTTTCACTTTAAACCTACTTATTTCTTTATGTTTGAAGTAAGTTTTTTGTAGACAGCATATAGTTTTAAAATTCATTCTGCTAATCTCTGTCTTTTTATTGGTGCATTTAGACAAATTATATTTAATGTAATTATTGATATATTAGAGCTTAAATTTGTCATTTTATTATTTGTTTGTTTCTGTTTTCTTTTTCCTGCCTTCTTGAGGGTTACCTGAATATTTTTGCGGATTTCATTTTGATTTATCTACAGTAGACTTAAGTATATCTCTTGTAGTGGAGGATGATGGTGGGAATTCTGACCTCAGCTGATACCATCCTGGCTGGAAGGCATAAGGATACCTTGTTATTACTCTCCATACGGTCTCCACTAGCACTGTGTGTGTAAATGGGTAACCTCATTGCCACTGGGTAGTCATGAAAGTCCTGACTCCCCCGCTGGCCTCCTGTAAAATATAGGAACAGTTTTACTATCTCAAGAAAATATCAACCAGATGTGTTTTGGGGGCAGGGCCATGAGACATAAAATGATTCTCTCCTTGCCATAGAAGAACCACAGAGCCCATGGTTTTTAGTCACTATGACAACAGGGGACTCCAAGTCCATGTCATTTGGGGGGGTGACAGTTTATCCACTTTCAAGTTATACCTTCAAGGTAATTCTTTCATTTCCTCTGAATCTGGAACCCTCTGTGGGACTGAGGCTAATTTTTTTCAACTAATTGCTTTGCTGCCTCGTTGAATTCCACGTTCTTTCATTCTCTTCCTTTCTGGTTTATAGTTATTTACATTACATCCAGCTGGATAATGCAGAGCTGAAGCACTTGTCTGGCACTGCCAGGGATTTGAACAGGGATTTGGAACCAGGCAGGCTCAGTGCTCGAGCCATTTTTCCTGCAGCACTGGACGGTTTGATGTAAGGGGCATGCAGCAGACATGTAAGAGGGGCTTGCTGGGTGCTGGCAGCAATCAAGTATCTGGTCTGGATGGTGGAGAAGAAGGGCCCGATCTGCTTCCCTCTTTGTGGGGAGGAGGCTTCCCCACCTTGGCAGGGACTCATTCAAAGGATCAATTCTTCTCATCTTTGGGGAAAGCAACCAGGTCATTATTTGAGAGTTTAAAATGTTCACTTCCCCCACCCCCATAGTCAAGGTTCTCTCTGTAGCTCCTGGAAGAAACTCAGAATGCCTCCAGGGTTGGAGCTGTGTATCCTGCTGATGGATACCCCCAAGATGTCCTACCGTATTTCACATGGCAGGATTACCGAGTTCCATAGTCTCCGTTTAAAAAATTCATGGGACATTTCCCCTTTCTTACTACAAGTGGCTGATAATAACAAGTTTGGGGGGGAAAAGGCTAGTTGGAGGAAACATATAAAAATATTCCCTGATTCCATCAGTCACTTCTAGCAAATAATTTTATTTCCTTCCATTTTTTTCATATATAGAATTTTAAATTTCGTATCTTATGGATCCTTTTCTGTTCTTATATAGCGTTATTTATTTGTTTTTTAAAATTTCCAGTTCTTATACCAAAGGTAATATTTTTTAAATAGAAAGAGAAACTCCTCCTCACCCACACCCCCTCATTTCACTCCCCACTGGTAACTTCTGTTACCAATTAAGTGTGGATCCTTCTAGAATTTCTTCTAGAGCATTATAGATGATGAGATTATGCCAAACCTACTGTTGCTCAACCTTTTTCACTTTGTAGGTCTCAGGCAACTTTCTATCTTGTACATATAAATCTGATTTTTCCCTCTTTTTTCATACATTTAAAAAATGTATTCAAAGCAAATCGTGCCCAATTTAAACCATTTCCATAGGTAATGATTGCTACAACCACTCCCACTTACCCATTTGGCATTTTGCCATTTCACAGGTCACTTCCTTTCGTAGCCAGATTTTTTCACCTAACAAAAAGGTATTTATCATATTACCGTAAAGACCTTGCAAGTTTCACATAATGCATCAAATGGAGGTACCACAATTTTCCTACCCATTCCCAAATGCTTTCACATTTTGACCAAGCATTATTCTCATTTTCTGTTATTATGAATTCCAAATAAACATTTGTCTCTGAATAGGGTTACTTCCTTGTCTATTTTCCTGGACGTAGAATTCCTAATATGTGAAACTGCTCTCCAAAGGATTATATAAAATCACATCTATATAAGCAATTCACGCAACTGCTCACTTCATCCTGGCCTTCCCAGCAACTTTTGTTTTTGTTTTCATTTCTGCTATTTCGATTGTGGTATTTTGTGTTTAGTTCTTAATGAGACTGAAAAATGTTCCAGATGTTTGCCATCCAATCTGCCACCCATGTTCTCGTTGTTTTAGAGCAATTTTGATCAGGAAGGATATTAGGAAGGGAAAGGACCAGAGCCAGGAGCTGGAGCCCTGCAGGCAATTCATCACCTCACAAATTCATCGCTTTGTTTTTTCTGATTAGACTATGATTGCATCTCTCCAGCAGCAACTAGAAGTTTGAACCTGGAGCTACGTTAAAATAACACTGCCATACAAACTTTTTTTAAATATAAATTTATTTATTTTTATTTATGTATTCTTGACTGGGTCAAGGGTCTTCGTTGCTGCACGTGGGTTTTCTCTAGTTGCGGCGAGCGGGGGCTACTCTTCTTTGCGGTGCACGGGCTTCTCATTGCGGTGGCTTCTCTTGTTGTGGAGCACGGGCTCTAGGCACGTGGGTTTCAGCAGTTGCAGCACGGGGGCTCAGTAGTTGTGGCACAAGGGCCCTAGAGTGCAGGCTCAGTAATTGTGGAGCACAGGCTTAGTTGCTCCGTGGCATGTGAGATCTTCCCTGACGAGGGATCTGAACCCGTGTCCCCCCGCATTGGCAGGCAGACTCCTAACCACTGCGCCACCAGGGAAGCCCTGCCATACAAACTTGAACCAAGCGCTGGTTTAAAATAACACTGACGCCTCACATTCTTCTCAGCCAGGCTTGGGTGACGATCTTTTCCGGGATTTGTTTGCTCAGTGGATTTACACCCAGCTGGGAGGCTGACAGGCAGGGCTGGAGAATGGTGTTGCCGAGGTCTAGGTAGCGCATGCCTGTCTGGTGGCTGCCTTCTCTAGCACTCTTCTTCCTGGGTGCTCCAGACCTCACTGTGCATCCCTCTTACTAAGGAGGGCTGCCCGGACATCTTCAGCTGCCACTCAACGGCCCTGTGAGTATAACATTAACATGCCTCTTTGTCCTATAAAGTCCAGGGCTCAGAAGCCATGATGCAGGATGATGAGACCTGGGGCTGCCACTGTCCTCACGTTTAGGGCTCTCGTCCTGTTTTTCACTGAGCAGGGCCTCCAGTGGCTGCATTATACTACCTGTGCACCATCCTTTCATGCAATTACTGGGCATTCACTATGTGCCAAGTCCCCTTCCCAAGTCTTAAGGAATCCAGGGAAAAAGCCTCGATTTTTCTGGGATATCCTGCTTTCAAGTATGGTATCCCAATATACGTCTTCTTAACTGCCTTTGTGCAGAGAATGCTCCAGTCCTGTGCTTCCAACCAATAGCATCAACTAGCAGGTCCCGGGCTCCAGGCAGGCGCCAGGTGAAGTCCTTGACACACACCAACTCACGTGATCCTCATATCAACCCCCGGAGGAAGGGGTTATCACCCTCGTTGTGTAGGCAAATAAACTGAGGCTCAGAGAGGTTGAAGGACTTGAACAAGAGCACACACTAGTGGTAAAAGAAATCAGGACCTAAACCCAGATCGAGCAATGGCAAAGCCTTAACCACAAGGCTTTACTGGCCAATTAGGAGGGAAAATAAAAGACCCCAGACACACTGGTCTGCTGACTTAGATTCATTCACAGACATCTGCTGAGCACACCTCTGCGCCTGGTGTTGTGTTAGTTATTAGGGACACAGAAGATAGAAGGGTCCTTGCCTTCAAGGGACATGAAGCAAAAGTCAAAGATACAGAAACAACAGGATATTCTCTCTCTCTCAAAAAAAATATATATATATATACACTGTGTGCACATGAGAGAGAGAGAGAGATCTTAAGGAATCAGCTCGCATGATTGTGGAGGCTGGTGAGCCCCAAATCTGCAGTACAGGCTGGAGAGAACCCCAAGGAAGAGCTGATGTTGTGGGTTGAGTTTGAAGGCAGTCCGCTAGAAGAATTCCCCCTTCCTTGGAGGATGTCAGTCTTTTTTCTCCTAAGGCCTTCAACTGATTAGATGGGGCCCACCCACATTATGCAGGGTGATCTGCTTTACTTGAAAGTCCACTGATTTAAATGTTAATCTCATCTAAAAATACCTGCACAGCAACATCTGGACTGAAGTTTGACCAGATATCTGGGTGTCATGGCCTAGCCAAGTTGACACGTAAATTTAACCATCACAGAACACATAGTTTAGGACAGCTGTTCCTTTTTTCTCCTTATCTTTTAAAACAGCTTTGTTGAGCAGTAATTGACAAATATAATTGTATACACTTAAAGTGCACAACATGAGGATGTGATATGCATATACATTGTAGAATGATTACCAAGATCAAGATAATTAACACATCCGTCACCCAACACAGTTAACGTTTGTTAACTCTTGTGTGTGTGTATGTGGTAAGAACGCTTACAATCGACTCTCAGAAACTTTTAAGTATGCAATACTGTATTATTGACTATAGTCACCATGCTGTATATTAGATCCTCAGAACTTATTCTCCTTATAACTGAAAATTTGTACCTTTTGACCTAAATCATCCTATTTTCCACTCCCCCAATCTCTGGCAACCACCATTCTATTTTCCATTTCTATGCAATGGACTTTTTTCTGTTGTTTGGATTCCACATGTATGTGACACCATCCAGTATTTAAGACAGGTGTTCTCCTTTTTTTTTTTTTACTTTTTTAAACTTTTTATTTTGAAATAGATTCACAGGAAGTTGCAAAGATAGTACAGAGAAGCCCCATTCATTTACCCTTAAACAAGTTTGCCCCAATAGTCACATCTTGATAGTCACAATGTCAAAACCAGGAAATTGACATGAGCACAATGTGTGTGTATTTAACATCATTTTATGACACGTGTAGATTACTCTAGCTATCACCACAGTCAAGATACAGACTATTCCTTCACTGCAAAGATATCCCTTGGTGCTATCTCTTTATAGTCACACCCACCCACCTACCCCTCAACCTTTCCAAACCCCTGGCAACAACTATCTGTTCTCCATCATCACAATTTTGTCATTTTGAAAATAGGATGGGTGTTTTTAACGCATATGGTCACTTACCCTTTTGAGCATTTAAAGGAAGCAATATAGATGCCCTTAGCTTTCCTTCCCTTGCGGATGGGGAAAGTGAGGCTTGGGGAAGAGCTGTAACTGGCCTAGGGTCATGGTCAAGTGGGTGCAGAACCAAGATGGGAGTCTCTCTTCCTGACTCCCTGTGAGCGTTCTTCATCTTCTCGGGGTTTCTTAGTTTGGGTTACCCCAGGGGAGACTCTAAGACAAGGATCTGAGTGTAAGTCGTTTATTTGGGAGGCGCCGGATACACTGGGAGGGAGTGGGAAAGTGAGACAGGGAGGGAAGAATCAGTGAAGGCATATTAGTGAGCTGGTCACTACCTGCGGGCAACTGGAGCTTAACCCACCGGGCAGCCCTGGGAAGTGGTGCGGAGCTCAGGCTCCAGAGCGAGCCCTTCCAGGAGCAGCGGAGCCAGGGTATTAATACACCCGGTCCCATCAGTCGTTGGTTAAGGGCTGCTCCTGGGGGGCGTTAGTTCCCTGCACTATGATGGGCGGGCTCTGGTGGCCAGAGAAAACCTCAAGCAGAGTGCAGGTGCTGGCACTCGCGGGCTGGACCTCCATGAACTGAAGAGGGACGGGGTAGGGGGCCACCGACAGCTTCTGTTACAGGAGCCGTGTCCTCAGCCCTTCAAGGGGCAGGGCACAGCTGGGGACACATTTCCCCTGAAAAATGCATATGGAATATTTTGCCCACAGTTTGATGGGTTCACAGACCCCTGGGGATTCTGCTTGACGATCTCCATCTCCAGGGACCCTTTCTTCCTCTCTCCCCACCACCACTCCCCGCACCCGCCCCGACCCGGAGATGGTAAGGGCTTTAATGACACAGCTGCCCTCTACACGCGCTCAGGGACTCTTCCGGGGAAAGGGGGCTCAGAGATGACATTGTAGTCTGGCCACCCGTCTGTGGACGCCCTCCTGTTCCCTGAGCTTTGGAGCAGCTGGCCTGCTTGCAGCCCACCCCCAGAAGCCCTTCCCGAGGGTTGGCAAATCCGTCATCTGCCACTGGAGGCGGGGTCTGCTCTTGTTCCGGCCAGTGTGAGCCGTGTTGATGAACTTGAGCCATTCATGCACGCTTTCCGTGGTTGCCTTTATATCCGTGTGCACTTCTTCAAACTGCACAATGTATCGTGCATTTGGAGGAGCCTGTAACATGCAATCATTTTAAGGAATAACAACAAAGTGAACACCGTGGAAACACCACCCGGGTTGAGGAATAGAAAGCCTTCAGCACCTTTGAAACTGTTTGAGGACACCTCCCTCACTCCTTCCCCCAGGTGCAGAGCAAACAATGATGCGAACTTTTGCCATCATCAGTCTGTTGCTTTTCTTTATGGTTTTTACTTTATTGTTTAGTTTTGCCTGCTTTTGGTCTTTACGTAAATGGAAGCACACTTTATTCCTCTGTGACTTGCTTCCTTCCCTTAACGTGGTGTTTGTGAGATGCGTCCATGTTGATGCGTGAGCCGTAAATGGTTCATCTTCATTGCTTTCTAATATTCCACCATATGACTATACAACAATTGAGTTATCCATCCTACTGGAGATGGGCATTGTTTCCAGTTTGGGGATAATTTGACAAATGCTGCTATGAATATTCATGTCTCTTCAGGTACCAGTGCAAGAGTTTCTCTAGGTATATACCTAGGGAGTCAAGTTTCTGGCGTAGGGTGAGGGCATTTTTAACGTGCGGGGTAGTAACTATTTTTCAAAGTGGTTGTACCAGTTTTATCCCCATCAGCAATTTATATACGAGGGTTCTGTTGTTCCGTATCCTCACTAACAGTTTTATTTTATGTATTTATTTATTTTTGCCCATCTGGTAAGCATGTACTATTATACCACTATGGCTTTCCTTCATAGTTTCCTGATTACTAATGAGGTTGAATATCTTTTTCATCTGTTTATTGGAAATCTGTGTTTTTTGTTTTGTGAAGGCCCTCTTCATAGTTTTATCCTATTTTTCTAGCAGTTTGTTTCGCTTTTTCTTTTTCTGTTTTTTACTGAATGGTAGGAGTGCTTTATACATCCTAGATACTGGTCCACAAAGAACAAAATGATAAAGGAAAGGAAGGATAAACTTAGTTACACTAAAGTGAAGAACTGCTATTGACTAAAAGACAGATTAAGAGAGTAAAAAGAAAAGCCACAGCCTGGGAGAAAATATACCTGTAATACATGTAAGTGGTGACAGATCAGTATATAGGGTTTATAAAAAACTTCTACCATGCAATAATAAAATGTCTGGCCCTCTGTTCTGTGTAAATGGTCTATCTCTGCATAAATTCTACATTGCTTGATTTACTATGGCTTTATAATAAGTCAACAGCTGGTAGAGCAAGTTTTCACACCTTGTCATCTTCAGGAGTGACTTAGCTATTCTTGGTTCTTAATACTTCTATATACATTTTATAATCAGCTTATAAGTTCTACACACACACACACTGTAGCTATTCTAATTGGGTTTGCATTAATTTACAGATCTTGGGGAGAATTGGCATTTTTTTCAATATTAAGCTTTGAATTTATAAACATGGTAACTCTCTCCATGAATTTAGATCTTCTCTAATGTTTTTCAGTACAGTTGTATAGTATACTCCATAAAGGTTTTACACATCTTTTGTTAGATTTGCTCTTTGGTGTTTTATTTTGTTTTTCTTTTTTATTGCTATTATAAGTGATATATTTAAATTTTAAATTTTTTTCTATTTGCTGTTGGTATATAGAAATACAATTGACTTTTGTATTGGTTTTATAATGATAGCCTTGCAAAACCCTCTTATTGATTCTTGTAGCTTGTAGATTCTTTTGGATTTCTACATATATAATCATTCTTTTCTGATCCTTAAAACTTTTATTTCTTTTTCTTGCCTTACCTACTACATGAACTTTCTTTGTTCAGTGCTGAATAAAAGTGATGATAGCGGACACTCTTGTCTTATTCTGATCCTAGAAGGAATGCTTTCAATATTCCATCATTAAGTATAGTTTTTGATGTGGGTTTCTTGGTTGTCAAACTCTACCAGCACTAGCGTTACCTGGAGAGCTTATTGAAATAGACTACTCCCCTACCCCAAACCCCAGAGTTTCAGATTCAGTAGGTCTTGGTGAACCCTGAGGGTTTTCATTTTGGACAAGTTCCTTGGCAATGCTGATGCCCTTTGAGATCCACCATGATAGATATTCTTTATCAGGTGAAAGAAGTTCCTTTCTATTCTTAGTTTTTTTTTTTTTTTTTTTTGGGGGGGGTACGCAGGCCTCTCACTGCTGTGGCCTCTCCCGTTGCAGAGCACAGTCTCCGGACGTGCAGGCTCAGCAGCTATGGCTCATGGGCCCAGCCGCTCCGCGGCACGTGGGATCTTCCCGGACCGGAGCACGAACCCATGTCCCCTGCATCGGCAGGCGGACTCCCAACCACTGCGCCACCAGGGAAGCCCTATTCTTAGTTTTTTATTTTAAAATCATAAATGGAAGTTTTATCAACTGTTATTTTCTGATTTATGGAGAAAATTCCGTAATTTTTTTTCTTTGACCTGTTAATCTATTGAACTGATTTTCTGAGATGAAGCTTGCATTCCTGGGATCCATTTAATTTAACCTGGTATTGTATAATCTGATATTGTATCCTTTTCGAATGCAGTTTGCTAAGCGTTTTACTTAGAATATTTTTGTTTCTGGGTTCATTGCTGTGTCTATAGGTTTCCTTTCTCATGCTGTTCTTGTCATGTATAGTACCCAGCTCAGATTAAGGGCTAAAAAATGGAAGCCATTATACTTATTATTATTATATGCCGATTATTATTATTATGCCCTTATAATCGTACTTACCCTGCCAGGGTAAGTATTATTATGCCCTTATAATAATAAGTATTAATTAATAAATAAAAATAATACTTATAATAATAAGTATTATTATGTCCTTATAATCGTACTTACCCTGCCAGGTTGCCATTGTCTGTTTGCCTGGCTTCTTTGCTGATCTGTGAGCTCCCTAAAGGCAGGGTCCACATCTGCTCATTCACTGCTATATCTCCAGAATCTACCACTGAGCTGGACACATAATAGGGATAATTGTGCCCATATAAAGTAGGCATGAGGATTAAATAGCTAGATAATAAGGAACCAATAACTATAGTAAGGCACTAATCCTGTGGGGAGTGAGTGGGAATAGAAAGTAAAGAAATGAATTTTGGTTGGGTGCTTACGGCCTGCCAGGGGCTGGCCTAGTCCTCAGAGAACCCAAAAAGCAAGCAGTCCTCACATTCTACAGATGAGTAAGCAGAGGCCCTGCCCCAGGTGGTCTCTCATCAGGTTTTTGCTGCTACAAGGTCGTCGAGGACCCTGACTCCTCCACACCCTTTTACAAAGGTCTGTGTGTGGCAGGAATCATTTGGCATGTTGCCTTCCTTCCAGTAATGAGAATCAGATGCCTAACTCTGGTTCCCTTCTTGCATGGGCTGCTGGGAAGCTCAGATCCTAACTCTGAGCTTAACCACAGGTGCTAGTTCGATCCTCATGGTCATAGATATGTTTGTCCTTTCCCGTGGCCTTTAGGTCCGAGATTTTTCCTGCTTTGATGTCTTTATGTTTCTCTACTTTTTAGTCACCTGCTTGTTGAATATTTCCTTATTATAAGTGGCCTGGAGTCCCTTGAGAAATGTGTCAAGGAAATAAAAAATTAAAAATAGAGAAGAAGGGGCTTCCTTGGTGGTGCAGTGGTTGAGAATCCGCCTGCCGATGCAGGGGACATGGGTTCGTGCCCCAGTCCGGGAAGATCCCACGTGCCGCAGAGCAGCTAAGCCTGTGAGCCATGGCCGCTGAGCCTGTGCGTCCGGAGCCTGTGCTCCGCAACGGGAGAGGCCACAACAGTGAGAGGCCCACATACCGCAAAAAAAAAAAAAAAAAAAAAAAAAGAGAGAATAAGTAAGTATAATGACTGAGCTGTCCAGGAGCCTCTTCGGTCATGTTACTCACATGAAAACTCCTTTCTGAATGATTCCCTGCCTAGCCCTGCTCAGGTCCCTGCTCGCCCGAGCCCTGGAAACTGCCCAGGACAGCTATAATTTCTGCGATTAAGGTAATTAAGATGTTCCAGTTGTTATAATTAACACTGAGATGCTGTTTCTCAAGATGCTGAGACTCATTTAAAGACCCAAGACAGGTTCAAAAAAGAAACTATGGAACTAACTTTACTGCTGGCCTTAAACCCTTCAAATAAGCTCTGCTTCAGGGAGTTATCAATCGCGCTTCGTTTGCATCCACTGGCTCATGACACACACGTCAGATGAGCACCCACACCGACAGCGCTCACCCTCGGCTTTCCAAGCATGCGTTCCTTTCTAGGAACTCCAAGGGGGACTCCTGCGCCCTGACATCCTGTCAGCAACCATCCCAAATCCTTGCTACCCAACCAGGAGACCCAGGACAGGTGCCCAGAACTGATGGGACGGACTTGGGGGAATAGAGTCCAGCCCCTCTCCCACCCTGAGCCTCATGAAAACGTGCCCAATGTTTGTTTCAGCTTCAGATCGTAAGGGAGTGGCCACTGACACATCGCAGTGGGCAAACGGGAGACACCACTGTCCACCCCCAGTGGGCAGCAAGTGCTTACACTTGTGGTCTTAATGAAGGCTTTGCTGTCACCTGACTTCTTATGTGTCCGGCTTCTCTCTCTTTTTTTTTTTTTTTTTTTTGGCTGCGTGGGTTCTTAGTTGCCGCACTCGGGATCTTCACTGGGGCACGCAGGATCTTTCACTGCAGTGCGCGGGCTTCTCTCTAGTTGTGGCACGTGGGTTTTCTCTCTCTGGTTGTGGTGCACAGGCTCCAGAGCGCATGGGCTCTGTAGTATGCGGCACACGTGCTCTCTCGCTGAGGAGCGCGATCTCAGTAGCTGCAACGCGTGGACTTTGTTGCCCTGCAGCATGTGGGATCTCAGTTCCCTGACCAGGGATCGAACCCGTGTCCCCTGCATTGGAAGGCGGATTCTTTACCACTGGACCACCGGGAAAGTCCTTGTCCGGCTTATCTTAAAAAAATATTTATCATCAGAAAAAAGCAGGCAAGATTGTTGGTGGGAATGTAAATTTATACAGCCACTATGGAGAACAGTATGGACGTTTATTAAAAAACTAAAAATAAAACTACCATATGACCCAGCAATCCCACTACAGGGCATATACCCTGAGAAAACCATAATTCAAAAAGACACATGTACCCGAATCTTCATTGCAGCACTATCTACAATAGCCAAGATGTGGAAACAATCCAAATGTCATCAATCGACATATGAATGGATAAAGAAGATGTGGTACATATATACAATGGAATATTACTCAGCCATAAAAAGGAACGAAATCGGATCATTTGTAGAGACGTGGATGGATCTAGAGACTGTCATACAGAGTGAAGTAAGTCAGAAAGAGAAAAACAAATATCGTATCTTAATGCATATATGTGGAATCTAGAAAAATGGTAGAAATGAACCTATTTTCAGGGCAGGAAGAGAGATGCAGACGTAGGGAATGGACATGTGGACATGGCGGGGGTAAGGAGAGGGTAGGACGGATTGGGAGATTAGGATTGACATATATGCACTACCATGTGTAAAATAGATAGCTAGTGGGAATCTGTTGTATAGCACAAGGAACTCAGCTCAGTGCTCTGTGGTGACCTAGATGGGTGGCATGGGCGGGGGAGTGGGAGGGAGGTCCAAGAGGGAGGGGATATATGTACACACATAGCTGATTCACTTCGTTGTACAGCAGAAACTAACAGAACATTGTAAAACAACTATACTCCAATAAAAAAAGAAAATTTTAAAAAAAGGAAAAAAGCAGGCAAGAGACTCCTTAGGCGGCAGTGCAGAAAAAACGAGGCTTTGGAGCCAAACATACCTGTTATTTTAGCTTACTCGGGTAAGTTACTTCAAGTTACTTTCTCCCTGTCACTTAGCTGCAGTTCGCTGAGTGCCAGGCCCTATGCCAATCACCTACCCGGATCTGTCACACTGCTCACAACACCGCCCTGAGATGGGTACTGTCACTATCCCCATTCTACCAATGAGCAAAGTAAAGTTCAGAGAGGTTAAGCAATCAGCCCGAGGTCACACAGCTGGTGGTGGCAAAGCTAGGATGCACACCCTGGCAGCCCGGCCCCGGAGCCCAGGCTCTGAACTGTGCTACAGTCACTGTCACTTATTGCCTGGGTACATAGTATGTGCTCAACAAATATTCACTGGATTAAATGAAAATATGTTTGAAAGTCCACTCCTGTTTCCTTCCTATCTGCAGAGCTCTTCCTCATGAGCAATGGCAGGGACAGTTTCGCAGATAAATCTCAACCTACTTCTGTGTTGGCACACCAATTGCTCCACGGCCACAAATAGGGAAGCAGAAAAGGCAGAAAGAAACACTTCCCAACACGCTTTCACCAGTCCCCAGGCCCTTCCTGAGGCCCTTTGTCAGCTTCCCTTGCAGAAACCCTTGACTCATTAATCTCTCTCCAGGAAACCCTGCTTACAGTTCCTCTTGCTCAGCGAGCGAGACCCAGAACCACAACGTGAATGGGCCCGGGATGGGGTGAGGGATCAGAGAGGAACCTACAGGGGTGGGTCTGTGCTGTCTGGCCACCACTGTGAGAAGAAGCCTGGCTCTGCATCCCTAAGGGTAGGACATGAAGTGAATAGAAATGAGACTTGGGCCGAAAACTGAAGGATGGGCCCGGGCAAGCTTCTCGCCATGAACGAGGTTTTTCTCCTGGCCCAGTGTCCTTCTCCTCTGGGTTCGGGGTGTCTAGGGATCAACGAGGAATTCCTTCCCCATCATCTATAACGTGGACCCGACTCTGGAGGTGGCTGCCCAGCCAACGACTACATTTCCCAGAGTCCCCTGCATCCACACGTGGCCACTGAGTTCTCCCTGTTGGACTGTAAACGGAAGTGATGTGGGGCCCTTCCGGCCTGAGGTGGTTCAGATACTGGTGTGCTTTCTCCACCCTCTCTCTTCTCTTTTCTGGGGGCTCAAGGTCAATGCCCAGAGTGAAGCCACCAGAACCTCCATCAGCCTGGGTCCCTGAGGGACGGTGTGGAGCAGAGCTCCCCCACTCCACCCCAACACACGTACTTACCATTCAGACCTGAACCACCTTAGACTGTTGGCCTGGGCAGGAGATAAACACAGGCAGTGTCTGAGCCATTACACATTTTATAGTCTATTTGTTAGAGCAGCTGGCCTCCCTGAATGCTTACTTCCTCCCAAACGGCTCCTATCCCTTTTTCCTCCACAGCATCACCATTCTCCCAGTTAATAAAGCTAAACACCTTCTAAGAATGTGTTCTAGAGACTCGTGAATGTGTACACCAGGAAACGTCTCCAAGAACGGTGAGAGCCACATTGTTACAGCAAGTGTAGGAAGAACCCAAGACACTGTGACAGAAAGAGGTATAAATGAATCTCATTCACAAAATGGAATACTACACAGCAGTGAAAAGGAATGGATTATGGTGGCCAGCAACATGAATGAATCCCACCAACACAGAGGTGAGTGAAAAAAGCAAGTCACAGAATAACACAACAAATATTGTTCTATGCATATAAATTCTAAAAACAGGCAAAATGCAAGAGTAGGTCGTTCAGAGATACTGAGATAGGTGGTAAAATTATAGAGAGAAGCAAAGTCATGATAAACACAAAATTCAGATTAGCGAGACCCCTGGGTGTGGGAGAGGCGTGCGAAGGCTCACCCACAGGACTGCGGAGGGGTTTGGAATGTTCTCTTTCTTAAGGAAATCAGTGCTGAGTACACAGCCTTTTCACTTCCTAATTATCCTTTAAATCATTCAGAAACATCATAAAAACTTTTTTGTACCCTTGATCTACTTCATAAAAAATCAATAAGTAATAAGTCTGGAAACCTGGCAGCTGACCCCGCCTCTCCCCATTCCCACCTCCTGTCCATCAGCAAGCCTGCTGCTTCCTGTTTTCACACAAATGGAGAGTTGAACAGGGTCACTTCTCTGGCTGAACTAACGTGCAGCCCTCTGACCTGTGTCTTTGCTCCCATCCCATTCCTTACCCCCAAATCTCACACTAAACTGTTCCACGTCTAGAGCAATCTTTAAAACAACGTAGACCCTGCTTAGAGGGGTCCCCACTGCATCGGAGTGACAGCCAAGCTCATCACTGTGGCCTACCAGACCCCAGAGACGGGGACCTGCCTTCTCTTCTACCATCACCCACGCCACTCTCCTCATTCCCTACGCTCCCCCGCTAGAGGCCTTTGGCCAGCTTTTAGAACATGTCAGGCCAGTCCCCACTCAGGGCTTTGGCACGGTCTCCTCTCTCCACCTGGCTCCTTCCCAGCCTTCCAACCCAGTCTGAGATGCCACCTCCTCAGAAGGCCTCCCTGACCTCTTGTTGAAGGTAGATCCCCTGTGGCTTCCAGCCCCATGTCCCATTTATTTCCTTCCTGATCCGAGTATCACTTGGTGCTGGGTCACTGCGGCCTCCATGGAGGAAAAGGCTCCCTGTGGTCTGTACTGTGACAAGGGCTACCTCGTCCTTTATACTCTCTCCAGGACTTCGACCTGGACTTTGATTTCCGAGGGTTGCCACGGTCTTTGGCCCAAAACACAGCTCATTTTTATTTTTTTATAAAAAGCTTTTATACATATACACACCAATGTAATTAAAATAAGTAAATCACATGTGTGGCCAAAACGCACCCTACTTTTAAGCTTTTTTTTTTTTTTTTTTTTTTAAGCCATTGCCTGTCTGCTTGGCTTCTTCCTGCTCCGTGCCACACCCATGCTAATATCTGGGGTGGACCGGTCCATGTTTTTTTCCATGATCGTATAATCATCAATCGATACACACACACACATACACACACGGGGGCGGGGGGGGGCATGGCTCTGAGGTCACAGTGACCACGCTGACGTCATAATGCACAAACTATTCTGTGTCTTGTCTTTCTTACTCGATACTTTGTGGAAATTTCTCCAAGTCAGTTGGGATACTTCCTACTGGTTCTTGTTAAATGACAGTGTAACAGTCCAAGGTGTGAAATATACCACAATGTGTTCAAAGACACCCTCTTGATAAACGTTCACTTTGTATCCAGGAGTTTTTGCCAGGATGAATAGGAAAGAGTTGGGGTTTCAACCCAGGTGTGCATCAGAACCATCTGGGAAGCTTTACAATATACAGTTGCCCAGGCCCAGGGATCTGGCCTCTGGAGGCCTGGTTGGAGGGGTTGGGGGCCCAGGAATCTGTATTTTTAATGA
Organism: Lagenorhynchus albirostris; assembly: GCF_949774975.1. Taxonomy (NCBI): domain Eukaryota; kingdom Metazoa; phylum Chordata; class Mammalia; order Artiodactyla; family Delphinidae; genus Lagenorhynchus; species Lagenorhynchus albirostris. The sequence continues at coordinate 173,336,956 of NC_083096.1, forward strand.
CTCTTCCAGGAAATCTTGTGTGCACTCTGTTTAAGAACCTCTGGCCCAGCAAAAAAATTTGACTGTAGCAGGAACTGTCTGGTTGTTGAAGGTGCCACCACAGCCTGAGTGGCTGCCACAAAAGGGGAACCATGACCCCCTGAAACTGCTGATTCCAGACTGGGGGAGGGGTATCGGGGCAGGGGCGGGGCAGAGATGCTTAGGAGGACAATATGGCAGGGGTCGCTGTTGCTCCACGCTGGCCACAAGGCACAATCACTGGGCAGCTTTTCACAACATCCCAACATCCAGACAGGATCTCCAAGGGGGAGGAGGACTCTGCTAGGTTTTCATTTTTTTTGAGGTGGGATTTTTGTTTTGTTTTGTTTTGTTTTTTGGTCATGCCTGTGGGATCTTAGTTCCCTGGGTAGGGATTGAACCCCGGGCCCTTGGCAGTGAAAGCGCGGAGCCCTAACCACTGGATCGCCAGGGAATTCCCTTTTCTTTCTTTTTTTTTTCTGCTAGTTTTTAAGAGCCTTCCAGGTGATTCTAATTTGAGAACCACTGGAGTGGCTGGTTGAGAACCCAGGCTATGGAGGTCACCTGTCCAGGCTCAGACCTGCCTCCCCCACTTCATAGCTCTGTGACCCGGGCAGTTTCCTTCATCTCTCTGTGCCTCGGTTTCCTTGTCTATATAGTGAGGCTAATAATTGCAACTACCTATTAGCCTGTCATGAAGAGCAACTGAGATGATGCGTGTAAAGTGTCTCTGGTACACGCCCAGCACACAGCTCACACTCACCATCATTCCGCTGTAGGAGATGTGGATGACATTGACCCTACAGGAAATGACAGTTCCATTGACTCGGTCCAGTCATCCAGAATTCCTTTCCGGCCACCCTACCCTGGAGCCCCAGCAATCCCACCTGACACTCCCACCCTCCAGGGCTGCCGGGGAAGGGGCAGGAGACCACAGGGTTGGGCAACCTCCTGCAGTTACTTATTCCTAATTCTGAATAAAGTATGAGTCAGGCGGGCCCAGTGCCGCCCAAGTTGTAAATCTCTACGAGAAAGACAGGCTCTCACTCCTCTCTGGGCAGGAGCCTCCTCCTGGGTCAACCTTATGCAACTGAGCCCAGAAGGATATGACCTGAGAGTTGCCAGGACAGCCTTCCCTTCCCTTCCCTTCCTCCCAAATCTGACCTCTGGGTCTCAAAGGGTCTTTGTCCCCTATTTGAATGCAGAAATCAGGAGTATATATATGCAGAGCCATCATTTGGGGATGGTCCAGGGGGTGTTATATAACAACAGTGATCTTTTATCAAGCACTTACTACATACCAGGCACTGTGCTACTAGGCACCTCACTTAAACCCCACTCAAGCTCTGTGAGGCAGGCACAATTATCATGCCCATTTTACAGAGGAGGAAACTGAGACTCAGAGAGGTTAAGTGCACAGCTGAGAAGTGTCAGTTCAGCGTTGGGTCATCTGACTCCGAGGCACGTGGCCTTTTCACTGCGCCATATTGCTTTGTCCAGGAACTCTGCTGGGCGGGCAGAGTGCCCGGGCATGCTCTACCCTCTCCTGCCCACCCCTGAGTGAGCCCCTGGAGAGGGGGAGTGGAGAGGGACAACATGCTTCAAGATGGGCGTAGTAGGGCTACAGGAAAACAGGCCTCCTCCTCGTCTATTCCCTCTACACACACCCATCCAGGGCTTTTGGTCCTGCCTGTGCTGCCTGTGCTCCCCTACTTCCAGGCCTTTGCACAGCAGTTCCCAGTACCCAGAAGCTTGCTCCCCTGCTTACCCGCAGCTCGGTGTCATCCTCCAGTCTCAGCTCAAATGTCACCTCCGTTGAGAGGTGACAGTTATCCTGCTGAAGCAAGTCCCTATCCCCTTTATTCCCTGGCCCTCACTTCCTCCACTTAATGGCACTCAGCTATTTGTGTTTCTTTTCTTGCTACCTCCCTAGATGTAAACTCCTGAGGTTAGAGATTTTTGCCTGGCAAAACCCAGCCCTAGGGCCAGCTTGAGTTTTTATGGGTTTTGCACCTCCGGAGAGAATACAGGGCTTGGAAGGGACAAGCAAAAAGAGCGATTTCCTGGGGCTCTAGAGCAAGCCCGCCGGGGCCTTCATGGGGTGCTCATGGCCTCCCCATGGGCAGGAAGGAGGATGTCGCTGAGGGCACACGGCAGGCCTCTCCACGCTCCACACACACTGGCTTCCCTCACTGCCACACTCATGATGCAACCTTCCGGCCACAGCCCAGACCCTCACCCGGCCATGCGCACTTGGTCCTGGCAGCCTGACCTTTGACCCCTGGGCTTGCATTTATGCATCCGTATCATTGCATCTGTCCATGGTGGCCCTAACTCATCCTGTGGCCAAGACGGAGCGACCTCACAGTCTTACCAAAATTTGGGCTTCTCAGCTTCATCTTCTTGGGGGCCAGGCAAGTAAATACTTCAGCCGCAAAAAAACTTCTCTGTTCTTGCTGTTGTGTTCTAAGCCCAAAGAAGGGCCCAAATTAGACTCAAACCATTTGTGTTTCTGTAGCTTTATTAGCCAGGGATGGAAACACAGCTGGACCCGCACAACACACATGTAACTGACACACATCTGGAGAAAACCACCCAACCCCTCCCCCCACTCCCCTGCCCTCAGAGTGCTTCATTCCCAGAGTTGCCCCCTTGTGAGCCGTCTCGGTGGGTCCGGCCCACCAGGCCCCCCTCTCCTGAGGCGGAGCAAGATATGGAAATATTGACCAGGAGTCAACAGAAAGCCTAGGACTGATTTTACCAGGGCTCTCCCCTCCTGCAGAGAGGACCCAGGGCCACTGACGCACCCCATGTATTATGAAGGACATTTTTCACCCTTGCACCCAGTCTTGCCAATCTCCAGGAATTCCCCAGATATTTTCATCTCCAAGAAATTCCAGGAGGTCTTAGAACCAAGTCAGGTTTCTGAACATCCGATGATGAGATGTTTCTAAGGCTAAGTAAGGGGTGACTCCCATTGCTTCAACATGCGTCTAGAAGCACCTACTATGCTAAAGCTCCTGCTGGGCACTGGGCGGGGGTGGCGTTCAACACCTGGTCAGGAGCCTGGGAGTTGGAATGCTGGTCCCGCATCTGCTCCTTTCCTGTGGGTGAGGCTATGGGCTGAATCTCTGTCCTGTGACTTTAGGACGTTAGTTCCCCTGTAGCTCCAGAGGCAATCAGACCAAAGCAGGATTGTGGGTCCTTCCTCTGTTAGGACACACAGGCCAAGAGGGCAGAGGAGATGCATGGATGTTTCTAGACCCCAAAGTGAATTAGGCCCCATACAGAGGATTTGGGGGAAGGGGGGAGGGGGATGTTTGGAGGAGTCCGCATGAGAGGCCACAAGAAATGAGGTCCTTCTTGTTGGGAGGCCAAGGGGAATCAAGGCTGAAAACCAAACGGGTTGCAGGTGAGGCGTGAACACGTCTCAGGAAAAGGCTTCCAAGAGGCTGTTCCATCTGGAAACTTGGAGTCTCTTGACACTTATTGTTCAGGGGCCTGTCTCAGTCTCCATCACCCAGGCCGACATCCCACCCCAGGGATAAAGGATGGTGGGGGGATGGGCTCAGGGTACCATGTTCCACCACCTGAAGGAGAAGGTCTGCCGGCGCACGATGGTGCCGCAGCGCACCTCCCCGTGCAGCTTGTGGTATAGGGTGAAGTCGTCAATGAAGGTGCACTGGAGGCCCAGCGGTTCCAGCAGGGACCGCACCTTCTCCCCCAGGCAGCAGCAGCCGTTGATGATGGGTCCGAAGGGCTTGGGGATGCCCAGGTGCTTCCCCAGCACTAGCATGTTCACCTACAACAAAGGGGGAGCCCAAGTCAGGGGTGGCACTTCATCATCAGCTCCCACCCCAGCACCCTCACTATACCCGGCAGGATCTGGGTTTGTCTTTGAGGCAGGCCTGCAAATAGCTACTCGCCTCTCCAGGCAGTGGGAGAAGAACTGGGCTGCTAGGAAATCTGGCCAGCTGTGCATTGCCACGGGCACGTCTGCAGAGTTCACAATGACAACTTATTTCTCTGGTGACTGCCCTCCTTATTGGTGGGTCATGGTGGTTGCCATGTCTGTGCTACAGAATCCCAAACTCCTACACTGTAGCCAATTGGACCAGCGTAGACATATGACCCCAGCTGGATCAATCAGATTCTCTCCTCGGGTGTTTGAAGTTGATATGGTGGGAGAGTTGAGTCAATCTCTGCCTGTGTCTGTACTTATATGTGGCCATATTAATATTCATCCCCAGGGATAGAGAAGCAAAGGAAGCCAGGAAATGGAGGAGGAGAAGCAGGGAAGGAGAGGGATGAATGATGTGGACGCAGAGACAAGAAATGGTTCCACGCGCTCCTGATGTCCCCCACAGCTGCCCCTGACTTTCCTGGTGTCCTTATACTAAATCTTCTGCTCTGGCTGAAGCTGGCTTGGGTGGTCCTCCTGCAAACACAAGAATCTGGACCAGTGCACAAGCTTCTTGGGGACACAGACATAACTGCAAGGCCTCCTTACAGATGCAGGAAGGAAAAGGAGTGATGAGAGGCTTTACAAGTGGGGAAATCAAAGTGGGCAAAAAGCCAGAAACGGGAAGGAAAAAAGGAGGGATAAAGCAATGGTGGTGTGGACAGGCTCCCTGCAAGCCTCTGATGATGGGCAAGTCTAGTTCCTCTGGGGGATGGAGGTGTAGAGGGTTTGAAAGCGTAGGGGAAAGAAGAAGGAGGAAGCCGAGTGATTGACAGCAGTGATCTCAAAGTGTGGTCCTCAGAGAGCAGTAAGCCTCACCTGGGTGCTTGCTTGTTAGAAAGGCAGCAGTGTCTCAGGCCCCTGCTGGATCAGAACCCCTGGGGTGAGGGCCCAGTGGTCCAGGTGTTCCAGATGCAAGTTCAAGTTTCAGAGGCAAAGCCCTCAGGGCTCAGTCAAAGGCCACTTCTTCCATGAAGCCCTCTTGGATCTCCAGTCCTACCTCTTGGGCTGGAAGTGCTTTGTCCCATCTCTGAACTGCCACATCATTTTATTATACAAAGTAGATTGTTGGGACACATCCTCAGAGAGGTGAAGAGAGTTTTCCCCTGAACAGATTTGACTGGCAGCTCCTTGGGAGCTGGGAGCAGCCTTAATCATCTGTGTGTCTCACACAGGGTACCCTAAATATGTGGAGGATGGTGAATAGCTGTTTACTGGGAGAAAGGGAGCAGAATGGGCACCTGAGCTCCCAGTGGATACGACATGCTTTACATGCACAGCCTCGTGCAATCTTTCATTCACTCCATAAATATCAAGTGGGTCCCTGGGAGGAGAGAAGAGCCCTTCCCTGATGGCCCCTGAGCAAGGGCTTGGCCAAGGAGCATTTCATAGTGACCATGACAATCAGCGAAGAAGAAGTCCTTCTGCTGGGCACCATGGGACCTCTGATTCTCCCTGCCGCCGCTACCAGCCACCACAGTCCCAAACATGGTAGCGACCAATCGTCTTGCCCACTGGGGAGCAGAGGCTCAGAGCTTAATTTGATGAAACCTTAGGTCACGGGTGGTGGTCTCACCAAGTCAGGGAAGAAGGCCACCGCCTTTCTCCTCTCCATCTTGAAGAGCTGGGGGATGTCGATGATGTCACCATCGGTCAGGCCCAGCTCCCGCTTCAGCACCTCCCAATTCCAGTCGACGCAGCTCTAGGAGAGGAGGAAGGAAGAGGTAGGAGACCTTGCCCTTATTGGAGGGAACCCCAGGGGTCATGTCTGGTTAAGGACGGGCAGGATGCCCAGAGATCAACTCTCCACACAAACATTCTCTTTGTGCCCCTTCATCAACATATACCTGCCCCGTGTCCCACCCCTCATAGCCCTATCCCATTAGCCAGGCTCTAGTGAGAGTGTTCAATCCTTGACCCTCTCCCTTCTCTAGATCCTTCACTCATTAGGGGATCTCCTTCAGTCTTTTTTTTTTTGGCTGCGTTGGGTCTTAATTTCGGCATGCGGGATCTTTCGTTGTGGTGTGCGGGCTTCTCTCTAGGTGTGGCACATGGGCTTAGCTGCCCCTCAGCATGTGGGATCTTAATTCCCCGACCAGGGATCGAACCTGAGTCCCCTCCACTGGAAGGCGGATTCTTAACCACTGCACCTCCAGGGAAGTCCCTCTCCTTCAGTCTTATGGTTTAAAACACCAGACACTGACAACTCCTAAATTTCTATCTCCCAACCGCTTTATAGAGCCCAGCCTCTTTGCTGAGCTCAGACGTGCAGCATAACCAGCACTTTGCATCTTTACTTGGGTGTCTAACGGGCACGTCAGATGTGACGGGTCCAAAGACAACCTCTTCATTTCCACCCATGCCCCCACCCCGTTCTTCCACTCTGTGAATGGACCCATTGCTCAGGTCAAAATCCCTGAGGTCATCCTCGATGCCTCCTTTCCTCTCACTCAGCATCCATCATCAGCCAGTCCCGTGGGCTCTACTTCCAAAATATACCCCCGATCGGACCCCTCCCCACTACCTCTACCCCTTCCACCCGGGGGAGAGGCCTCCCCGCCCGCCTGGCTGCCGGCAGCGGCCTCCTCACTGGCCTCCTGGCTTCTTCTGGTCTTGCTTCATGTGGCGGCCATGACAACGCTCCTCGAAGACCTCCAGCCATGGGAGTGGAATTGACCGAGGGCCCAGCTGCCCAGATCCAGCTCTGAAATCCTTCCTGTGCTGGCGCCCGCCCGAGGCCACACCTCCCAACAGCTGCTAACAGCCAATGGCTGAGCTCCGCAAGGATACTAAGGCGGACAGTTTCTGGGAGCCGGGACCCTCTGATGGCTGATTGGCTTGCAGAGTCCCGCAGTTTGGCCGAGCCTAACTTGACTATGTGGCAGTAAAGGATGCATCCACCCTTCCTTCCCTGTCCTTCCCTCAGGACCAGCTCGCCCAGCCTCCTCCGGCTCCCTTCCTCTTTCCCTCCTGCAGCAGTGCCCCTAATAAAATCCTTGCATGTTTAACCCCCATCTTGGCATTTGCTTCTTGGAAGGCCCTGGGCTGGATATTCTGTTTGCTCTACTGGACCCACTGTCACCCATCTTATCTGCTCTGTGCCCTGGGAGGCTGCCCCTTGGGAATCAGGGGCTCCCCTACCCACGGGCTTCCGGTTGGGTTCCGCTAATGGGGGCACTGGCAGAAGGTGGGGGTGCTGGCAGGAGAGTGCAGTTGGGATCTTTGTTCCCCCAGCTCCCTCCCTGTCAGGTCACTGTGGGTTGGCTGTGAAGTCCCAGCTGCCGTCTAGTAGCCTCTTCTTGTAGTGACCCCTCCAGGTTCCAGTAACATCTTCCTTGCCTAATTCCTCCAGGCCCAGGGGTGGTGACGGCTCCCCTCTTTCTACCCTGGGGATATGCGACAGGCCTTTGTTGATTTCCTCAAATCCTCCCTATGTCTTTGTAAATATTCTCTTTGTTAAACTTTTCTACAGTTACCCGCTTCGAGTGCCATGTTTCCTGCTGGGACCTACTGTCACCACTCCCCACCCCTCGCCGTAATAGAAGATATATTCTCAACACAGCAGCAGAGAGATCATTTCAAGGCATAAGTTCTCTGCTCAAATTCCCCAGTGGCCTCCAATCTCACTCGGAGTCACAGCCAAAGCCCTAGTGATGCCCTACAAGGCCTTGTGGGACCTGTCTCCCCGCACTCCACGTGGGCCTCCTGGCTTGTCCTTAAACACCCCAGGCCCCTCTGTTCCACCGCAGGGCCTCGTCTGTGCTGTGCCCTCTGCCTGGAATGTTTGTCCTCCTCACATGCGCCTGCTTACCCCCTCCTTTCTCTCGGGTCAAAGTCAGGGTTTAGGGGCCCTCATCTGGGCCTGCTCCAGCCTGAGCTTTCATGAACTGTGAGCTTCAGACCCCCGTCCCCATCCCGGTCCCCAGCCACGCCCAGCTCCCACTCACAGCCCACGGCCCTGTACCTGGACAAACTTATTGTAGCTGATGAGGTTTTCATTGGAGAGGACCTGGTCGATGGAGATGGCGTTGATCTGTTGATTGCCTGTGAAGGAGAGAGAGACACGAAGGGCAGGGTGAGAACAATGCCAGCAGGGAGGGCCACCTGCTCTGGGAAGCAGCCAGGCAGAGGTCAAGTTCGCAGGTACCAGTCTTGCTGAGTCAGCAGCTCCCCGGCCTTTCCGCTTGGCCACTGTGCGAGTCTGGGCGTGTGAGGACGGCAGGGGCAGGTGGCTGCAGTGCCATGAACTTTAGACCCTCATCTGAGCACTTCGGAAGTGGCGACACCTCTTATTGGAAATGTACAGCCTCCCCCACTCCCACCGGGGCCCTGGGTGATGATCGCTCTTTTTTGGCTAGTGGTGGGGCAGGGAGCTGGGTCGCCCACCTGCCACCAGTGCCAGCCCTGACGGACACCATTGGACCCTGTCCCTGACCTCCTAGAGGTGACTGCATGGCAAAGGGGCTCCCCCAGGCCCAGCTTTCCTGCAGCCTTGATGAGGTGCCCATGGAGACGGGCATGACAGGGGAGGTCAGAGCCAACGGCTCACAGTCCTCACGGCTGCCATTTATGAAGCTCTTACCCTGTGCAGGCCCTGAGTCCAGCGCTCTACACTCAGCACTTCATTCAGGCCTCATGGCGACCCTACAAGGTATGCATCATCATCCCCACTTTACAGATGAGGAAACTGAGGCTCAGAGAGGTAAAAAGACTTGCCTCAGGTATTGCAGCTAGGAAATGGGGGTGCTTGTGATTCAAACCCAAGCCCAGTGCTCATGAAGGGGTGAAGCCTTGACTAAGGGAAAGGAGAGGGCTTGCTGGCCACCCCCACCCCCCGCCCCAGGCTTGACATCCCCGCCACCCCAGTTGGAATCCACACCCAGCTCCACTGCATTCTTGCTGAGGCCTCTGGGCCAGCGCCTTCCCCTCTCTGAGCCTCATATTCTGACGCGTGAAGCAGAGTGACAGTAATCCTCACAGGCTCTCCTGAGGTCAAATGGGGTAAACTGCGTGGACCACACAGCCTGGGGGCTGGTACACAGTAGGTGACCACTGAGGTGTGCTGGGCCTCCACGGCCACCACCCTGGGTATCAGCTCTCCAGTGCCACACGGTGGCTATGTGTGGTCTGACAGCTGTGAATTCCCTCACTGTCCTGCTCAGGACAGGCTCCCTGTAAAGCGGTACTTCTAAGAAAGATGAAGATAGCTTTCTCCCTGCCTGGTACATGAGATTTAGATTTGAGGATTTTTCCAGGTTTCATCTGAGCTCAAAGGAGTCTATTCATGGTCCTTGTGGGAGGGATGGGTTTCGGGGAAATTGTATTTCTTCCACTTTATAGCTGGGGCTTCAGGGTGATGGTAATGAGGGGTGGTAAGGGGACGTGGGAAGTTATACTTGGGAGCTTCCAAGTTCTATGGAAGCTTTTCTCTCAGAGAGAGGTGTGGTCCAGGGTGGGACTGTTCATTAGCCCAGGCTCCAAGCCCCCAAAAGATGCTCCATTGACCAATCAGATTTTGCTCACAAACACAAGTTATTAAGATTTTCAAGACAGTGAAGGGCAGAGCATCAAATCCCAAGTGCTGGACCCTTCTGAGCAGAGGGCCCTGTATGACTGCCCTGGTCACGTGCCCACAAAGCTGGCCACGTCTCCACTCTGTCCACACCCACCCCAAGCCCATCATCCATCACAGAGCTCCCTGCCAGCTCTGCCCCAGCCATGGACAGTGGTGTCTGGTGGAGCAAGTGATCTCACACCTGGGGGGACAGCCCTGTTTTAACATGTGCCCTTCCTCCCTCAAGCCACGACGTGTCTTAATTTAGGTGACGAGGGTGGGAAAGCTGTGATGAGGGACACAGCACTGGTACCCACAAATAACCCCTTGGAACAGGAGGGCCGTGCCGTGGCCCTGCTTCTGCTTTTCCTGGAAGAGCTTGAAGCAGGCGCTAGGGCTGACCAGGAGCGTCCGGAAGCCCTGTGTGGAGAGCGCAGATTCCATTGAGCTCCCCGGCCTCAGCATGGCTCCTTGGAGCTCATCCCCTAACCCAGAGCTGTCTCCCGAGTCCTTACCTTCCCATCGGGGGCAGGGACAAAGCTCAGAAACTCACCCACATGGCCCACGGCCAACCAGTCCACAAAGAGCTCCACAGTGGGCTGCACCTTCTGCGCGTGAAGGAAGCCCCGAACCACCTGGGTGACCCTGCGGCCTCTTGACCTGGGGCCCAAGGGGTTAGAAAACAAAAGTTAACTAAAAATATACATATATGCAGAAATGGAATGACAAGAGTTCAAGATTTCTGCAACATCTGCCCAAAAATGCATTGCTTTTGTAATCAGAGAAGACAATAAATAGATATTTAAATTGCACTCGGGGCTTCCCTGGTGGTCCAGTGGTTTAGAATCCACCTTCCAATGCAGGGGACACGGGTCCGATCCCTGGTGGGGTAACTAAGATCCCACATGCCGTGGGGCAACTAAGCCTGCACGCTGAGACTCCTGAGCACACGAGCCACAGCTAGAGAGAAGCCCGTGCTCAGCAACGAAGATCCCGCGTGCCGCAACGAAGACCCAATGCAGCCAAAAATAAAAAATAAATAGGCATGGACTTATATATACTATAAAATGTAAAACAGATAGCTAGTGGGAAGCAGCCGCATAGCACAGGGAGATCAGCTCGGTGCTTTGTGACCACCTAGAGGGATGGGATAGGGAGGGTGGGAGGGAGATGCAAGAGGGAGGAGATATGGGGATATAAGTATACATATAGCTGATTCAATTTGTTGTATAGCAGAAACTAACACACCATTGTAAAGCAATTATACTCCAATAAAGATGTTAAAATAAATAAATATATATATATATTAAAAATATATATATTTATATAATAAATTACACTCCAGGTGAGTTCTCGATGAGGCAGACACAGGACAGGTCAATCACACCAGGTCAGTGACCCACCCAGGTCTCACCATCCAGGCAAATCCTCAGAACCACCCTCAGACCCCATTCTCACATTCTCTAAGAGACTGATTTCACCCCCATATCCAATCACCGGCTGGGCAGTGCTTTGTACAGTTTAACTTACATCTCTCTTGCTGCAGCCTCGCCTTCCTGCATATCAGTGAGGGGAGAGGGTGATCTTTTCTCATAGCCCCGGCATATTATGTTCATGAATTTAAACCCCATTCTTCTCTTGCCTTCTGAAAAAGTATCTAATGGCATGGCCCCAACTTCCTCTTTCTGTGAGATCATGTGTTTGAGGGCAGGTAGTCCCCTTCAAAGCTTCTTGTTTCACCTGTTGTTTGGTCACAAGTCTGTTCTAACTGCTTTGCTGAATTTGGTTGGTTCAGTTTGGGTCTATTCCATAGCAAATAACCATTATCATATAACTCCTTTTCTTTTTCATCAGTATCCCTGTGTCACATATTGAACAAGACATAATCAGTTACACTCTCTCTTTGTGTCACTGCTGTCTCAATTTTCATGTCCTATACCTCCCTTTTGCTCTCAGGACAAGGTCTGATATTAGTCATTTACATCATAGTGTGAACAAGCATTGATTTAAATGTAATTTCTCCTGGGACTGCTGAGACTTAAAACTTTTTCATCTATAACTATTAATTGATGTCAACATCTATTTATTTTCTGAATCAGAAGACCTAAGTCTAGTCATAACTTAGCAGCCTGTGTGACCTTTCCCAGGTCACTCACCTTCTCTGGGCCCACTTATGAAATGAAAGCGTTGGACTGAATGATCTCTTACGTCTCTGCTTGCTCCAGTCTTCTCAGACTCCCCGAGGTAAGTGTGGACAGTGTCTGGAGAACCGTCTTCTGCTCCCACCCCACCACATCCAGGTCTACAATTTCATCACTGATTTTTTCTGGTTCTCTTCCAGGAGTAGAATGGCCCCTCCCCCAGCCACCATCACCAACCCACCCTCAGTCTCCACCCCAAGAACACCTCTCTCACCCAGGCAGGTTGCCACCAAAGAGGATCCTCCCCAGGGGGTATTCTTTCCCATTGGTCACCACTGGGGGGCTGACCTCCAGGTTCCCAAAGGAATCCAGGCCACTCAGAGTTGTCTCGTGGTTCCCAAGTCACGTAGCCGAAATCTGGACCCTGGTAGGGGAAGTTGAGTCAGGCTGGGAGTGGGAAGGCTCACCAGGAAGAGCTTGAACCTACCTGTTGGGCTTTGAGCTCCTCAGAGTGGGAGTGACCACCCATTCTTCAGATGGAAATACTGAGTCAAAGATGGGGATCTGACCTAGCGGTATTTTATTCACGCCTGCCAAGGTTGGGACACACACAGCCCACTGACTGGCCCTGCTGCCATATTAGAGAACGTTATTCCCCATGGTGATGGGAAAACAGCAGAGAGGGCCCTGGCTGCTCCAACACTCCCCATTAGACACTGAGCCTGAGGCCACGGCCTCCCCCTTTACCCTCTGCACGGCCTTCCTGCCAAGTCCAATCCAAGGCAGGTATCTGGCTGCTCTAGAGTGGCCTACTTTGGGGACAAAGAGGCTGGTCTCAGTTTTTCAACTGAGACTCAGTTTTTCAACTCTGGAAAAGGGGAGAACTTCCCAGGGCCATCTCTTAGAAGGAATTTAGACAATATCGAGGGCCAGGGGAGAGCTCCTCCCACCTTTGTGATCCAATAAGGTGCTGGAGAAGTCTTCTGTTCTCTTTGGCACGAGGGAATCTCCCCTCTTTTCTCAGGAGAGGTAGATTAAGACACTTTTTTTTTTTTTAATTTTATTGAAGTTTAGTTGATTTACAATGTTGTGTTAACTTCTGCCGTACAACAGAATGACTCAATTAGACATATATCTCTTCTTTTTCATATTCTTTTCCATTATGGTTTATCACAGGATATTAAATATAGTTTCCTATGCTAGACAGTAGCACCTTGTTGTTTATCCATCCTGTATGTAACAGTTTGCATTGGTTAAGCCCAAACTCCCAGTCCTTCCCTCCCCCACTCCCCCTCCTCTTTGGCAACCACAAGTCTGTTCTCTATGTCTGTGCATCTGTTTCTGTTTCATAGATAAGTTCATTTGAAGACACCCTCTTTATTACCAATAATCATACGAGCAAACTATGTTGTATGTTTTCTTCATGTAGGCATGGAGAAGCCTCACAAACACCTTTGAGGCCAGGGCTAACATATTTTTACTGATGAGGAAATTGAGGCTCAAAGAGGGGAAATTATTTATGCAAGGTCACACAGCATGTGAGTGACAGAGCCAGGCTGACTGACTCCAAAGCCTATGTTCTTAACAGCTGCACTCTCCTGCCTCCCCTCCCCTTCTCGGGCTGACAGATTTAGTAAAAAAAAGATACAGGATGCTGGGCTTCCCTGGTGGCGCAGTGGTTGAGAGTCCGCCTGCCGATGCAGGGTACACAGGTTCGTGCCCCGGTCCGGGAAGATCCCACATGCTGTGGAGCGGCTGGGCCCGTGAGCCATGGCCGCTGAGCCTGCGCGTCCGGAGCCTGTGCTCTGCAACAGGAGTGGCCACAACAGTGAGAGGCCCGCATACTGCAAAAAAAAAAAAAAAAAAGATACAGGATGCCCAGTTCAATTTGAATATCAGATAAACAACAAATATATTTTTAGTATAAGTATATCCCATGCAATGTATGGGATATACTTATACTAAAAGTTACTCACTGTGTAGCAGAAATTCAGCTTTAACTGGGCATCTCCTATTTTATCTGGCAACTCTACTCCTGTCCCTAAGGAACATAGTTCCCAGTCTGGCCCTTGGGGTAATGTCTCTCAGCCCTCAGGCCTAGGCTGTGGCCTTGACCACTCACCAGGATTCTTTTGTAAGGGAAGTCCTGCAGTTCTCCATTCCCAGGGGAGTCAAAGACTACTGGGAAGGTCTTGTGCGGTGCCTGAATGTAGCCCAGCTCCATCCCATCCTGCAAACATGAGGTCGCCCGCCAGCTGTGGACGGTCAGGAGCCTCCCCTGCTTGCCTGGCACTCAGCACCTTGGGGAAGACTGTTCACGGGAGTTCTGTGCCGCAGGCCTGCTTTGCCCTTGGGGCGGAGGGGCCATGATGTCTGCTAGCTGGAGGAGGGGCTGGAGGCTCAGAGAGGGGGTCCCCTTGCCTAGGGTCACACAGCAAGACAGGTCAGGAATGAACGAGAACATGGCCTTGGGGTTGTCCCTGTGCTGGGTCAGGGCAGAGTGGATACAGAGACGGGTTTGGGTGGCCTGCGATGGACAAAGAGGCTGCTGGGCACCAGTCAGCACATCTGGCCTCTGCACGTGGTCCTGAGGGATTGACGGCTGGACAGGGTTGAGGGGGCCTGAGGAGGTACAGATCTGCCTCCTTTTCTTTTTTTTTGCCACACTGCATGTGGCATGCGGGATCTTAGTCCCCCGACAAGGGATCAAACCCATGCCCCCTGCAGTGGAAGCTCGGAGTCCTAACCACTGGACCTCAAGGGAAGCCCCAGGCTTCCTTTTCAAACATGTAAACACATCCAGGTCAATCCTGAGCCCTCTGGTTCCGGAGGCAAAGATGACCCATCACTGATGAACTATGTATCCAACACAAGAAGTTCACGGTTATGGGCCCGGCCCTGCCCTAAGCTCTTTACAAATATTAACTCCATCAGTCCTCATGACATGCCTATGTGGAGGGGCCATGATTACCCCATATCACCCATGAGGAAAGTGAGGAACAGAGAGATCTAGTTATTTGTCCAAGGGCACACAGCTAGCCAGCAGCATAGCCAGGATCCAAACCCAGCCTGCCCGGCTCCAGAGTCCTGCTCTGAACCACCTCATTGGATGAACCTCCAGTTGAAATGAAAGCTTCTTAGCTTGGCATTCAAGGCCTCCTACCTCAGCTCTTGCCCTTCAAAGAAACTGGGCCCTGGCCAAAGAGAATAGGTGACATCTTTTCTCATGCCTCCCACCTCTGGTCCTTTGCACATAGCAGTCTTCTGCCAGGAACACCGTCCATTGAGTCTCAGCACAGCCCTCACCAGATCTGTGGCCCTAGGCATTTACTCCCCTGAGAGCTCCTTCTTTATTGACAGGGCATTGTCAGGAAGATGAAATGATGCTACACACGGCCAGCAGTGAGTGCTCGATAAACGACACAAATCCTTATCCACTCGCCAAGTCTGGTCCAGCTCAGATGCCCCCTCCAGGCAATCTTCACTGATCCCCCAGACAGAGGTGATGCCACGCGCCTCCAAACCCTGCTGGCACTTTGCCAGCACCCCTGCTCCATCTCAGACTGCTGGGCAGGGATTTCTGTCGCAGTCATTCTCTACATCAGGGCTTCTAGCCTCGGCACTCTTGACACTTGGGACCAGATAATTTTTTCTCGTGGAGGCCGTCCTGTGCATTGCAGGCTGTTTAGCAGCACCCTTGGTCTCTACGCACTGGAAGCCAATGGCACCACCTCTCTCAGTGTAACAACCAAATGTCTCCAGATGCCGCCAAATGTCCCCCGGAGGGACAAAACCACCTTCCATGGAGAACCACTGGTCCAGGTTGTTGAGGACAAGGAGCGTGCGCCCTGCACCTCTGCCATCCCCTTCAGGCTCAGCCCAGTGCCTATGCCGGATCCTATGGGTGAATGGATGTCAAGTTCAATGTCAGTGTGCTTGAGCCTCCAGAAGGTTCTGGAGAGAAGGGGAGAGCTCTAGGCCTAGAATTAGAAAGAGCAGTGCCCTGGGGAGGACGAGCACAGCCCCGTTCCTCCTGGATATTCCCAGCAGCACCCGCGTTGGGATAGGCCAGCCTCTCCCTCCAGGCCAGTGTCGGGTGAGGTGCTGCCCGGCGGCCGTGGTACCTGGATCCAGCGGTCGTTGCGGGTCTCGGCCTGTGGGCAGATGGTCAGCTCGCAGCCGGCTCTCCTGGCCAGCTCCACCACTGCATCCACAGAACACGTGTCGTTCCTCACACTGCAGACAAGCCCAGGGAGAGTGGCTCAGGACAGAGCCGGTCCTGGGGGTGGAGAGAGGGGCCACCAGGGTCAGAAGAACACCCAGCACCCCCCGGACTCACCGGCACACGTACACCTCCAGGGGCGGCAGGGCGCTGGGCGTCATAATCCAGGGCGCCACACAGAACACCACGGTGTCAGTGAAGATGGGGGATTCGGAGAAATCCTGCAGGGGAAGACCAGAGGGAAAAGAAACTGGCCTCAGGGTCCAGAGCCTGGATGGCTCGAGGACCACCGTGGACCTGAGCAAGCCGCTTGCTCCTTAGTTTCTAGAGAGGCACCAGCGGGGTGGTCGGGATCTTTCACGCCAGCGTCAGGGAAGGAGAGGCCCTCTACGAAGAAGCACTCCTCATCCCCGTGGAAGCGGGGCACCTGGTACGACACCTTGTTCTGGCCCAGCACGTGCCTGTAAGCCTCTCATGAGTCCTCGGGACCTGGGAGGGGACAGGAGGGGTGGCCGTGGCTCCCGAGCGGGCCTGGGGAGCAGGAAGGGCTGTGCAGCCTCACCAACAAAATGTAAGCCAGACAACAGCTCATGCCTCTCACCTCCCACTGGCAAAGGAGAGAAAGATGCTTAATACCTGGCATGGGCAGGCCTGGGTGGGGGCAAGGGAGGGCATTCCTTTCTAAGATCAGTGCTCAGATCTTTCAGAGGGCAATTTGGTGGCATCTAAGAAGGTAATGTTGGGACTTCCCTGGTGGTGCAGTGGTTAAGAATCCGCCTGCCAATGCAGGGTACACGGGTTCAAGCCCTGGTCCGGGAAGATCCCACATGCCGCGGAGCAACGAAGCCCGTGCACCACAACTACTGAGCCTGCGCTCTAGAGCCCATGAGCCACAACTACTGAGCCCACGTGCCACAACTACTGAAGCCCGCGTGCCTAGAGCCTCTGCTCCGCAACAAGAGAAGCCACCACAATGAGAAGCCCATGCACCGCAACAAAGAGTATCCCCTGCTCACCACAACTAGAGAAAGCCCGTGCACAGCAACGAAGACCCAACACAGTCAAAAGTAAGTAAATAAATTTATTTTTAAAAAAAAGAAGAAGGTAATGTTTACCCCTAACCAGCAATTCCATGGCTAGGTATCTTTCCTAAAAAATACATGTACAAGGGTGTTCACTGGTTAATTATTCATTCATTGAATAAATATTTACTGAGCGCCTACTATGCACCTAGGAGGCATAGTTCTGGACTCAGGATATGGCTGTGAGCAAGGTCCCTGCCCGCCAGGAACCTAGATTGTTGTAAAATCAGAACACTGCAAAAACGGTGCCTTCAGGGGACCAGATAATTTACAGCACCTCCATGCTTTGGAACACGATGCAGCTGTGGAGGAGAGGGAAGCAGAGCTAAATAAATACACAGGGAGCTGTGTAGGATGCATAACTCAATGGGAGGAACCATCTGGAAAGCAGAGTATGTACACACACACACGCACGCGCCCACGCGGCACGCACACACACACGCACGCGCCCACGCAGCATGCACACACACACACGCACGCGCCCACGCGGCACGCACACACACACACACGCACGCGCCCACGCGGCACGCACACACACACGCACGCGCCCACGCAGCACGCACACACACACACACACACACGCACGCACCCACGCGGCACGCACACACACACACCATGCTCATCCAGTGCACATGGAGAAAAGTCGGGAAGAACACACACCAGATTGTTAACGGTGAACACATGTTAAGGGTCAGGTTTTGGGGTAGGGATCGCAAACTCTCATTTTTTATTTTACATACTTCTATATTTTTTAAATGATCATATTATTACTTGTATACATTTGTATTTTTAAAATGTAAAAAATTTTTACGTTATATACTTTCATTTGTGATAATGGAATTGTGGCTATGTAAAGCAATAGTTTGGGTTTTTTTTTCTTTGGGTGGGGCGGGGAGATACAGACTGAATTATTATAGAGGCAAACAGCCAGGGTGTCTGGGACTGGCTTTAAAATACTTCAGCAAACCGAAAAGGATAGATGGAGTAAGAGAGGCAAAATAGTGATCACTGTTGAATCTGAGTGGGTGGCACATGGGGGTTCGTTACACCGTTCTCTCTACTTTTGTGGATGTTTGAAAGTTGTGATAATAGAAATTTCTAAACGTGCTTAGAACATATTTTTAAAATTCAGTCATCCGGTGAAACCACCTGAGGCACGGCTGTGCCAGGGACGCCAGCCGGCCGGCTCTGGAGCTCGCTCAGCTGATTCTTCTTCCTCTGACCCCCAAGGCAGCCCAGGAGCCAAAGCAGAGCCTGCTCTCTCACCCCAGGTGGGGAAACTGAGGCCCCCCCCGGCAGGGCAGGATGGGCATGAACTCACCACAAGCATGGAAGACCCGTGCCCACTTGGCGTCACAGCTGGAGGTGTGGAGGACAAGTGTGTGGTCGTCGAAAAGGGCAACGGGGCCTCGGGTCCGCAGGACCATGACAGACATATCTTCCAGGTCTGGGGAGCCAGACACAGGGCGGCAATTCAGGGGGCCTCCGACACCCCAGCCCCTCCGACTCCTGCCCGTGCCCTCCCCAGGGCAGAGGGTGCCGAGACCTGGGTCTCTGAGCCCCAGCTCTGCCCAGCCTGTGGAAGCACTGGGAGCCATCAGGAGCAAACCACGAAGATGGCTGTAAGCATGTGACATGGTGAGCTACTTCCTACCCTCTCTGAGCCTCGGTTTCCTCATCTGCCCAGAGAACCAGGAAGTATAGAGCGGCCAGCCCGGTGCCTGGCACACGACAGGTGTGCAGGAGAAGCATGTGTGGTAAGAAGCCCACCTGGGCGGTACGAAGGTGAAGGCCCCTGTCTCAGCCCCAGAATCGCTCGCTGCTGCCCTGGGCCAGCCCCTCCCCGCCCCAAAGCCTCAGCCTTCCTGTCTCCAAAACAATCGTGCCAACTTTTAGAGTAGCATGGGCATCTCATGTGTGAAGCCCCTGGCCCACACCAAGGATGCTGCTGCAGCGCCCTTCACGGGGCTGTGCATGTGGTTCAGGATGGACTTAAACGTGGGGCGGGGCTTCCCTGGTGGCGCAGTGGTTGAGAGTCCGCCTGCTGGTGCGGGGGACGCGGGTTCATGCCCCAGTCCGGGAGGATCCCGCATGCCGCGGAGCGGCTGGGCCCTTGAGCCATGGCCGCTGAGCCTGTGCGTCTGAAGCCTGTGCTCCGCAATGGGAGAGGCCACAACAGTGAGAGGCCCGCGCACCGCAAAAAAAAAAACCAAAAACGTGGGGCATCTCTGAAACCCAGACCCGCGATGCCAGGGAGGAGGAAGAGGCCGGATTTCGGGTTGGAATCGGAAGGCTTGGACCTGCCACAGGCTGGCTGAGTGACATTGGGGATCTCCTGACCTCTGAGCCTCAACGTCCTTGTCTCTAAATTGGGGCGATGTTGGCCTTCTGCTTCGATGGTTAAACGAGAATTTGGGTAAAGAGTCTGGCGCATGACGGGTGCTCAAATAATGTTAGCACCCTCTACTCCCCTGGAGGGAGAGAAAGGTGAGTCAGCTCCTTTCCAGAGCCCGGCCCCAGCATGCGAGTGCCCGCTGACACTGAGGATGGGGAGAGGCGGCTGCCAGCCTGAGGCAGGTTTTAAGGAGCATCAAGGTGTGTATGGGAGCTGAAACTCTGGCGCTGAGCTCTGCCTTCAGAGCTGCCTGTGGGGGTCAGAATCCCTGCAGGGTAGCTGAGCGTTGACCCTGGGAACCCAGGGACACAGGCTGCCCCGGTGCCCCCCTCGCCTTGCAGGCAGCGCACGTGCCAGTCACAGTTGTCCTGGTCATCACAGTTCAGTTCACCAGCAGGATGGCTGCATACCCACTAGATCCCCAGACCCACTGCTGCTGCCAATGGCAAAGCCCAGCTGATGACGGGGGCTCAGACCACACCTGTGCCTCCCTCCTCAGCAACCTCCTGGCCAGCCTCCTAACCCATCCCTTCCTCTTCACCCTGCCCTGTGATGATAGGTCCACTCCTGCTCAAGAAACGGCAATAGCTCCCTACTGCCCACACCATCAAGTTCAAACGACACAGCTGTCTGTCATGGCTGCCCGTGTTATGTCTCCAGCCAACATCCTCTTTCCAATAGGCAACTTCCTGATAAGATCCATTCCTTTCTCCAGGCCTTAGCTTCTGCTGTTCCCTCCACCTGAAATGCCCTCCGTCTTGCATCGCTTTGGAGCCCAGCGCACAGGGACTTCAAGGGAAGTCTTTCTTGCTCCCAAAGCCCACCTTGCCCTTCTCCGCTGAACTCCCAATGCATTAAGTGCCACCACAATTCAGCCCAAAGTTCTTTTACAGTTTCAGCCTTGGTAGATTTCCCTTTTCACCTAGATTAGGGGGTCAGCACACTACTGCCCGTGGGCCAAATCTGGCCCACTACTTGTTTTTTTAAATAAAGTTTTATTGAAACACTGTCACATCCATTTGTTTCTGTACTATCTCTTTCATCCTACAATGGCAGAATCAAGTAATTGCAAGAGAGACAGGATGACTCGCAAAGCCTAAAATATTTACTATCTTGCTCTTACAGAAAAAGTTTGCCAACCCCCAACCTAGATTGAAAATCCAGAAGGACTTTTCCCCAGAAAGGAAGGCCTAGCCCAGGGCTGGGCACATGTGTGCTTGAAAACTCTTGGTGATGATTTTTCTCCCAGAAGATCCCCAGCCATGCCTGGTTCCTATCTGGCTCCACTGGCCTTGACATCAGCTGGGAGGCAGGGGGATACCTATAATGGTCTCCCTCCTCTTAACCCGGCCTAGAGCAGCTCCAAACTCCATGCCCCTTTCTGGGCCCAGAGATAGCCTACCTTGTCCACAAAGCCCCTATCCCATCTGCCTTCACAGTTCAGGTCACAATCCAGGGTGATATCTGCAAGGAGAGGGCAGAAGGTAAGTCACGACAGTGTTTTCAGGGGCCCAGCACAGGCCTATGACCTCCACATTTTAGCCTCGGTCTTGGCCCATCTGGCAAATGGAAGTCATTTCCAAGGAGACACTGCCCAGAGGTGGGAGCATCTGGAGCCTCCCTCCCTGGGCTGGGGAAAGAGGCCTTGGGGAGGAAGCAGGGTCACAGCAAAGACCCAGGTCAAATGCTGCCCCCTCCAGGAAGCCTTCCCTGAACTCTCCCTCTCCTGCATCTCTACAGCCCTCGCTGTCTGGGGCACACCCTGCACTGCGCCTGGGTTGCCCTGGACATTCTTGGTCTGTATGAAGCTGCCTGGTCTCCTCGGGATGGGGCAGTGAGCCTGGACTTTGGTGTTAGATAGTCATGGATGTGAATCTAGGCTCTGGCACCTATAGGCTATGTGGCTTCTCTGAGCCTCAGCTTCTCCCTAAATCCCAGCCTCCATCCCACTGTCTTAACCTTTCTCCCTAGAAAGTGGAGGAGATTTTACAATACAAATGAAACCTTCAAGGGAGAGAGAGAGAGAGAGAGATTTGAAATGATTTTTAAACATGTGAAAAGGCACCCACCCACCATGCAATAAGTGCATGAAACTCACAAAGCTAACATGGGGCAAAACAAGCCCAACTCCAAAGGACGCGTACAATAAGATTCCACCCAGGGAGAATTCAAAGATAGGCAAAAATAGACTGTATTATTTGGGTGTGCCTATTCAGATGATAAAACCATAAAGAAAAGCAAGGAAATACTTACCACCAGATAGTGGTTACCTCTAAGGGAAGGAGGGAGCTTTGATCAGAGGGGGGCTCGGTGGCGGGGGGCACTTTGGGGTACTGACCACGTTCCCTGTTCTATTTCTTAACCTGGGTAATGGTTGCTCAGGTGTTTGCTTTGTAACTATTCCTTAATGTGTGTGTATTCACACCCATACTCTCACGCACGCATACATACATATGTACTTTGCTGTATGCGTATTTTCCAAAGAACAAGGGTGGGTGTGTGTTCAGGGAGAGGAGGTGGGGTGGTCCCCAACCTCAGTCCTAACTAAAGGGAGGCAAATTAAAGCAACAATGAGACAGCGACCTCTCAGACTGGCCAAAAACGGAAAAGGCTGGTAACGTACAGTGTTGGCAAGGCACTCCCACACTCCCTGCTGTGGGCAGGTGTATAACGTGGTACGGTCTTTTCGAAGAGCCATTTGGCAATATCTATCACGATTTAAATGTACCTTCCCTGTAACTCAGCAGTTCTGCTTCTAAAAACGCCTCCTGCAGACAAAGCATTTTCAACTTTCTTGCTAACTTTCTTGTTCTCCAAGTGCTTGTACCAACGCAAGCCCCACCCCCGGTAGAAGGAGTTTCCAGTTGCACATCCTTCGCAGATATCTTCTAAGGTAAGTATCCTTTCATTTGAGTTCTGATCATTGGGGCTTTTCTCATCTGTGATTTGCTGGGGTTTTTCTTTTTTGTTGTTATTGTTGTTGCTGTTTTGCCTGTTTCTATTGTTTGGTTTTTCTTTCTTATCGATCGGCATTCTCCGTTACCTATAAGCACTGAGTCAGCTATATGCACTGCAAAGCTCTTCTCCATAGTATGGCTTTGTACTTGTCCTCCACTGTACAGAAGTTTTCAATTTTAATACAGTCTAATTTATCAATCTTGCCCCTAAAGTCTTGTGCTTTTGTTTTGCCTTGTTAAAGAAAACTTCTGACTGCTTTGAAGTTGAAAAGATATTCTCTTCTAAAAGCTTTAAAATTCTGACTTTCACCTTGAGATTTTTAACCCATCTGGAATTTATTTTTGAGTATGGTGTGAAGTAGGGCTCCAGGTTCATTGAGTGTCACATGATAACCACATGAGCATGGGTCTGGGTTCTGGTTCTCCATTTGTTCCGTTGGTCTATATTTAACCCTGCACCAATTTCACACTGCCATTGGCTGAGGCCCTGGACTTACCCACACAGGTGAGGTAGAGCACCGCATAGGCCAGAGGCTCTTGGCCGGAATGGTAGGAAATCTGAACCTGTAGAGAGATGGGCCCCAAGGTCAAGTTGGCTGAAGCCAAGAGCCCTGCCCCAAAACACAGGTCTTGGGGGATCTGGCAAGGAGGGGAGGAGTTCCCAGGAAACTCTGTGCACTAAAGTTGAGTTTACCAACCCAGCTCTTCCTTTAGCCTTCTCTGTGCCATTTATTTTTCCATGCCTCAGTTGGCCTATCTGTAAAATGGGAACAATTTGTGAGGGATTCCATGGAGACGTGTGTCCCGGTGCTGCCAATGACTACTGTGTGCTTTTGGCAAGCCCCTGCTCCAAAGAACAGGAGCTGGGGCTCCTGTTTTTCATCTCAGTTTCGCCATTCCTAAAATGAGGAGTTTGGACTGGGCAGGCTTTAGGGACACTCTCTTCACTCTGGGATTCAGACAGGCCTAGACTTGAGCCCAGCACCTCTGGGTTCTGTGACCTTGGCCAAGGCCCTTCACCTTTCTGAGCTACCTCAGTCTCCTCATCTGCAAAATGGGCTTTATATAGGTCCCTACCTCAGAGGATTGTAGTGCAGATTTGAAATGATCCATGTAAAAGACTAACCTTATAGGAAACACCCAAGAAATACCAGCTACTGTTATTAGAGGGCAGGGGCTGTGATGTAAGAGTCAGTGCAGAGTTTTGGAGTCAGGTGTCCTGGGCCCAGATTCTGCATCCACCATGTGAGAATATCCTGGGAAAAGTTACGGTCCTGTCTGGGCCTCCATTTGTTCATCTGTAGAATGGGGATAATACTAGTTCCATAGGACTGATTATAGGCTATGAGGATTAAAAAAGGAAAGCACGTGACATTCTTGACACGGTGCTCACAGCACACACCCAACAACTGTCAAAGGGGAGGCTGAAGATGGTGATGATGATAAAGCAATTCCAGGCTGATGTACCAAACCCCTTTGACCCACCGCCCTCCACGTGGACCTTCCCTTTTTGGCTCTGATGTTCTCAACTCGGCCAGAAGGTTCAGGATTTTGTAGAGACCCCTCACCCCTCTGTCCTGGGAGCCCCTAAATCCTGCAGTTACTGACCCCTATGTGTCAAGCCCCAGCCATGATGCTCACCTCAGGCATAAAATTACCTGGATCCCGGGCAAAGGGGGGGAGGGGAAGTAGGGGACACTCTGATGACCCTCCTCAGTCCCTGCGGTCCTCGGTGCCAGGGAGCTCAGACTGGGGAGGTATCCACACAGCCTCTGGCTCAGTGCAGGGCAACCAGGAGCGGCCCCTCACAGGACGGCTGGTCCTCTTGCCCTGCCCCGGGGGCCTCTGTCCTGACTCTCACCAACTCTGCTACTTACTAATCATGTGACTTCAGGTAAGCCACGCCCCTTCTTGGTCTGTTTCCTTGTCTGTAAAATGGGTTCATTCTGCCCCACCTGCCTCACGGAACTCCCCGGATAGGATAATTTAGACACATGGATGGTAAAGATGTGGGGGTGATGGAGGGAGCCTGTCCCTGGGTGTCGAGCAGCTCTGACACCTGAATTCTAGCCTTCCCACTGATCGGCTATGTGGCTCCAGGACAGTTACTCTGAACCTTGGTGGCCCCACCTGTGAAATGGGGATCAGACCCTGCCTCTCAGGGCTGCTGTCGGGGCCGGGGGAGGTCACGGCTGCCCCAGGCTGGGCGCATGGTCAGTGCTCCTTAAAGGGCCAGTTTCCCAAAGTATCGCTCCCGACATGGAGTGGGGAACTGCCACCCACACGACAAGGCCTGGTTCCCATCACCCCTTTAGGGGGCGTCCCCTGTGCCCTGTGTCGAGGGACACCCGACTTCTCCCACTTTTTAAATCCCCCCCTGCCCTGGGGCCAGAACACTGCCTCCAGCTGGGTCTTGTTAAACTCAAACTTAATGGGCAGAGAGAGGAGAGGAAGGGGAGGCACCCGGCCTCTGAGAAGTGAATGGGGGTCAGGAAGGGAGTGGGTTAGGGGAAGGTGAGGCCCCTGGGGAAAGGGGTCTCCCCAGGCAATGGCTTCCCTCCCCCATCTCTGCTTTCTCTCCCTCATTCAGAGTATCAGAGACCACAAGTCAACCCTCAGCCTACAGATGGGGAAACTGAGGCCCGACACAGAAGAACTAGGACAACTCCTCCCTTCACAAGGGGTCCTGGGAAGCAAGAGAAGGAGCAAAGGCTGGCTCCTGTTCCACACTAGGAGGAAGGTGCTATGATTATCCCCATTTTACAGTTGGGGGAACTGAGGCCCAGAGCAGTGATGTGACCCACCAGCAGACTCACAGTTTGTGTTTGTAAGTTGCAGAGCTGGCTGGCTCCAGGGCCAGGCACTTACCCACTGTGCTACCCTGCACTCTGGATAAAGAGAGGGCCCTGGGCCCTTGTGGAGTGAGATCTCTGCCTCCCCATCACTCCCTCAGACCAAGGGACCTGCTTACGTGACCGTCGTTGAGGTCGCTGCTGGGAGAGTTCATGACCACGATGAGCTGCAACCCCGCATCAAAGCACCACCGCCCGGTGTCTGCATGTTCCTGGTCCCTCTCCACTCCGGGAGAGGTGGAGATGTCCACACCGGGAGTTCCGTAGACCTCAAACATCTCTGTTCCCTCAGGTACTGACCTGGGAAGAACAGGGAGCCACGGGAAGTGCTAGAGGGCAGCTCTTGTTCAGATGCTTGAGCCCTGGCTCAAACCCTTGCTTCCAGGAAGCCTTCCCTGACTACCCCAGGCCTCTCAGATTCTCACAGCAAGCTCCTGGAAGTCAAGCCTGGACCTCACACACAGATAAACATTCTCACATTCTAAGGTTCTGTGCTCATTAACATTTCCCTTGTGAGTTCTCCAGGCATTAATTGTAGGGTTAAAAATTCCATGCTGTTCTGTGGGCCTGGGACCTCATTTCCCCACTCCAGCTAGTCTGGGAGTCCTGTTTGAAATCAGTCTCTTCATCCTCTGATTGTCTGTGGGGTGCCTACCGTGCATGCTGACACTGCTGGGCTGAAGAAGATACACCCATTGCCCCCGAGCCTTCAGTCTGGCTAGGGAGCTGCGGACAGCACTGCCCAGGGCAGCAGATGGGATTCAGGGTGACGGGGTCAGGGGTCAGTGGGATCCCATGTAGGGAGAGACCACTGTGGGCCAGAGGAACCGGAAGGCTTCCTGGAGGAAGCAGCACACACATCCAGCTGGGAGTTAACAGTAGCTGACTTTGGTTGAGCCCTTGCTAGATGCCAGCCCTATATGACTTTCTTTATGTGCCTTATGTCATGTAATCCACTCAAAAACCCCAGGAGGTAGCGAATATTATTGTCTCCCATTTTACAGGTGGGAAACTGAGGTTAAAGTAAACTGTCCAAGGTCATGGAGCTAGTGAGTGGCAGGACTGGGGTCCAAACCCAGGCCTCTGGCTCCTGAGTCCACATTCTTACCCAAGAGTAATAACAACAGTAATCATGACCCCCAGGGCTCCCATCCCCTGAGCATTGACCATGGCAGGCTTGCCTGAGACGTTCTGAATATCAGCTCATCCAATCCTCAGCACAGTCCCAGGAGGAGGGGATCATTATCCCCACTTAACATGGGGAAACTGAGACTCAGGAGGGGCAAGAGGCTTCCCCAAGCTTGCACAGCTGGCCACAACCACTACCCAGGCCCTTTCCCTTCCCTGCCTCCACGGGGAAGAAAGCAGACCTCCTCCAAAGCACTCTCTTCACTCCTCTGCCAGCGTGAGTCTGACACTTCTCAACACGCCTTTCCTTTAAAAAAAGAGAAATACATGAAGCCTAACTGTACTCCACCAGGCGGGTCCCACTCCAGGGCTTGGCCCTGCCAGGTATCCTCACCACGTGGGAGGGGCTGACACACCTGTGTCTCCTTCCAAGCAGGGCTGCCAGATTTAATAAAATACGGAACACCCAGTCGGACTGGAATTTCAGATAAACAACAAACAATTGTTTTAGTATAAGTATGTCCCATGAAATATCTGGGACATACTTACACTAAAAAAGTATTCATTGTTCATCTGGATTTCAAATTTAACGAGGCATCCTGGATTTTATCTGGCAACCCTCCTCCCGAAGCTGTCATTTCCAGGGCTCTGTCCTATTGTGCCCTGGGTGTGTGAGAATCTAGATAGAGAGACATGGGGACACAGAGACAGTGACAAAGGGACATGAAAAGATATGGAGAGACAGAGAGACAGAGCCTCATGGAGATAGACCCGGGTACGAAGGGCCCCCAGCATCCTCCCCCCAAACACAAGCTAGAGCGGAGCGCCTTGGGTGGTCCTCCTGGTACGAAGCCCACCCAGTTCCCAGGCCCCAGCCTCTGGTTTGGGGTATCTCAGCCCAGCTCCCCTGCACCTCCCTGGCCTGGGGCTTGTATGAGGCACCAGGGGACCCCTGATGAAGATAGAAGTGCCCCTGCCCAGGAGGGACCCAAAGAAGCTGAGAGCTTGGTAGAGCCAGGACCAAGGTCAAGAGTCAGGTTCTAGCCTGGGCTGGGTGGCCCATCAGCCAGGCGACCTTGAACAGATCACCTAGCCTCCCCGGGCCCTGTTACCTCACCTGTAAAGTGGGATAATGACACCTACTGGGCCATCCTCACAGGCAATTGTGAGGCTCGAGCACGATAATAGATGGGCAAGTCTTTTGGAAAACCACCGGCCCAGGACTGGGGAAGGGGTCACTAGGGTAAATTAGGGCACAGGAAATGGGTGGATGGGAGCAGCTTGAGAGGGGTTACTGGGGTGTCTGGGGAAGGCTTCCCGGAGGAAGGCAGGGAAGCCGAGGACAAGGAAGAGACACATCTAAGGGGAAGGGGTTTCCACTGCAGAGCCTTAGGAGGTCAAGTGCAAACTCAGGCTGCAACGAGCTCATTTTCATTTCACCCCTATGTCATGGGAAGCCAGCGATGGTTCCTGATTAGGAGAGGCAACACAGTGGAACCATGACAAGGTGGCTGAGCCTGTGGACTCTGGGGGCAGGAAGCCTGGGTTCAAATCCCAGGCCCACCACTCACTAGCTGTGTGACCTTGAGGAAGTGACTTGGCCTCCCTGTGCCTCAGTGTCTACATCTATAGAGTGGGGTGATGAGAAGACGAAAGGAGTGTGAGTAAACACTGGGGATGAGTAAAATTTGGAGGCACCTGAACCCATGCCCTCATTTCACTGCTGGGGAAACAGGCCCAGAAGAGGAGAGACTAGAAGACAGGGCCCTAGACTCCCAGTCTCGTACTCATGCTCCATCCTACAGCCGTGTGTTAGGAAGGTCAAAGGGGAGGTTTCTAGGCGGAGAGGCTGTGTCAGGTACAGGAGGATCTGGATTCCCCATTTCCTGGAGGACAGGGAAAGCGGCCAGAGGCTCACGAGGATGAAGTTCTTCCTCCAGCCAGGCCACCCCGAGTGCGGCATGCTGCTCTAGACAGCGTCCCCAGCCCAGTCCTAGAGGCACTTGTGGCTGGGGACCTCGTCCTCTCCCAATGAGTAGGACAGTCCAAGACCCTCCCCAGCCCTGAGCCCTTCTAGCCAGCCCAAGGGCCCAACTGATCCAGTAGTACAGCCAGCCTAGGAGCTGGTGCACAGTGGGGAAAACATGATGGGATGACCAACAGTTCTGGTTTGCCAGGGACTGAGGCATTTCCTGGGGTGCAGGACATTCCATGCTAAAACCTAGAAAGTCTTGGGCAAACTGGGACAGCTGGTCACCCTCACAGTGGTCAACTTCAGATCTAGCTGTTGCAAATGCAGATTCCAGAACCATAAGTTCTGCAGTCAGAGCTCCGGAACCTGCATTTTATTTTATTTTTAATTTTTTTTTTTTTTTTTTGCGGTATGCGGGCCTCTCACTGTTGTGGCCTCTCCCGTTGCAGAGCACAGGTTCTGGACGCGCAGGCTCAGCGGCCATGGCTCACGGGCCCAGCCGCTCCACGGCATGTGGGATCTTCCCAGACCGGGGCATGAACCCGTGTCCCCTGCATCGGCAGGCGGACTCTCAACCACTGCACCACCAAGGAAGCCCATGGAACCTGCATTTTAAACCACACTGATACCCAGTGAAGTCTGAGGACCATGGCTAAGGATGGACTGTCTCAGAAACAGTGCACCCTAGTCCCCCGGGAGTGTGGGAGTGACTCAATGCAAGCTCACACCCTCCTGGGAATCAAGATAGGTCAGGTCTTCCTTTAGAGTCATGCCACCCCTTCAATGGTGAGGATGATGGTGGCGACAAGGGTGATGAAGACGGCTCTCCTAGTCATAGGACGTCAGTACTATTTCCCCCACTTTACAGATAAGAAAACTGAGGCCCAGAGATGACAGGTGACTTGCTCAAAGTCACACAGCTGGTGAGTGACAGAGCCAGGACTCACAGCCATTTCTGTCCCCACTCCCTTGCAAACTGAAACCCACTCTCTCCCTTCAAGGGCTCAGGGCCTCCACCTCTGGGAAAACAAAATCAGACATTTCAGAGCCATGGAATTGACAGCAAAGGTCTTTGTGGCTGAAAACGGGAAAGTTGACAAGCTGACCACCAAGGTCCCCAGCAAATTGGCCCATAGGAGCCGAGGAGACCAAGGCCCCAACAGCTCAGGCTCTGGGTACCAGCTGCCCCTCCCTCTTCAGTGAGGCTCCCAGATCCCCGACTGCACTGGCCTCACCAACAGAACACAGTTCAGGAAGTCACTGCCCCTCCTTAATTCCACGTCTTCCTGCCCCTGGAAAATGGCAGTCACACAAACACTTTTTACAAAGTTCAAGTAGTTAAGAGAGTTAAAGATGCGTCCACCTCCCAGAGCCCAGCTCTCTGCACAGGCAGGTTGGAGCTTTACAGCAAACAAAATCTGGTAGAGACAGAAGGGGAGGTGCCTTGTCAAACCAGGGAGGAGGCTCAGAGGCCTCCATGAGCCGAGCTTGAAATCCACTCTTCTACGCCAACCTCCTCAGAGTACCTATGGGGAAACTGAGGCCCAGGAAGGAGCAGAAAGTTACTCAAGATGACATAGCAAAGGGTGAAAGAGCTAGGGCCAAAACTCTGGGTTCCTGGCCCCCAGTGCCCCAAGCCTTTTCTTTCTATTAGACCACCTCTGCTGAGCAAGGGGTGAGATGTTTGCCCTTCCAGCTAGGGCAGCGGTTCTCAACCCTGGCTGCACATCCGATGCGTGGCTCAGCACACCTGTGTATTACCCTTCCTTACCCTCCTCCCTAAGAATCCCTATTCAGGGGCTTCCCTAGTGGCGCAGTGGTTGAGAGTCCGCCTGCCGATGCAGGGGACACAGGTTCGTGCCCCGGTCCGGGAAGATCCCACATGCCGCGGAGCGGCTGGGCCCGAGAGCCATGGCCGCTGAGCCTGCACGTCCGGAGCCTGTGCTCCGCAACGGGAGAGGCCACAGCAGTGAGAGGCCCGCGTACCGCAAAAAAAAAAAAAAAAAAAAAAAAAAAAGAATCCGTATTCAGGAAATCAAAACCCCCTCACCAAGTCTGGGCCATCTCCAACTCAGTGGAAGGAAGGAAGACAGGGTTTAATCCACTAGTGATCAGAGAGCCCCAATGGTCTTGCTCATCCTGCAAGGCTCTGGTTGGTGCCCTTTCTCCAGGAAGCCTGCCCTGACTGCTCAGCCTGTGTTAATTTCTCTTTTCTTATTTCCTCCTTCTCCCAGTACGGCTCAGAGTTTGTTCCCCAGCCATCTTGCGGATGGCAGGTTTGGGGACGCTTGAGGCTGTCTAGAGAGCCAGGAAGGATACTTAAAATGATGATGATGGTGGTTATAATGGTAGCAGTTACCATAATCGAATGTTCACCTGCCAGCCATCGCCTACGTGCACTACACGCACAATCTCATTCAATCGTCCCAATAGCCCTTTGAAGTGAAGGCCAAAGTGCTCGGGCTGCATCCTGGCTCTGCCTCTCCTCACTGGTTGTGTGACATGGGGCAAGTGACTTAGCCTCTCTGTGCCTCAGTTTCCTCATCTCTGCAATGGGGATGAAGACAGTACCCATCTCACAGAACGGCTGTGCGCATCAGTTAACATATGTTAAGCCTTTAGGGCAGTGACTGGCATGGAGCAGCCTCTAAGTATCATTGCTGATACTATGATGACCTTCATTCTATAGACGAAGAAAGAGCGACTTGAGAGACTAAGTGACTTTCCCAAGGTCAGACAGCTGCTAGATCGCAGAGCCAGGACTGAGCCACCACGCCCAGTGCCCTCTCTCTTGTTGGCCCACAGTCTGAGCACCAAGGATTCCTAAATCACTGTATCTCCGAGCCGGAAGGGACTTTAGAATTAGTCCAGTCCCGTTCCCCTTGCAAGACAGGAATCCTTTCCACAGCACCCCTGCAAGGCGGTCCAGCCTCTGCTAGAACTGCAGGACAGGGTTCTCAGAGGGCAGGGACCACGCCTGCTTGCTCACCATTGTGTCCCCATGCCTGGCACGCCATAGACCCCCCCAAAATACTTGAAATACTTGATGAATGTGTGAAAGAACAAACTAGGAGCTCTCCCCCATCCCCAATGTGGTCTGGTTATTGGAGGCCCGAGGGTTCCCCGTATGAGGGTGCCAGACGCTCCACCCCCCGCCCTGTGACTGTCCCACCCACAGCTCCTTTGCAAACCCCAAAGTGGCCCATCTATCCACAACACCCCAAGATACTGCTGCCTTTGCCTCTCATGGCCCAAATCCTTCCTCCATCCTCTAGGAAGGTCTGCAGGGAAGGAACCAGCCCCCGGGCTTCCTGGGGCAGGTCAAACTAGAGACACGTCTGCCCCATGGGCGTGAGGAAGCCAGGGCATGAGGCAGCCGTGGGCACACAGCCCTGGAGGAGGTGGCGGTGCCAGCCGGCACAGGTGCACCTCCTCCCTCATCACCCCTCTGTGGCTGCCACCTGCTTCAGGATCAGCTGAATCCCCTTCCCACTCCTCACTGCCCACCCACCCTCAACTGGGCTTTAGCTGCTCCTCCTAGCTTG
This sequence comes from Lagenorhynchus albirostris, assembly GCF_949774975.1. NCBI lineage: Eukaryota > Metazoa > Chordata > Mammalia > Artiodactyla > Delphinidae > Lagenorhynchus > Lagenorhynchus albirostris. The sequence goes on from NC_083096.1 coordinate 173,368,783, forward strand.
GAGGGCTTGCTCCAGACTTGATTCCCTCCCATGACCAGCTCCTCACCCCCTGTCATCTAATGCCCTGGGACCAACCCCATCTCTGCTTCTAAGTTCACTCCAATTTTTAAAGTCTTAGTCTGAGACACTGGTTCTCAGCAGGGTGTGATGTTCCCTCCAGGACACACTTGGCAACGTCCGGAGATGTTTTTGGTTGTCATAAGTCGGGGTGTGCTACCAGCATCTAGTGAGTAGAAGCCTCTCTACCCCCATTCAGTCTCCCACACTTAACACCCGCTAGCGGGGGTTCTTTAAGAAGCCTGGCTGACTAATTAGCTATATGATCTCAGCCTCTATAAATCTCAGTTTTCACATCTATAAAACCAGGATTATGTCTAACTCACAGACTTGCTGTGAAGATTAAATGTGTGCTAATGTGGGTCGAGTCCTCACTCAGAGACTGACACATGGTTAACCAATAAATGGTAGTAACTTTTATTACTTGTGAAATGAGTGATTGAGGTGACAAAAATGTTTAACTTGTAAATGTTGCTTTAACCTACTTGTCTTTGATCTGTAAACCTGCCAGAAACAGAGAATGAAAGAGAGCAAAGTTCATTTACCTGGATAATCAGCTAATGCTAATTAAGAATTGGCATATATACACTACCAAATGTAAAACAGATAGCTAGTGGGAAGCAGCCGCATAGCACAGGGAGACTAGCTCGGTGCTCTGTGACCACCTAGAGGGGTGGGATAGGGAGGGTGGGAGGGAGACGCAAGAGGGAGGGGATATGGGGATATATGTATATGTATAGCTGATTCACTTTGTTAAAGCAGAAACTAACACACCGTTGTAAAGCAATTTTACTCCAATAAAGATGTTAAAAAAAAAAAAAAAAAAAAAAAAAAGAAGCCTGGCTGAGAAAGACGAGGACCCCAGCTTCCATGATTGACAGCTATGCCAAGGCCAACGCTCAGGAGAGGGCAGCCAAGTCAGGCCTGAGCCTTGAGGAAGCCCCACACAGCTCGCAGGGAGAGCCCAAGAGGTCAGCACGGGGGGCCTGCAAACCCCCAGGCTTCTGGCTCTTACCCATAAACGTCCACGAGGGTCTCCACGCCAGCCACACACACGGCACTTGTGGGATGCTCCAGGGACACTCGCACGATCCTCTGCAGAGACATGCTAGCCTTGGGCTGGGCTTGGGCCACAAAACCCCTGGCATGTGGTTTAAAAGCCTGTGTTATAAAGCGGAAACTAACACACCATTGTAAAGCAATTATACTCCAATAAAAACGTTAATAAATAAATAAATAAAAGCCCTTGGCCTTTCCCTTCCAGCCCAAGATGCTAATTCATTGGCTCCAGTCCTGGAAGCCCAGCCCCTTCCCAGAGCCAAGAGCTCAGGATTGGCCGGAAGGAACCCAATATTTGCATATGAACCTGTTGCTCCCACCCAGGCGCAGAGAGAGTTAATTTCTGACTTTAAGGGGAGCAAGTAAGTACCTCGCCAAGGCACCAGGACCCTGGGGGCGTGCAGAGGTGCAGGGTATGGATCAGGGGACCTTCCTTGCTTTCCACACTCAGCCTCTTCACCCCTTTTTCTGCATTTTCAGAGATCATTGCTTTAGTGGGGAGTTTCTCTATCCTGATGGAGGAACTGATGAAAATGCAGATTCCCAGGCCTGGCCTCCAATTTGATAAGCAGTCTGGTGTCTGGAGTCTTTTTTTTTTTTTTTTACAAGCACCCCTATAGCATTTTGAGGCACTTTGAGGAACACCAACTTTTTTCTTAAGAGCATGGATTTTGCAGGCAGGACTGGATTTCAGCCCTGCCTCAATTACATCCTGACTGGGTGACCAGGGGCAAGTCACTTAATTGCTCTGTGCCTCACTTTTGGCATCTGAAAAATGGTTGTTATGAGGGTTAAAGGGGAAAACGTGGGTAGAGCTCTAGTGTGGAGCTCAGTATTCTTTTATTATGGTTGTTGTTGTTATTGTTATTATTGTTAGATGCCTAAAGCCTCTGGAAGGAGTTAGTGATAAGGGTGGAAACCCTCTCTGGCCAGGAGCTTAGAATGTCAGAGTAGGAAGGCTCACTCGTTAGGTGGGGAAACTGAGCCCAGAGGGGCATTCGGCCCCCTGAAACAGAAAGAGCGAGGGCTCTGGGGAGAGGAGTCTCAGGTTTGGACCCAGGCGCCACCAGGCACTGGCTGTGTGGCCTTGGGGGCTATGTCCCCTCTCTTGCAGCCTTGGCGTCCACATCCATGGAAAATGTGGCTACTCACCAGCCCTGGCAGAGATAATGGTGGGACACACCCTGTCCAGCAAGGCTCAGAAGGTGCTGAATAGAGGTTTCCTCCCTCCTCCCCGGTGATGCTGACAATCTGAGGCAGGGTGAGGACCAGTATCTGCTCCCCCAGAGTCCTCGGCTAGGGCATTCACACCAATTCAAGGATCTCAGCAAGACTCTAAGACTGGCACCCCTATATCCCAGGTTCTGGTAAGGGTGTTCTTCTCAAGGAGAGCTGCTGGGCTGCTGGGTCCAGGGACAGCTTCACTTTTTTGGCTGTAAAACGGCTCGGGGGCTGACTCAGCTCTGGGTAAGGGTCAGAGTTCAGGAGGAAGCCTCAGGCAGGCTCCATAGCCTGTTTGTGGGCACAGTGGGGGAACAGATACAGAAGCAGGGGCATTTCTCTGGGCACTGGCCCACTGTGATGGCGACAGGATAGCCTCCAGCTCAGAGCCCTGGATCTCCCTTTGGAAGTAGACTCATGCTTTCACTTCTCCCCAGTTACTACATGCCAGCTTTTAGAAAGAGATTGGTGGTTCATTCAGACTAAAGTGTCCATGACTGATGGGCAGCAACTTTTTGCCTCTTAGTCCACAACAAATCTAAAATAAAGTGAATGAGTGAGTGAGTGAGTGTCAGGGGAGCCATCTGAGGCAGCACCAAGTGTGTAGGATGAGAGGGGTGATAAGTTCGGGTCCCTGAAATCAGACCACTGAGGCGGTAGCTTAGTAGCTTTAGAGGCAGGAATTCAAGGGAATTATATTGGCCTGTGGCCCTGGGCACCAGTCCTGCTGGGGACTCTCCCACTCTGCCAATAGGGCCCAGCCTGCCTGCCCTCTGAGAGATGGAGGAGATAGACCAGGGAAGGGAGAGGGATGAAGAGATAGGACCCACCCTCCCCCATAGCCATCTCAGCAGGGCAGGCAGCCTCACGGCAATGGGCGTGTGCCACACATCCTGCTGCGTCCGCCTGCCTGCCTGGCACTGGCCCTGGGGCTCTCCCAGCTGGGTAGGAGCTGCCCATGGCCAGTGGAAGTTGAGCCAGGGAGCTGGTAGCATTGTGGGTGGAACTGAGAGCACCTCTCCCCCCGCTTCCCTCCCCTCCTCCCCACGGCCCAACGAACAGAAGCTAAGGAGGCAGCCACTTGAAGAAATGCATGTTGACATTTTTATTAATCTGAAAGGAGGTGACCAGTCACCTGGAACATTCTCGGAGGGAACATCAGCAACCCCCCGCAAACAGCCCAGCAGCAATTCCAGAGCTCCCCGCACTCAACGCCACTCCCCTCCCACCCGCAGCGCCTTCCCTGGGGAACCCCAGCTGCACATCCTTGGCCGCCGAAGAGATCCCTTCTCCTCTTGGCTCAGTCTAAGGGGCATCACGGTTATGAGCAGAAAGTGCACAGGCTAGACCAGGGGCTTGCAAACGGGGTTCCCCAGAACCTCCGGGAAGGGGAGGATCCTCGTACACCACCCCCGCCGCCTTAAACCAGAGCAGTTCCGTTTTCATCAGTTTCCCATGCTGGGCCTCCGTGGTAGCCTCTGATGGCTGAGTGTTCCACAGCTAGAAGAGTTTAAGGGCAGATGGCTCAATCTAAATGTCACCGAGAGCCAGGGAGAAAACCCAGAAGGTAGAGGCCCAGAGGCTGTGGGAGAGGAAGGCCGGCCGGTTCCCTCCTGCCCACGCTTGTCTGGGGCAGGGGCCACCTCTCGCCCTGCACCGGCCAAGCCAGCTTGCCTGTGCACGTCCCGGTGACCTCACCTGGGCCCAGGCTATTAAATTCCCGTGGCAGCTCTGCCTTGCCTTCTGTGGGAGGGGACACAGGCCTGCCACGGGGCTTTACTCACAGGTGAAACCCAAGCTACATGCAGGGTCTCTGAGTTGCTGAGAGAGACTGGGCGAGCCTTCCCTCCCACTGCCGGCAGAACGAAGGGGAATAATGAAAGACTATTAAAGGAAATTAAACCCCACCCTCAAAGATAACCTAATGACCCCCCACCCGCTTCTAACATCTAGGCCCCCTCTCCTTGCTGCATCTGGAACAGCCAGACCCCATCACATCCAGAGTCCAAAACTTAAAGCCTGGGAGGCCTAGGGCGCAGAGGCCAGGTCCCAGGTTTTATCCCCGTGCCTCAGCTCCTCTGCCGTCCTGGCCTCCTCGCCTCCTGCCCAGCCTTCCTCCCTGCGCCCTCCTCGGGCCTCACTTTGGCCTCTCAGCGTTTGTGAGCCGGAAGCAGCCAGCACGCGTAATTAAAGGCTTTCCAAACAGGTAACAGGCACCCTTCTAAGGAGGGAGTCAGGTATTAAAGGGGGGTTGTTGCTTTTTCTTTTTAAAACAGTAAAGCAATTATACTCTAATAAAGATGTTTAAAAAAAAAAAAGAAACAGGCCATCAGATGCTGAGTTTTCCTGCCCTTATTCGCCTACATAAATATGGCTGAGGAGTGCTAGGAGATCACAGCCTGGGGGCCCCCTGAAGGAGAAGATAGCCAGAAAAGGAAAAAGGGGGCCCAAATCCCCCTTCCTGGTCTTACAAGAGCCACCGGTGGCCTAGACCCAGGGCTCTCATCCCAGGCCCCAGGCCCTGTAGGCCACGCCAGAGGTGAGGATGTGTGGTGTCCATCCCTGTATCCTGGTACCCACGGTGACCGGCACACTTGCGGGCACACAGGGGAAAGCGTCCAAGGCTCCCCCAAGAGGATGGAGGCCAGGTGGAGGTTCCTTATCCTGGCGGGTGGGGAGAGAGAATGGCGTGTGGAGAGCAGGCTCAGGGCACCACGTGCCACCACTTGAAGGGAAACGGCTTCCGGCGCACGTTGGTGCCACAGTGGATCTCGCCACACAGCTCGTGGTAGGACAAGTAGTCATCGATGAAGGTACAGCAGAGGCCCAGAGGCTCCAAAAGGGACCGCACCTTCTCCTCCAGGCAGCAGCAGCCGTTGATTATGGGCCCGTAGGGTTTGGGGATGCCCAGGTACTTGCCTAAGACCACCATGTTCACCTGTAGTAGAGACAAGGCAAGAAAGAGACCTGGTTAGCTGGGGATGCTCTACACCTGCGGCCCCTTCTGGGTTCTGGCTCTGGCGGACCCATCCCCAGGCCCTGTCCCATCTTTGCCAGCATCTCCGGGCCGCTCTCTCAAGAACTAAGGTCTATGGAAGAAGAAAAGACATAGATCGGTAGTTGGAAGAGAGGATTAATAACAGGCAGGGCTGCCAGTAACATACATGGTAACTTCATATAAATAAAAGTCACCCCTTCCTCCAACACTTTCCTCCACCTATCAGAAAAGTAGATTATAATGACTTTGTTAGAACAAGATTTTACCGTTATCTGCCGAAAACTTGTACAGCAAATGTATCCATCTACAAGGTCCACGGTGTGAATGTCACAGGTGTGGTGCATTTATTTGTGCAGTACACACCAAGCTCAACCGTTCCTGGAAGCCCTGATAATTGTTACCGTTTATTGAGCATCTTCTATGTGCCAGATATCGCATCTGTAAACCTCACAGCCTCCCTCCAAGGCCATAGCTTGGACCAGTTAAGTAATATAATTAAGGCCACACAGCCAGAGAACAGGGAGACTGAAATTTGACTCAGGTCTGACTCACGCCAAAACTCGTGCTCTTTCTACTCTGCCGGAGTGTAGCACCGTGGCTGCCTGGGGTGCTAAGGAGTTGGGGAAAGGGGCTGGGAGTCCTTGGGGGCACCTGGGTTTATCTCCAATGACACTTCTGCTTCCCTGGCTGGGGGACCTGGTAGGGGGCCCTAACACCAGGGAAGGGAAGTCTGCCCAGTGCAGGGTATGGAGGCTTCTTAGAGGTAACTTCTGGCCCAGTGGATGGCCAGAGGTGCTGTCCTTGGTGTTCAGAGGGGACACTCTGACTCACTGGGTCATCTCAGTGTTGGGTGGGCTGCCCTTACACTCTCCACGCCCCAGCCCCTCACCCTCAAGTCTGCCCCGCAGGGCCGTCCACGGCTGGGACCAACATGGAGCTGGAGGGTCCTGTGGGGGTCAGTCACATGGCCTTGGCCCTGACCTGCTTGGTTGCCCACTAATGGGCCAGAACATGGTGGGAGTGGGGGCACACAGAGGGACAAAGGGCAGGGAGAGGAACAGAGAGCGTTATTCAGGACCATTGCCGGCCTGGCTTTGCCTCCTCCTAGACGAGGACTCAGGAGACTGGAGGTCGGTCCATTTGCTCGCTGGAGACCTCAGGCAAGTCAACCACTCTCCTCCGGGGCCTCTTTCCCCTTCTGACCAATGAGGGTTAACTGAGTGTTCCCTAAGGGCTCTCCAGTGAGAACATGCTGGGATCCTCTAGCTGGGCCTGGTCTGAAGCTGGGAGATTCCCACGGAGGGCTGTGTGCTGGGGAGGGGCTCCCAGTAGGGGAGGGCAAGGCCACAGCCCAGGGCTGACCACGGTCATGGGCCTTCCCCCACGCTCAGTCAGAACCAGAGGCAGGTCACCCCTTAGAGCTTCACTGTCTGATACGGTAGCCATCCACCACATGTGGCTGCTGACGTTAAAATGAAAGTAAAACTTCCGTTCCTCCGTCACACTGGCCACATTTGAAGCCACATGTGGCGGCAGCCATGTCATATTGCACAGATGTAGAACATTTCCATCACCCGAGAAAGTTCTGACCGCACTACCCTAGAGCAGTGGTTCTCAACCAGGGCGATCTTGCCTCCAGGGCATTTTGCAACCATCCTACGATACACAGGACAACCCCCAGAGCAAAAGACTCTTTAGCCCCAAATATCGGTAGAACCAAGGTTGTGAAGCCCTGCCTGCGAGGTCTCTGCAGGGGCCTCACAGCGAGGGGTCAGGAGTGAATGCGACCCTGGCGGGGAAGCCAGACCCTACACACTGGCCTCCAGTCAGGACCCCAGGATTCACTGGCTGGTCCAATGACAGGGATTCGAGTAAAGGCCCCAGGCTGAAGAGGGAGGGTCTCCCATCCTAGGGAACCACCCCTCACTGCTGCCAATGCCCCGACATCCTTTCCCAAGGGGTTACTGGGCGCTATGGGCAGGGCTGTGCCAATAGCATCGCTCAGACCCCTCCCAGGGGCCGCATTGGTGAGATCACATCTGCTCATCTGCTTGTCAGGTGCCTGAGTTAATGACAGCCAGGGTGGCAGCTGCCACCTGCCACCCCTGCCCAACTCAGGATCCCTCTGGGGAGCAGACAGTGGGGTGCCAGCCCGGGGAGCAGAACAGGCAGCTGAGACCCAGAAGCGAAAGCTTGAAACATTGGAACCAAACCACGCTTCCGTTTTCCATTTTGAGGGGGGGAAAAGCCTTAGTTGTGGGGCTGCCCTGTGCACTGTAGGATGTTTAACAGCATCCGTGGCCTCCACCCACTAGATGCCAGTAGCACCCTCCTCGTGTGGCAATCAAAGTACCCGGGGCGGGGGTGGGGGGAGGAGAAATCACCCTGGTTGGGAACTACCGATGGAGATTTTCTATATCTGCCCCAAAAAGCAAACACTGGCGAGGTCCGCAGGGCCCGTCCCAGCCTCCTTGCCAGTCTGCCCCTGGATAGGGACGGTTTCTCCTCTGGACCCCCAACTGACCGCCCAGCAGGACCCCGCCAGGCACCAAGGATGGAAATGACCCGTCCTCCCTCCACGCTCTCACCATGTTGGGGAAGAAGGCTTCTGCTTGGGAGTCCTTCAGGTAAAAGAGCTGGGGGATGTCCACGATGTCCTGCTCAGTCAGGCCCAGTTCCTGCTTCAGCACCTCCCGGTTCCAGTCAATGCATCTCTGAGGGTGGGAGGAGGGGCACAGGTACCCAGGGAGCCAGGAAGTATCCAACGTTTCTGAGCACCTGCTACATGTCGGGCCCTGTGCACCCTTTAGCTTGTTTGATCCTCATAACAGCTTTGTGCCATTGCTACCGCAGATGGGGAAACTGAGGCTCAAGTGACCTGCCCAAGGGCACAGAGCTAGGAAGTAGTGGACCTGGGGTTTGGATCCAGGCAGCTTCTGGTTGCAAAAGTGCTTGCCGTCACCACACACTGTCCCAACCAGAGCCGGGCTTATGCTTCTGCCCAGCTCAGCTGTTTAGGAGAAAAGCGTCGGGCACCACTGGGGAGAAGCATGGGGCCTCCTCCCATCTACTGAGTAGGACTCCATGCCAGGCCTACACCAGGCACGTGGCAGGCATTAGCTCTGTCCCTTCCTGGGACCTCCTTCCACCCCATCTCCTCACCAGGTTGCCCTGATTCTCACGCACCCCAGCCCTCGCCCCTACAGGGCCCCATTTCCCCACCACATCTCTCCCATCTCCCCAGACTTCTTGGGGAACTCAATTCTACTTCCGCTGAAACCCATCATTTCCCCAGAATGGGGGCAAGATGTCCCCCACTGGACCGGCACGGCTGTGTCTCTTCCGTCAGACTGTGGGTTTCCCAAGAGCAGGGGCCCTACCCAACCCACAGGTCTCAGCAGCCCCCAGGAGAGTCAGAGGCCCAGGGCTGAACCCCTCACCCCACCCCGGCAGTTCCTGGGGCTGCTTCACCCTCCACCCCCCTCACCTGTGCATACAGGTTGTCACTCCTGAGAATTCTGTCTTCCAGTATCTCATTAATGCTTCTCTTCACCTGGTAATTTAACCCTGCAAGAGAAAGAAGACCACAGCCGGCTCAGGGAATACTGCCTGGGGCCACCTCAAGCCTGGGCTTGAAAATCCGGGCCAGGATTTTTCTCCCACCTCAGCGCCAGGGTCCGAAGCAAGGACTGAGAAAGCCAGAGACTGGAAACCCTGATGGGACCAAGCTCTGGCTGCAAGTAAATCCTGGTGATGGATTATAAACTCCTTGGGAAGGGACGCCTGAGCTCAGAGCCTGATAATAACAGAAGAGCTACCGTTATTGACACCCCCTATGCTCTAGGCCTCCTGTTATATTTATTATTGATCTCTAAAACAATGCTAGGTCAGGTTAGTTACCACCCTGCATTCAGAGAAGAGGAAATGGAGGCACTGAGAGGTTCAGAACACATCTTTGATCTCATAGCCGGCAAGTGGCAAGACCAGGATCTGAATCCAGGTCTATCTTTGCTGAAGGCTATGCCACATGCCTTCCAATGCGCCATTCCTCAGGTGAGAACACTACGATCCCCGGTGGGGAAGGGGGAGGTGCTCAAGGGGGCCAACCAGGCCCTTGGAGGGTCTGTCGATTCCCCAAGGAAGGTCCACAGAGGGGCCCCGACCACCCTCCTGGCTTCTCACCCCTCCCTCTCTTGAGCCCCTGGCCCTGCTGCTTCCTGCTTCTTAGCCCTGGGCAAGCCGCTTCCCCTCTCTGAGCCTCAGTTTTCTCCTCCATGAAAAGGGATAAGGAGAAGGGGGTGAACGATCTGATTGGGCAAGAGCATGAAAGTGTATGTACGGACAGGCACGTGGGAAGGCTCATGGCTTCCTGTTCCTTTCTTCCCCTGGGGTGTGGCCAGGAACAACCCAGTATATGGAGGAGGCCACCCAGGCTTCCATCCCTGGCCCAAGAAAGGGAGAGCCCTCATCCTTTGCTCCCATATGAAGGTGTTGGGAAAATCAGTGATGGACTCTGAGCTGAGAGCTGGCAGACAAATGGCCTGTAAGCAGAGCACAGCCACGTCAGGCATCAATGGTGCCCAGGGCTGGCAACGAGAGGGCACGGTCTGGCAGGGTGATGGGCTCACTGGCACTCACCGTCAAACTGGGCCGCCTCCCCGTAGCCCTCCTCCTTCTTCTCTTGGAACAGGTTGAGGCAAGCGATGGGGCTGGCCAGGAGCAGCCGGAAGCCCTGGCACAGAGGATGGGAGAGCAGCTCAGTGGACAGGTTCTCCCCCCATGCAGGAAACCCCAAACTCAGGAGGGGCCTGAGTTCAGAGGCCAGACTGCACATGGCAACCCCCCTCAATCCCTCCCACCAGCCACAAAGGACTGTCTGCACCTCCCCGAATCCTCCAAGCCGGTTCACACCTGCAGGCCTTTGTCCATAACCTTCTCTTTTCCTGGAAGCCCTTCCCCACTTTGTACACCAGGGAACTCAACCACTGGTCACTAGGAGGCCTCCCCTCCCAGGCTGCCTGCTCCCTGCGGGCTGTACCCTCCCTGATCGCCTCTGAAAGATGCTGAGTGGTTAACATTGCTGGTCCAGAGCCCACCGTCTTGGTCTGAATTTTACCCTACTAGTTAGTTGCCCTTCTGAGCCTCGTTTTCCTTATTTATAAAATGGGGGAAATGATAATAGTACCCACCTCATGGGGTTGCTAGAGGATTAAACGCATTAAAACACATACATCTCACAGGTGCTCAGTAAATGTTTCCAATTATTACCAGTGTCAGTCCTGGGTCTTGACTGAGAGGTCTGGATCAGAACAAACACTCAGTAAGTGTGAGAATGAGTGTATGAGAAGTGAGCGAACGAGTTCCCTCCTGGGCTCTTACCTCCTCCAGGAAGCCCCCCCTGATTAACACCACCTGGCCCAGAGGGTACCCTGACTCCAAGTTCTCTATGGACCGAGGTGGTGAGCTAGTTTCAGGTGCCTTTGCCCTATCCTGACCCATCAGGATAGGGAGGGGCAGAGGTAGCTCAGGCAGGAGGAGAGGGGATGTACCTTTTGGTCGGAGGTGGGCACGAAGCTCAGGAACTCGTCCACGTGGCCCACCCAGAGCCAGTCAGAGTAGATCTCCACGGGCGCCTGCACCTGCTGGGCCTTCAGGAAGTCGCGCACCACCTTGGCCATTCGCCGCCCACCAGACCTGGCCAGGGAGGGAAAGAGCAGGGTCACCTCGTGCGTGTTGTGTGCTGGTTCCCTGCAGGCACTTCCTGAGCCCCTCCCTGCCCTGTCAACCCTCTGAATGGGTCTTCTTTGGTCCCTGCTTCCTGGCCCCAGCGCCCAGGTGCTCCCAGGAACTCGCTGTCCATCCTGAGTATCGCCCAAGAGAGTCTGTCCCTCCCTCACCTTAGAGCATCCTCCCCAAGGCCAGAAAGGTCCTGCCACCCCTTCTTGCAGAAGAGAGTCAAATGAGAGCCCTCCATCTGCCAAAGGGAACTGAAGACCCTCATCTCAATTCCTGGGACTCAGGGAGGTTGACTCTTTACCCAAGGCACCAAGCTTTTTGTTCAAAACATGACTGGGAGCTGGCAAGCCACCCCACATCCTGCTTAGCCCAGTGTTACCCAAAGTGTGGGAATTGTTGCCCACCTCCCATGTCCCTCATTTTCTTCAGGTTTAACTCAAATGTCACCTCTTTCTCTATGTGGACTTTGGAAATAACAACCACCCCTCAACTCCTTTCCCAGCTTTATTCTTCTCTACAGCATTTGGTACTATTTGGCATACTTGATATCTTGTTTATTGCCTGGCAGCCCACTAGAATGTAAACTCCAGGAGGGCTGGGATTTTTCTCTAGGTTCACTGCTGTATCCCCAGCACCTCTTATAGAATAGCTGCTGAAAAATATTTGTGAATGATATTAAGGCTTTTGAACAGCTGTGTAAGAGTCCACAGTCTATATAACAACAAAACTAGAAGGGAGACCCAACAAGCAGTGACACAAGGCAACACTGATTTGATTCAGGGGGTGGGAATGTGGAAAATATTTTTCTTGTATTTCTGTTTATTTTAATATAATATTTTAATATTTAATATTTTAGTTTCTGTTATTTTAAGTCCCTCCTTGGGACTCTGCAGCCCTCTGCCTGGAGGCAGGGGAATGGACCAGATGTCTCCAGCCTTGAGAAGCATCAGACCTGGTCTCTGAGTCACATCAAAGCTGCCACCAGGAGGCAGAATTGTTCCAAGATCGTTTTAAATGTGGGGAGCAGAGCTTGGAGAACCCAAGATAGTAGAGAACAGAGGGGGCATTTGCTGAGCACCTGCTGTGTGCCTGCCTGAGGCTCCTCACACTGGGTGTCTTATTTAATCCCCAGGATAACCCTATTATGTACGTAAAAATGACAGGTCCATGTCATGATCTGAACTCTGCCGGACCAAGCTCTCTGACCTCATCCCCCCACACCCCCTTGTTCCCTCTGCTCCTGACCCACTGGCCTCCTTGCTGTTCCTCTAATGTCTCCAGCACATTCCTGCCTCAGACCCTTTGCACTAGTTGTTTCCACTCCCTTGCACATCTTCCTCCCAATTAGCCACATCTTTAACTGTCTCATCTCCTTCAGGGAAATGTCAGCCTCTCACCAACGCTTCTTTTACCTAACATACAAGATGATTTACTTATTTATTATGTTTGCTTATTGTCTGTTTCTCTCTTCTAGGATGTATGTAGGTTGTTTTGTTCACTGCTAAGGTCAGAAGCCAAGACAGGAACACAGGACAGCAGCCTGGATGTTAAATTTTAATTTGGGGTCCAAGGAGGAGATCTGAATTCTGACTATTCCCCTAACTTGCTGTGTGGTCCTAGGCAGTAGCTGCCCCTCCCTGAGCCTCAGGGTTCCATCTGTCTACCAAGAGCTTTGTTCCCTGTTTTCAACACAATAGCCAATGGAGTGAGGCCCAGCTCTGCTAGAGACCCCCCACACATTCCCATCCGGGGTCCTTGCTCTGAGCCTGGGATTTTCCAGAACATTTCTTTTATCCCCAGCACGGGGCCCCGAACCTGGCATATAGGAAGTCTCAATAAATAGTTATTGAATTGATAAATGAATGCATGAATTAGTGCATTCACTTCATTTATCTAAGCCTCAACTTCCTCATCTGTAAAATGGGGATAATAGTCATCTCAACCTCATAGGGCTGTTGTAAGAATTAATGGAGGTAACCTGGGTAAAGCTCCATGTTCATGGCATGTAGGTGATCAATAACTTTTATCCATTGAGTTCCAACCTACTTCAAGGCACATCCACTGCCAGGGGTCCAGCTAAATAATACCCAAGCATTCGGAAGTTGGTTAATGTGAATCCTTTATCCCCAGTAACGGCTATTATATAGCTAGGACAGGGATTTTTTTATAAGCCCATTTCACCGAGGAGGACACTGAGGGATGACGTATAAAATAATTTGCCCATTTAATAATGTATCTTTGTCACCTGATGTATCCCTAGTACCTTCATCAGTGCCTGGCACATGGTAGGCATGCAATAAATATTTCTAAATGAATTAATCAAGCACCTACTATGTTCCAGGCCCTGTGGTAGGCACTAGTTAGATGATGTACCCCAAATCATGTAGCCAATAAGTGGCAGAGGCAGGACTCGAACCCAAATCCGTTAGATAGCAAAGTCTGTGCTCGTTCTTGCCAGATCCCTCCTGGAAGCACAGAATGACTGCCCAGCGGTCCCAAGGCCCTTCTGCCCCCAGAGCTGTGGGCAGGATCCAGCCCCAGAGTAGTTCTGCACATGAGTCAGCAGCAAGGTGAGTGCACTCCTCTTGTCCTGGCCAACCTCAGCCCCGGGTACCCAGCCTGGGCACCCGGCTTCATGCCTGGGGTTGGTGCCAGGAAGCCTCACCTCACCTGATCCAGAGCCATGAGGCCACCAAGGTCACCACATGAGCCTGGGTAAACTTCCCAGGACTGCCTGGCTGCTCTGGGCCCAAGACCAGATAGCCAGGGCTTGGGGACGCAAGCTGGGGCACGCCTGGGCTCCATGCCAACCCCACACAAACCGGAAGGCAAACTCCAGGGCCTGGGGTGGGCTTAATTTTTAGGCAGGAAGCAGGGGATCGCACTAGCATCCCTGTGCTACACACCCCATTCTTCGACTGCCCACAGGCTGGGTGGGGACCCACTAGGGAGATTTAGCAGATGCTGTCATCTGCTGTCATCTGTCTGAGCCCTAAACCCTAAATACCTTGTTTCCTCCTAGATGACAGCTGTCCAGGTAGGACCTGTCAAGTTACCTCTGTCACCCTGGTATCCTGACCTGCAGCCTTGTGGTGATGGCTGCACCCTTTCTAGCTGTTGCCAGGACAACAGCTATTTTGATGTCCTCACTGGAGAGGTCAACGGATCCAACTCCTACTTCTGCCCTGGATGACACGTGACCTCCCTGCTCTTCTGATGTTTCAAAAGAAGTCAGAAATCTGGCTTTTTATATGAAGGCTCCTGATACATGTATATTTAATGTTGGTGACGAATTATGCTCATAAAATACTAGGCAGGGCAAAAGACCGTGGGCCAATAGTTTGTTTTTTCCTAAGATTCTGTGATCTTTCCTGTGACCTGTGATCCTAGGACTCTATTCCAGGATTCTGTGCAGGAACTTAAGACCACTTTTCAGACTGGAGAATTGTGTTTGCGGTGGAGGCAGGGGGTGTTGGAGAGTGGCTGCTGCCTTGGGGCCCCCGGGCCCTCCCGTGACCTCCACCACCCTCCTGCCCTGGTTTCTCACTTGGGGAAGCTGCTACCAATGAGGATTCGGCCCAGCGGGTACTCCTTGCCCCCCACTGTGACTGGAGGGCTGATGTCCAGGTTGCCGAAGGAGTCGAGGCCAGAAACACCAGCGAACTGCGTTTCCCGGATGACATATCCAAAGTCGGGACCCTAGGGGAAAACCATCGAGAGCTCTAACCATCAGTTAGAAAAGGAAGAGACGGCTCTTGGGGCAGGGGAGCGAGGGGTGCTCCTGGGGGAATCCCAATCCCTGAAAAACAACCACTATTCACTTTTCACACATCCTCCCGGTGCCCTGAGCCTCGTGCTGTTAAAGCCGAAGCCAATAACAGAACAATAACTAGAAAATCCCTGACTGTTTGGAAAGGAGGCAACATACTTCTGAAGAACCCACGGGTCAAAGAAGAAATCAAAGGGGAGGTTACACAGTATTTTGAAGTGAAAGGTAAAAACCACACAGCACGTTAAAACTTGAGGGGATGCCGGTAAGGCTGCACTTCTAGGGAATTGCCGCAGCTCTAAACACATATATCAAGAAGAGAAAGGGTTGAAAAATCTTAGCTTCCGTTTCCAGCTAGGAAAAGAACAGCAAATTAAACCTAAAGAAAGTAGAAGGAAGGAAATGATAAAGACAGAGCAGAGAACAGTGGAAAAGGCACTGGCCAGGTCAAGCCCAGGGCTTGGGGTCAGGCCCTTTGTTGATGCAGACTCACCCCACAGAGCTCACTGTCACCTCCCCAGGGACTCTTCCCTGATCCCTCCAGGCTGGGGTAAATGTCCTTGCTCTGTGTGCCCATGAGTTCCTGGACCTTCCCCATCATATCCCCCACCAGACCCTGGCATTGTCCTGGAGGTGGGGGACAGGGGCCAGTAAACAGGCAGAGACGTGAGTTCTGGGACCCAGACCCACCTCAAAAGGCAGGTTAGACTAGCGGTAAAGTTCAGGGGCCGCGGAGGCAGCCCCTCTGGTTTTGGTGCCACTGCTAACTAGCTGTGTGGCCTAGGGTAAGTTGCTTAACCTCTCTGAGCCTCAGTAAAGAGGGAATAATAATATCCATAGGAGTATGGATATCCATACTTATCCATAGGAATCCACGTGGATTAAATGAGCAACTGTGTAAAGCTAGGAGGGAGGGCCTGGAACTCAGGACATGGCTGCTGGAGTGGCTCCTGTCGCCCTCCTGTGTGTAGAAGCAGCATTGTGCCTGGCACACAGTAGGCGTTCAGAAAACATTCGTTACCTGAAGAGAGGACCTGGCTCACAAAAGCAAGAGCCATGAGGGCTCACTAAGGGTGCGTTGCCCTCAAAAGGCAGTTTGGTTTCCCCAGAGCTGACTCCTTTGTTCACTCCCCCTTGGGGGAAAGGAAGGACCCCAAGGAGGACTTTGCTGGCCTGTCCCTCCCAGAACAGGGGTGATTTGCATGAGATTTGCATTTCATTTACATATTCCTCCCAAACCTCCCACTAACTCCCCATTTGCCAGAACCCACCACCTGTGTCCTTTTGTAGCCCCTAAAGACTAGGACCAGGCAAGAATGACTGGAGAATCCTATAGGAGGAGCCACCCACGGTTTCCCCACTCTGCTCTTTGCCGCATACCAGGATCCTCTTATAAGGGAAATACTTCAGGCCTCTGTCTCGGGGGGAGTCAAAGACCACCGGGAAGGATTTGTGAGGCGCCTCGATGTAGCCAAACTCCATCTCGTCCTGGGAGGGGAGAGAAAAAGACCACAGGGACTGCCTCAGTATAGTATTAAGAATGGGTTAATCCCCCCAGGACCGGGGCGGGGCAGGGCAGGACAGTGGGTCTTCCCCAAGACCTGGAGGGTGCAGGGGCCAGGAAACAGCGGTGGAGTGAGGGCTCTCAGGACCGCAGCCAGAGGAGGACTCTGCCTGGGACCAGAGCACTTGGAGGGAAGCGGGAGACACTGGGGCGACGCAGGCAGAGGCGGGGGGGGTGTTCCCCTAGACTGCATGCCCCCCACCCTAAGTCCTGGCACCCAGGCCGGCCTGGCTTCTCTAGGGAAACGGAGGCCAGTAGGAGGCTGCGCAGGCCAGCTTTCCCAAAGCCAGTGTAAAGGACGGGGTTCAGGCCTCCCGGGCTGCCCTCCTCTCCCGGGATCGCTCCCGCACCCACCTGGATCCAGCGGTCATTCCGATTCTCAGGCCAAGGGCAGACGATCAGCTTGCAGTTGGCTTTCAACGCCAGGTCAGATATGTCTTTCAGAAACTTCTCATTTGAGCCATGGGAGTCTAAGACACTGCAGAACACAGGGAGAGGGGAGCGAAATAATGACTGTTGACTGTGGCCTTGGCCTCAGGGCCGGGGGGCAGGGGGTAGATGGGGTGGCCTTGGTGTGGTCTGTGCTAGGCCCCGTGTGGACCCTGGGCACAGGGGTTCAAACCCAGTCTCTGCACTAGAGAGATTCATGGGCTAATGACAGAGACAGATAATGTCCCCAGATCACATCGGTGGCAGGTGCAAGGGGAGGGACAGGCCCGGGGCTGTGGAGCCCGAAGGCAGGGCACCATAAGTCCTGGAGAAGGTGACTGGGGACTGAATGTCACTGGTTAAGGTGGTAGTGAGGGGCAGGTAGCCCCGTCTCCTCCTGTTTCTCACAACTGGCCTAAACAAAGGAGTCAGGGTGGTGTTAGTGAGCAAACAGAAAGAAAGAGTGCCCTTCCGAACACCTGGGCCCAGCTCAGCAGAGCAAACCTGTTTGGCCACACCCTTCCTGGCCTTTTGACTTATGTTCCAAGTCATCTATGGCCCTTTCCAGTGGTCCGACCTCTGAGGCAGAGGCCCGGAGTAGCCTTGCCAATCCAGGCTCACCTGCCCATCAAGGGGCCTGACAAGGATTCTGAGAGATGGCAGAAGGACCAGGGACCCGGGTTGGGCCGGAGCTCACAGAGGAGCTTGGAGTTTGGGTCCCGAGTTCTCTGCAGGCCCAGGAGTACACCCACATCTGAGCAAGGCTGGGTCTCCTGCAGCTGCCAGCAGTCTGAACGGGGCCTGGCCCCACTGCCTGGAATAAATCCTAGATGTTCTGGGGCTGCTACCTGCAGGACACGGTAGGGCAGGTGTGCTGGACTTGAGTCATTGACCTCAGCCAGGGCCTTAGCTGCTCAGAGCAGGTGGGGCTGACAGGCCCAAGCCAGCCTGCTGCTATCCTGTTCCCAGCTTGTGTCCGTGGGTGCCTGCAATGAATCCGTCCAGTATGAGTGCAGGGCCAAGCCTGGTACGGCATTCTGTTCCTATCTCTATGAGTCCAGAGACGGTGGGAGAGCTGCAGGAGGGGCGAGGCCTCACCTGCACACATACACCTCCAGGGGGCACTGGGTGTTGGGGGTCATGATCCAGGGGGCCATGCGGAAGGTCACGGTGTCTGTGAAGTAGGGCACCTCAGGCAGGGTCTGGGGGGAAAATGAGGACTCAGTGGGCCCTGCAGGGAGCCCCATCAGGCTTCAAGATCCCACAGCCCCCAGCCTCCCAGTCCTGGAGCCTCCACGCTGGTCCCTGAAGCCCCTCATCCCCTATCATGGCCCCCAGCGCCATACATACCTTGGTGTCCACCAGGCTGACGCTGAGAGAGACCAGCCCCAAGAAATCAGCGTCGGGAAAGGTGAGCCCCTCCACGTAGAAGCTGATCTTCCGTTCCCCCGGATGCCGCTCCACTTCGTAGTACAGCTGCTGGGGCCCCAGCACCTGCTTGTAGTCTGAGAGAGAATTCCCACCTAGGGGGAACCAGAGTCAGCACTGGGGGCCCAGTGCTGGGACAGGGGTGTGGGGCTGCGAGGATGTGAGGACAGGAAACCCAAGGCCAGGAATGTAGAGGCGGAACCACCTTTGTGTTAGATCTACTTGGACTCCTCCAGCTCTGCCATGTGCAAGCTGTGTGACCTCAGCTCAATGACTCAGCCTCTCTGAGCCTCAGTTCCTCATCTGTAAAATGGGCTAATATTACATTTCTCATGCGGTCAGCGTAAGCTTTAAACTAGATAAGGAAGTAAAAGCATCTGGCACGAAAGATGAAAACAACCTAAATGTCCATCAACGGATGAATGGATAAACAAAATGTAATATGTCCCTATGCTGGCATGTTATTCATCCATAAAAAGGAATGAAGTATTGATACATGCGACAGCACAGATGAACCTTGACATTATACTAGGTGAAAGAAGCCCGACACAAAAGGCCTCATATCGTATCATTCCATTTGTACCAGATGCGCAGAATCGGTACATCCACAGGGACAGAAAACAGATTAGCTGTCGCCTAGGGCTGGGGGTTAGGGGATGGGGAGTGACTGCTAATAAGTACAGGCCTTTATTTTGGGGTGATGAAAATGTCTTAGAGCTAGAAATTTTGTGGCAGTTACCCAACATTGAGAATGTACTCAATGTCACTGAATTGTTCACTTTAAAAATGGTTAATTTGGGGACTCCCCTGGTGGTGCAGAGGTTAAGAATCCGCCCGCCAATGCAGGGGACACAGGTTTGGGCCCTGGTCTGGGAAGATCCCACATGCCGTGGAGCAACTAAGCCTGTGCACCACAGCTACTGAGCCCATGCTCTAGAGCCTGTGCGCCACAACTACTGAGCCCACGTGCCACAAACACTGAAGCCCACGCGCCTAGAGCCCGTGCTCTGCAACAAGAGAAACCACTGCAGTGAGAAGCCCGCTCACCACAACGAAGAGTAGCCCCCGCTCGCCGCAACTAGAGAAAGCCCGCGCCCCTCAACAAAGACCCAATGCAGCCAAAAATAAATAAATTTATAAAAAAATAAAGTAAATAAAATAAAATGGTTAATTTTATGTTATGTGAATTTCATCTCAAATTTTTAAAAAATCGCCTGGCACATAGTAGTTCTGGCCCGTAGCCTTTTCCCTTCCCCTGAGGGTTGTCTGGGAAGCGCCACCCTGGCATGCTCTTACAGCATGAAATGTTGTCAGCTCACTTACGGAGACTTCGCTTATGTTCTGGTATCACAGTAAGTGTTTCCAAGCTGGACTCCTGGGTAACCTTCCACCATTGGAACATTCTGGTCCCTGCCAGGCTCATTTAGCTGGGACAAGCTCTGAGTCAGTTTGAACAGAGGAGGATGAAGAGGAAGAAGGAAGGGGCAGGAGAGGTCTCTTGTGATTTATGAAAATGAGTAAGGGCACCTCAGGGTTAAGGATTAGTGTTTCTGCCAGGTTTTTTTGTTTGTTTGTTTGTTTTTTTAATCCACAGACTTTGATTAATAAACTGTCAGAACAACTGGATTCTGAAGGCAAGCCTGGGCCTCAGCTGTGCTAGTCCCTGCCTCCACCCCACCCAGCCTGGACACTGCTGTTTTACATCAAGAACTCATTCCATGCTAACCGACCAGAGGAAGGATGGGCTCAGGAGAAAGGGCAAGGGTAGTGGAAAGAGGGGCTTTGGTGCCCAAGAGACTGGCTTTGAATGCTTGCTCCATCCCCAACTGGTTGTGTGACCTTAGGGCAGTGAATTCACATGTCTGAGCCTCAGTTTTCCCCTCTGTAAAATGGGTCTAGTTTGGGAACCTCTTTCTTGGGCGATACGTCGTGTCCTGATGGAGTGGCTGTTTGTAAGTGGTAGTGAGAGTCACAAAATGATGATGGAAGGAGAGAGAGAGGTGGATAAGAGAAGAATGGTTTGGGAAGCAGAAGATGGAGCAGGAAGGGAAGAGATCCCTCCAGGCCACTCACCCCTAGCGCAGAAGACCGCCATTCTCCTGGAATCAGAAAACGGCACGTTCAAGACCAGCTTGTGGCTGTCAAAGAGCTCATCAGGGCCATCGCAGCTCAGCACCATTGGGGCCATGTCCTGCAGGTCTGGAGAGAGGGGTGCCCATGAGACAATCTTGCTCCATCCCACACCATCACCCTGGACAACGCCATACACCCCTTCTGTTGCTCACCATCCAGTGATGTCAGCTGGGTGCTGATGAGGTCGATCTCCCTGGACCTGAAACTATCCCGGTCACAGTTCACCAGCAGGATAGCCCCATAGCCCTCAGGGCCCCAGCGCCAGGTTTTCTGTGGCAAAGCAAGAGGCCTTAGGATCAGTGGGACCCAGGGGTCTCTGAGAAGGGGTTCTGGACATGGCTAGAGCTGTCTGCTTTGTTAACTTGGAGACTTTTGTATTCTGGGTTTGTTTAAAGATTTATAGAGGGATCATAGATTTGGGGAATGGAGTTCCAGGTCCCTACACCCAGAGCCACTCCACGCTTGTGCAGTGAACAACTTGAACAATAGCTCCTCCCAGCCATCAGACTGGAAGAGGAAGGGAGATGGTGCCAAACCCAGAAATGGCCTTTGCCAGTCTGCTGAGCTTTGGTCCTGCCAGCAGACTAAGACTGTCTCGCCCTGACCTTGATGGGGCTGGAGAATTCCTGGGAGACTCTCCCCATGCCAGTCCTCTCCTGGGGCCTGTCCCACAGTTTTCTCTGACTTTCACTTGAGATCCTGCAGGTCCTGCAAGATAGTCTGAGCAGAGAGGTGGGGAAGATGGCTGGAACCCTGCCTCTGTGATCAAAGCTCTTCCTGATGTGCTTCTCTTTTTTTCTTTTAATTTATTTGCTTATTTATTTTGGCTGTGCTGGGTCTCAGTTGCGGCACACAGGATCTTTGTTGCGGCATGTGGGATCTTTAGTTGCAGCATACATGCTTCTTATTTGCGGCATGCGGACTCTTAGTTGCGGCATGCATGTGGGATCTAGTTCCCCGACCAGGGTTGGAACCCCAGGCCCCCTGCATTGGGAGTGCAGAGTCTTACCCACTGGACCACCGGGGAAGTCCCCTTCCTGACGTGCTTCTACTTCATCCCCACCAGACTCTGCAAGGCAGGGCTTATCTTCCCCATTTCACAGAAGAGGGAAAAGAGGCTCTGGGGTGTGAACCCCAAGTCACATAGATGGGATTCAAACTTGGGTCTGGGGGACCTCCCAGGACCACTGCTAACTTATATGGCACTCTTGTTCACCCCCCTGGGTAGATGCTTCTCTGTACCGGCGCCCAAGACATGATTTATATCATAGGCCCCACCCGCCACCTTGCCCAAGCAACCTTGTGCAGTGAACACTCTGCACAGCCATCTATGGCAGCCCTACCCCATCTTGTCCACAAAGTCTTCTATATGATTCAGGCTTCCTCTGTGGGGTCTTTCCCTGCAAATCATGTCTTCTACCCTCCCAGGATGGCTTTCAGATACATCCGGTGGGATAATGCCTTGAGCCCACCCCATCTTCGTCCTCACTCTTCACGATCTGTCAGTCACTTGACAAGTCACCTACCATGCTTGGGGGTCCAAATACAGCCCAGGAAATAGAAAAGGCCTCAAGAAAAAGAACTAATCCCAGTTCTAAGGTGGCACAAGAGAGACCCAGAGAGGGTAAGCTGTTTTCCAGGAGTCACACAGCATGTTGATCACACAGTGTAAGTTAAGGCCCGTTCATGCTGATTTGGGAGTCCTCAGATGGCTTCCCTATACTGTTGGATACCACAGACCCTAGGAATCCATCACCCTTCTGGAGGAAGAGCCCACTCCACCCCAGGACCACCCCCAGGTTTGCCTGTCAACTCTGCCATCTTGGGGTAACCAGGAGAGTCCCACCTTGTCACCGTGGCTCCTCTTCACCTTGCCCGTGCGGCCCGTGTCGACGTCGAGGGAGATGTCTGCAAAGAGATGTAGAGGGACAACAGGGCTCCCCAGGCCCACCCTCGCACCATAACGTCCAGGCCGGGGCAAGCTTCGGCCCCTCCACAAGCCCTTGGGAACCAGGAAGCCCTGTTCTGGGGACCACACCCAACACCTGAGAGACCCTTGTGGCAGCCCCGTGTGGTTCTGGGTGTTGGAGGGACCCAAGGCTCTGGCTCTTGAATTTTTGACTCATCTATGTGGGCTGAATTGCTAGCTCTTGGGGGCCCTGGCTCTGGAGGTCGGGATCAGGCCTGAGGTTCTAGGTGCTGCTTCTGCAGTTCTCAGGGCCAGCTGCCGGGGTCTGGCCCAAGGTAGCGTGTGGCTCTCCATGGTTTAGTGATGTCTTGAAGTTCCAGTGAGTGTGATAGGCAGACTCTGGATGAAGGAGGCCTATTGTTGGTCTAGCTGGTGACCCATGGGCAGTGCAGTTTCCAGATTCTTATGGCCCTAAGTATGGCCGGGACTCCACCCCTGAGGCTCTAGAGTGGATGAACCACCTCTGAAGAAGCCAAGCTCCTCGATGGGGGAGGAAGATGTCCATGGGCCTTGCACTTGGGGGCTCCCCTAAGACCCTCAAGCAGTCAGCATGGAGGGGTGGTTGTACGGAGAGCCAGGGAGGTGGGACTTACCGGCGCCAGTGAGGTAGAGGACACTGTGGCCCAGGGCAGCCTTCTGAAGCCCGAAGTAGGAGACTTGCACCTGTGGGGACATGGTCAGTCCTAAGCCAGCACAGCCACCCCTTCAGAAATGGCTGTGACAGGGGGCGTTAGGGGACACTCCGGCGGCCCTGCTTAGAGGTAGGGGAGGCATGGGGGTCCCAGCTACTCCCTGCTGCTGAAGGCCCAAGGCCCACGGGCTCCCGGCTTGGATCCACAGCCCCCTTCTCCAGCTGGAGAGGCTGGGATGCCTCCTCAGCTCCCAGGGCTGGGCTGAGGGGCGAGGAGGGCCAGATGGGGTGCAGGAGGATCCCAGAGGGAGCAGCTGGGCCCTCAGGAACCCATGGGGATGTCAGAGAGAAAGAATGAGGGAAGGGACAGCTGTCACTAGGGACAGGCAAGTTATTCAACCTCTCTAAGCCTCTGTTTCTTCATCTGTAAAATGGGAACAATGACCACCCCCCACCCCCACCCCACAGTAGCAGCCCAAGCTCACAGAGCTTTCCCCATGCCCCAGAACCCATGGCCAGGGCTCCACCCAGGCCATCTCAGTGAGCCCCCAGGATGACCCCAGTAGATGGGGCTCAGAGGTAGGATTTGAGCTCCAGGGCCCCTACTCTCAACAGCTGCACAGTCTCCACCTTTTTGGTGTCGTTGGAGAAAAGGCTGAATCAATGAATCAGGGGTCACTGTGTATGTGGTGGGTGCCTGAGGGTGAGTAAGAAGGGTATCCTCTGTGAAAGAGAAGGCTTCCTGCTTCCTTAGGTGGGAGACACACACCCTGGTACGTACCTGTGTCCACGTGCATGCATGTGTGTGTGGGTGCTGCCGAGAACTCCTGTCTGCACAGGAGTGGGGGGCTTGTTTGGGGTCTGTGCGGAGCTGTGTTAAAGCGGGTGTTTGTGAATTTGAGGGGGTGAGCAGGAAGGCTGTGCTGTTACGGGAGCACCCGTGTATGTGTGCATGCCACGTTGGGGCATTGGGGTGGGTTTGCATCTTTGGGTGTCGGTTGGGTTGTATCAGGATGTGTCGCGTGGATGTGGGTGGCAAAGCCTTGTGGGGTTTGGTTGAGTGGGGGTGATGTGTGAACGGGGTGTGCTTTGTGGGGGGCTCTTACCTTCTGTGGGGAAGTAGCCTCTTACCTCGAGATCGTTTAAAGCCTTACTGGCTGTGTCCACAGATACGATCACATCCACGCCGGCATTCAGGGGCCAGTAGGCCTTACCTGTGGGCTCTGTCACCCGTGCTGTGTTGTAGACCGTGAAGACCTCCACCCCGGAGCTCCCAGAGACACTGAAGGTCTCAGCACCCTTGGGCACATCGCTGATAGAAAGGAGAGAGGAGAGCATCCGGGGGCTCAGGAGAGAGACCAGTGGGGTAGTGGGCTGGGGCTACCCGGCTATGCAACGGCACCCCCTAACAGCTGGAGTGGGGAGCGGCGGGGGGTGAGGGGCCCACTGGCCGGGAGACCAACCTGGTTGGGCCCCAGGGCTCCATCCCAGCTCTCCACTGATTTCCACATGACCCACCCTGGGCACGTCGTCCCTGGGCCTCAGTCTCCCCAGCTGCAACATGAAGGGCTTGGAGCAGAGCAGTGGCTGTTGAGCTCTGTTTTAGTGGCAGAGCCCTTTCAGTGGACCTCGCGCGCGGAACCCCAGACAGAAGAAGGACAAAAGGGAGCTGGGGGTGGTGCCGAGCCACGGTGTTTAACCCTTCCACCCCCACCGTGGTCCCTGAGGCTCCAGAGAGCAGAGACTGAAAACCTCTGGACATCCTCAGTCCCCCACCTCCCCCAAAGCTTCCTGTTTTTATGCTTCCAAATTCTCTAACCCAACAAGAAATCCATTTGAGAGCACCTCTCACCTCCTCCACTGCCACCCCTGCACCCACCTAGAGTGCTGGGCAGCTTCGTAAGCCCACCTGTGCCCGCTCCAGCCTGTTCCCCACTCAGAACAGATCACGTTGCTCTTATGCTCGAAAACAACGGTTCCCATCACGCACAGCGAATCCTCACAATGGCATAAAAAGCCCCTCCCGATTTGCCCTCTGCCCCCCCCCGGGAACCTCCTCCACCCCACTAGGCTCAGTCCTCACTCACTCTGCTCAAGCCACACTGACCTTCCTGATGTTCCATGAAGCTGCCAGGCTGTCCTGCCTTAGGACCTTGGCACTGGCCGTTTCCTCTGCATAAAATGCTCTTCCCCCAGATATCCACAAGGCTCACTCCTTTACCTTCTTCAGGGCTCTGCTTAAGTGTCACCTTCTCAGTGAGCACCCCCCGCCCATCACTCTATTTAATGCTACACCTTGTCCCACCTTCTCCCACACTCTCCTTATCCCTGCCACTCTGCTCTGATTCTTTTTTGTTTGTTTGCTTGTTTGTTTTTAACATCTTTACTGGAGTATAATTGCTTTACAATGTTGTGTTAGTTTCTGCTATATAACAAAGTGAATCAGCTATATGTATACATATATCCCCCAACCCCTCCCTCTTGTGTCTCCCTCCCACCCTCCCTATCCCACCCCTCTAGGTGGTCACAAAGCTCTGTCTGCTCTGATTCTTAATCATACTGTTAGGTATTGTCCGTCTCTCCTGCTAGAAGGTCAGGGAGTTTTGTCTGCTTTGCTCATTGCTATCTCCCAGCACCTATAACAGTGTCTGGTGTGTGGTCAGTCTCATAAACACTTGTTAAATGAATGAATGGATTCAGTTGCCCCTAGTCTGCAGGGGGATTCAGGCCCATCTGCACCCAGTGGTACAGAGCTTGACTGAGGCCATACCCTGCAAATTTCTCCCCATCTACCTGATATACCACATCCACCCAATACCCCAGAGCTCTGGGCTCCAGAAAGGGGGATCAGGAAGCCCTCAGTCTGCCAGGCCCCAGCCGGGGGCACCCATCTGCTGGGCCTCCACGCTACTTCTCAAGTCACCAGCTGCTTCCAGCCACAGCAGGTAGGGGCCAGCCTTCCTGGGCCGTAGACTCAGAGGGGATGCTCTGCAAACTCGGGCCACAGGGCACCAGGAGCAAAGTCAGCAGGGCCTCTGGGGGTGCTTGTCCTTCTTCAACCCCTGAATAAACCTGAGCTGTGTGCCTCCCTGCCCCAGCCCTGTGATGGGCCCCAGGGTTCCATGAGGCGTTTGGCCATGTGGAACACACAACCTGGAGGGGAAGTCGGACGAGGGAACTACGTGTCAGGGCTACCCACTGCCGTCCCCCAGGACAGAGCCGTCAGCCTCAAGGCCACCACCCAAGGTGAAGTCAACTTGCAAATGTCCACCCGACTGCAAAGATGCCAGGCCCAGAAGGGTCCTTTGATACATCCTCCTGCCTCCATCATTTCCTGTATCCCTAAGAAACCACCCAAGTATTAAAGCCCCTGGAGAAACCAGACACCCCTTCCAGATCCCTGCCGTGGTCACTCAGTTCCCACAAACAACGGCCCCCATTGGCAATGGTGGTGATGGTCATAGTTACAACAGGCCCAAGGCCCACTCAGGACCTGGCTCTCTGACGCACATCATGGCCCCATAAAGCAATTATTATTCTCGTTTTAAAGATGAGGCTGGGGTGGAGAGGGGCCCCTGAGCCCTGCAGGCTGCTGGCAGGACCCACAGGTCCTCACCCCACTCCTGGCCTCACCGTCCTCAAGAGACACTTGCAGGCATCTTCCCACCTTACATGCCCTTTGCCATTGTTTAGTCAGTTGCCATAGGTACCTAAGCCTCCCAGACTTAGAACCCCCACTTTCCATCTCCAGACTCAAAGCTGTCTTTTGAACATCTCTTTAGGGTGTCTAACAGGTTTTTTACATTTAACGTGTCCAAAACGAAACTCTTAGCTCCCCACTTCTGCCCCGTGCAAACCTGCCCGGGTCAGGCCACAGTTGCCCCATCATCGGATTCATCCTGGCCTTCTCTCCTTCCCTCGAGCTCACATCCAGTCACCAGTGAACCCTGTCAGCTCCCCCTTTACAGCATCACCTGCTGACATTCACGTCTCTTCCACGCCTAACGCCCTGGTCCAGGCACCAGTTTTTTCCATGTGGATTTTCACAATAGGCTTGTCCCCCTGCTTCTTCTCCTGCTGCCCACGATCTGGTCTCAGCACAGCAGCAGAGGGATCCTCTTAACACAGAAGTCATTCAGCATCCCTTCCGTTCACAGCCTTTCCCCGGGGGCTCTGCAGTCTGCGCGGAGTTGGCTACGCCCTCCTCACTCCTGCAAACCCAGCTCTTGTTCTCCCTCCAGTTGCCAAGCTC
Source organism: Lagenorhynchus albirostris (assembly GCF_949774975.1). NCBI lineage: Eukaryota > Metazoa > Chordata > Mammalia > Artiodactyla > Delphinidae > Lagenorhynchus > Lagenorhynchus albirostris. The sequence goes on from NC_083096.1 coordinate 173,396,029, forward strand.
CCTCCTGCCTTCGACCCTTTGCACTTGGGTTCTCTTCGTTCACAATGTTCAGCTCCCGAGCCTCCGCTGGGCCCTCCGTACCTCATCTCCTTCTCAGAGGTCTTCCTTGACTGCCCTATTTAAGTCCGTGTGACATGGGTGACACCATGAACCCCACACTCCCTAACCCCATGACCCAGCTTCACTTCAACCCATGTCACCTGACATGTCATGTTTATTTGACATGTTTTTCTATTGCCTGTCTCTCCTGTTTCTCCCTCTAGAATGTGGGGAATTTTCCCATTTTACTTTCACTAAAACTACTGTCTTCTCAGCACCCAGTGTGGTGTCTGGTGTGGGCAAGGGGTACAAGAAACCCCTGTTTTATGGTTGAGGGCAAGGCAACCCAGGAACGTGGAACTGTACCCGAGCAAGCATCTATGGACCGGGCTTCCCCGGTGGCGCAGTGGTTGAGAGTCCGCCTGCCGATGCAGGGGACGCGGGTTCGTGCCCCGGTCCGGGAAGATCCCACATGCCGCGGAGCGGTTGGGCCCGTGAGCCATGGCCGCTGAGCCTGAGCGTCCGGAGCCTGTGCTCCGTAACGGGAGAGGCAACAATAGTGAGAAGCCCGCTAAAAAAAAAAAAAAAAAAAAAAAGAACCTATGGACCTTCCTGGGACAGACCCCCCTCCACCATGTCTTCTGCCTACCTCTTGTTTGTAAGTTTAGCCTCCTAGGCCTTCCCCCAAGTTCCAAAGAATAATTTAATCAGAAAAATGAGAAAATGCAGAAACAATGGAAAACAGCCAAGCAAGACAAAATAATAATAGTTTAGCCATTAAACAAAGTCAAGGATCTCTAGTTCCTCCTCAAGGGCTATGGATAATATTGTGAGCCACATCCTTTGAGCTCTTTTGCAGATACTGAAGCCCCCACCAGGTGGAAGAAGTTAACTGTATGCTGCCCACAAGCACATAGACCCCAGACTGGTTGGAAGGTTGATGATGTTGACTCCCAATTACCTCACCACCAACCAATCAGAAGAATGTGCACGAGCTGATCACACACCCCGAAATGCTCTCCCTCACCCTGTCTTTTTTTGTGTGTGTGTGGTACACGGGTCTCTCACTGTCGCGTCCTCTCCCGCTGCGGAGCACAGGCTCCGGACGCGCAGGCTCAGCGGCCATGGCTCACGGGCCCAGCCGCTCCGCGGCATGTGGGATCTTCCCGGACCGGGGCACGAACCCGCGTCCCCCGCATCGGTAGGCGGACTCTCAACCACTGAGCCACCAGGGAAGCCCCATGCTCAGGTTTTGGTGCCTCGTCTACCCTTCACAACAACCCTCGCAGGAACCCTTGCTGTCCTCATTTAGCAGATGAAAAAATCTTCTCAGAGAGGTTAAGTAACCTTCCTGGTAAAGGATGGAAGGGGCGGCAGGTTTGTCTTCTATATTATGCTGTCCCGCTGACTTGAAAATGAGTGTGTGTGCCCTGAGCGTGTCCCCGGCGGGGACCGCAGGAAGGAAATAGTCACGGAAGACGTAGGAAGGAAAAAGGAAAATGTTGAAACTTTGCAACACAAGCGCTTCAATGTGATCCCTTGGGAGCCGGCAGGATGTGGGGCACTGAGGCAGGAGAGCCCTCTTCCCCCTCCACGCACCTGAACTTTGCAGGGTGAAGTCAGTGCAGACCAGGAAGATGGCACCATGACCTCTGGCCCCTTTCTGTCCTAAGACAATGAGACTGTGGAGTATCTTCACAGGCCTCGGGTCAGAGAGGGGTCTCAGAGGCCATCCTGGCCAGCTCCTTGCCCATCGCAGAACTCTGTGCTTGAACAAGCAGCTCACTACCTTACAGCCCTCTGTGCTTTGGCAGCTCAGGTAATTAGAAAGCTTTTCCTTTTACTTGGCTGCAACCTGTATCCAGAAGCTTCCTCCCACTGGGGCTCCACAGGCCACGCCTTATCTCAACTACTCGGAAGTTGACCACCTGGTCTCTAGGGAGAAGAGAAACACAGCAATCATGGAGTCCCTCCCCTGCCGTCCATCCTACCTGCTGCTTGGATACCCCCAGCCCCTAGGGATGATCTCAGGGGTCAGGGGACCCCTCTGCCCAGCCTAGGGTCTGGGCAGGGAGGGCAGGATGGGGCTGACCCCGCCTCCAGCTAGGGGAGTGGGTATGGGGGTGGCGGCAGAGGACCAGGTTGCCCTGGAGGCTTTTCCAGGGCATTGTGCCGGGGGAGAGGCGAGGGCAGAAGGGAGAATAATGCAGAACTGGATGGAAAGGCTGAGGAGCAAGCTGGCGGGCAGCCCTTGAGCAGACAAGGCCAGCCAAGCCTGTGACTCCCCCTTCACACTTGATCAGCCACCTGTCTGCCCAGAGCCCCAGAGGGGCCACTCTCCAGGTGTCCCGGACTTGACGTTCCCTGGACCGAAGCCACAAGAAATGCCCTGGGACCAGCCAGCAGGACCTGGCAAGTCCTCTCAGGTACGACCAGGTCTGTGGTCGCTTCTGCCAGGAGCCGAGAACCACTGTGGCCAACAGTCCCACGGAGCTGGCCAGACCCCCACAGCCCTAAAGAACGTCAGCTCCGGGGAGCACACGGAGTCCTGTTAGTGCTGTCGGCCGCTCTGCCTCAACATGCATTTCCTGAGCACCTACTGTGCCACGCTGGGCACCAGGAAAAAAGAGATGAGTCACCCCTGGCCCTGCCCTCATGGCATCCACCCAGGGCAGGGACATCACGGGCCCCAAAGTACTTTTACTCCGTTCCGATTCCATCCCCACGGCCCCTGTTTGCTGAGCAGAGCAGTTATTATTCTTCTCCCCATTTTACAGATGATGTGAAATTCAGAGGGAGGTCACATGCGGGGCGACAATGGAGAGCTGAGATGTGACCCCACTCAGGGTCTGACTCCGAAGCTCATCCTCTGCCTTGCCTTCACCCATCCCTCGCACCAACCCAACAACGTAGAAAATTCCCCAATAATGGGCTCTCTTGGGGTTGAGCTCATAGAATTTGCGATCAGGCAAACCTGGGTTCAAATCCCAGCTCTGCCATTTGTTGGCTGTGTGACTTTGGGCAAGTCTCTTGACATCTCTGTGTCTCAGTTTCCTTGTCTGCAAAATGGGGATCGTAGTAGTCACTACCTCATAGGCTTGTTGTGAGATTTAATTGAGATAGTACAGCAAGCACTGTGAGCTGAAGATGGTGCTGTCACCATTGTCATTCCTGTCACAAGGGGCATGGGGAGCAGGCAGACCCTGGGGAATAGGATTCTTCCATCTCCCTTCACTCTCAGACCTGACCCCAAACCCGGTTAGTGATGCAATTGTTAGCGTCCACATTCTGAAGGTTTTTTAGCTCCCAGACTAAGATGGGAGCCCCTCGGGGGCGGGGGTGGGTCATATCATCTCCAGGTGCCTCAGCCCAGCACAGAGCTGAATAAGGAGCAGGTGACCAGTAACATCTGTCAAGTGACCACAGCGGGGCAAAGGTCACAGAAAGTTCAGGCCCCCGTGTGGCTTCCTCCTTGGTCCTCCCTGGGTGCTGGCTGTGGCCGACAGAGGCTGGGGAGGGCAATGGCTGACATCACATCGCAGGCAGACCCCACATCACAGGCAGGGATTTTCCCCTAAGTGTAGAATGGCACAGGGTGTAGCTATGTCCTCTCCCTCTTTCCTTCCTTCCCAGAGATAAGAATCATGGGTGTCTTATGCCCTGTCATTGCTCAGCTAAGGCCACACCCAGAGAGCCTGCAAGGAGGGCAGGGCTGGCCAGGCCTTCTTTCAGTGGACCCCTGCCTGCCCAAGGATGGGGGCTAGAGATGGGGGGTGGCAGCTTTCCACCCCGGGCCTTCTCAGCAGAGGCAAACAGGAGCTGGGGGCCAGAACATCCTTAAGAGAAGAGCCCTGAATGGAAAGTCAGAATCATGAGTCACTTCTCCCCTCTCAGCCTCAGTTTCCCCATCTGCAAGATGGGAAATTGTATGGCTGTGCTCCGTGGATTATGCAAGTCTCATCTGTAAAATGGGGGCCAAATTCACAGGTACAATTAACTGGTGATATTATCCTCATCTAGCATGGGAGGAAACAGGCTCAGAGAGGCTAAGTAACTGGCCCAAAGTCACACAGCCTGCAAGGACCAGCCTGACCCTAACTGGTGGTTATGACTGGTTACCAGCCATCTTGTTCTCTGCAGTCATCGAACTGACTCTCAGAGGCCCCATCCCAATGGAGCTTCCTCCTCTGGGGCCCAGGCTGCACAGAGCGCAGCCTTCCTTCTTGTCCAGGTCCGGAAGCCCCAGCCCACCCTTTCACTACATCTGGCAGCCTGGCTCAGACCACACCCTCTGCAGGATCCTCCTGAGGGATTTCTGGCCTTCCCTTTGCCCACTCTCCCAGCACAGCGATGTAGACCCAGGTGGGGGTATAGGGAGGGTCATAAACGTGGCAGGGAAGGTGTGCAGGAGAAGTGCTTGGCAGGACTTCGGGTGGCCTTGGTCTCAAATGCAGAGTGACTGGGTTCTCTGTTCTGGGGCCCAGGGTGCATTTGGAGACCCACCTCAGGTCTGTACCTGCTGCGAGGCCAGGCTCCTGAAAAGTTCCGGCCGGTCCCAGCTCCCTCGGCACCCGCCCCTGGGTGGCAGCATTTGGAATCGCCCCCACTGCTCCCGGCCCACAGCTGAGGTCCCCCTCCTGGGCTCCCCAGGTGGCTGATGTCTTTGGCTGGGTGTGGAGTTGCCAGTTCCTTCCAGCCTCACCCCCACCTCCCACACGTCTTTGAGCATCAGGACCACCTGGCAGAGCTGAACAGCTGCTTAGAAGCCACAGCAAAGGGAATGGAAGCTTCTCTGGACATAGCAAAGGAGAGGACAACACATCACAGGGAAAGCATTTTGGGGGTCAAGGAGGCATCTACATCATGAGTGAGCGATCACCCCTCCATTCCCTGCATCTCGAGTCTTCTCTTGGGGTCCGCTGCCTGGCCCCGGGGCCGCCACCAAGAGAGGAAGGTGGGGATTGGGGGGAGGAGAGAGAAGTGGAGTTGGAAGTGATGGGAGCAGTAGGGGGAAGAGGAGACAGTCAAGGATGAGGAGAGGTTCCAAGACCAAAATGATGGGAAGGAGAAGCGGGGACAGGGAAGGGGCTATAGGGCCAGAAGAGGGGAGGAAAGAGTGACTGAATGGATTCCCAGGTCTCAAAATGGGAGTTAGTTAGCAACGAGGACCAGGGAGGCAGGCACATCTGTAGACTTAGGGGGCGTCTGACCTCTGGTACCCTCTCTGATGCCAGTATTTTACGTTTCAAGAGCTCACACTGCCCCATTTCACACCCAGATCCTGTAACTCCCTGGCCTCTCCTGGCTCCATGGACCTTACAGGGGACCCCGGCCTCATAATCTCCAAGAACCCTCGAATCTAAATATTAACATCACTTCCAATGAAGGAATGCGATACAGCAACAGGACGGAACAAGTAGGAGAGGAGATCCTCACCTGGTTTTAAATCCAGGTCCCAGCCCGGCTCTCAGAGCCTGTCACTCATCATGAATTAGTGTTGGCCTCAATCCTGTAATTATCCCTGAGGAGCACAATTATGTTTCATTGTACTTCTTCGCAAGTTAAAAGCATTAATTTACTTAATGTAAACATCAAGTATATATAGATCAGGACTACCCTGGTGGTGCAGTGGTTGAGAATCCGCCTGCCAATGCAGGGGACACAGGTTCGAGCCCTGGTCCGGGAAGATCCCACATGCCGCGGAGCAACTAAGCCCATGCCCCACAGCTACTGAGCCTGTGCTCTAGAGCCTGCGAGCCACAACTGTTGAGCCTGTGTGCCACAACTACTGAAGCCCACGAGCCTAGAGCCCGTGCTCCACAACAAGAGAAGCCACTGCAGTGAGAAGCCCACGCACTGCAATGAAGAGTAGCCCCTGCTCACCTCAGCTAGAGAAAGCCCACGCACAGCAACGAAGACACAACACAGCCAAAAATAAATAAATAAAATAAATTTATTTTTAAATAAATTTATTTTTTTAAAAAAAGAATATATAGACCACAAGTTTTAAAACTCTGTTTTGGCATTTTGGGTTTTTGAAATACAGGGAACCCCAGAAAAGAGAAGTGGTCTGGGTCTTTTCTCTGGCTCATCTGAGAGGCCCTACAGAGACCCCCTTCCCTGTGCTCCTGGAATTCCAGTCATCTTGGATCTAAGAGTCCATTTGGCTTTGAGGCTTGTGTAGGGCTGGGGGAGGCTTAGAAAAACTCCAGGAGATCGTCCCTAGCCCCACCCAGCCAGCCTTCTCCCCCATCCCTAAGGGTAAATGTTCATGTGATCTCCAGCCTGGGGCTCTGATTCTGGCCTCTGGGCAGCCAGGGAGCGCCAGGCTGGACGGCTAATGGATTCCCCATGCCACACCCCCTCTTTTTTGGCATAAGTCCTCTGGGGACCACCTCCAAGAAAAGGACAGAGACAGCCAGGGCCATCTGGCCAAAGCCAGGGGTTCGCGGTGGAGAGCTAGCCCGCTGGGGTGAGGGTGTAGGATCTGCAGAGCATGATGAGTCAGGGGATTTCTAAGGTTCCTTGGGCTGGGACCCCCTGGGGCACACAATTACCCCCAAATAACCAGCCTAGAGAGCACATGGGGGAATGAATCACATCCCATGACTCCCACACGCCCATCTCCACTGGCTCTGGAAGGTTGGGAGTCTGGGCAGCTCAGGTGACCAGCACAGGTGACCCTCTTCTGGGGGGCTTCTGCCTTCTACCAGCAAGGCCAAACAGAGGCCCCTTGCTCAGCCTCAGCTGGAGCCAGGCACCTGGCACTGGGGGTGGGAGAGCCCCAAGTTCATCGTCAAGTACAGCCCCTTCATCCTAGACAGCCAAGGCCCTGGAGTGAGCTTCAGGTTCCTCTTAAACCTTCCCAGGTTGTCAACACACGGCCCCCTTCCTCCACCTGTCTTGACAATTCTATATCACCTTTCTCCACCTATCAGAGACCTCAGTGGCTGGAAGTTCTTCCTTAGGTCTACTTTTAAACCAACTTGCTGCAGAATAAACTTCTGTTTTCTAGTTTAGAGATTCTCCGTGGCTATGATGCTAGTCACTACCAACGTCCAGGGTGAAGTTTCTTTTTTTTTAACATCTTTATTGGAGTATAATTGCTTTACAATGGTGTGTTAGTTTCTGCTTTATAACAAAGTGAATCAGTTATACATATACATATGTTCTCATATCCCCTCCTTCTTGCATCTCCCTCCCTCCCACCCTCCCTATCCCACCCCTCTAAGTGGTCACAAAGCACCGAGTTGATCTCCCTGTGCGGCTGCTTCCCACTAGCTATCTATTTTACATTTGGTAGTGTATATATGTCCATGCCACTCTCACTTCGTCCCAGCTCACCCTTCCCCCTCCCCATATCCTCAAGTGCATTCTCTAGTAGGTCTGTGTCTTTATTCCCGTCTTACCCCTAGGTTCTTCATGACCTTTTTTTTTTTTTCTTAGATTCCATATATATGTGTTAGCATACGGTATTTGTTTTTCTCTTTCTGACTTACTTCACTCTGTATGACAGACTCTAGGTCCATCCAGGGGTGACGTTTCTTGAAGGGCTCTTGGGTACAGGTCCCTCACGGTGCTCCCTCAGGACCCCAGAGCAGCCCCCTCTCCCAGAGTCGGCCAGAGCACAGCAGCTACAGACAACCAGGCAGCTTCCCCTCGGCTGGGCCACGGCCCCCACTTGAGCATGCTAAAGCACTTGGTGACCCCAAAGGAGTTTACAGATGGCATCGCCCCATGTTCCCATCACACACCCGCTGATCTGTCCTCTGCTCCTTCCACCCTCTGACACAGGATGGGAAGAACAAATAGTGGAGGAAAGGGAACCCACAGAGCTGCCAGAGCGGTAAGCACTTCCCACTCTCACAGAGCCAGGGCCCTACACGTGCGTGCCCACACTCATCCTCCCCCTAAGCCATTAACATCAGTGCTGTTGCTTCCCCATTTGTCAGATGAGGTAACAGGCTCAGAGAAATGCAGCAGCTCGCCCGGGGTCCCACAGCCACCAGCGGAGCTACGATGAGGCCCCGAGTCTGTCCAAGTCCAGAGTGGGTGCTTTACCGCCACGCTAAACTGAATCGGGGGCTCAGTTCATCCTGCCAGGGCCCAGAGAGGGCCAGTGGCTTGGCCCACGCCAGACAGCAAGTCAGTGGCAGAGCCAGAACCAGAACCTAAGTCTCCTGGCTCCCAGTCAAACGCTTCTGTCCTCAGTCAGCAGCACAACCTATCATGTAGGGCCTGAGGTTCTGAAATTACCTTCCAGAAATAGCCATCCCCTGGGATGAGAACAGGGGTCTGGAATCGGGAAGATAGGGGCTCACCAGAGACCTCTTCCCTACTTTTGATGTTGAAGTGGAGTTACCAGATAAAGTACAGGATGCCTAGCTAAATGTGAATTTCAGCTAAACAGCCTTAAAAAAAAAAAAAAAAGTATGTTCCATGCAATATACTAAAAAAAAAAGCATTTTTTAAAATCTGAAATGTAAACTTAACTGGGTGCCCTGTATTTTCATTTGCCAAGTCTGGCAACCATATGATAAAAGGGCAGCGGAAAATGGGATCTCTGTTAGCCACCCAGATGCAAGAGAACCAGCCCCACGCCAGGGCCCCCAGCATGACTTAGAGCTGAGGTCTGGCCTCCCAGGGCTCCTGGCTCTCCCTCCCCAGCCCCAGGCCACTGCCCCAGAGAGGGAGGCAGGGAGGTCTTCTGGGGCAGAGGCTCCCCTGAGGCCAGGTGAAGCTGGGCCCAGCTCAGATCCCACCTTATAACAGACCTCAGCCCCCACCTACTCTGGGAGGGAGACTCCCACCTTGACTGCCCCCTGCCCATCTGCAGGGTCTCTGGTCCCATCCGATCCAGTAGAGATGGAGCTCATAGAGAGTGTGTTGAGTTGGAAAGACCCCCAAAGACCCCCAAGACCAACTTCCTCAATGGCCAGGTGGGGAAACTCACACTGGGCCAGGTCCCTGGACCTCCATCTGGGTAAAGCCAGGCCAGGAAGTATTGGGACCAACAGGGGAAGCTAATGCTTCCACTGCCCTGAGAGGTACCATCAGTGCCATAATCGCCATCATCCTCCTGGCAAACACAAGCCCCAGGCTTGTTCCAAGTTCTTTTCCTTTATTAAAAAACACATCAAAACATAAGCCCCAGTCTTATCCCAGTTCTTTTCTTTCATTAACACATTGAATCATTCCCTAACCACTCCGTCTTGATCCCAGTCGCCCCGGCTGGCCTTCTGGGAATGAGCTGCACCACACACACTGCCCCTCCCCACCTCAGAGAGATGGGTTGGCAAGAAATTGAGGGCAAAATCAGGGGAGACCAGTCCTGTCCCCCGTCTTGAGCAACAACTCATTCTGATGCTCCACACAAGTTCCACTGGGATGTCAGAACACAGAGCCCAGACCCTAAGGTCTGGCCCCAGGGCTCAGAGCTGGAACACTCATCCAGGGGCTTGAGGCCAAAGGCTTGGCCCTGGTGCCAGGAGCCAGAGCCCCAAGATGGACCTGATATCCTAGTCCCTCTGCTCTGCTGTCCAAACAACCTCTTGTCAGCATCCTCCAATATGCCCCATTCGTCCACCAGGCGCCCACCCCGTTGCCGCGGGTCCTCCAGCCCAGCAACCAGGTGGGTGCTTTCGGCTCTCACCTGTAAACATCCACGTATGTTTCGATTCCCACCACACACACAGCGTAGGTAGGCTTCTTCAGGGACAGCTGCACAGCTCTCTGTGGGGCCATCCTGTCCCCCAGGCTCCAAGTCTCCGTGCGCCCTGGCTTCCTAGCTCCTCTCCTAGGCACCTCGTCTCCAGGAAGGAGCGTGAGTTCTGAAGTTTCGGTGCTTTCCTCCTCCCTTTTATTTCACACTATGACCTGATTAGCCTGCCTGAGCCCGGTCCCCACCTCCATGCCCATCCCTCCTCACTTGGGCCTGTCAATCCAAGAGGCTGAGGGAGGTGGCACCCAAGGCGTCTCTGGGGGATGGGGAAGCAGGGACCCCTGGTGGAGCAGGGCTCAGCTGTCAACAGAAGACAAGCTCCCCAGCAGCCCCCGTCCCCCTTCTCTAGCTTCCCCTCTATCCTCAGACTCTCAGTGCCTGAATCCACAGGGTAACGATGTCAGCATTTTCTGAGGGCTCTGTGCTGGCTAAGTGGCTTGCAGATCTTATGTCATACATTAAGGGATCAGTTCGCACATAAAAGCACGGTGCAATCAGACTGTTCCGGCTCTGCCACTTAGAACCTATGATCTTGGCAAGTTCTTCAACCTCTCCATGGCTCCGTTTCTCCACGGAGAAGATGGCAGTTGTAGCCGTAGTACCTGTTCCACTGGGTTGATGTGGAGATTACATGAGCTATGTGTAGGAGGGTTAGCACAGTGCCTGGCACCTAGTATTCACTAGAAGAAAGCCTGGCGACTATTACTAGTCTCCTCATTTTACAGGAAGAGTCTGTATGAGGGGACAGAGTCCCCACCTCCAGAAATGCCCAGACTGATTAGGGAGATGGGAAACACACAAATGGCATAGACGTTTACTTGGTTACTTTTGATTTCGAAGATCTTCCTGGAATGATCCTTCTTACTGCCAACATACCTGATTGCAAGTGTTCTTGATCTGCAAAGTTCATTACACCCAAAAGCACTGAGGCAGAGTCTAGATTTGCCACATGGATACAGAACCCAGCAAAACAGCACTTCAAGGATGCTCAATGATTTTGTTTCCATCACTCTCACCCCTCCCCATTAACCAGGACCTGAGCCATTTTGTTTATCTGTAATGTAATGTGGAATGTATAAAACAGGTTCCTGAAGAGCATGTGGGGATATTCCCATTAGAGAAGGATGGATGGATGGGTGGGTGGATGGATGATGGATGGGTGGGTGGATGGATGGATGGGTGGGTAGATGGATGGATGGGTGGATGGATGGATGGGTGGGTGGATGGATGGGTGGATGGATGGATGGGTGGGTGGGTGGATGGATGGGTGGGTGGATGGATGGGTGGGTGGATGGATGGATGGGTGGGTGGGTGGACGGATGGGTGGGTGGATGGATGGGTGGATGGATGGATGGGTGGTGGATGGATGGGTGGGTGGATGGATGGATGGGTGGATGGATGGATGGGTGGGTGGATGGATGGGTGGGTGGATGGATGGATGGGTGGATGGATGGATGGGTGTGGTGGATGGATGGGATGGGTGGTGGATGGGTGGATGGTGGGTGGGATGGATGGATGGGTGGTTGGATGGATGGGTGGGTGGATGGATGGGTGGGTGGTGGATGGATGGGTGAGTGGAGGATGGGTGGATGGAAGGATGGGTGAGTGGATGGATGGGTGGATGGATGATGGATGGATGGATGGGTGGATGGATGGATGGGTGGGTGGATGGATGGGTGAGTGGATGGATGGGTGGATGGATGGATGGGTGGATGGATGGGTGGGTGGATGGATGGGTGGGTGGGTGGATGGGTGGGTGGGTGGATGGATGGGTGGATGGATGGATGGGTGGGTGGATGGATGGGTGAGTGGATGGATGGGTGGATGGATGGATGGGTGGATGGATGGGTGAGTGGATGGATGGGTGGGTGGGTGGATGGGTGGGTGGGTGGATGGGTGGGTGGACAGATTGGAAAGAGGGAGGAAGGCAGGTTGGTGCATAAAGAGCTGTCTGCAAAGACGATGATGATAAGGGTGAGGCCAATGGTGATGATGATGATGACAGGTGATGATGAGATGCTAGCAAAACGCATCCATAGCCCTCACTGTGTGCCAAGCACTGTTCTAAGCCCCTTCCATGGATTTAATTATCTAATCCTCACGACAATACTGGTTGACAGGTACTGATTAAGCCTGGAATCCCAAGTTCAAACGGACCACAGCCTGGGTGTGCAGGGTGTGTCTTTTATGGGTTGTGGGCAGGGCAGGGGCCTGGGCAGGTCATGGTGTCTTAAAAAGAAATGTACTCAGAGCTGGAGGAAAGGAGGAGGCAATAGCAGAGAGTGGGCAGAGAGGCTGAGAGGAACACAAATATCCCCATTTTACAAGAAGAAATCGAGGCACCGACAAGTAAAGACCCTCTCAAGATCCGTAGCTGGAAAGTGGTCATGCCAGGACTTGAGCCCAGGCCATCTGACCCTAGAGGGGCTTGTACTGTGGAGGCCTCTACCTGGGAGGAAGAAGAGCGTGTCCTTTTTACCTTTTCTTCGTGCTCAGTTTTTATAAGCAAATATTTTTACCTTTGAAAAAAATAAAATCTCTCTTGGAAGAAAAATAAGAAGAGTTTCCTGCTCCCAGTCTCCCTGCCCACCCTCTGCAATTTGCTCCCTTCCTCTAGTTTCTTCTGGTTCTGAGAACACTTAAGACACCAAGACCTGCCCAGACCCTTGCCCCGCCCACAACCCACGAAAGGTACCTCCTGCACACCCAGGCTGTGGTCTATTTGAACTTGGGATTCCAGGCATGATTCGTCAGGTCTGGGAGGAGGAGGGGTGGGGGAGCCAGATGACATCATGGCCCCTCTCCCTTCTGGCAGGTAGGACACAGCTGGGTTTGCCTCCAAACACAGCGCTGTGCAGGGGCAGAGGCCTGGGGGTTGCTGGGTGACCATGAGACTCCAGCACAACTCCAGGACGTCCCTGGAACCACCCAGGGAAACTGTAGCAGGGAGGGGTTCTGGGGCTGGTGCTACCATGCCTAGCGCCTCATTTTCCCCATTCTTCAACAATTTTTTTGAGCACCTACCATGCGCCGGCATTATTCTGGCACTAGGGATACAACAGTGAAACCAAGTCCCTGCCCTCATGGGGCACACAGAGTAGCAAGAGGGACAGAGAATAAACTGGGAGGCTAGAGAGGGGGATGTCAGGAGGTGATGAGGACAAACAGAGCAGGGTACGGGACAGAGAGGATAGGGGTGCTGCTTTGATCAGGGAAGGTCTCCAAAGAAATGATACTGGGACAGAGATCTGAAAATGAGACCTTTGTGATCTCAAGGGTTCTTCCAACCTCTTGGTCATCTAGGATTCCATTCTCCCTGCTCCAGTCTCCCTGTCCACAAAGCAGGACTGTTGATCGAGCTCAGAGTTTCCAAATGCCTTCAGGGGTCAGGCAGATAACATGTGTGAAGCTACCAAGTACAAGACAATAGGGACAAGTGGCGACTGTGGCAAAGGGAATAGAGCCTGCTTTGCCCAATGTATTGAAATTCAATGTTTCTTAAAAAGCAGAACACTATGGCTCAAGCAAAACTAACTCATTTGTAAGTCAGACCTGACCCTTGGGCCTTTAGTTAGAGACCCCAGCACTGACTGTTTATGAATTGCTGGGTAAGGAGGGTATAACTCCGGTTGGGGAAGTCATATGATGCCCACGGGGATAAGCTACCTGGGCCCAGGTGAGCCTTGGCACCATCGGGGCGTGGAACCTGCCTGTCTCGGGCCTTGTGACCAGTCAGAGTGGGTTCTGAGCTGTTCCCTTGATAGCTGACACCAGCTGTGGGCTCTTCCACTCTGGGGGAGCCCCCCCCCAACACACACACACAGAGTCTGTACCTGAGCTTTCCTAGGACAACAGTGGAGGGAGGGAGGGAGGGAGGACCTGCAGAGCTTAGCTCCTAGACACCCTGCCCTGTGGCCTTTCTCCATGCCCCACACCCCTGAGCACCACGGGAACAGTTCCCTCTGCTTTCCAGAATCCTCAGCTTCAAGCTGGAAACCATCAGACCAGCTCCTCCATTTTCCAGTTGGGTGAGCCAAGGCTCAGAGAAAAGCAATGACATCCCTGAGATGACATAGCAGTCACTGGATCCAAGGTTTTCCTTCCTTCCTTCATTTCTTCATTGAAAAAACATCTATTGGGCACTTTCTGTATATAGGTGCTGTTCTAGAAATCAGAGTTCTCACCACCTGTTGAGTCCTCTCAGTTTCTTATATGGGCACACCCCTCTGAGACCTCCCAGGTCACGCCCAACACCCTTCTGTGCCCCTGATACCCAGAGCAGAATCCTGGATCCCCAGGTGGATGGAGGAAGGGCCCCGAGGGCTCTCGAAACCACTAGGTGGCATTTTGGGGGTGCTTTGAGAAGCCCCAGTTCTTTATGTCTCAGAGCAGAAAGAATTCAGCGAAAGGCAAAGTGATAGATAAGAAGTGATTTATTGGAATAGGACGCTTGTGAAGCTGACAAGCGAATGGGCAAGAGGGTGCCACGCCCCAAGAAGTTAGTGGGCTACAGTTTTATAATCAAAGGAAAAGTGGGGAGGAGGAAATAACCACCTTCTTCCTCATTCTTGAGCAGATGTCATGCTTCCATCATCAGCTCCTCCTCCAAGTTGGGCCAGGGAGTTTTCTTGTCCCTATGTGGTCAAGCCACGACTGTAAATGATTGATTTTTATGTGTGCAGAGAGCACGTCCTAGGGGTCATTAACTTACTGAGCTCACTGGGCAGGATGTGGGACTCATGCCACCATTGTTTTATTGTTTGGGGGCATGTCTCATGCTTCTGTTGAATTGTTTCACTGTTAAGCAAGCTTGCTTGCTTTTGTGGCTAAGCAAACCTGTTTTCTTGAGTGATCATTAACTTACAGGGGTCTCCCATACTTTTTTCTTTACTTACAATCCCCTAGTGGGATTAACTGTTTAATTTGTCCCTTTACTCTCTCCCTATTACTCTGATTCAGCCATAGTGAGAAGGCAGGATACCCACTAATTCCTGCAGGGCCAGAGCGCCTGGGGCTAGCGGCTCTAAAGGCAGGAAGTGGTGGGGGCCATGAGTCACCCAACTGGATCCACACTGTCCCCTCAGAGCCCCGAAACCCCAGCCCAGGTCACCAGGGACCTTCAGGAATCACCAACTCCTTCCTCGGCTCTGGGACATCTATGGCTCCGCCGCGTGGGGGGACTGGACTGGGCAAGGTCTAGGCCTGCGGGGCTGTGGTCAGGTAAGATCAGCCCCATCTCCGCAGGTGGCCGACTCAGCTGCCTCCGCAGCACATCTTCTCCTTCCCCACCGCCAGCATCGAAAGTCACACCACCTGACCCGTCTGCTCTCCCTCCCAAATCTCTCTTGACCCCACCCCATCCTCTCTGTCCCCACCCTCATCCCCGTTGCTACCCTGGTCCCAGCCACCATCATCTCTCAGCAGAGACCTGAGCTGCCTCCTGGTCCCCCAGACCCCAGACTGACTTGCATTCCACGCTGCAGGCAGCAGTGATCTGTTTGAAACCTACATCTGATGACATCATCCCCTGAGAAGCCTTCCACAGCTCCGTATGGTCCCAGGATAAAGGAAGGTGGGCAAAGCCTACAGCTGGGGGCTGCTGTCTGGGGTTCCAGTCTGGGCTCTGCCATTTCTTAGATTTCAGGACCCTGGGCAAATGATTTACCTTCTCTGAGGCTCAGTCTCCTAATTCATAAAGCCTGGAATAATGTAGAAATTATTAAGGACATATGTAAAGTGCCTGGGGCAGAATGGATCCTCAAAAAATAGAAATTTAGGAATTCCCTGGCAGTCCAGTGGTTAGGACTCGGTGGTCTCACTGCCAGGGTCCTGGGTTTGATACCTGGTCGGGGACCTAAAAGCCCATAAGCCATGCGGTGCGGCCAAAAAAAATTAGAAACGTAGCCTGGCATTCAAGGCTCCCAGACCAGGCCCCTAATGAGCCTCCTTCACTCAGTACCTGGCCCCTGTCTTGATCATTTTCCTCTGGGCTGCACTCCTTCCCTTCCTGGGGGTTGCTCCCTGACCTGGGCTTTTCCATGAACCTCTGGCCATTAGCAGCCTTCCTGCTCTCCCTTCCCCATTTCCACGTCTCTTCCTCCAGCATCCACTCCACAGGAAGACTCAACGCTTCCACTTCTTTCATGGATTCATAGCCCACATCCTAACAGAAAGGATTTGAGACAGCTTACAAAATACATCCAGGATGTGACTGATCTTTTTAAGTGAGAAAATGAAGTCAAAGAGTGGGAAAGAAAGAAAAAGACAGGGAGAGGCGTCCTATCTGGTTGGCAGACTTAGCTGTGAGTTTCCTGGTGGCCCAGGAAAAAAAGGAAATGCAATCAATTCTGTGAATCATGGTGCTCAGAAGTTAGAACTAAACCAGTTGAGGAATAGAAGCCTGGCTCTTCCAGGCCCTGAGAACTGCGAGAAATGCCCCCACCACTGGGTGTAGTTTAATAAATGGAGCAAGGGTGGAATATTAAACTAAGTGATTCACAACATCGCTATGGCTGGGTTTGGCTTGATTCACAGGTAGATTGGGGAAGGGACTGTCTATAGAAATATGTGCTTTGTATCCTTCCAACTCTCCTCCATGAGCATCCTTATTTTATCCAAACCTTTGATTAAATAGGGAGTGGCAGAGGATTTGGGGGTATCCTCTTTGATATTGGCTCCTCCTTGTGCTGAGAAAGCAGAGATTCAATACCTTTGAATGTCAGCCAACCTGGCAACCACCGACATCCCACTGTGAGAATAAGCCTGGATTCAACACCTTCTACCGGCTTACCCAGAGCTGGAGAATCATTCCTGGAAAGGGGCTTGGGGACAGCAATGTGTTAGGGGGCGTCCCCTAATGCTGAACTCCACATCTAGGCAGGCCCTTCCAGAAAACATGGTCTGCGGGCCTCACAGAACACACAGAGACTGAGAGGTCCAGAGAAGGGGAGTGACTTGCCTCTAAAGACACAGCCGGGTGGAGGCAATGTGGAGTAAGAGAGAATCAACCTCAGAGCTAGACATTTGGATTCTCAAGTCGTCGGACACTCCATCTGCATCTGACCTGTCCAGCTGCTGTTCTCACCAGCTATGTTACTGACGAGACGTCACCAGCCAAGACTCCCACTGGAGAAACCATTGTACAGAAGGGTTCAGCATCTTGCCAAAATCAATCACCCATTTATACAACAAACATTTCTTGGGCATCTACCATGGGCCGGGCCAAGAATAGATGAGAAAGACCAGATCCCAATTTGCCTTATAGGAAAGCATGGTTTATGGGGAACGTGGACGTGTGAACACGTTGTCACGAGGACGTTTTGTAAAAGCCACAATAAGGGGATGTGCTGAGGACCAGGGATGCATGCACGGAGGGAAGGGAGTGTAAGAATGTGAGCCAGCGCTGACTGAGCTCTTACAACGTGCCAACTAAGAGCTTTGCAGGCATCATCTTTTCTTCTTGCATCAAACCTAGGAGACAAGCGCTGTTGTTGCCTCTGCTTTGCAGAGAAGGAAGTCTAGTCTCAGGGAGTTTAAGCAACGCGTCCAAGGTGTCCTGCTAATGAGGACAGAGGCAGAGTTGCAGCCCCATCCATGGGACTCAGAGACTGTGTATTGATCACCATGTTCCACTGCCTCCAAGGAGGATGAAGCCAGGGCAGCTCTTGTGTTGTTATAGGCTGCAGGGGCCACTGGCCTCAGCCTCTCCTGTTACGTCACATGCACCCCCAGCTTCTGCCCTGGGAAGGGCGAGACTGTTCTGTGTCTGGCCTGCTGGTCCCAGAGCAGCCCCGATCCCAGACCCCCGCACAGAGGCCTGATGGCAGGAGGACCCAAGAGATACCAGTTCCCAGACACCTCACACCATTAAGGTCCTTTGGACACCGGCCACCCAACTCTGGCAGCCCTTCAAGCCCTGGAGCCTCCCAGGACAGGGACCCAGGCCATCCAGCCCCTGCTGGCCTTGGCCTGGCCTGAGTTCTGGGGTCGGGGGCTAGCCTGGGGGCAGGGGGGGCCCTGATGGCTGGGGTAAAGGAGTGTGGGGTACATACGATCCTAGAAATTCAGGGAAATAGGAGGCTTTACAGAGAACCTGGAAGTTCAGGAGGCCGCAGTTAAAACAGATTAAAGAGCAGACCCTCGGGACCAAGCAAGGTAGGGGCTCAAAGCCCACATGCTCACCTCCTTCCCCCTCCAATAGGCCCTGCAGCCCTAGTACGGGGGCCTGGGGCTCCTCAGGCCCTCTCAGAAAGCCACTGGTCTGATTTGTCCCAGGTGATACACCCGGAGAGGGTCAGCAATTGATCCAAGGCCACACAACCCATTCTCTTTACCCCACGTCCAGGGAGGGAAGAAGGGGCGCTGCGGATCCAGGGGCATCAGCATCTGGGGAGGCAGTACCAGCACTGCACAGAGCATGGGTCCAGCCCTGGCCCGCCATTCGCTGGCCGCGTGACCACGGGCAGCCGCTTGACCCCTCTGGGAATGCTTTGGCCTCATCTGCAAAAAGGGACTTGTTAGGTTCACACCTGGTCCAGGTGCTGGGTTTTACAACACGCTCTCCTCGACATCTTCCAGGTGGTGGCTGTGCTTATCCCCACCCTGCAGAAGAAGAAACCAGTGAGGTTTCTAAAGCACAGTGGACTTCCCTGGTGGTCCAGTGGGTGAAACTCCAAGCTCCCAATGCAGGGGGCCCGGGTTCGATCCCTGGTCAGGGAACTAGATCCCACATGCTGCAACCAAGAGTTCACATGCCGCAACTGAAGATCCTGTGTGCTGCAACGAAGACTCGGTGCAGCCAAATAAATAAATAAATATTGAAAAATAAATAAATAAAGCACCTAGCACAGGCTGAGCTCCCGGGCCTATTAGGCTCCCTCCTGGTCCCTCATAGACCACCTCCTCCAGGAAGCCCTCCCAGATGGTTCTGGTTTCCAGAAGTGTTCTGTTCTCTAAGTAACCCCCACAGGCTCTGCCCTGGGAAACCACCTGCTTCAACCACATTCTCCTCGTCCCTCTGACAAGACATCACCTTTCAGAGGGACAGGGAATGGCCAGGCCTTTGGCTCTGGGGGATCAGGAAGCTGGCTTAAATGAAAATATCTAGACTCACAGTGGTACAAGTGTTCTCAGCCACCCATCCCATAGATCCCGTAGCCAGTCAGAAGCCCCCACGTTCCCCAGGCAGAGGTTCCAGCCATCCCTTAACAGAGCTCTTGGGCTGTCTGGCCTTTATCTCCTTGACCCTGGCACTGAACTGAGCATCCTCAGGGGCCCAAGTGTCACCAGAGCTTCGGCCTTCTCCCCACCCCAGCCTGGCCCAGCAGTTCAATGAAGCCAGAGGGCCTCCAGAGAGGAGAGAGAATGGGAAAGGGAAGGAGAAAAACAGAAGGAAACAGTCTGAAAAACAGAGACAGAGACAAAGAAGGCCCAAAACAGAGAACAAAAGGGAGAGAGTGAGGAGGAGAGACACAGAGAAAAGCAGGGACAGAGACAGAGCGAGATGCAGAGAGAGACCGAGACGGAGAGAGACAGGCTGAAAGTCAGAGGGAGGGACCGAAACCAAGAGAGAATGAAAGGCACAGAGACACTGAGGAGAGAGGAGGAGGGAGTCCTAGAGCCCACAAGATCCTCTCTCGGCTTCCCGTTCCCCCAGGGTCTGTTCCTCCAAGCCCCCTGCTCCCTGCACTCGGACAGGTACTGATCACCTACTGCGTCCCTGGACTGGGTGCTGAGGGGACAACCCCCTTCACATCTCCCAGGTGGTAGCTGTGTTTATCCCCACTATGCAGATGAAGAAACTGAGGCTGGGAGCCATCGGGCGACTCAGCCAAACAAACTGGATCCAGCAGCACTAGGGAGCAGGCAGGAAGGTCATGGGCAGGGAGACTGAGGCCCAGAGATGGGTGGTGACTGGCTCTGGATCACAAAGCAGCCAGCCACAAAGCCGAGGCTGGAAACCAGCTCACCTGGCACCTTACCTGGCTCCAAAGAAAACAAATAAATCTCATGAAGTCTTTGGCAAGGAAGCTACAGGGCTTATCAGATGGCCAACGCCCTAGAAGCTGTCAACACCTCCTGCCACATCCATCTTGCCCACTCACCTCCCACTGTCTTTTCTGGGACCAACTGCCCAAACTCGGGACCTGGGACCCTTTGCTGCAGTGCTTGCACACAGACGAATGTCTCCTTGAGCAACAAAATACAAAGTAACTATAAGGGACTAAAATAACTGCGTGCATGTGCAGTTGGGGCAAATGATGGACAGCAAGATACAAAAAGACCAAACACCCAACTGCCACTTCTGAAGAGCCGGGAGCAAAAGCAGGGTACCGCGCACACCACCACCAAAGGGGAGGGCAGATCCCCTAAGCCAGCCCTCCGGCCTGACCCCTGGACACACCCCTCCCCAGCTCACCCCTCCTCAGTGAGCCAGGAAGGGAACCTGTAACTTGTTCTCACTCCCTACTGTTGCAGCAGGAGCCTGGGGAGGGCTTGCCTGAATTTCTTGTCTGTCTTCTTATCAATTTCTATTGATTGGGGAAGGCCAAGAATGCTGATTGGTAACGCCAAGAGCCAGGTCCCTGGCTGTGGCAACTCCAGCTCCCCAACCCCTGCCCTCCAACCTAGCCTCCCATGCAGACAAGAGGCAGGGTGGCTGTCCCTACACCCCTCACTTTTGCTGACATCAGCAAAGTATGTCCTGAGGCTCCCCCAAAGTGCCCGGTCCCCCTGGAGGAGGGGAGGGAGGACACACACTGAGGCTCTACTCTGAGCACTCACCACAGCTCACCGTGGTCCCTTGCACCCCAGAAAGGCGGTTACAGGTGAACAGAGCATGGCTCAGAGAGGAGCAGATGCCTCCCAAAGTCATACAACTCATTCAGGACAGTTGTGACTCTGAGCTCGTGCTCCTGCCATCACCCTGGCCCCCAAGGCTGATGGCTCTTACGTGCTCTGCATCCATCCCTGTCCTGGGGTACGCTGGGCTGAGAAGGGGGAAACACCCTCAGACCGGTCAGAGCCCTGATTGGGTTTTCCTATCTGCGTGTGTCAGGGGGCAGGGGATGGTTTGATGGTCTCTGAGGGTCCGCAGGCTTGCCTTTCATGAACCTCACCTTGCCCACGTGCCGTCTGGGGCCCGAGGTCCTTGCTTCCCCTCTCCAAAGTGGCTGTGATTCCTCATAAGCTGATCCCAGGATTCCCAAGTCTTCAGGACACAGCACCCACAGTTTCTGGGGGCAAGGGGCATATAGACACGAGTGTGGTCGTCTGCCTGGTCCCCCTGCCCCTGCCTCCTGACCCAGGGAGGCAAAGAGTGCGGGGGCAATAGCTCAGGGGCTCGAGGCTGCTCACAGGGGCACCACACACCCCCATAGTGCTGCCCCGCCGTCTGTGCTGGGGTGGGACACAGCCCGTGCCCTCACGGAGCTCTGGGGGCCTGGGACAGTCTCAGGCAGATGCAGAGTTGACAACACAGGTCTTACAAACAAGCAGAAAGAGATGCCCCCAATTCCACGGGCTCCTGGTCCAGCGCGGGGTCCGGAGCCTTCCGGTCAGAGGTATTGCTGGAGCCTCCTGTGCCGGGACTGGGTTTTCCCTCGCTGATTCAGAGAGAGATGCCTCTTGCTTCTCTGTCTTTCCTCCGGGCTCCCCAAGGAGGGAACATGATCCAGCGTGTTCACGGTCCCTCCTTCTCAGTCACGCTTCAGAGAACGTCAGAGCCGTGGAGGCCACTTCACAGATAAGAGAACTGAGGCCTCTTAGATAAGAGGGGAGTTGGCTGTTGGCACGTGGCAGGCCAGGAACAGGGCCCGGGCTGGAACCCAGGCCTCTCTGCCCTCCTCTGCCTACCGTCACACTTCGGACACCCTGCCCCCAGCCCGCCAAGGCCCCACCATCCGTGCACCGGAGGGCCGTGGACGTCTCCGTGGCCTGGGCTCCACTTCCATGCCAGGCCCATCCGACCAGTCTCGTCCTGCCCCCTTTGCTCCAAGGGTTGGCCTCTGCCCCCGTCCTGCTCGCAGCCTCCCGAGTCCCCTTCAGGGCTGGCAGCCCAAGGGTGGGAGTAGAGTCTGGCTCGGCCTGACATGGTACTCACAGACCCCAGGACAGGTGAGGAGTCCTAAACTGGACCCAACTTTGCAGAATATTCATCGGGCCTGACCCCACCCACGCTTCGCACACTCCCAGGCCGCTTGACTCACGTCCCCTGAGCACCAAGAACCGGGTTCCAGGGTTAAGAATTCGACCACGTCCTGGTGAAGCCACCCAAAACCAGGGCGGAAACCAGGGAAGAGGTCAGGGGCTGAGTACACGTTCAGCCAATGGGGCTTGTGGAGTCAAGGAAGCTTCTAGAAGCAGCGCTCACTACACAGGATTTAAAGACCCAGCCCAGAAAACACGGGGAAACCTTTCTTTTCACACTGCCTGGATTCTGAAGAAAGTTTTGATAAAACTTGTGTAAAGAAAATCATGTTATCTTGGTGAGAGAAACTGGCCTTTCTTTCTTCCTCATTCTAAATGTCTGTCTCTCCTCCAGAGATGTGCTCCCTTTGAGGGCAGGGACCACATCACATGCACCTCAGAACCCCAGCGCCCAGCACAAACAGGGTCTGGCCCATTCATTATTTTTTTCCCTTATTTTTTTAAATTGAAGTATAGTTGATTTACAATGTTGTGTTAATTACTGCTATACAGCAAAGTGATTCAGGTATACATATATATTTATTCTTTTCCATTATCATAGGATATTGAATATAGTTCCCTGTGCTATACAGTAGGACCTTGTTGTTTATCCATTCTATATATAATAGCTTACATCAGCTAACCCCAGCCTCCCACTCCACCCCTCAACATGCTCCCCCTTGGCAACGGCCAGTCTGTTCTCTATGTCTGTGAGCCTGTTTCTGTTTCATAGATAGGTTCATTTGTGTCATATTTTAGATTCCACATATAAGTGATATCATATGGTATTTGTCTTTCTCTGTCTGACTTACTTCACTTAGTATGATAATCTCTAGTTGCATCCATGTTGCTGCAAATGGCATTATTTTGTTCTTTTTTATGGCTGAGTAGTATTCCATTGTATATATGCACCACATCTTCTTTATCCATTCATCTGTCGATGGACATTTAGGTTGTTTCCATGTCTTGCCAGTCTGTTCATTATTGATGCTCCTGGAATGAGCTGATGACTTAATATTCCATGTAGAAGAGAAGATACTCGTAATCCGTGTCTCTGACAAAGGACTCACATCCAGAATACATAAGGAACGTCTACAAATCAACATGAAAAAGATAAACCACCAGCCCTGCGCGGTAGAGTGGAACTCAAAACTCACACGCTGCAACTATTAAGCAGGAACGTTCAAGGAGTTTCTGTGCTCACAGCTAGCTTCCCCGGCTGCAACCCCAGAGTCCCTCCAAGGTGTGTATCTGGTTGTGCCTTTACTCAGGGGTAAATTCTGGAAAGTATCAGGCTCAGTGTCCTGGGTAAGAGGGGCTGGGAAGTCTTCCAGACAGCACCCAGATTTGTCTCTGGGTTATCTGGGCTCAGTGCTAACAGTGAGGTTGTCGGGGGGGGGGTTCTATCCACCCTCAGATGGGAGGAGAGGCTCCCTAAGAGCACAAGCTGAGTCTCCCCAAGAAGCAGGCAGGCAGAGTGGAAGGGGCACTGGGCCAGGAGTCAGAGCTTTGGGTTCCAGGCTCAACACCCTGCAGACTGGCTGGGTGGCATGGGCACCCTCTGTATGACCTTGGTCTTTACAGCTGTGCAAGGAGAGGACTTAGTAGCTCTGATCCGCGGAGGGCTGTCCAGCACTGACTCGGTGACACTAGGCCAGGTCTGCACCACCTGCTACCCCTCTCTCATCTCCTCCCCAACAGCACCCCAGTGCCCCCAGCCTCAGCGACCCACTCCCACTCCAAATAAGCAGGTGAGGCCAGGTGGGGTTGGGCTGAGTCTGAGAGCCAACCAGCCCCAGGGCAGGCCTGAATCACCCAACCCGACCCTGGCCCTCTGTCCTGAGCTTTCAGTGCCATCGTGGCCTGGCAGCCTCGTTCCGAGCCGCTGCTTTGCTTTAATACGCACTTCCCTTTCCACTTCCCCTCGGTCCACGTGTGGCCTCCTTTCTCCCTGACGTCCAGCGCTGGGTCCCCAAGGGCCAGCCCCACACCCAGCAGCAGTCCACAACACAGGCGTCCTGGGCCCTGGCTGGGAAGGAGAAACATAGAGGAGGACAGTGGGGCCCCAGTCTGAAGGGGGAGGCACAGCCCACGCTCTGCAGGACCCCCAGACTGAGAGGAGAGACACACTGCCCGTCCTCAGGAGCTTCCTCTCTGAGAGGAGAGGACAGGCCCTACCCTCGGGAAACTTCCCATCTGCTGGGGAGGTACAGCCCCTGACGACACGGATCACCTAGTCTGATGGGGGAAAGACAGCCCCTACCTTACAGGAGTTAAGGGTTAGGCAACGCCCCTCTCTCTCTCTTTTTTGAAACTTCTGATCTAACAAGGGAGGCACAGACACTGTCCTGGAGGAATCTCCAGTCTGACGGAGGAGCCCTCAGGAAACTGTCTTCCTGTCTCTTCCTGGAAGGGAACCGCTCTGTCATGAGGGTCACTCTTACACAGCACATTTGCTCAGTTCTGGCAAAGGGCTTTCACATGCTGTCTCCCTTAAGTCTCAACACCATCCAGGAGCAAGGCCAGCCAGAGATTGGCCCCCCTGTTTGACAAATGGGGAAACTGAGGCCCAGAAGGAGAAGTGACAGGCCCAAGGCCACACAGGAAGACAGGACTAGAGTCCAAGTTTATATCCAAAGGGAAGGAGGGAAGGAGAGAGGCCGCAGACAGGGTGGATGACTAAGGGAGCTGGTTCCGCACACCCTTGGGCTGGGAGGGCTGGGCAGCTGGATGCCCTCTGCACCACTGCCCCTGTTACAGTCTGACTCAGGGCTGCCCAGAGCCAGCCTTTCTCAACTCTGCTTGGAAAACACTTTTTATCTGAGGGAGGCCTGCTGCCTTGCCAGACATTTACGAGCCCTGTTTACTGGTCTGGCCCAGGGAGCCTGGGGCGCAGCTCCTGCATGAGCCAAGGAAAATGCCTGCTGGGGTGCAGCCCTGGCCCAGGCCACTTCTCTGAAAGTCACAGCTGGGTGGAGGCTGGAAATCAACAATCAGAGCCAGAGGGACCCCAGGGCTGAGTTGGCCCAATACCTGCCTTTTACAGGAGGGAACAGTGAGGACCAGAGAAGGGTAATGACTTGCCCAAGGTCACACAGCACATCAGCAGCAGAGGTTGGACCTGCCACTGGTCCCCTGACCCTTGGCCATGGCTCTAGCCTGCACTGGGGCCAGGTGGAGCAGCTCTACACCTCAAGCTGTCCTTGGGGGGACAACTCAGGTGTCAGAAAGATTGCCTGTATTTGGGGTATTCAGGGATCACCTTGGGACTGGATCCCCCCTCCTGGCTCTGCACCCCTGCCCCTGAGCATCCCCTAAGGAGGCCAACTCAGGTCCTGGCCGTGGTAGGAATTTGCCACTATGGAGGTCGTGGGGCTTGGAGGGTCACCTCACCGCTCTGCCCACCACTGTGCGGTCAGCTGGCAGAATGCCCTGAGCAGGGGAAAGGCCCGGCTGAGATAGCTGCAGGAGGAGAGGGACTTGCTGTTTATTGAGCACTGCTGTATGCCAGCCCAGAGTAAGCTCTTGAATATTACCTCATTCGAGCCTCATGCCATTGAGCTGGACATCTTTATTAGAGGAAACAGAGGTTCAAAGATGTTGAGACACTTTGCCCAAGGTCATGCAGCACATACATGGGGAACTGGATTGCCCGCCCGGCTCTGAGCGCTTCTGAAGCCCAAGCTTTATTTCTCCATTGTACCCGCAGCCTCTGGAAGGGCCCCAGGGGATGCCCGCCTCCTCTGGGGAGTGTCCAGAACCTCCTGGAAACCTCACCCTGCTGACTTGGGCCTGTGGGGTATGGGCTCTCCCCATGGCTCAAAGCTGGCCTTGCTGACCCCCACCCCCAGTTGTAGCCCTGCTCACGGGGCTCCCTAGGCTTCCCGAGGAGAAGCAGTGAGGACAGCAAGACCTGGCCTTGGTGTATGCATGATCCCATTGGCATCCCCAGGCCAGCACAGGGCAGCACAAGATGCCCAGGGGCCCAGCTGAAGAGGGTTCATGGGCCAGACTCAAATTTGCACAGTTCCAAGACTGGGATGGGAGGCTTAACTCCCAGCTGAACTCTGTCATATGCTGCTGTGTGACCTTGGACACGTTGCTGGCCCTCTCTGAGCTGCAATTGCCGGGAGCTGGTCACAGACATTCTGTGATGCATGAGTCTACACATGCCTGGTTAGGTTCAAAGATTCAGACAGGACCATTGCTCAGTCACAGTCCGCAGAAAGAGAGCCAGGCCAGGAGTGGGTGTGAGTTCCTGGGCCACCCCTCCCTGGCGGGACCCTGCCAAGATCATCCCTCGCTAGCGGCAACATCAGCAGCTACCAGAGTGGAGGGTGGAGGGTGTCTTGCTCATCTGCAGCAAGACATGGCAGGTTTCCATTTCTTGTGTGAGAACTCAGCAGTGTGCTGGTGGCTGCCTCTGCACTCAGTGATGCCATATTGGTAGCTTGAAACTGGCTGTGGTGGGAAAATTTACACCACAGAAATTGGTAAACGCTACAAATGAGCAAATTTTGTTTGTGTGTGTATGTGTTTCGTTGGTTTGGGAAGCCAACTGTTAAGCATTTACCAGCACACTGCTGGTTGTGTGGATGTTATATTTCTCTAGAAATTTGTCCATTTCATCTAAGTTTTCACATTTGTTCACCTATATTTTCTTTTCATTTAAATTTAGTTTTGGGGCTTCCCTGGTGATGCAGTGGTTAAGACTCGCCTGCCAATGCAGGGGACACGGGTTCAATCCCTGGTCCGGGAAGATCCCACATGCCGCGGAGCAACTAAGCCCATGTGCCACAGCTACTGAGCCTGCGCTCTAGGGCCCGTGAGACACAACTACTGAAGCCCACATGTCTAGACCCATGCCCTGCAACAAGAGAAGCCACCACAATGAGAAGCCCACGCATCGCAATGAAGAGTAGCCCCCGTTTGCTGCAACTAGAGAAACTCTGCGCGCAGCAGTGAAGACCCGACGCAGCCAAAAATAAATAAATAAAAGATAAATTTAAAAAAAATAATAAATAAATAAATTTAGTTTTAGCAACTAAAGAAAAAATAAATTTGATTTCATCAAAGTTTTAAACTTTTGTGGGACTTCCCTGGTGGTGCAGTGGTTAAGAATCCGCCTACCAATGCAGGGGACACGGGTTCTAGCCCTGGTCTGGGAAGATCCCACATGCTGCAGAGCCACTAAGCCCGTGTGCCACAACTACTGAGCCTGAACTCTAGAGCCCATAAGCCAAAACTACAGAGCCCCTGTGCCACAACTACTGAAGCCTGCGTGCCCAGAGTCCGTGTTCTACAACGAGAAGCCACTGCAATGAGAAGCCCACACACCACGACAAAGAGTAGCCCCCGCTCGCCACAACTAGAGAAAGCACGCTCGCAGCAAGGAAGACCCAATGCAGCCAAAGATAAATAAATAAATTAATTTTTTAAAGAAAGTTTTAAACTTTTGTGATTCAGAGGACAATATCAAGAGAGTGGAAAAACAATCCACAGAACGGGAGGAAATATTTGCAAATCTTATATCTGATAAAGGTCTAATATTCAGACTATATGAAGAGCTCTTACAACTCAAAATTAAAAAGAAAACCCTATTACAAAATGGACAAAGGATTTGAGTAGACAGTTCTCCAAAGAAGAGACACAAATGGTCAATAGCACACGAAAAGATGTTCAGCATTATTGGTCAGTAGAGAAATGCAAATCAAAACCACAGTGAGGGGCTTCCCTAGTGGCGCAGTGGTTGAGAGTCCGCCTGCCGATGCAGGGGACACAGGTTCGTGCCCCGGTCCGGGAAGATCTCACATGCCGCGGAGTGGCTGGACCTGTGAGCCATGGCCGCTGAGCCTGCGCGTCCGGAGCCTGTGCTCCACAACGGGAAGAGGCCACAACAGTGAGAGGCCCGCATACCGCAAAAAAAAACCACAGTGAGATGTCACCTCATACCCATTAGGATGGCTACTACCAAAAACCAGATTATGGCAAGCGCTGGTGAGGATGTGGAGAAACTGGAGCCATCATGTGTAGCTGGTGGGGATGTAAAATGGTGCAGCAGCTTGGAAATGCAGCTTGGTGCAGCCCCGTGATAGTCTGAGAGTTCCTTTACCTCTCAGGACGAGGCGAGTGAGGAAGGAGGTATGAGAGGAAGGGACTGTGACCCTGGAGACTCTCTTTGGAGAGGTAGCAGACACCTCTCTGGAGGCCTGGGCTCCTGTGTGTTTGCATGTAGGAGTGTGAAGGTTGGCTCCACAAGCTTGGCTCCCAGAAAGATCATAGGACATGGGTGTCTCCCCTCTTGGGGTCATTCAAAGGCCAGTAGATCTAAGATGGTCTCTATCTTCCCATTCCAGGCACCAAGGGGGTTTCCTTGGGTTTTCTATGTACAGCTTCATCCTCTCCTGTGCCTGCCTCATTAAGTCCCTTTGTTTATGCCTTTCTCTTTTCCCCCAATGAATCGCGTCAGAAGTTTACCAGTTTAATTAATCTTTCCAAAGAACCAACTTTTGGAATTTTAAAACTCCCATTTTTTTTTTTTTTTTTTTTTTTTTACCATCTCTCACTTTTACATTTACCTTTCCTTTCTTTGGGTCTATCTTATTTTTCTAACTTCTCAAACTGGGTGCTTAATTCATTGATTTCTTGCCTTTCTTATTTTCTACCCCAAACGTTTAAGACTATGTTTTTGTTCTAAGAACCGATTTAGCTGAGTCCCTGAGTTTTCATACGTTGTCTTTTTTACTATTGCTCGGTTCATAATTTCCATCCATGTCTTTGATCAGTAAGTTCTTTAAAAGATTTCTTAAAATTTTCAAACAAATAGGATTTTCTTATTATCCTGACTGAGTTCTCAGTTAATTGCATTAGAGTCAGAGGATGTGGTCCGGATGATACAATTTATTTTGATTCTGTTGAGACTTGCTTTGTGGCTGGTACCCATATAGTCAGTTTTCACATGTGTTCCCTGTGCTTGAGAAGAATGAGTATTTGTCCATGCTTGATGCCTGGTTACGTGTATGTGGATTGGATGGAGTTGTTATTTGTGCTTGTCAAATCTTCTATCGACTACTGATTTTTTTGTCTGCTCTATCTGTCAGTGAGATGTGTCAATATCTCCCCGTCTAGCAGACTTTTCCAATTCTCAGAGTTCAACTGACTTTAGTTTCCTGTATTTTGATATCCGAGTAACACTGGCTTCATAAAATGAATTGAGGAAGGACCTCTCCTCTTCAGTTTTCTGAAAAATATTGTGTAGAATTGGTGTTAATTCTTCAAATATTTGGTAGGATTTTCCAGTGAAACCATCTGAGCCAGGAGATGTCTTTTTCAGGAATTTCTAAATCATGAATTCAATTTCTTTAATAGATACAGGGCTATTCAAATTACCTATTTCATATTGGGTGAATTTTGGTTGTTTGTGTTTTTCAAGAAAGTGGTCCATTTCTTCTAAGTTGTCCAATTTATGTGTGTGGAGTTGTTTGTAGTATTCCCCTATTATTATTTTGATGTCTGCAAGTCTGCATTGATATTCCTGGTTTCATTCCTGATGTTGATAATTGTGCCTCTCTCCCCACTCTGTTATTTGATCTTTTCAAAGAACCAGCTTTTTGTTTCATTGCTTTTCCCTATTGTTCTTCTGTTTTCAATTGCGTTGATTTTGCTCTTATCTTTATTTTTTCCTTCCTTCTGCTTGCTTTGGGTCTCTTTTTGCTCTTCTTTTTCTAGTTTCTTAAAAAGGGTGCTTAGAATACCAATATGAGATGTTTTCCTTTTTTTTTTTTTTTTTTTTTGCGGTACGCGGGCCTCTCACTGTTGTGGTCTCTCCCGTTGCGGAGCGCAGGCTCAGCAGCCATGGCTCACAGGCCCAGCCTCTCCGCGGCATGTGGGATCCTCCCGGACCGGGGCATGAACCCGTGTCCCCTGCATCGGCAGGCGGACTCTCAACCACTGCGCCACCAGGGAAGCCCCTCCCTTTTTTTTTAATGTCAGCATTTAGTGCTATAGATTTCCCTCTCCCCATTGCTTTCATTGTGTCCCATGTTTTTGGTATGATGTACTTCTATTTTCAGTTTAATGTACTTTTTATTTCCCTGAGACTTCCTCTTTGACCCATGTATCATTTAGAAGTATATTATTTAATTTCCAAGCTTTTGGATATTTTCCTATTATCTTTCTGCTATTGATTTTTGTTTACATCTCCCTGTGGTCAGAGATCACACTCTGTAAGTTTTCAATTTGTTTACATTTTTTGAGATTTGTTTTATGACCCAGGATATGGTCTGTCTCGGCATATGGCCCATTGGTCCTTGAAAAGAATGCTGTTGTTGGGTGGGGTGTTCTATGCATGTTAAAATAGATACTGTTGGTTGATAGTGTAGTTGAGTTCTTCTATAACTGCTGATTTCTGTCTAGTTTTTCTATCACTTGTTGAGAGAGTTAAAGTCCCCAACTATAATTGTGGATTTGTCTATTCTCTTTTCAGTTCTATCAGTTTTTGCTTCATATATTTTGTAGCTCTGTTGATTGGTGCATACACATTTAGGATTTCTATGTCTTCTTAGTGAAATGATTCTTTTATCATTATGTAATGTCTCTCTCTGTCCCTGGTAATTTCTTTGCTTTGAAATCTACGTTACCTCATTATTAATATAGCCACTTATGCCTTCTTTTATTACTGTTGGCATATTATATCTTTTTCCATCCTTTCATCTCAACATTGGTGTATTGTGATTGTCTTTTCTCATTCAAGTTGAGATCGTCCTAGTTCTTGGTATAACAAATAATTTCCTACTGAAACCTGGACATTTTGGGTGTTATGTTATGCAACTCTGGATCTTATTTAAACATTACGTTATAGCAGGGCCCCTTTGACACTGCTCTAGTCAGGAAACAGGGATGCCACCTCACGGCTGCCAGGTGGAAGTGTGAGCGCAGTTTTCCTGTTTAGCTTCTATTGACAACTGCCGGGAAGGGTCTCCTGATTACTGTTGTGTGTGAACAGCATCTTAGGCTCCCCAGTAGGCTGGGAGAGTCGGGGGTGAATTGTTACTGCTCCCTATGTGGTCTCTACTGCTACCACGGGGGTGGGGGGTTGGCCTTATTACCCTGGATGGTAGTGAAAGTCCTGACCCTCTTCTAGACCTCCTCTGACACCACGTCAGTGAGAAGGAGCCCCTCATTACTTCAGGGTGGTGGGAGACCAGGCCCCCTCACGTGGTCTCCACTAATACCACAGCATCGGGGAGGCATCTCATTAATACCCAGTAAGAATGAAAAGCCCAGCTCCTCAGTTTCCTCTGACACCAGCACAGCGGAGCAGTTGGGGCACCTCCTTATTGCCTGACAAAGATGGAAGTCAATGTCCCCTACTCATCCTTCGCTGGTAAGGTAAGCCTGGGGTCACAGTCTTTCCTACGTCGTTTGGCCAAAATAGGCGGTTATTGTCTAGAAGCTTCCAGTCTTGTTCAGCTGACCCTTTCCTGGTCATTTGGCTAAAGACAGCAGGCTTTTGTGGGGTTTTTTTGTCTGTGTTTTTGTCTGATGTTTCTGGGTTGCTGGCTTCTCTGGTACCTGGTCTGGGATATACAGGCATAAAGAAAACTCAGGAAACTCAGCTTTGTATATTTTGAATTTATGTTATTAAACCATCCAAGTTCAGAAGTATTCTAGCTTTCCAATGTATTGAACGTTTTAACACTATCTGGTAACTGCTTTATTATATTTATTAATAATGTATGTTTTCTATATTTATATACAATTATATTTATTAATTATATATTGTATTTATACATTAATATATAATTATATATAGTAATCATATATAATTATATATATCAATCATATATAATTATATATCAATCATATATAATTATATATGATTACTATATATAATTATATATTAATATATAATTATATATAGTAATCATATATAATTATATATATTAATGATATATTGCATATATAATGTATACATACATTATATATATATGAAATAAAAATTCATATTCTAAGGCAAGTCAAGGAAAATTTAAACATAAAAATGTTTCTCTGCCCCTTGGCCTCCTCTCTCCCCTGGGCTGTGCATCGCATAGCTGCATTATGCATTGATGAAACCTCCCCACCGGCAGAAATACTTTATGCTCAACCATAAAGAACATTCTCCCAGCACCAACAAGACAACTCCTTAAAAGACAACATTCTTTCTTAATCTTGTAAGGGGTCATCGTGACCTACCTCTCTGTACCTGTAGATCTGGATTGTGCAAATTACCTACATCATTTAATGTACAGTCCTCTGTCTCAAAGGCACATATAACAGTGCTTTGACCTCTAATGGGCAGATTAGAAGAGATTTCCAAGAACTGTTCCTCAACTTGGTGCAAGTAGAGTTTTCCATTTCTTTCTTAGATGGACTGATTTTTTTCGTCGATAGTATATATACATATACAATATATAAACATAATTACATGATTGTTCCCTAATATTTTATGCACAATTTCTAACGCCACGCCAGCTTCCTTCAGGTTGGCTTTTCTTTTCGTATGTCTTTTTCTATTCCTTTACTTTTCAAACTTCCTGTGATTTAGTATCTTGGGACTTTCTCTGGTACAAAGGTGTGCTTTTTTCACCCATTCTGACAGTATATGTCTTTAAACTAGATAATATAGTCCATTTCTAATTATTGTCGTTGCTGTCTCATTATTTTGTTCATCCAAATATTCAGCTGCCTACTATGTGCCTAGGCGCTGGGTTCTAGGTGCTAGGATTTGCCAGTGAACCAGAGAGCTGAAATCCATGGCCTTGGGAGAGTTCGAGTCTGGTTGGGGGAAACAGGCAATAAACAAATAACTAAAACATGCATTGTTTTAGTCATGCATGAGAATTCCAAGTAGTTTATGTAGATACTCTCCCCTCAAGGAGGTAGAGCTTAAGTGTGGGCTGCACATAATGACTTCCTTCCAATGCA
This sequence comes from Lagenorhynchus albirostris, assembly GCF_949774975.1. Taxonomy (NCBI): domain Eukaryota; kingdom Metazoa; phylum Chordata; class Mammalia; order Artiodactyla; family Delphinidae; genus Lagenorhynchus; species Lagenorhynchus albirostris. Next base: position 173,428,943 of record NC_083096.1, read on the forward strand.
TAGAAGATGGAAATGGGGAAAAGAGTGACTTTACAGCAGTGTGTTGGTTTCCTAGGGCCACCCAACAAAGCACCACAAACAGTGGAGATTTATTACCTCAAGTCTGGGAGGCTAGAAGGCCACAATTGTGACAGCCTGGAGGGGTGGGATAGGGAGGGTGGGAGGGAGGGAGACGCAAGAGGGAAGACATATGGGAACACATGTTTATGTATGACTGATTCACTTTGTTGTAAAGCAGAAACTAACACACCATTGTAAAGCAATTATACCCCAATAAAGATGTTAAAAAAAAAAAAAAAAGACAGCAGCAGGGTTGGTTGCTTCTGAGGGCTGTGAGGAAGAGAGCTCTTCCAGGCTTCTTTCCCTGGCTTGCAAATGGCCGTCTTCATGCTCACATGGTATTCTCCCTGTATGTGTGTCTGTCTCCAAACCGCCCCTTTTATTATTAGGTCACCAGTCATATTGGATTAGGGCCTACCCTAATGACCACGTTCTAACCTGATTACCTCTGTAAAGCCCCTATCTCTAGATAAGGTCACATCCTGGGGTCCCGAGGACTTCAACATGGGAATTGGGGCGGGGTACACATTCTACCCATAACAAGTGGAGAAAACTAACCAGTTGGTCAGCCGGGTGATCAAAGCCAACATCAACAGTGAAAAGACGTGGTGATCAACACCATAGATCAGGGCAAGTTCGCTGCTTTATACAGGGGCCGGGAAGCCTCTCTAGCAGAGTAACACTCTAGCGGGAACTTGAAGGAAGTGAGGGAACAAGCAATGGATGTATCTGGGGAATCCGAGTGCCAGGAAGGGGAACAGGATGTGCAAAGCCCTGATACAGGTGCTTGGTTGGCACATTCAAGGACCTTCTGGGAGACCAGCATGGCCAGGGGGTAGAGGGAATGGGCCAGGGTACTAGGAGATGAGGTCAGAAAGGTAGAAGGTAGAATCGTGTTGACCTTGAGGCCAAAGGAGAGGTCCCACTCATCTGAGTGAGATGAGGAATTATTGGAAGAATTTAGACAGAATCCCTCTGGATACCTTTCTGACCACAGATTATAGGGAGGCCGGAGTGGAAGCAGAGAGAGCAGCTGGAGACGGTGTTAATAATCCCAACCAGAAACAGGCAGTGGAGCGGGAAAAAGTGGTCAGATTGAAATTATTTTTTGGAGGCAGATCCGACAGAGTTCACTGATGAATCAAACGTGGGGTGTGAAAGAAAGAGAGGAGCCAGAGATGACTCCAAGTTTGACTCCAAGTGTAAGTAACCGAAAGCATGGAGCTGGGACTGAGAATCTGGGGAAGGCACAGGTTTGTAGGGCTGCAAAGCAGGAGGACAGTTTTGCAGGTGTTGAGACTGAGGTCCCAATTAGACCCTCAAGAAGTGAACCGCAGGAGGGGACTGGGCAATCCCGCTGGAGTTCAGAGGCAAGGGCTAGGCTGGAGATATGAATGTGCGAGTTGTCTGCAGTTTTGAGCCAGGAGACTGGCTGAAAGCTCCTAGGGGGTGTAGAGGAAAGAGAGGCGAGGCCCAAGGGCCACATCGGGGAACCCTCCAATGATTAGAGGTTGGGGAGAGGAAAGGAGCTGGGAAGGAGTAGCCAGGGAGGTAGGAGGAAAACCGAGGAGGAGTGGGCACGTCCCAGAAGAGGAAGTGTCTCCTGAAGGGGCATGATGAGCTCTGGAATGCTGCAGGCGAGTCTAAGAAAGGGATTGAAGATGGACCTTAACCAAGCCTCCCAACATTTTCCAAGTTACGGCACACACAGAAAACACCAGTATTTGTGTGACCCCCAGGGAAACCGACAAGGCTGTCGAGGATGAAGGTGACTAACTTGGGACCTCTGGCCACCCAAGGCTCTGTCCAATGCCCCAAGAGTGAAGAGAACCCACATCTGGGCATGTGAGACCCTTCCGTGCACGGGACTCCAGATGGAACACTCTGGACAACTGGGCTCAGCAATGTGGATGTTGCTGGTACCCTTGACCAGAGCCGGGACAGTGGGCCATGGGAACAAGTACCTTATTGCAGCATTTGGGGAAGACGTGAGAGGCAAGGTATGGAGACTGTTCATGCAGCCACCTCTGCAGAGCTTTGCTGAAATGGAAGCAGAGAATCAGGCAGTGGCTAGAAGCATTTGGACTTCTGGAGGGCGGGGGGGGATTAGTTTCCTCCTCATGCTTCTCTCCCCCTCTGTTTGTTTAAATATTATATCCTCTATTTCTTTTTTTTCAGTAGTTAAAAACTTAAAAGCAATTGTTGGCAAACATTTTCTACAAAGTGCCCAATAGTAAATATTTTAGGCTTTGTGATAAAGTATTTTAGCCATACTGTTTCTGTAGCAACCACTCATGAAAACAGCCATAGAGAACACATAAAGGAGTGGGCATAGCTGTATGCCAATAAAACTTTATTTGTAAAAACAGGCACCGGTCCTAATTTGACCCAAGGGTCATATTTTGCAGACCTCCATCCTAACGCGTATGTAAAAAATCTCTATATTTACTCTCCTCCAAAATCATAGAGCAGCCTTAGAAAGCTTAAACCTGATCACCCCTCTTGGCTTCCCATGGTACTGTTGTCTGGCATTTTCACTCTACTCTATTTTTTTAAGCTCTCAAAAAAGACATTATCACCACTAATTACAGATTCGCTGTTTCATTCGATTTACTCACATGTTTGGCATGTTTATTATTCACACTTCCATCTGTTTAGACTTTTCTTCTAAAATTATTTTCTTTCCTTTTGCATCATAAAGGATGTACTTTATGATTTCCTCTAATGCGTCTCATTTGGAGCTAAACTCTCAGCTTTTCTTGATCTGAAACTGCCTGAAACTCCCCCTCACTTCTCAGAGATAATTTCACTAAGTATCCAGTTCTGGCCAATAGCTATTTTTCTCAGCACTTTGAAGGTATCATTCTACTGTCTCTGATACAAAGTGAGTTATCAGCCGAATTGTTATTCCTCTGTAGGTGATCTGACTTTTCTAACTGCTTTAAAGACCTTCTCTTTATCCTTGGTGTTCTGAAATTTCAATATAACTGTCAAGATGTGTATTTCTTTGACGTGTTCCTGGTTGAGTTTCTGAATTTGAGGATTCGTCTCTCATTAATTTTGGAAAATTCTCAGCCATTATCCCTTTGAAAAATGTTTCTCTTTCTTCTCCCTATTGTCCCTATCTAGAATTCTGAAGCAGTTTTAGACTTCTTCATGTCATTCTCTTAAACTCCCTTTCATAATTTTCATCTCTTTTTCTTTCTCTGTTGCAGTCTGGAGATTCATTCAGCAATCTGTCAGTTCACTAATTCTCTTTCCAACTGTGTTTAATCTACACTCAACCTATCCATTGTCTTTTCCATTTCAGTTTTATGTATTTCATCTCTAAGAAGTTCAGTCTAAGTCTTTTTCAAACTGCCTGATAAGTGCATTTTAGTTTTGAAATTAACTTTACTGAGGTATAATTTACTGAGATGTAATTATATTGTCTAAATTTGCATACAATAAATGCATCACTTATAAGTATACAGTTTGATGAGTTTTGACAAATGTGTACACTTATGTATACCCACCACCACGATCAAAGCATAGAGCCTTTTCATTATCCCCAAAAGTCCCCTTGTGTCCTTTTGCCATCAATCCCCTTCTCCACTCTTGGCCCCAAGCAACCGTTAATCTGCCTTCCGTCACTATAGATTAGTTTCTGCCAGTTCAAAGAGTTCATATAAATCAAATCATACAGTGCATATTCTTTTGTACCTAGCTCCTCTCTCTCCACATAATGTTTCTGAGATTAATTCAGGTAGTTGAAAGTATCCATAGTTCATTCCTTCTTATTGCTAAGTAGTATTCCATTATAGACCACAATTTGTTTCTCCGTCTACGTGTTGATGGACATTTGTGTTGTTTCCATGTTTTGAATATTATAAACTGTTATAAACATTCATATACAAATCTTTTCCAGGACATATGTTTTCATTTCTCTTTGGCAAATACCTAAGTGTGGAATTGGACTCCTATGGTAAATATATGTCGAATTATATAAGAAACTGTTCCTGATCATTCTTAATAGTCTCTTGTACCATGGTGATACTCCCAATACTTCCTTTTATTTGTTTAAATTATTTAGCACCCTTATTTCCCAGTATGAATGCTCTAATTCATATTAGAGCTCAGATGTTTGCCAGTCTGATTCTGCTGCTTGTTTCTATTAAAACTTGCTCATGGAATCTTGGGTTTTGTGTGTTTTTAAAATTGTTCATTGTAAGCTTATGATCATTAGAACTCTATCTGGAAATTTTATAAGGCTTTGATTGACACATTTTCCTCCAGAAAGGATTTCCTCCAGTTTGTTTTTGCTGGACACCTGAGAGCATTACTCCCTAGGAACTACTTTAAATTCTCAGCTTGAAGTTTCCAGACTAAGCAAGAAGCAGGAATTTGGGCTCTGATCTCACCTGAGGGTTGATCCAGGAAGTAGTTTATTTCCTCTTCCATCCTGAGTCAAAGCCAAGACCAGTCATTTTTCCTGCATCTCCTTTTGGAAGACAGGTATTTTTCAAGTTTACCCTTTCACTAAAGATGTTGTCTACAGAGGTTCTGACTTTATGAGGGATCTCAGATCCCACTACCTGGTCAGCTCTTGGGTTTTGTCTCCTGCCTCGTGCACACCTGTTAAAAGCAAAGGTCCACTTGCTGGCCCTGGAGGGGATGCAAAACGGCACAGCCACTTTGGAAAACAGTTTGGCACATCCTTATAAAGTCAAGCATGTACTTACCATACACCTCAACAATCTCACCCCTAACTCTTTACTTAAGTGAAATAAAAACCTACACTTAAACCATAACCTGTACACAAACGTTTCCAACAGCTTTATTCGTAATCACTAAAAACTGCAAACAACCCAGATGTCCTTCAACAGGTTAATGGTTAAACAAACTGTGGTACAGCCATACAATGGCATAAGCTGCTGATATACACAACACCGAGGAATCTCGAATACATTATGCTAAGTAGAAAGAGCCAGACACAAAGGTGACCTAGTGTTTGATTCCATTTATATGACATCCTGGAAAAGGCAAAACTAGAGGGACAGAAAGGAGATCAGTGTTTGCCAGAGGCTGTAGATGAGAAAAATGGTTAGAGGGACACAGGGAAATTTGAGGGGAGGTGAAATTACTCTGTATCTTGATTGTGGTGGTGAGTACACAACTATATGCATTTGTCAAAACTCAGAGAACTGTACACTAAAAAAAGGCGGATTTTACTCTATGTAAATTTGGCCTTCATTTGAAAACCAGCAAAGCTCTAGTTTACAAGAATTTTGCGGGGAGCTGCAGTTCAGGGCTCACATATCTCTCCTGACTTCTGCACACATTCTTTTCTATTTATTATTTTTTAATTTTTAAAACTTATTGATCTATTTTTTGCTTTGGAGTGCTTCTAATTTCTTGCCAGCTCAGTCACGCATTTTAAAACATTCTCTTAGATCTTTTGTCCAGAGGACCAGCCCAGTGAGGGAGATATCATCTTTATCCTCAGAGGATAAAGGCAATGGAGGAAGACAGAGCAGGCTAGCAAGGAAGGGCCTCCTCCCAAGCTTTGTCCATGGATAGCAGCCCCCCCGGGCCTCTCGGGGCTTCCTGGACCTGCGAGATCACATACATTTTTCATGATGACAGTAATGGCTATAATTAACTGGCAGAAAAATGTGACGCACAGCAGGCAGCTGGCTGGGCTCATGGACAGGGAAGTGGCACTGCATGACTTACGGCACTGCTCTGGGTACCAGCAGGGCAGGCCAGAGGGACAAGTGGCCTGACCAGGCTCCAGAGAGAGATCTGGAGAAGTGCAGACATTCCCTCGCACAGGCAGGCATCAAGGTACAGAACGCTGAGGATGGGCCTGACTCAGTCCTAGTCAGCGAGTTCCAGAGCCTGTGCTCCCTCCACAAGGGAAATAAATGCCCACAGTATCAATTTCACTTGCAACTCTTAGAGCTGAGTGCTCACCGGGGCCAGACATGTAGCCTAGCCTTTCGCCAGCATTACTGCATGGAATTCTTCGGTGCCCCTGTTTCAATAGCACCTGTCTCATGCGGTGGCTGTGAGGATCCAGTGAGCTGCATTTGTCAAGCACTTAGCATTGGGGCTGTGACTCAGTGAATGCTGGCCATTGTTATCACCATCCCCATTAAAAAGACAAGGTAACTGAGGCCCACTACTGTTAAGGGACTTGCCCATGGCCACACAGCTACTAGGTTGCAGAATTGGGAGTACGTGGCTCTAAGCCTCACAAGACAGCCTTCCTGGAGCCAGGTCACAGCTAGACAGAAGTTTTCCGGCCTCAAGTGGGGCTTTCGTTAAAATATTCCAAAGAGGGCAAAATGGTTCCCCTGGGCCTTCTCCACCCAGCTCTTTGTATCTCTACCCTGTCCTCACTGCCAACCACCTATCTCTGCCTTGCATTTGTTTCCCAGCTCTAAACACCTCCTCCAGGGAGCCTTCCTTGATTTCCCCACCTTCCTTCTCTCAAAGCACAGGATGGATTCTGTGTCATTTAATGAGGGCCTATTTGATGCCAGGTACTGCCTGAGGCTCTGGGGATGTGAAAATGAAAGAGAGAGACAAGTCCCTGCCCTTGTGGAGCTGACATTCTAGTGGAGAGAAGGGATAATAAACAAATTTTAGGACAGTAAAGGTAATTGCAGATTGTGATTAGAGCTATGAAGGAATCAAATAAAGAAGTCTGAGAAAGCTTCAGAGACAAGGAAACATTTAAGCTGAAACCTCAGGGATGAGAAGGCCCCAGACATTGTCAGGAATAGAGTGTTCCAGGCAGCAGGAAAACAAAGGCCCTGGTGTGGAAAACAGCCTGGAGGGTTTAGGAAACTGCAAGGAGACATCTGTGACTGGAAGGTGAGGGAGGGAAGGGTTAGGGTAGAAGATGGAAGTGACAGGCAGGGGTTGGGTCATGCCAGGGCCTCCGTGGCTTTGACTGAATAAGGTGGGAATCACTGCAGGGTTCTGAGTGGAGGATGCCAGGCAGGGAGTGGATTCTACGGAGGCAGGATAGGAAGAAGGAAGTTGCAGCGGTCCAGGCAGGGCTGATGGGGGCCTGCACCAGAACAGCGGCAGTGAGGTAGCGAAAGGTCAACAGGTTGAATGCCTGAGGACCCAGGGCTCACTCCTCTTCAACTCTGCTGACCACTGGTGCCACCCATCCCTCCTCTGGATTTATTTCCCGACTGCAAACACCTCTTCCAGGAAGCCCTCCCTAATTCTCCCACCTCCTCAGCTTGTATCCCAGGGACCCCTTCCCTATCCGCATTGCTGGCTGTTGAGAAGACTGTCCTGGAGCCGCACGCACCTCCTTGCCCAGGGCCACCACATATCTATGGGATCAACAGCTTCAGCTCAGGATGGAGTCCAAGACTGGAGACAGTTCCTGAGACTGGAAGTTTAGGACGAGCTGTCTTCGGAGGGAATCTCTGTTCCCCAAATCCTTCTTAATACCCTTCTGCTCCAACAGAGGCTGCAGCTCTGGATCCAAAGGTTTGGGAATGGATCTGCAGAGGACAGAGCCTCCCAGGGCTGATGATATTAACATGAGCCTCCCATGTCAATACCCGCCTAGCACTTTCCCCTATACCACCCCACTCCCTGCGCGACCCCCGCCATTAGGGCTGGTCCTGACGACTCTCCCTCCAGAACCTCACTCACAACTTTCCCCTCCTCATCAGCCCCAGGCCGGGGCCCTGCCTTCTTCATTCTCCCAAGAAACACTTACCGAGCACCTGTTGTGTACCTGCTTCTGAGCTGGCCACTGGGATCAAAAGTAGGCAGGGCACAGCCGCACCTCACAGTCTGGGGGAGGCAGATGGCAAACTGATAATGACAGTGATGGTGGTAATGAAGGGACAATGGGGATGATGGGTCTGATTTGTTGAGGGCTCACTATGTGCCCAGCACGGTGCTAAGCACGTAACGTGTGTTAACTCACCTGGTCCTCATAACAGCCTTATGAGGTGACAGTAGTTCTTTTAATAATGGGTAACGTTTACCACCTACTAGTAAAGTGCCAGGCACTGTTCTAAAAGCTTCGCAGGTGTCAGCCCATTCGAAGTGGTACTAGTATTACCCCTATTTTACAAGTGAGGAAACTGAGGCACACAGATGTTTAATAACTAGCCCAAGGTCACATGGCCAGTTATCGTCAGCGCAAAATGCATTTGCTATGGCGGCTGAAGGTAGGGGGTGCTGTGGGGCACAGAGGAGAAAGAAGTCCATTCCTCCTGGGGAGATCAAGGAAGGCTTCACAGAGGAGGTGACTTTTAAGTCTTAAGGAAGTAGCAGGGGTTTGACAGGTGGGTGTGAGGGAAAGAGCATTCCAGGTAGAAGGTCAGTGGAGCAAAGGCCAGAAGCATGTTTAGGGGCAGGGTACGGTTCAGCTTGGCTAGAGTGTCGGGTGGGGAGGCTTGGGTTGGAGAGATGGGGAGAAGCCAGGTCACAAAGGGCCCTGGGGGTCAGGCTGAGAGGCCTAGACTGATCCTGCAGTCCCCTCCTCTCTCTCCTGACCTGATAAAACTAACTCCCAACACTGCTGGGCACAGAAGAGATAAGCCTTCCTTAAATCAGACCCACGCAGCAACCTCCACCTGCCACCGGAAGACTGTGGGCCCTGCTTCCCACCCTGTTCTTGTTACACCCCAAAAGTGTTCTTGGTAGCCCTCAGGCCACTTCACTGCCACCCCTAATACTGTACCCAGATTCAGTGTATGGGTTTCACTCCACCACCACACTTCCCTGTACCTCCTTCCTCTGCCCGAATGCCCTCCATTCTCCTAGCCATCTGTGCACACCCTGTTCCTCCCCTGGGCTCAGCTGAGGAAGCCCCTCCTCCAGAAAGCCCTCCTGGATCACTATAACCCAGGTGAGTTTCCGTCTTAACTCTTCCCCCTACTTGCCCATCACTTGGGACCCACATCATGGCTGGAACTCTCAGCTTGCTTCTTACCAGTGCTGTGTCCTCAGCTGGAATGTGACATCCCCAAGGGTCAAGACCATATCCTATAATTATGTATAAAAGGTAGGCTCTGTTTTCTGAATGCTGCACACTGCGCCCAGCAGCAGGACCGTATGAGGCTGTGCTCCGTGCTCACTTGACCCACAGTCATCCTGCATTTTGAGGAAACAGGCTCAGTGGGATGAAGGGGTTCCTCCACAGGCACCCTAAGTCTATCTGACTCCACACTCCATGTAAGCAGCTGCCTCTCGCATCTGACCCACATCACACACTCCTTACAGCAGATGCTCCGTAGAGAGTCAGAGACTGATCAAAGGCTGCTCCAACCCCAGGAGTCACCTTCAATGCCAGATCCTGCTTCAGCTCTGTTCTTTCAGATGCGATTCTCCCGCAGGGCTCCTGGCGGCCCTCCCTGGCACTGCTACGGGCACTGGCCGACGACAGTGGGGTCTGGGTGGCCCACAAGTCCCCAGGAGCTGGAGGCTGAGACTCAGAGATTCTGAGTTCCTCCATCAGATGCTGGCCTGGACTCACTCCAAAAGGCCACGGGCGGGACTCTGAATGGAGGCCCCAAGGAACCCAGCTGGGTGACAGGTGCAAGCTCTCATCACTTTGCTCTACCAAATTGCAGCCAGATGATAATAGTCACAGTTGGCGTGCGTTGGGCACTTGCTGTGTGCCAGGCACCGTGCTAAGCCCCTCGCAGGCATTTCTCATTTCTGCTCCCAACAACCTTGAGAAGTCAGTACCGTGACAACCCCCATTGCACAGGTGAGGATGCTTCATGCATTTATTCCACCATCCGGTCACCTGCCAAGTCTACAAATATTTACTGAACACCTACTACACACCAGACATGGAGCCCAGAACTGGGATACAAAAATGTGCAAGATGGGCTTCCCTGGTGGCGCAGTGGTTGGGAGTCCGCCTGCCGACGCAGGGGAACACGGGTTCGTGCCCCGGTCTGGGAAGATCCCACATGCCGCGGAGCGGCTGGGCCCGTGAGCCATGGCCGCTGAGCCTGTGCATATGGAGCCTGTGCTCCGCAACAGGAGAGGCCACAACAGTGAGAGGCCCTCGTATCACCAAAAAAAAAAAAAAAAAAAATGTGCAAGATAACACACAATCCTGGCTCTGTAAAGCATACTGCTTTGAGTTGCAGGTACGAACCCTCCTGGGGGCAGGAGATGCAAAGGCTTCACTAATTGCTAATGGTGGGGAAGGGAAAAATAACTTAGCGTGTCCACAACAGAGCACGGGGAATTGAGCCTGAAATCGTGCATCCTGTCGGGTTGCACTGGGCACCCAACCAGAGGGAACGCCCTGGGAGTTGCTCTCACAGAGGGACGGCTGAGCCTTGCTGAGTGTCCCCATCTCCTGCACCCTGCCAAGGGCGGGGGAAAGGAGGTGACAGTCGGGGCAGCCGGAGGGGAACCAGGAACCTGCCATGTTACCCAACCCAGGGAGGGTGCAGGTCATGAAATCAAAGCTGCCGTGCGGTCAAGGACTGACATTTGGCTTTGGCAGTGAGGACTTCTTTAGAAGGGGCTCTTCTGGGGGCACTGGGGGCTGAGAAGGACTGCGGAATGGAGCAGGCCAGGCCAGGAATCAGGGGTGGAGGGGGCTTCAGGACCCCATTTCCCAGACTGAGGGCTCTGTGGGTCTGTGGCCTGAAGGGACTGAGCCATGGAGGGACAAAGGCTGTCCAGGGCTATTCCTCCCATTGGCAGATGGAGAAACTGAGGCCCAGAGAGGACAAGGAGTGGTCCGGGCCACACAGCAAGTGGGAGAGGGCAGACGGCCCGGGCAGGCCACGCACCACCCTGCAGGGTAGCTCCTGAGTCACCAGGTCCTCCACACGGGGCTCGGTGGCTTCCTCATGAGGCCCCATCATGTCCCCATGCCTGGTTTCCTGGCCCCGGGGCAGTTACTCACAGGCTTGTTACAGAGGCCCCAACAGACAGGGGGAGGGGTGAGGCAGGAGAGACTGGCCTTGGCCTTGGCCTTGGCCGCTGGCCAACTCCCTGCTCCAGCATCTCCCCTTCCTCAGGCCCTTCTCACCACTGTTTCTTCCTTCCTGGGGCCTCTGTTGGTATCCAAGCTCCCCAAAGTGGGGAGCAAGGGCCGGGGCTAAGCCTCCCTCATTAGATTGGGGTCTCCTGCAAGGCAGGGCCTGTGTCTCTCCAGCCACACCAGCAGCTCCCCCAGGACTTCCCTCCTCAGACTAGTGGCTCTGCCTGGACAGAAGCTTCTCCAGAGTGGACCTGTGTCTCTCCCATGCCCTGGAAACTGCCGGGACGCCCTGCTCTGGGAGACCGGCCAGCCCCGGTAAACTAATCCCTTTTCTATTTGGGGTCAGTAACTAGAATCCAAGAAGTGGCTGTTTGGGCAGCCGCTTCAGGACCTCATCCTGCTAATGGCCTTGGGGTGAGGGTTTGCATCCCGCACAGCCATCTCCTCACCCTGGGATCTGAGGCAATTTACTAAACCTCCCCGAGCCTCCTTGCCTCATCGGTAAAACACAGACAGTAGCAGCCACCTGCCTCGTGGGGTTGGTGAGGATCAATGACATAATGCTTGCCAAATGTTTCAAGCGGGGCCGGCACACCACAAATGGGTGTTATCATCATCGTTAAAAAGAGAACCACGAGAGACGACCACACCTCAGAGGTGCCCGGTGCATGACTGTTTACAAAGCACTTCCATCTGTGGTCGCGCGGGAGCCTCAAAGGAGCCAGTGTGGTGACTTGGATGGAGGTTCTCAGCAGAGGCTCCAAAGGTCCAGACTCCTTTCCTGGAGTCACAGAGTCCATCCTCCTGGCTCTGGGCTCGTAATCCTGACCCAGCAGTTGCTCGGTATCTGTACTGCATCTGAATATTTACAAGCTGGTTGCCTGGAGCACATTACTTCACCTCTCTAAGCCTCGGTTTCCACATCTGTAAAATGGGGACAAGAGTAGTACTTCTCTCATAGGCTTGTTGTGAAGAGTAAACAACATTATGCATCATCAAAGAGCACAGAACAGGGTCTTGCAGAGTTAGTGATATCTACTTTTTTTTTTTGGCCGCGCCTCGCAGCTTGTGGGATCTTAGTTCCCTGACCAGGAGTCGAACCAGTGCCCCCTGCAGTGGAAGTGTGGAGTCCTAACCACAGGACCACCAGGGAGTTCCCAGTGCTATCTACTTAAGCGTTCATTAATATCATTATTTACCGAGCACCTGCGACGTGCTTGGTGTTTCACTTAAAATATCACATTTAATCCTCATAACCATATTGTTTCATTTTTACAGATGGAGGCAACTGGCTTAGAGTGCATTTGAGGTCGGGTTCCCTGGGAAGCAAACTCTGAGATGGAGATTTGCATGCAGATGGTTAACTGAGAAGTGCTCCCAGGATCAACACCTGTAGTGGGGAGGGGGGTGGGAAGCTGGCTTGGGTGAAGGGAGAAGCTGGGCTGTGATGCACTCACAACAGGGCCTCAACCGACCCTACCGGAGGCTCTGGAGCTGCAGTGTCCCTGAGAGATGACCTACGTCGAGCCGAGGGCTGGGGCTTTGTACCCCACATTGATGAATCACTAGATATGGGCTGCCCAAGGAAAGGGGCATGGCCTTGGGCGAGGCAGCTCCCTTTGGTTAAGGGCAATTCCTGGAGAGGGACTTGTCCGAGAGCAGTCAGCCCCCGATATTCCCCAGAGCTGGGGCATGTGTTCTTCAAGGATCTTCTGTTTTAGTGGGGGCAGTGAGGGAAGCATGTAGGCAACACGAACCACACAGAATTTAAATGACTTGCCCTACATTTCCCAGCTAGAAAATGGCAAATCCAGAATTTAAACCCAGGTCAGATCCTCATTCTTCCTTCTACATCACACTGCCTCCCATCAAATAGGGAAGGAAAAAACACAGAAAAATGAAATCAACAATACAGGGCAGGATGATTTCACTAAGTATGGAAGTATAAGGAGGAGTACTGAAAACCATCCATGTGGCAGACTGCGAGATGCCCCTCCCCAGATCCACCCTCCCCTTCTTTAACAGTAAAAGCTGTAGCTGAGCACACGGCCACCCAGCTAAAGACTCCATTTCCCAGCATCCCTTGCAGCTGGTGTGACCATGTGACAAAGATAGGTCCAAGCCATGTGATAGGAAGTGATAAGTGCAACTTTTGGATTGTGCCCTTAAAAAACAAAAGAAAGAAAGAACCCTGCCCTCCCTTTCCCCTTTCTCCCTTCTCAGTAGGTGGAATATAAATGTAATGCAGGGACCAGGGGCAGCCAGATTAGATCATGAGGTAGAAGCCAAGTATTTAGGAAGACAGAGCAACAAAATAGAAAGAGTCCGGGACCCATCATGTCAGTCGGCTCCCATATCACTCCTAGACTGTGTATGTTCTTCCCGTTCCTCTCCTCTCTTGTGAAAGCCACTGCTTTTCTGGCCTTTGTTACAACTACAAAACCTAAATGCCAGATGATACAAAGCAGGGTAGCCCCATCAAAAGGGAACCTATGTAAACATTTTTTCCTCGTATATCAATATATACATGAATACTCGTCTATGTATGTGGGCACATGTATTTGATATGCAAAGGGTGTGGATTTCCCAGCCTACAAACTCACGTACGAAAGAAATGCAACTTTATTTTCCTGCAATTGAACATAGTTTATGTCTCAAGCTCCTTGTTTGCTGCTGGTGGAAACCCAAACAGGCCAATGGATAACCTCAGTCATTTCAGATTAATTTCAGTTAAGGATTCATCTGCCTTGAGCAAATCAGGATGAGTTCCATCAATTTAGGGTTCTTCCTCCTCATCCCTCACCCCTTCCTCTTTCCTCAGTAGCATTTAAGTTCCAGTTAATAACTGAAATAGAGCAGCACAATATCATTGACCAGAGCCAGGCCATCTGGCATTTGGGTAGAATCAGAGGTGGACATCATGCCACGTGGCTAGTGACCATTCTGAGGAATCTACATCCCTTTCTGGTTTCCAGCTGTGGAGTCTCAGCTGCTCTGGCCCAACGTCACCTTGTCATGATCCCACAGTGCCACTGCACAACTTGCTTGGAAGTTTCATATGCTCTACACCCCACTTGAGGTTGGAGAACTCAGGCTGCTGCTGGGCAACCCTCCCACATCTCTGTTTCCTGGGCTCCAGGCTTATGTTCTCTCTCTTCTCAGATTCCCAAACTTCTGTGGCTTCATCCCCTGCCCTCTGAGCTCCTCTCAAGGGAATGGGGGAGGGGTGCAGTCTGTCTGTTTTCTTCTGAATCTCTTTGCCGTATACAGTGTGGCAGTTTCGCTGCTTTTGCCCTGATCCCCAGGGCCAGCTCCCCTGCCTTGGGCCAGGGAGGTCTCATGTCTAGGCCCGAATGTAGGACGGTCGGTGGGTTGAAAGGAAGTACATTGCAGGACAAGCTCCCTTTTAAGAGTTGCTGCTCACCCCTCCCTCCACACTCCTGCCGGCACAGAGGACACAATCATGGGAAAACATAGTTCCCAGCAAGTCTGAGTTGAAAAACGACTCAGAAAAGTGGGATTCTGAATGGGAAGATGTTTGAGGAACATCTTAACTAATACATTTCACTTATATTTTCCTCTTAATGTGTGTAAAGACTGACAAATATAAAGAACATTGCCTAAAAGAGCTCTTTTGGTAAGAATAAAATAAAACCTGAGAGATAAGGGAGCATCCTGTCCTAGTTTAATTGGTGGGTTCTTTTCTTTATTTATGGTCCATAAAATATTGGTGTTGGACAATTGGTGGGAGTCTTAGATTTGATGAACTTTGGTTGCTTCTAATACTCTCCCCATATTGCAGATGAGCAAACTGAGGCCCAGAGAGGTGAAGTCAAGGTCATGCGGCTAGTAAGCAGGGGAGCTGGGACTTGAACAGAGGCAGTCTCGCCCTAGCCATGAGGCCATTCTGCCTACTTGAGGCATCCTTCCCTTTCCCCTGTCCAGTTTTGTCCTCATGGTCTCATTTGCTGTTCACAAACATCTCATAAGGAAGACAAGGACTAAGGTGGGGATGACCCCTGCTTTTACAGTTAGGGAAACTAAGGCCCACTGAGAAAACATGACTTGGCCTTAGTGACCCAGCTGAGGGAGAGTGGAACCAGGTCTAGCCCCAGGTCTCCTCTGGAAAGGACCCTGCCGTTCCCCAACACTTGCAGACCCTCCTCTGCCACACATGCGCAACACATATGCCCAAATACACGTATGCACCCAGAAATACACACACACAGAACAGGGCTGGCTTGACCTCCTCCCGGTGGCTTCATCCCAGGACAAAATCATAACCCGGCACGTGTGCTCTGCCTCCTGCTCAGGGCAGCCGTGCCGGGCTGCCGGCAGGGAAAGTGGAACCACTAAGCTGTGATTGACTCTCCATCCCAGTTACCAGGAATAGTTTGGGAAGGGCCTGTTGGCTCCTGGAACCAGGAAGAGCAACATCAAACACGGCCCCTAAGTGCACCAGAAGGAAGTCTGGTTCATTAGCCAGGAGGTGGCTACCGCGTGGGGAGGGCAGAGGCCATGAGTCTCAGCAGAGAGAACTGGAGGCTCGGGGTTCAAGTCCCAGCTCCACCAACGTGTGGCATTGGGAATGTCACTCCCCACCCATGACTGGCTGGCGAGGCCCCTCTGGCATTAGAATCTTTTAATAATAATAACAACAACTTCTATACTTGGGAAACTCTGGGCCCCTTGTGTCAGGGATCACGTCTGTCTTGCTCATCATTAGAGCCCCAGAATTGGTCCTGGCACATGGTAGGTGCTTAATAAATGGTTGTTGAATGATTGGATGGCCACCTCTTTCTATTCACACAAACTTTTACAAACCTCCTCTCATTTGATTTCATGCTGGGGTTGGTATTCCCATTTTATAGATGAGGAAACTAAGGCTCAGAGAGATTGAGACTAAGTACAAGCTGTGACGTTAATTTCTGTGTGCTACTTCTCCCCAGCTTTATACTATTTGACGTTCATTTCCTCTTCCCCCTAACTTCTTTGTCATTTGAACACCCCTACACACACACACACACACACACACACACACACACACACACACACACATCATGGTGTCCATAGGTAGAAATATGCCCATTGCTCAGATTGTCACACATTACAAAGCTGTATGTCTTTACCAGGGGGACATGACGATGACGAGGAGGGTAATGCCATAGACTCCCCAGGATCCATTCTCCCTTCCTAATGGGACCCTGAATTTGCCAACCTGATGCTTTGGGAGGAATTAACCCCACCCTCAGCTTCAGAGGCAAGTGTCAATTAACTTAAGCCACTTAGCATGTCCCATTCTTCTGGCCACAGTTATTGATAGGGAGGTGGACAGATGACCCAAGGCAGATCAATCAAGACCAACAAGACCCCCTTCCAGAACTTTTTTGAGCCACCAGGTAGCTTTCTCTTTTCTACTGCATTTGAATCTAGAAACACAGAGTCACAGAAACGACTTCAGCCATCTTAGGAACACAAGGGGAGAGTCTGACTGAGCACGGAGCTAATGTTGAGGCAGTATTGAGCATGTATGAGCTGCTGGATCAAGCTGTACCTGAAGGTCAACCTACCTTTGGCTTTTCAGTACCATGCGCCAATAAATTGTTTGAGTTGGGTTTTCTACAACTTGTAGCTGCAGAAAAGTATCCTAACAACTATAAACAGTTTCAATAACATCCCCACAATAAACACAGTGACTGCTTTTATAGGTTCTCATAACCCCACTTGTTATTAAGGTAGATTGTAGGAGAACAGGAAGGGGGGCACGGCTCCTCCAGCTCCATCCATACTGCCACTTCTCTCCACAGTTTTGTTAAATAATGACCTCAAGGTTATACCCCCAGATGCAAATCTAGGGTGAAGCCCCAGAAGATGCTGAATAAGCATGGAGGCAGAGCTTAAGAGCCCACAGCAGAGGACACTGGCCAGAGCCAGGCCAGTCTCCCCAGCTCCATCTGAAAGGAGCCGCAGCTCTCACAAACAAGTTCCTGTCTCTCAGGCAGCCTTGGTAGAAAGATCAACTTTCCATGGGCAGCGGTGACACTTAGGTAGTCCCACTCCTCCATCCCATCTTTCCATTTCTGTCCTCAACTAATCTTATCTACTGAGCAATTACCTACTGAGACCTCTTAGTTTCTCAAATGATTTATTAATTTAGAAGTTCCCTGAAACCTTCAAACAAACTTCACCCAGACAATAGAAGTTAGAACTAGAGCGGCAGAAGAACACGGTGAGAGAGGTCACTGGGATTTGGGATTTGGGGTTTGGGTTCAAGTCCTGGCCCTGCTGCTTCCAGGATGTGTGACTTTGGGGAGCTCACGTCACCCCTCGGTGAGAGGCAAAATAACGTCCCTTCAAACATGTCCACATCCTAATCCCCAGAACCTGTGAAGATGGCGAAAGCTACTTTGCAGACGTGATTAAAGTGAAGGATTCTGAGATCAGGACAATCAGGAGGTTATCCTGGATTATCTAGGTGGGCCCAATCTAACCACACGAGTCCTTAAAAGTGGAGAACCTTTCCCGGCTGTGATCAGAGGGAGACGGGACTACAGAAGGGTCAGAAAGACACAGCATCGTTGACTCTGAAGCTGGAGGAAGGAGGCTGTGAGCCAACGCCAGTGGGTGGCCTCGAGATGCTGGACAAGGCAAGTAAACAGACTCTCCCCTTAGGGCCTCCAGAAAGGAAGGCAGCTCTGTCGACATTTTGAATTTAGCGAGGCTCATGTCGGAATTCTGACCTCCAGAACTCCACGAAGATAAATTGGTATTGTTCAGCCACTGAGCTTGTGGTAATGTGTTACAGCAGCCATAGGAAACTAATACAGACACTGAGCCTCAGTTTGCTCATTTGGGAAATAGGTAACAGCACCGACCTCCATGGAATCCTGGGAGAACTGGAGGTTGAGAGCTCAGTCCTGAAATCCCAAAGTCCAGGGTTCAAATCCAGACCTACGCGGGGGTTTCACCGCTCCACCCAAGTGGCCCAGCCCTGGGAAATCTGTCCCCCACCTCAGCGAGGCACCGCCCCTACACTTGCCTCACCTGGCAAGGCCAGAGCAGTACAGATTAAGGGAGAATCTTGGGAGGGGCCAGAAGAAACAGGGGCGGGACCCAGGTCCTGGCCCAGATGCCAGGTGCATCCTGGATTTTGGAGAGAAACGGCCCCCAGAGTCTCAGTCCCTCCCTCCTTCTATCCAGCCCACGGCTGACACTTTCTCCAGGGAGCAAGCAAAGGAGAACCTCTAAACCCCCACCTCAAGCCAGATCCAGGTTAGACTCCCTTCTCCCCAATTCCTTCACTGACCATTGTCCCCAGAGACTTAATAAAGAAGAAACAGGGTCACACAGTGGGCCAGAAAGATAAAACCAAATCCCAGGTCAGCCACCTACCGGCTGTGAGAACTGGAACCAATGACTTTGTCTCTGAGCCTCCTCATTTTCCTCATCATAAAAATGGGATAATAAGGGCTTCCCTGGTGGTGCAATGGTTGAGAGTCCGCCTGCCAATGCAGGGGACACGGGTTCGTGCCCTGGTCTGGGAAGATCCCACATGCCGCGGAGCGGCTGGGCCCGTGAGCCATGGCCGCTGAGCCTGCGCGTCCGGAGCCTGTGCTCCGCAACGGGAGAGGCCACAACAGTGAGAGGCCTGTGTACCGCAAAAAAGAAAAAAAGAAAGGGATAATAAGAGTGCCTAGCTCACTCACAGAGCTGTTTATTGAGCACTACATGAATAAGCACGTATTAGGAAGGATTAGAAACATAGTGTTTAATAAAGGTTATCATTAAATTCCCTTTAAGTATCTCCCCTGCACACACACAAACACACTCTCACACACACAGAGAAAGAAATAATAGCAGGGTCAGACCTCACAAGCCTCACAAGCAGGTATTAATGACTTACTGTGGGTAAGGCCCAAGCAAACCCTGGTAGAAAACTGGAGGACTTATGTCCTTTCCCTGCTGGGGGGCTTGGCCTTAGGGAAAGAGGGACACCAGGATTCCCAGCCCAGAGGGGTGGGGCGAGGGCCAGAGCTGCTTTCTGGGAAAAGAGAGCAGACAGCAGCCTGCAGTTGGAGAGGCAGCGAAGGTGGGATGTGGGAACCCCTCGTGCTTGGCTGTCGTTTATGGAGTCTTTAAGTCTGTCCCAGGCACTTTTCAGTTTTTGAATGTTTAGGTTGTTTAATCCTCACAACAGCTCTGGAAAGCACGCTATTATTATCCCCATTTTATAGACAAGGAAACTGCGCCCCAGAGTAACCTTCCCAGCTGGCAGGGGGCACACGGGGTCTGCGGGCAGGTCCTGGCACTCCAGCGCTCCCCAGACTTCAGCCTGAGCAGGAGTCTCATGGGGATCTTGTCAACACGCGGTCTGGCTCAGGTCTGACCGGAGGTCCAGCCGCCGTATTTCTAACAAGCTCCACAGACCATACCTGGAGCTTCCAGAGTCCATATTGACGAGATTAGGATAAGTGTTCAGTATTGTTGTTATTATTAATAATGAGTTTTGCTACAGTCCTTTAAGGAAAGTGGGGGCTTGGAGAGCTTAATTTGTCAAAGCCATAGAGCCAGCAAACAGCAAAAGTGGAATTTGAACCCAGGGCCCTTGATCACACCAACACACAGGTCGACGTGAAACAGAAGGATGCCTGGGACGAAGGATGCCTGAAACTACCAACGAAGAGGGACTCTTTTTGGGGTCTCCGGTGTTTCTTCAGCATCTGGAGGGCGGTTAGACGAGCCCTGTGATTGGAGGAGCGCCCCCCACCCTCCGCGCGCCTCTGGTCCTCTCGAGCTGGGATGCCCCCGGCGCTGGCTCCAGCTGCGAACCCGGGCTTAGTCACTAATGAGCTCGCCGCCCGCCCTAATCCTGGGCGGAAAGGCGCTAAACCCTTGCTCCGGGCTCATTCCAGGGCCGGGTCGGGCCGTCATGGGTCGGGGCTTGGCCGGGCGCGCCTCTCTCGCCCCGCTCACGCCACGTGGTTCACCCCTCCCCAGCCCGGGCCCCCCAGCATCACCACGGAGGGCCAGAGGAAGGGCTCTGGCAGTTCTTCTGGTCCAGGCCGACATCCCCGTGTCACAGATGGGAAAACTGAGGCCCAGCAGGAAGTAACTTACCGAGAGTCAGCAGAGCTGGTCTCTGTGGAATTCTGGTCACCCGACTGTCGTCACCTGTTCCCGTCTAGACTAAACTAGTGGCTTAGTGCTTAGGTCAGACCCTGGCACATAGTAGGTGTTGAGTGAACCTGGGCCTTTGGGGTCATCCCAGAATTCCACAATGAACAGGTGAAAAAGACAAGACTGTGGCTGAAGACTTAGTGGGAGAAGTGAGGGGGTGGAATATTCTAGAAAGTGCAGAATAGACCAGTAAAATGTGCCTATTTTATACGAATATCTGCTAGAAACACCAACACTACTGTCTTTGGAAACAGAATTTGCCCATTTTTCTTTGCTTTTGCCTTCACTTTGTAAAATGTAAACTCAAGCCCTGGGCTGACAATTTGCTTGCGTATTTCATTTAATCCTTTTAGCTGGAGATTATATTATCCTTGTTTTACAGATGTGGAAACTAGTTGGAATCAGAGGTATTAGATCACTTGCCCAAGATCACGTAGCTGGAAAGAGAACTGGAAAAAAAAATTATTTTTATACAGCAGGTTCTTATTGGTTATCTGTTTTATACACATTAGTGTATATAGGTCAATCCCAATCTCCCAGGTCATCCCACCACCACCACCTCCCCCCAACCCCGCGTTCCCCCCTTGGTGTCCATACATTTGTTATCTATATCTGTGTCTCTATTTCTGCCTTGCAAACCTGTTCATCTGCACCATTTTTCTAGATTCCACATATATGCGTTAATATACGATATTTGGGGACATCCCTGGTGGTGCAGTAGTTAAGAACCTGCCTGCCAATGCAGGGAACACAGGTTCAAGCCCTGGTCCGGAAAGATCCCACATGCCGCGGAGCAGCTAAGCCCGTGTGCAAAAAGCTACTGAGCCTACACGCCTAGAGCCCGTGCTCTGAAACAAGACAAGAAACCACAACGAGAAGCCTGCGCACCGCAATGAAGAGCAGCCCCCGCTTGCTGCAACTAAAGAAAGCCCGCGCGCAGCAACGAACACCCAATGCAGCCAAAAATAAAAGTAAATAAAAAATAAATAAATTTATTATTTAAAAATATATATATATGATATTTGTTTTTCTCTTTCTGATTTGCTTCACTCTGTATGACAGTCTCTAGGTCCATCCACGTCTCTACAAATGACCCACTTTCGTTCCTTTTCATGGCTGAGTAATATTCCATTGTATATATGTACCACACCTTCTTCATCCATTTCATCTGTCAATGGGCATTTAGGTTGCTTCCATGACCTGGCTACTGTAAATAGTGTTGCAATGAACATTGGGGTGCATGTGTCTTTTTGAATTATGGTTTTCTCAGAGTATATGCCCAGTAGTGGGATTGCTGGGTCATATGGTAATTCTATTTTTAGTTTTTTAAGAAACCTCCATACTGTAGAACTGAGATTTAAACCCAGGTCTGTGTTTTTTTTCCAACTGAATTGAACTAAAAGTCTGTTGAGAGCTTTCAGACTTGAAGTTCTGTGGTTCTGCTGGGTTATTTAAGATTTTTGAATTGATCTTTTTGCAAAGGACAAAGTCAGCTCTTCTGCAGCCTGGTACCTGAGTCTGTTCCCAGCCTCTCTGCCCTGGTCATCCCACAGCTGCCAAGAGGAAGCACCACTCTGATTCCCCAGCCTCCTCTGGAGGCTGGGTCTTCATGGAAAATATCCCAGGAAACATGCAAGTGTTTGTGCAGCAAACAGCCACTTGGCCAGTTATAGCAGAGAGAACCTGAAACTGGAACTCAGGAGAACTGGACTATTAGTCTCATACAAGTCAATTCCACAGATCTTTCCTAATGTTGAGTGACAGATACTGTCCTGGGATTGGAGATAGAACAACAAATAAGACACTTCCACACTCTGCCCCTCAGTCTCCCCATCTGTAAAATGAGAGCATATGACTGGGTCAGGGATGGCAACATACATAGCACACAGGCCTCTTCTCTCCCTTCCAGCTCTCATGGCAGACATTGCTAATTGATCCCAGTGTGCTTTCCTGCTGAAACACATCTCAGCCTCAGCTACGTAACTCCCAACAGCCACCAAACACCAAGGATAGAAGTGCCAGAGAAGATGAAATATTTTGCCTTCCCACGACTAAGGCAGCTCAGGTTCTGCCCAGCTCTGCCAGTTCAGCCAATATCTTCCAATTCTCCCAGAGCCCCCAGCCGTGTGATTTGTCTGCTCCTGGAAAGGATCCTCCATCATGATGGGTAAGACCGCTGGGCCAAGCCAGAGAGCCACAGGGCAGCCTCCTGCTGCCTCTTTCCTGGTGGTGAGAGGAAGGAGACTTAGCAAGCCCCCTAAAGACCTGATCCCCAACGCAGCAGCTCCTAGCAGGGCTGCTTCCCAACCCTCCCCAGGGAGGCTTAGCACTCCTGCAATCATACATCGTCCACCTGCCCCCCAAGACCACATTGGCTCAGACCAAAGTTGCGAAAGGAAAGAAGTAGGAAGTAGGAGCCACGGAGGAATCCCACAGAATTGTAGCTTTTCCATATTCATCGTGTTGTTGCATACCTCCAAGCCTTTACACATGCAGTTCCCTCTACTCTGACTGCTCTGCCCCCTTGTCTGCCTGAGGAACTCTCATTCATTCCTTGAAACTCTATTCACCTATCCTCTCCTTTGGGAGGCCTTCCTTGCCCTCCCTCTTAGCAGTCACCCACTTCTTCTTGGGTATGATGTCTGTGCACTGTGCACACACTTATCATTTCTGCTCGCCCTTGTAGTGATTTGCACACTTGTCTATCTCTCTCTCTGAACTGCAAACTCCTTGAAGGCAGAACTATGTCTTATTCCATCAGGGCCTTGGCACAGAGCGCAAGCTCACTAAATATTTGTGGGTCTGTTGATCCAACCCCAAACCCTACCACCTGAAAAGTTTTAAATACCCCAAGCTGATGAGACGGGGACAAGTATCATTATCCCCAATTTGCAAGTGACTCAGCTCAGGTAAAGAGGCATGCCAAAAAGCCACCTGCTCATGCCACTAGCTAAGTCAGGGCAAGGATCTGGGTGTCCAAGTTCCCCAACATTCCAAGGAGGGGAAGTGTTCCCTCCCTTTAATGCTGCATAAGAGTTGACCAACCCTGAGTGTCCATTCGTGTTTTTTCACTGTTTATATTCTGAGGCTGGAGCAGTTAATCCAAGTGGTAGGAGCTACACACTCATGCTACCATAGTCAAATTTTACACCATTTGTTCCAGCAAATGCCTTTCAAGAAATCAAAAAAACAAAGTGCTAATATCTTTAATAAGCAAAAAGCTGTTACAAATAGATAAAAATAATAACTCAGTAGAAAAAATAGATAAAAGTCACAAACAGGCAAGCCTCGTGATTTCAGATCATTTCGACAATTATTCATTGAGCAACTACTGCATGCCAAGCACTGTTCAAGACATTGGAGGTGCATAGTGAACAAGACAAGGTCCCTGCTCTCATGGAATAACCTAGTGAGAAGGAGACAGGCACACATACAGCAGGCAGTGATAAGTACTATGTAGCAAAGTAAAATACGGTGTTATGGGGACTTCCCTGGAGGTCCAGTGGTTAAGACTCTGTTCTTCCACTGCAGGAGGCGCGGGTTTGATCTCTGGTCAGGAACTAAGATCCTACATACTGCGCGGCGCGGCCAAAAACAAAATTTTTTTTTAAGCTTTGGTTAAAAAAAAAAAATACGGTGATACGATGAAGGTGATGGAGCTACCCTAGTTGGGATGGTCAGGAAAGATCTCTCAAGAAGGTGCTGAGCTATTTACAATAGCCAAGACATGGAAGCAACAAAAGTTTGCTTCCATCAACAAATGAATGGATAAAGAAGATGTGGTATATATACACAATGGAGTACTACTCAGCCATAAAAAATGAAATAATGCCATTTGCAGCAATATGGATGGACCTAGAGATTATCATATTAAGTGAAGTCAGACAGAGAAAGACATATCATATGATATCATTTATATGTGGAATCTTAAAAACATGATATAAATGAACTTATTTACAAAACAGAAATAGACTGGGAATTCCCTGGCGGTCCAGTGGTTAGGACTTCGTGCTTCCACTGCAGAGGGCATGGATTTGATCCCTGGTGGGGAGACTAAGATCCCACATGCTGTGCAGCATGGTCAAAAAACCTAAACAAACAGAAATAGACTCACAGACATAGAAAACAAACTACTTATGGTTACCAAAGGGGACAGCAGGGTAGGGGGAGAGATAAATTAGGAGTTTGGAATTAACATATACACATTACAATATATAGAATAGATAAATAACAAGGACCTACTGTATAGCACAGGGAACCATGTTCAATATCTTGTAATAAACTATAATGGAAAATAATCTGAAAAAGAATATATATGTATACATATATATATATGTATGTATGTATGTATGTATAACTGAATCACCTTGCTGTATACATGACACTAACACTGTAAATTGTAAATTAACTATACTTCAATTTTTTTTAATGGTTTAAAAAAAAAGAAAGTGCTGATATCTGAATGATAAAAACACTCCAGAGGAGGGACCAGTGAGGTAGTACAAGGTCTCTAAGTAGGAATGAGCTCAATGTTCAGGACGCCAAAAGAAGGCCCGTGTGGCCAGAGAGAAGTGGGCAATGAGGGGAGTGTAGAGTACAAGAGGGGTCAAACGTGCAGGGCTCAGTAAGCTGGAGGGAGAGTTCAGATATGAGGGAGAAGCAGGAGAAGGACATGATCTGGTTGCATTCTTTTTTTTTTTAATCACTTTGGCTGCTGTGTGGGAAGTTGACAAAAGTGGGGCCAGAGGGGAAGCAGGGAGCACAGTTAGGAGGCGCCCATGTCAGTCCAGGGGAGAAGTGACGAGGACTTGGAATCAGGTGAATGTCTGGAGGTGAGGGTGGTAAGGATTCAGGATGTTTTGGGGAGAAATTGACAGGATTTGCTGATAATGGACTGGATTTGGGGATGAGGGGGAAAGAGGAATCAAGGATACTGTATATATTTTACCTGGGGTAGGTGGTGGTATTTTTCTTGGATGGTAAAAATGGCAGAAGCGGGGGCAGGGGGCGGGTGGCAGGAGCTGGTTTGGACAGAAGTTTGGATCTTAGTTCCCCGACCAGGGATCAAACCCATGCCTCCTGCAGTGGAAGCACACAGTCTAAACCACTGGATGGCCAGGGAAGTCCCCAGAAGTTTTATTTTTTTATTTTATTTTTGTTTATTCATTTTATTTCCTGGCCTACAAGTAAAATTAACCAGTTAGTCACTATACAGAAATACATTCTTATTTTACAAGAAATACAAATGGATGACATCCCTGATTTTGCAAGCTCAGTAAGTGTATTGAGTGGCTCTGGATTTCCCTATTTCCCTATGTCACCTGGTGACAGCCACCAGTGGAAAGACCAAAAAGGTAAAATTACTGGGCTTCCTAGAACTCTAATTTTAACTATTTTTAGTATTTCAAAGTGGGAGAAAGTGTCATCATTATTAATGCTGTGCCTATGCTAATATAACCTTTCAAGATTTAGAAGATATCTGAAATATTGTGCATGTTTCAGTGTGAAAATTAATTTTTTAAAGTATAAATCAGGGAATTCCCTGGTGGTCCAGTGGTTAGGACTCAGCGCTTTCACTGCTGGGGCTGGATTCCATCCCTGGTCTGGGAACCAAAAGGTCCTGCAAGCTGCGAGGCAATAAATAAATAAATAAATATGTGATTCTCCCTGGGGGTGGGCAATAATAGTATTAGCTAACATTTGTTGAGCTTTTCGTCTGTGCCTGGCACGCTTTACATCAGGGGTTTGAGGTCAGATAATTCTTTGTCATGGGGCTGTCTTGAACACTGTAGGATGTTTAGCAACATCCCTGGCCTGTGCCCACTAAATGCCCGTAGCACCCATGCACACGCACACGCACACACACACACTCAGTTAGACAACCAAAAATGTCTCCAGACATTGCCTAATCATCCCCTGGGGTAAAATCACTCCTGGTTGGGAACGCTGCTCTACATAGATTCTCTCATATAATCCTCGCAAACACCCTATGAATTTGGTCATCATCCCCAATTTACAGATGAGGAAAACTGAGGCCCAGAATAGTTAAGTTCTTTTTTGGCCAGGGTAGGCTGGAGTGCCCATTGACCATCCATGGAAAGATACTGAGCAGGCAGGTATATGGATGCAGCTGGAGTTTGGAGGGGCAGTTAGGGTGAAAAGAGAGAGCCTGCAATTTGTAGTCACTGGGGTCTAGATGGAATTGACACCAGGGGCTGGGGGAGGTCACCTGAGAAGGTAATGTCCCCTCTCTTATTTTTCTTTTTGGCCATGCCACACAGCTTGCAGGATCAGTTCCCTGACCAGGGATTGAACCCAGGCAACAGCAGTGAAAGTCCGGAATCCTAACCACTATGCCACCAGGGAAGTCCCCCCTCTCTTCTTTTGAAACACTTCATTCCTCCTGTTATCTCTGCTGTCTCCTGCATCACCAGTTTCTCTTTCTTTTCTGAATCATCCCCACAAACAAACACAGAAAGTGTCACCCTCCCTTGATCTCACCTCCCCCTCCAGCTCCCACCCCATTTCTCTGCTCCCCTTCATAGCAACATTCTTGAAATAGTTGGTACATTCTGTCTCTTCAAAGCATCATCTCCCATTCTCCCCTCCACCTACTATAATTGGGCGCCCATCCAACACACCACTAAGACTGCCCCCATGCCACCAAACCCACTGGTCACCCCTCTGTCCTCATCTTACTGGCCCTCTCAGCAGCCTTGGACAAGGTTGGCCTCCCTTCGTCTTGAAGCACCTTCTTTCCTTGGCATCGACAATAATACCACGCTGTCTCAGCTCTCCTCCACTCCTCTGCTCCTCCTCCAAATGTTAAAAGGGCCCAGGGTCCCAGGCCCCCTTTGCTTCCTAGTTACACAAAAGAAAAAAATATAGATGGCCAGTACACAAAGAAAAATGTGCCCAGCCTCAACTATAACAAAAGAAATGACCAATAAAACAAATGAGATATATTTTTAATTTATCACAGTGATTCAGGGGCTTCCCTGGTGGCGCAGTGGTTAAGAGTCTGCCTGCCGATGCAGGGGACGCGGGTTCGTGCCCCGGTCCGGGAAGATCCCACATGCCGCGGAGCGGCTGGGCCCGTGAGTCATGGCCACTGAGCCTGCGCGTCCGGAGCCTGTGCTCCGCAACGGGAGAGCCCACAACATTGAGAGGCCCGCGTACCGCAAAAAAAAAAAAAAAAAAAAAAAAAAAAAAGATTCAAAAGGTTAGGTAATAGTATAGATACAGGGGGAAAAGGCGCTTTCATTCACTGTTGGTGAGAACGATAAATGGTATCTTTTTTGGAAGGAGTTTCTCAATAGTTATCTGTAGATACAAAAAATAGAAGAGAATGCTCAATCCTCTGCTTTGTCCTAAAATTTATTTTGACATAATTTCAGATTTACAGAAAAGTTGCAAGAATAAAACAAAGAATTTGCAGATGCCCTGCATCTAGATCAACCAGAGTCCCCAAATAGTAACATCTTACTACCTTAGTGTTCTCTCTCTCCTATTTATTTATAGTTTATCTATATTTATACACTATATATTTGTTTATAGTTTATATATTAATATTTGTTTATTTTCCCAAACCACTTAGTAGTAAGTTGCAGGCATGATGTCCTTTTACCATAAATCCTTAAGTATGTATTTCCTGTAAGTATGGAATTCTCTTCCATAACCACAATAGTTATCAAAATCAGGAAATTAGCATTGATACAACACTCTAACCCATGGATCTCATTGGGATTTCACCAACTGTCAAAATAACATCCATTTCAGCTAAAGAAAACTCAAGGTCATGTATCACGTGCAGTCATCATATGTTTTTGGTGTCCCTTAATCTGGAGCAGTTTCTCAGACTTTCTTTGTGCTTCATGGCACTGGCATTTTTGAAGAATCCAGGCAATTTTTTTCATAGAATGCTCCTTAGTTTGGGTTTGTCTGATGTTCCCAGGGCTTGGCAAACTACTGCTCACAGACCAAATCTGGCCCACTGATCATTTTTCTTCAACCCATGAGCTAAGAATGGTTTTAACTGGTTGCAGGGGCAGGGGATCAAAAGAAGAATATTCCATGACACGTGAAAATTAAATAAACTCAACTTCCCTGGTGGCGCAGTGGTTAAGAATCCACCGGCCAATGCAGGGGACACGGGTTCGAGCCCTGGCCCAGGAAGATCCCACATGCCACGGAGCAGCTAAGCCCGTGCGCCACAACTACTGAGCCTGTGCTCTAGAGCCTGCAAGCCACAACTATTGAGCCCGAGTGCCACAACTACTGAAGCCCACGCGCCTAGAGCCTCTGCTCCACAACGAGAGAAGCTACCGCAATGAGAAGCCCACGCACCACAAGGAAGAGTAGCCCCCGCTCGCCGCAACTAGAGAAAGCCTGTGAGCAGCAACGAAGACCCAACGCGGCCAAAAAAATAAATAAATAATAAGTAAATAAAACCTTAATTTAAAAAAAAAAATAAGCGAAACTCAGTTTCCATGTCCATAAGTAAAGTTTCACTGGACACAACCACACCCATTTGTTACATACTGCACTTTCACCCTGCAATACAGAGTTGAGTAGTTACGACACAGACTCATCCTCTCATCACTTTGCCTGGCTACTCAGAGCTCAACAAATTAGTGGCCCAGCTGACAGCATGCATATCACCATAGTGCAGCCTTTTATGTTTTTATTACCAGCGTGCACCCATCGTGTCAAAACAAGAAAAGTGGACAATGAATGTTGCACTTTTTTATTGTGGTAAAATACACAAAACATAAAATTTACCATCGTACCATCGTTAAGTGTACAGTTCAGTGGTGTTAAGTAAGTTCACATTGCTATGCAGCCATCACCCCCATCCATCTCCAGAACTCTTCATCTTGCAGAACTGAAACTCTGCACCCATTAAACAATAACTCCCCAGACCCCTCCCCACAGCCCCCAAGCAACCACCATTCTACTTTCTGTCTCTATGAATTTGTCTAAGTACTTTTTGTGACTCGCTTCTTTCACTTAGTTTAATGTTCTCAAGACCCATCCACTACATCAACATAATAAAGGCCATATAGGACAAACCCACAGCAAACATCATAATCAATGGTGAAAAACTGAAAGCATTTCCTCTAAGATCAGGAACAAGACAAGGATGTCCACTCTCGCTACTCTTATTCAACATAGTTTTGGAAGTCCTAGTCACGGCAATCAGAGAAGAGAAAGAAATAAAAGGAATACAAATTGGAAAAGAAGAAGTAAAACTGTCACTGTTTGCGGATGACATGATACTACACATAGAGAATCCTAAAGATGCCACCAGAAAACTATTAGAGCTAATCAATGAATTTGGTAAAGTAGCAGGATACAAAATTAATGCACAGAAATCTCTGGCATTCCTATACACTGATGACAAAACATCAGAAATAGAAATTAAGGAAACACTCCCATTTACCATCGCAACAAAAAGAATAAAATACCTAGGAATAAACCTACCTAAGGAGGCGAAAGACTTGTACTCAGAAAACTATAGAACACTGATGAAAGAAATCAAAGATGGCATAAACAGATGGAGAAATATACCATGTTCTTGGATTGGAAGAATCAGTATTGTGAAAATGACTCTACTACACAAAGCAATCTACAGAGTCAAGGCCATCCCTGTCAAATTACCAACGGTATTCTTCACAGAATTAGAACAAAAAATTTTACAGTTCGTATGGAAACACAAAAGACCCCAAATAGCCAAAGCAATCTTGAGAAAGAAAAACGGAGCTGGAGGAATCAGGCCCCCCGACTTCAAATTATACTACAAAGCTACAGTAATCAAGACAGTATGAAACTGAGACACAGATGTAGAGAACAAACGTATGGACACCAAGGGGGGAAAGTGGTGGGGGGTGGGGGTGGGGTGGGATGAACTGGGCAATTGGGATTGACATGTATACACTGATGTGTATAAAATTGCTGACTAATAAGAACCTGCTGTATAAAAAAATAAATTAAAATTCAAAAAAAACTAAAAAAAGCATTTAATCCACAGTTTAAGTTTTGAAAAGTAAGAATCACACATTGTCTTCCAGAAGTAGCTTATCCTGAATATTTTATTATTTTCTGGCATCTGTTGAGAAGACAGTGTTTAAAAAAAAAAAAAAGTATGGCACTGGCACAAAAACAGAAATATAGATCAATGGAACAGGACAGAAAGCCCAAGATAAACCCACACACCTATGGTCAACTAATCTATGACAAAGGAGGCAAGAACATACAATGGAGAAAAGACAGCCTCTTCAATAAATGGTGCTGGGAAAACTGGACAGCTGCATATAAAAGAATGAAATTAGAACACTATGTAACACCATATACAAAAATAAACTCCAAATGGATTAAAGACCTAAATGTAAGACCAGGCACTATAAAACTCTTAGAGGAAAACATAGGAAAAACACTCTTTGACATAAACCACAGCAAGATCTTTTTTGACCCACCTCCTAGAGTAATGGAAATAAAAACAAAAATAAACAAATGGGACCTAATTAAACTTCAAAGCTTTTGCACAGCAAAGGAAACCATAAACAAGACAAAACGACAACCCTCAGAATGGGAGAAAATATTTTCAAATAAAACAATGGACAAAGGATTAATCTCCAAAATATACAAACAGCTCATGGAGCTCAACATCAAAAAACAAACAATTCAATTAAAAAATGGGCGGAAGATCTAAATAGACATTTCACCAAAGAAGACATACAGATGGCCAAGAAGCACATGAAAAGCTGCTCAACATCACTAATTATTAGAGAAATGCAAATCAAAACTACAATGAGGTATCACCTCACATCGGTCAGAATGACCATTATCAAAAAATCTAGAAACAATAAATGCTGGAAAGGGGGTGGTGAAAAGGGAACCCTCTTGCACTGTTGGTGGGAATGTAAATTGATACAGCTACTATGGAGAACAGTATGGAGGTTCCTTAAAAAACTAAAAATAGAACTACCATACGACCCAGCAATCCCACTACTGGGCATATACCCTGAGAAAACCATAATTCAAAAAAAGTCATGTCACCATTGTAAAGCATTATACTCCAATAAAGATGTTAAAAAAAAAAAAGACTCATGTACCACAATGTTCATTGTAGCACTATTTACAATAGCCAGGACATGGAAACAACCTAAGTGTCCATCGACAGATGAATGGATAAAGAAGATGTGGCACATATATACAATGGAATATTACTCAGCCGTAAAAAGAAACGAAATTGAGTTATTTGTAATGAGGTGGATGGACCTAGAGTCTGTCATACAGAGTGAAGTAAGTCAGAAAAACAAATACCGTATGCTAATACATGTATATGGAATCTAAAAAAAAAAAAAAAGATACTGATGAACCTAGTTGCAGGGCAGGAATAAAGACATAGAGAATGGACTTGAGGACACGGAGCGGGGAGGGGGAAGCTGGGGCAAAGTGAGAGTGGCATGGACATATATACACTACCGAAGGTAAAACAGATAGCTAGTGGGAAGCAGCTGCATAGCACAGGGAGATCAGCTCAGTGCTTTGCGATGACCTAGAGGGGTGGGATAGGGAGGGTGGGAGGGAGATGCAAGAGGGAGGGGATATGGGGACATGTGTATGTATGTGGCTGATTCACTTTGTTGTGCAATGGAAACTAACACAGTACTGGGAAGCAATTATACTCCAATAAAGATCTATTAAAAAATAATAATAATAAAAAAGATCCATCCATGTTGTAGCATGTGTCAGAATCCCCTTCTCTTTAAGGCTGAATAATATTCCATTGTATGTATGTGTCACATGTTTTGTTTTCTATTTTTTAAACACTTTTTTTTTAATTTTTATTTTTTAAAGCATGGATCATTCTTTTTTTTTAATTTTATTTTATTTATGGCCGTGTTGGGTCTTCATTTCTGTGCGAGGGCTTTCTCTAGTTGCGGCAAGTAGGGGCCACTCTTCATCGTGGTGCGCGGGCCTCTCACTATTGCAGCTTCTCTTGTTGCGGAGCACAGGCTCCAGACACGCAGGCTCAGTTATTGTGGCTCATGGGCCTAGTTGCTCCGCGGCATGTGGGATCTTCCCAGACCAGGGCTCGAACCTGTGTCCCCTGCATTGGCAGGCAGATTCTCAACCACTGCGCCACCAGGGAAGCCCCATGTCACATGTTTTAATCCATTCATCCGTTGATGGGCAAATGGTGCACTTTTAAGGTGCAGTGGAGTGTGTATTATTTTTTTAATCTAATGAGATGGCAAAGTATTGTGCTTATTCCACAATGACAGTATATCTGTGCTAAAAGAACACACTGTGTCTTGGTCCACAGTGCCTAAATTATTTACTATCTGGCCATCTATACAAAAGAGATTGGCCAACCCCCATTTTGGTTTATCCTGGCCTCACAGCAGCCTTGGGGCTGGACTGCAAGTCTGACTCCATTGCATGCC
This sequence comes from Lagenorhynchus albirostris, assembly GCF_949774975.1. Lineage (NCBI taxonomy): Eukaryota > Metazoa > Chordata > Mammalia > Artiodactyla > Delphinidae > Lagenorhynchus > Lagenorhynchus albirostris. Next base: position 173,461,613 of record NC_083096.1, read on the forward strand.
AATGTTGGCATAGTTCCCATTTCAAATACAGGCTCAGATGTTCACGCTTTTATCCACAACTTTACGTGGGCTTCCAAAAAATGCACTTGACCCTTTCCTCCTAACTGTGCCAACACGAGCCCTGTACCTGGCCAAGAACCATCCCCGGCCCCCATCCACACCCCCAAGCCAGCCCTGTCCTTTCTTGCCCAAACATCAATCATTCTGTAAGTATTTCCTGATTCCTTTTCTGTACCCAGCCCTGGGGAAGTTGACACTTGAGGAAGGCGGGTGCAAGGGGGTGGGGGGAGTGATGCTTATGTACCAGATTTGTCCCTGCCTTCCCCACCCACATGCCCAGCATCTTCCTGAAATTAATCATAGAATCTGCAAATTACCGGATCTGAGACACAAAGGCTCCTCAGCGTGTGTGAATTATAGCAACGGTCCCCAACTTTTTGGCACAAGGGACCGGTTTGTGGAAGACAATTTTTCCACGGACGGGAGCAGGGGAGGAGAGGATGGTTCAGACAGTAACGCGAGTGATGGGGAGCCATAGGGGGCAGCAGATGAAGCTTCACTCGCTCGGTGGCCGCTCACCTCCTGCTGTGCCGCCCAGTTCCCACAGGCCGCGGACCAGTAGCTGTCTACGGCCCAGGGTGTGGGGACCCCTGAATGATAGAACCTCCAAGTTTCTAAACTTTTGGGTTAATAAGAGCTTAGAATGGAAGAAATATATGACCTTAGACCAGTAAAATGTTAGGATTAGGGAACCTTAGGGTGCTAAGTTGTTAAAAATAAAAAACATTCAAATGTCCAAGCCTTGATCACGTGGTATCCTCAGCCCAGCTTGCCCTTCCCCTCTTTTCTCACCTCCCTACCTCTCCCTGTTGACAGTCTAGCCACTCAAGCGTCTCTCCAAACGTCCACCAGGATGTGCCCCTTCATTTCCCTGGGCGGAGGTCACAGCCCTCCTCTATCCTCAGGTTCACCTCAAAACTACAAGTCACTTTAATTATCAGAGCCTCAGTCTCCCATCTGCAAGATGGGAAGAATAAAAGTACCCCCACACACACTCTGCGCAAAGGGTTGTTGTAGGAGTGAAATTAGAGAACACGGGAAACACTGATCCCAGTGCTGGGCACATACATTAGCTGAGGAGCTCGGGGGGTGCTCTGGCTCCAGGGCCCTTGCTGAATGCTCCAGACACATGGCCTCCGTGGGCACTTGCAGAACTAATTGAACATGTGTTGAACCTGAGCCCAGGAAGAAGTGGGATGGGCACCTGGCAGGGAGGTGCCCATCCAGGAAGACTCCCTGCAAGAGGGCGGCTTGCCTTTGCCAGGACCCATTTAGATGATGGTGGAGGATGAGGGTCAAGTGTGGGGCGAGGCCAGCGTGTGATTTCACCCCAGCATTGGAATGGATGACAGGTCAGAGGGAGGGGCTGGGGGAGAAATGGGGGAGTCAGTCATCTAGCCTGGTAGGGGGTTAAGGTTTTAGCTCTGAGAGGACTCACCCTGGCAAGCAAGGAAAGGAAGAGTACATTTATTGAGCACGTACTGTGTGCCTGGTGTTGTGCTGAACACTTGACATGGTTTGGTTTGGTCCTCACCAAGGCCCGGCATTGAGATTAAAAGTGTAGCAGGAGAGCCAGGGGGACCTGGGTCCGAATCCCAGCTCTGCTACTTCATGGCTGTGTGACATTGGGCAGGCCACAGCCTCTCTGAGTCTGTTTCCTCATCTGTAACACAGGGATGATAAGAGGCTAAACTAAATAATTTGTCAGCACTTGACAATTTTTGACCTATAAAAATGGCAATTTCACGTGATTCAAACTAAAATCTACACTGGCAGGTCGCTGGGAGGATTAAATTAATTAATCCATTTAACGCCATTGGCCCAATGTCTGGCACATAGTAAGTGCTCAATAAACAGTAGCTTGTCTTTTCAATTGTCCTCATGCAACAGATGAAAACACTGAGGCTCAGAGAGGTTAAATAACTAGTCCAAGGCCACCCAGCTGGCAGGCAGCAGAGCAAAAATTCAAACCCGGATGCAAGCCTACTGCTCTCTGGATGGGGTGGGATAGGGAGTCTATGCGGCTCTAGCCAGGCCTTCTTTCCACACTGCCAGCTGGATCCTGGGGTCTGGAGCCCACACTCATTAACCACACACTCCGGCTCCCTCCCCCCAGGGGCCTGAATCGAAACCCACTGAGGGACCAGTGACCTCTGCAGCCTGTCTGACACCCTGGGAGAGTACAGGGGGTGGGGGGATCAGGAGATCCCGGCAGGCAGAGGAGGGATGAAGGGAGAGTGGGGTCATGGTCAGAGCCGGCCACAAGCTTTTCTTCAGACTCAGCTGCCTTTCCAGGCACCAAGACCGTGAGCCTGCTGTGCCTGTAAGGCTGGGAGAGCGAGTGAGGGCGTGCGCATGTGCACGTGGCAGGGGGAGAGGTGGGACGTGCACACCTGTGTGAGGATGAGCCTTGCCTTGAGGATGGGGCACTGGTGGTGGGGGCATGAGCACAGGTGCGAGCCTGCGTTTCTGGAGATGCGCCTTTCTTACGCATGTTGCACCTGTGTTTGCGTGCAGTCGTGGAGGTGTGTAGGGTGTAGAGGGCCGCAACAGGCATGTTAGCAGAGCTTCTGGAACAGAAGGCCTGGGTCTGAGCCCTGACTCTGCCACTTGCTAGCTGTGTGACCTTGGATAAGTTATGTCCAATAAAACCCAAGAAATCCAGACTGAGCAAGGAGAGAATTTATTCAAGAGGCTGCTCGCAGGGAAGGCACTATTGCGATAGGGGTGGCAGGGAGCTACGGCACCAGGGAGAATGCTCTGCGTGTAAATTCTGCAAGCATCTCAAGAACTGGGCAAAAAGAGGTTTTCTTTTACAGAGAGGAGTAAACAGAGCTAGAAGGATCAGGAGTGGGAAAGTGGGATGAAAGGGTGGGTGCTGGGAAGGTAGATCAGAGAACGTTCTACCCTGTTCTGGTGGCTGCAGTGGGGCTGTCGGCTGCCTCCAGGGGGCTACAGTTCAGGGGCCTGGATGAAGGAAAGAAGCTTAAGTTTGGTTAACAAGCATTTTGTTCTGATTGATCAGTGAGAACGAGTGGTTCATTTATTGGGCAAAGAATAGGAGTTTGGAGGGTCTGTGTCTGGCCTTGTCACGGGGAAGCGGGGGGAGCGTCCGTGAGTCTTAGCTAAGTCATACGGGCAAGGCGTGGCCCTGCACAGTAAACCATTTCCTGAAACACAGGGTGGTGGCATTTCTTAAACTTCACCATTTGGCAGGCTCACAGGGCTCAGGTAAATTCACCACGGACATCACTTAAGCTCTCTGTGCCTCAGTTTCCTCCTCAGGGATGTGAGGGTGAGCAGCACCCCCCACAGTGAGAACACTCGGTGAGTTCATACCTGTAAAGAGCTTAACGTGGTGCCTGGCATGATGCGGGTGCGCAGTCATCAATCCGGCTGCTACACGGGGACAAGGTCTCTGATCTCACCCTCATTAACTGGTTCCTGAGCGTTTCCAAGCCCTGTGCCAGGCACTGGGGACAGAGAGGAATCAGAGGTCCCTGAACGCCAGGAGCTCACTGCCAGGGAGGGGGCAGGCTCCCCACCCCTCCTTGATGCTCAGGATGAGACATGCCCTCCAAGAGGGGTGCTGGTCCCAGGGAGGGGCATAGGAGGCTTCTGGGAGCTATTACTTACAGGGTTCATGGGACTGAAGCAGCAGCTCATGTGTGAGACCTCGGTGTGGGAGTGAAGAGAGATCGTGTGTGTGTGTGTGTGTGTGTGTGTGCACGCACGTGTGCGTCTGGGCTGGCCTGGGTGAGCATCAGCTCATCTGTGCACGTGGAGTCTGGTTAATGGGGGCAGAGGCCGAGGCTTCGACCCCTCACAGGCCCCTCTTAATCCAGGCCTGACCACCCCAGCCAGGAGCCATGCGTCCCAGCCCCATGGGGGCCCCAGGGCTCCACCTTACATCCCATGGCTTGTGAGGGCAGGAGGGTCACCCACCTGGCCCCAGGACAGAGGACACTCCTGCAGGCCACATGTGTGACTCCTGTCTTCTCTCTTGGGCACACAGAGGCCACACCCACAGTGGGACTAGAGGGTGACTGAGCTCCTCCTCGGGGTGTGGGATGCACTCAGCCCTGCTCTCGGTACCATCTCCCAGCCTCGCGATGGTGGAGCAGATGGAATGTCATAGTCCCTCAGTCACACCCTGAGGTGTGGAACTCCTGTTGGGAAAAGTCAAACCTGCCTCCCTGCAGCACTCGCCCCCCACTTGGTCCTGGCTCTCCCCACCTGGCCAGCCTGAACTGATACTGTTACCAAACCAAACCCATTCACAGTAAAGCCAATCTACTGACACTGGTTGCAGTGAAGGAAAGGGCAGTGTTTATTGCAGGTGTCAAGCAAGGAGTACAGGTAGCTAATGCTCAAAAGACCCGAACTCCCCAGTGGATTTCAGAGAAGGGGTTTTAAAGACAGGGTGAGGGAGAGAGTTGCAGGGTCACAGTCAGCTCATGGACATTCTTCTGATTGGTTGGTGGTCACATAATCGGGAGTCAGCGTCATCAACCTTCTAGTTCCAGCCAGTCTGGGGTCTAAGTGGTCAGCATACAATTAACCTCTTCCACCTGGTGGGGGTTTCAGTATCTGCAAAACAGCTCAAAGGACGTGGCTCAGAATATTATCTATAGCCCATAAGGAGGGACTAAAGATCCTTGCTTTGTTTTATGGTTAAACTATTATTTTGCCTTGCTTGGCTGTTTTCCTTTGCTTCTGCGTTTTTTCATTTCTCTGATTAAATTTGCTCTTTGGACCTCAGGGAAGGCCTAGGAGGCTAAAGCTTTTCTACAGAAAAGAGGCAGGGGACACGGCAGGGTTCTGCTCAGTTATGATACCTCTGTCAGCTCCTGCGTTCATTCACTCATTCATTCATTCAGCACCTACCATGAGTTTGATCCTGTCCTGGGACCAGGAGCACAGCAGTGAAGAAGACAGAGGGAATGACCCCTCCAGGCTCGCAGGGAGAGGGTGGAGGACAGGCAATTATCAACACAAATAAGTAGCGCTGCCAGATAAACTACAGGACACCCAGTTAAATTTGAATTTCGGGTAAACAACATATCATTTTCCATGTCCCAAGCAATACTTGGAACCTGGGATAATTATCCATTGTTTATCTGAAATTCAGATTTAACTGGGTGTCCTGTGTTTTTTTGCCTACATAAGGTATTTTCAGCTGGTAACAAACAATCTGAGGAAACTAAGCTAGGGCGATTTTTGTGATAGAGAGTGATGGGGGCGGGGTCTACGTTAGCCAGGATGATGGGGGGGGATGGACCTGAATAAGGAGGAAGACCCCACCCACTTCCAATTTCTTCAGCTGTATCCTGGCTTCTAAGATTACACTCATTATCACTATAAAAACCTTAGAATTGTCCTGAGGAGCCAGGCAAAAGCAGAGAGATTCAGTGGATGTGATTCAGACACCTGTAACAGGGTGGCCCCAAAAGGACGTCTTTGAACTGAGGTCAGAATAGAATCAAGGAGTAAATCCATCAGTTGAACCCAAACCCAAACCCAGACACTGAGCCTCAAATCTGACTTGAGAAATGGGGACTATGTAACCTGAACTCACAAGAGCCAGGCTACATAACCACTCCCTTTTTAGATGATGGGAGATCCTTTTCAAGTGATGATAAGGGGGACGCAAGTCCCATCAAGGTCATGGGCAAAAACCTAAGTCTAAGCCTGAGGTTTCTGTGGACGTTAGGGAATCTTAGAGGAGATGATCACCCCAAAATGGCTTGGGAAGTCAACCCCAAAAGTTGCTTGAGGTGGAAAAATCCTTGACTCGGTGAGCCCACCTCTCTTAAGCATGAAAAGAATTGAGTAAAAAAAAAATTTAAGAGAATCAAACATACAGTAGTTACATGTTTGTGTTAAAAAAAATAATGGGCACATGTTTGGAATTTTAGGTATTTGTAATATTTAAAAGAATGTGCTCTATGGGAATAACAGATCAGCCTTAAGTTTCTAATTTAAAATGCATAAACAAATCATTGATTGATTTAGACTTGTGATTTTTAAGTCAAAATCTTACTAAATTTGTCAACAGTATTAAAATAGTTATAAGAATTTAAATTCACCATATTTATAAATGTAATTATTAGATTTCTAAGATCTATTTAAGTGCTTGAGAGAGTTTTGTCATTAAAGCAAGTGAAGTATTTTAAAAAGAAACTGAATATATTAAATTTATAAGTGTAGTTTAAGATGTTTAAGCCTGTTTAATTAACCAAGATTATAGAAAAAACATTCATCCAGTGCCCCCTTAAAATTATTTTAAAAGTTGCTATATTCGTAAAAGAAGATTTTTAAGCAAACTCAAAGACTAAAGTGAGATTGTTGAATTTATAAATATAATAAACTGAACATCATACATTAACAATTTTTGAAAACCAAAGGAGAGTCCGAATACTTTTTTCTACTCAGAAAAGCCACCCTCAAGGACACCAAAAACTCACGTTGACACTCACGTAACAATAGCTGTGGAAATTAAATTCAGGTCACCTGCTCCCACTTTCCCAGTGATCTGAGGTCCTCGCAGGGCTCGCCAGACTGTCCAGAGGGACTGGGCACTCTCTGGCGAGGCCCAGGGTCTCTGGACTGCTCATGTCACCTCCTACAGACAGCCAGCCTCTTGGCTTCAACCCTCATAGGTAATGCTGTATCCAGACCCCGCCCACCAGTAACAGCAGCACCTACTATGTACCAGGGGCTTTATGTGCTTTATCTCCTTTCATCGTTTTAACAATCATGTGAAGAAGATACTTTCAATCATCCGCATTTTACAGGTGGCAACATGGAAAGGTGAAGACACAGAAAGGTAGAGCAGCACTAGAATTCAAATCCACGCTGCCCAACTCCAGGGTTCTCCTGGCTGTGTCACCGCAAACTTCCCCCTAAAGAATGGAATCCGTCTAATTAACTAACGGAACGAGCCCCTTCTTTCTTCCTTCTTTGAGCGCTGAGGCTGAGGGTTCCTTGTGTCATTGGTGCCCCCTGCTGGAAGCTGGGCATATGGCACAGCCATTGACAGCCAGTCAGAAAGGAGCTCACCTGAGGTTTCTACCCAGCAGAGGGAAAGAAAGGGCTCCAAGGGCTTCCCTGGTGGTGCAGTGGTTGAGAGTCCGCCTGCCGATGCAGGCGACACGGGTTCATGCCCCGGTCCGGGAAGATCCCACATGCCGCGAAGCAGCTGGGCCCGTGAGCCATGGCTGCTGAGCCTGCACGTCCAGAGCCTGTGCTCCGCCCTCCAGTTTGCCCCTAAGGTCAGTTCCACTGTCCCATCTGAGCCCTCATCACTTGTCACTTGGAGTACAGCCTCCCACCTGCTCTCAGAAGTCCCTCCCACCTACCCTCACCTGCAGCAGAGAGAGATTCTACTTTCCATGCCTCCCTACTGCCCAAAGAATCCAGCCAGAATGGCCTGGCAATTGAGGCCTCCATGGCTTATCCCGGGACTGTTTTCCTGGCTTTGCCCCCAAAATATCCCCCCACAATTTACCCTGCCCCTCCACATTTCCTTTCCTTGGCTGTGCTCTGCCTCCTGCCAGGAATACCCTTCCCCCATCTCTGCTTGTCAAACTCCTACCCAACCTTCAAAGGTGAGTTCAAAGGCCACCTCTTCCATGAAGCCTTCCCTTCTTTCCTCAACTTGAATTAACTTCTCCCTTCTCTCTTGAAGCAGAGGCTGTGCATACCAGCCAGACTTCCAGCAGCACCTGTATCTCTGCCTGAAGGCTTTCTCTTTGAGCAGACAACAAACCAGGAGTGCTGGGGAATTACCCCAGCCCCCACCCAGGCGCAGCCCTCCACCCATGGTACAGTTGGAGGATGGAGGATGAACACCCCAGCTCCCTCGCCCCTCGCTGGGATAACTGAGTTAGTGCTCCACAAGCAGCAGTTGCCCACCAAGGTAAATCGCTTTATTCCCTAACCTTTACCGCCGTAGTTCCTCGCTCCCTTACTGGTGTTTCCTGGCACTGCCTCTCAAATAAACAACTTGCACTGAATTCCTGCCACGGGATCTTCTTCCCGGGGAACGCTCACTAAGCTGTCAGTGCATTCTGTCCATGGAACTTAGCTGATGCCTTTGCTGTAGCCCTGGTCAGCAGAGGCCTTGACTGATGACTATTAAAACCACAGGCAAGGTGAATCAAGCACTTTCTACCTGCCTGGCCCTTTATATGTGCTATCTCATTTAATCTTATGACAACCTGGGAAGTAGGGGTCATTGTTACCCCATTACACAGATGAGAAAATCAAGACTCAAGTAAAATGGCTCGTCCAAAGTCTCAAAAGCTAGCAAGTGTCAGAGCTGGGGTTTAAATCTAAGAGGACTTCTTCTAGAGATGGAGAATTTAACCATCTCGTGGGGTGTAACAAGAATAATTATAGCACCTATGTCCAGGTAGTTATAAATGCCTAAGAAGCATTCTTATACAAGGGTATATGTGCGTATGTGTACACACATGTCTTATAGATCACACACCTTCTCCTGCCCAGCCCAATGCCTGGTACATACTCAGTGGTTATTTATTAAGCTTGTTAGAGTGAATCAACAACCCCGGCTCAAGGGACCAAGGCATTAAGGCAACAGGACAGCCATAAAGGATGAGGCTCAAAGGACCTGGCTCTGCTACCAATAGGCTTGGGCAGGTCACTGCCCCTCTTCAGGCCTCACTCCCCCTTCTCTGGGCCTCAGTTGCCCCTCTGTCCAGGGAGGGGACCCTACTTTAAGGGACTGGACCTCACACAGAGTCCCTGAACCCTGACCCCAAATGCCTGTGGGGGAGAGGGTTCCAAAAGCTAAAGGAAGGAGCTGAGTGAGGCTGGACAGAGACAGGAGGCATCCTTGATCTCTCAGATTCACGCTGGCTGGTACCCTTTCTCAGGTGAGAAAAACCTCCCTCCTCCCTGCTTCTAAAATGGGGATCTGGCGCCACCTTGTGGTCACTAACCTCTTCCATCCTCCACCACATTTTCTTTTCCGTATCTTCTTGTCACAGACCTCACTGATGCCCTCTGGGAACTCCAGAGCAATTCCACTCTCTCCACCAAATATGTATGTACTATGCCCAGGCACCAAGGCTCAACCCAGGAGGGATGATCACAAACAAGGTGGCCACAGTTCCTGCCTAACAGTTTAGAAGAGTCTGGACCAGCACCACCAATAGAAATATAATACAAGCCACAAGTGCACAATTTCACATGTAGTTTTCAATTTTCTAGTAGCCACATTTTTTTAATTAAAAGAAATAGGTGAAATTAATTTGAATAATATTTTTATGTAACCCAATACATCCAGAATATTATCATTTCAATAGGTAGTCAATATATTTTTAATTACCTTTTTTATTTTTTTGCACACTAAGTCTTTGAAATCTGTGTATCTTACACTTCCAGTGCATCTAAATTTGGACTAGCCACATTTCAAGCGCTCAGTAGCCCCAGGTGGCAACAACTACCTACCATGTTGGACAGCACAGGTCTACACAGACCGGTCAGCTTAATCCGGCCCCATGGCAGCTCTTCAGAGGTTTGACCCATCATATCTTATTCAAGGTCCACATTCGTAGCTCTGCTTTAGGGACGTGGAGGGATTAAGAATCCAAGTCTGTCCTCCCACTCAGCTGGGTTTGAATCTCAGTGACTACGATAGGATGATGGGCAAGTCAATTTACCCTTTGGAATGTAAAGTGAGGGTGCCTCTGGGGTCGCAGCAGGAATGCCTGGCAAGCATAGGCACATGAAAAAGATGCTCGACATCACTAGTCATTAGAGAGATGCAAATCAAAGCTACGATGAGGTATCACCTCACCGCGGTCAGAACGGCCATCATTGAAAAGTCTACAAATAACAAATGCTGGAGAGGGTGTGGAGAAAAGGGAACCCTCTTGCACTGCTGGTGGGAATGTAAGTTGGTGTAGCCACTATGGAAAACAGTATGGAGGTCCTCAGAAAACTAAAAATAGAATTACCATATGATCCAGCAATCCCACTCCTGGGCATATACTCAGACAAAACCATAATTCAAAAAGATACATGCACCCCTATGTTCATAGCAGCACTATTCACAATAGCCAAGACATAGAAACAACCTAAATGTCCACTGACAGATGAGTGGATAAAGAAGGTGTGGTACCTATATACAATGGAATATTACTCAGCCATGAAAATGGATGAAATAATGCCATCTGTGGCAACGTGGATGCAACTAGAGATTATCATACTAAGTGAAGTAAGTCAGAAAGAGAAAGACAAATACCATATGATATCACTTGTATGTGGAATCTAAAATATGACACAAATGAGCCTATCTATGAAACAGAAACAAATTCACAGACATAGAGAACAGACTGGTGGTTGCCAAGGGGGAGGGGTTGGAGGAGGAATGGAGTGGGAGGTTGGGGTTAGCAGGTGTAAACAATTATATATGGAATGGGTAAACAGCAAGGTCCTACTGTATAGCACAGGGAACTATATTCAGTATCCTGTGATAAACCATAATGGAAAAGGATATTTTAAAAAGAATGTATATATATGTATAACTGAATCACTTTGCTGTGCAGCAGAAATTAGCACAACACTGTAAATCAAATATACTTGAATAAGAAAAAAAAGAATGCCTGGTAAGAAGTCAGTGCTCCGTAAATAATGACCTCGTGCATCAGAGCGTTAGCCCACTTTTTGGCACCATGAAGGCTACTTTTAAGTGTCAGATTGACTTGGCTCTGGCTCCCCAGTTGTTTTAGTCAGACAGCAGACTAGGTGTTGCTATGAAGGTTTTGGGTTTTTTGTTTTTATTTTTTTGCGGTACATGGGCCTCTCACTGTTGTGGCCTCTCCCGTTGCGGAGCACAGGCTCCGGACGCGCAGGCTCAGTGGCCATGACTCACAGGCCCAGCCGCTCCGCGGCATGTGGGATCCTTCTGGACCGGGGCACGAACCCGGGTCCCCTGCATCAGCAGGCGGACTCTCAACCGCTGTGCCACCAGGGAAGCCCTATGAAGGTATTTTTTATTTAGATGTTATTAATATTTAAATTAATAGACTTTGGGAATTCCCTGGTGGTCCAGTGGTTAGGACACAGAGCTTTCACTGCTGAGGGCCTGGGTTCAATCCCTGGTTGGGGAACTAAGATCCCACAGGCCGCCTGGCATGGCCAAAAAAATAAAATAAAATAAATCAATAGACTTTGTGTAAAGCGAGTCACCGCCCCCCCCCCCCCATAGTGTGGATGGGTCTCAAGAGCAAAGACTGAGGTTTCCAGAAGAAGAAGAAATTCTGCCTCAAGTATACATCATGAGAAACCCTGCCTGAGTTTCCGGCCTGCAAATTTCAGACTCAAGACTGCAGCATCAACTCTTCCCAAATTCCGGCCAGCCTGCTGGCCTGCTCTGCAAACTTCAGCATTGCCAACCCGAACCATGGCATGAAGCAGTTCCTTAAAATAACTTTCTGTAGGTGACAAGAGCCCCGGAAGGATCTGAAGGGTGAGTATAGAGCAGGACACACATCCCTCATTCTGAATACCTATGGTATTAGCGGCTGAATAACCGCCTGGCTCCAGTCACTGCATAAATATAACAATGTAACACCCCAGCTCTGCCCTCCTCCTGAGTGGAATATCTGGCAGGACCAAGGGCAGGAACAGGAGCAAAATTAATGCCCCATACCAGAGCCCATCCTTCACTGGCTGGCCAGGGAACCCTTGCAAAGGAGTGGGATGAGAGAGTGGGCTTTGCTGGAGAAAAGGGGATGTGAGGGACCAAGGAAAGGCCCAGAGTATGGGGAGCTGCTCTTGAGGGCAGAGTTGGGGGGAGAGGAGGTCCCTGGGCACAGAGTAGCTGCCTTGGGGGTGATGGCCCAGGCCCCATCACCTTACCACTCTGGCCTCCTGTCAAAATTCCTGTCGAATTCAGCTCCACATGGCAGCCAGAGTGATTTGCCTAAAGCACGCATCGTGTCATTGCCATGTTTCAAGGTCCTTCCTAGGCTTTCCTGTGACCTTAAGATAGAGCCAAAAGTACTCTTCATGACCTATAAAATAAGGCATTGTGTGACATGGCCATGGCCAGGCCAGACTCTCCCCATCCCCAGCCCTGGCCAGATGGAACTCACCAAGCCTTGCATGTGTACTTCCCTCTGTCAGGAACACTCTTTCATCTTCCCCTCCCTATGTCCAGCCCACCCTCCTGGTCTCACCTTGGACACCCAGCTCCATCGCCTTATTTGGCATGGTAGCCCTGCTTCCCCTCCTCTGGACCCCCAGGGCCCTGGCTCAGTGGCCCCTCCAGAGCTTCTGTATTTGAGGATCTTAGACACAGCCATCTGCTTGGGTGGCTTCGCGGGGACCTAAAGGTGATCACAGGGCACCCGCCTGTTCCTGCCCTCCCACTCCCTCGAGGCCACAGCTGTACTATGGCTGCCTGTTTTCACATCTCAGACCACCTGGTACCCAGTACAGCCTGGCACACAGTGGTTCACTGAATAATGTCCACTCTGTGCCCTGGGTTCCTTCATTTGCTATCTGGCTGGAGGACCTTGCACCATCCCTGTCCCTCTCTGAGTCTCCTCGGCTAATTAGAACCTTGCTTTGATTTGCAGACTCTGAAGTTCTGGACATCATGAAGGGGTATGAATGTACACTTGTGACACATTGCAGAGGCCTTTAAAGTGTGATATCAAATAGCATGTACAGTCAGAAGCCTATTTTTACAAAAAGTTAACTATATACAGGCATAGAAAATAATTTCCATCTCCTAGGACTTGAGTCTGTAGTCCTAATGCACTAAGCCTTTTGCTGTGTATCCGCTGGTTATTCCTTACAACCCTGTGGGCTGGGTATTGCTAGTATCTCCCATACAGAGGTAGAAACCGAGGCCCAGAGAGGTCCCCAAGCTACTGAGGGGCTGAGCTGGACTTGACCTCAGGTTTGCCAAGTCCAAAGGTCATGCATGCTCTTCACCGCCAGGCTGGTCGATGTCTCTGTGCAAATTGGGGATAACAATAGCTCCCAGCTCTTAGGGTTATTGGGAGGATTAAATGAGCTAAGAGATGCGAAGCCCTTAGAGCAGCTCTTGGCCCAGCCTAGGACTCAGTTAGCGCAGTCACCCACAGCAGCATCAGACTGCTTCTGCGTGGGCCCTGTGAGATCACATGCCAAAGTGTTCACAATGCTCATCTCTAGCCCTGGGGTCATGGGAGACTTTTTTAAAATTATTTTTCCGAAATGACCAGGTAGAGGAGTTCCCTGGTGATCCAGTGGTTAAGACTTCGCCCTTCCACTGCAGGAGGCACAGGTTCGATCCCTGGTCGGGGAACTAAGATCTCACCAGCCAAGCGGAGAGGCCAAAAAAAAAGAAAATGATCAGGTATTACTTGTGTATTTCTTCCTTTTTAAATTCTTGCATGTATGATGCCATCAGTGAACTTGAGCACAAGGCAGGCCCGTGAATTATCTGGGTCATCTCCCCGGTCCCCTCAAGGCCTGGCACAGCGAGAGACAGCTCAGACGAGCTTCTCCCAGCCCAGCTTCTCCGGCCACTTGCTTGGCGGGAGCCAGACTGAGCTGGGGGTGTGAGGTGCATGTCGGTGTCAGAACTGACCCAAGCTAAGCCTGCCCTTTGCTGGCCTTCCCCAAAAGGCACAATGAGATGCCTCGTGGCTCTTCCGGGCCCCAGGGGAGCAGCCGTGATGGCTGAGACCTCCGGCCCTGAATCCACCAACAGCTGTGACCACTTCAGCTATTTTAAACCCTTGGGCACCCGGAGGCTCCCATCCCACCAACCAGGCGCTGTGACCCAACACTGCAGGCCCCGAGCCAGGGACAGGAGCCTTGGAGCACGTGTCAGCCGGGCCTGGGTGGGATTTTTTTTTTTTTAAGACGAGGGAGTTTCATTTCTTGAGCGCTCGCCTGTGCCAGAGACTGTGCTAGTGTTTTCTGTACATCGTCTCATGTCATGTCATCCTTACATCTGGGCGGAGAGATCACTTCATTCACAGATGAGGGAAATAGGGCTCCAAATGGCAGGCTGGGTGAATTGTCCAAGGTTCCACAAAGGCAGGGCTGGGATTAGAACTTGGGATTCGTCTTCTGCCAGTTAAGAGACAACATTCCTTCCCGGCTCTTACCTGCTTTGCCCCTGCCGTCCACCCCCAACCCTCCCACCGCACCCCTGCAAGTTCCTATCCTGGCTCTGCCGCTCTTAGGCGCTATGAGACCAGAAGGAGGGCGAATTCTTGAACCTTTCTGCGGCTCGCTTTCTTCATCTGTAAAGTGGTGGGGTTATTGGGAGGGTATAATGATCTAATTCCAATGCATGAAAGGTGCCGCTGGAACAGCCCCTGGCACGCAGAAAGAACGCATTAAGGGCCCACTGTTATTCGCTCTCTCCTGGCAATCACCACCTCTGCCTGATGTTATCACTCCCCTGCTCCTGAGATGACCTGTCCAGGCCCGGGTCCGGGTGCGGTGCTTCTTCCCCCACCCTGGGCCCCAGTGGGTGAAATGAGGGTGCTGTGTTCTATGATGTCCAGGAAGGTGGGGACCCTGGCATACGCCCCGTATCTGCCGCATAGTAGGGGCTCAAAAGTAATTCTGGTAGAGGGATGCCGGGACAAGAGCCCACCTCGGAGGCCTCGAAGTCAGCTCTGAGCTGCACAAGTTTTTTACCTCTTTGGCAGGTGGTCACCCTGCCTCCTGATTGGACGGTGCACTCAGTGGCCACGGGAGCCTATCAAAAGCTACCAGCATCTCCCTGGGTCTGTGCACCTTGAGGACAGATGCCCCCTTAGCCCGATTCAGGCCTTCCTCCTTCCCCATCCACATTCCTCCTAGGTGCCGGCTACCCAGGAACAGCTGGGGTCTTGGCTATCTCCTAATTTGGGCTGCCTCAAGGAGGCTGCTGGGGTCAGGAGTCTGGGTGGGTCTCAGCCTTGAGCCCTTGTGAGCCCCGACCCTCTTATTCAGACGCACCCCGTCCCAGGGTTCCCATCCCCCTAGCAGACATACCCCCTTCCCAAACACGCATCCCCTCCAGCCTGCCACATCCTTCTTAGAACCTCCGCCCTGTCAGGAACACATCAGTTCCTGCCCCTTCTACCAAGGACCACTCAGGCTTTTGTGAATTATCTGAACAGGCCCTGGCTTGGCTTCAGAGCTGGAAGGGTCTGGGATTCGGTGGGGGCTGCTTCAGGCTCCCAGTGGGTGTCATTCTGAACCTCAGCCTCCACAAGACACGAACTGACCTCTTCAGGGGCACCGTCCTTCGCCCAGTGGCCCAGGCCAGAACGGTGCCCCCTCACTATCCCTCCACTGGAACATCAATATTTCAGTCCACCAACAGGGGTCAGATCAATCCCCTTCTTTCCAGCACTCTCAGCAGCCCCAGCAGGGGTCTTCATGGACCCGGCCCAGGGGCACCTCCATCCAGGGCAGCCAGATGGCCTCCTTCACTTCCACCGGCAACCATTCCTCGCGGAGGAAGCCATGGCAAGGCTCCCATCGCCGCCCACCAGTGCCTTGGCTTGGCGTTCTGGCCCTGCAGGCTGTTGAGTTCCCCACTCCCACCCCTCTCCCCACGTTCCCTCTGTAATACTGATCTGATTGTTGGGGGGCTAAGGGGGAGAGGGGGCAGGCTGCATCTGGCTTTCCGGTTTGGTCAGGAAGCTCCCTCTCCTCCTTTCCCCTTACTTTGCAAACCCCTCCTTTACGAAGGCTCAGGTCCGGGACCCTGGGCTGGTTTAGCGCATCCACTGGCTCTGAGCCACCGCCTCCTGTCCCCGCCCCTATGACAACTCCGCATTTGCATTATCTGCCCCGCAGGGCCGGGGGGCGCCCGGAGGGGCGGCTGGCCCTGTGTCCTGGCGCCGGCCAGCTGGGGGCCCACTGAAAGTATGTTGAATGAAAGAATGAGCAAATCAACCAGTGAAAGTAGGAAATTGGCAACTGCTGACATCACCCAGACCATGGAGGTGGGGGGAGGGTTGGGGTGGGCCTGGGGGGAGGGGCAGGGCTGGGGGGCCTGGGGGTGGGGCCCCGCGGGAAGAGTTGTGGAGGGCGTGGCCACGCTTGACGGACGGGCCCACAGCCCACTGCGAGAGGAGGCCGACGGGCCGCTCCGCCCACCGGCGGCAGGATAAAGGCGGAGCCGGGGAGCCGCGGCGCTTGCGGACTGCTGGAGGGGTTACCTGCGGCAGGTGCTCCAGGCAGACCCAGAAGAGAGAGGACTGGCACGGGGCCAGGCACTACGGGGAAGATGCTGCGCGAGCGGACGGTGCGGCTGCAGTACGGGAGCCGCGTGGAGGCGGTGTACGTGCTGGGCACGTACCTCTGGACCGATGTCTACAGGTGAGCCGGGCCTCCGCGCCGGCCCAAGACCCCCTCCGACTCCGGGCTCGGCCCGAAATCTGGGCCCAAGAAATCCTGAGACCCTCGCCAGACTCGGGGACACGGACAGCCTGCCTCCAGCCCGAGTCGTCCCTCATCCGACGCCCCCGCGCCCAGAAATCCTAAGAACCTTGCCCAGAAACCTGACAGCCCCCAAACTTTGTGTCAGCCTCCCCGGAATCCGGAGACCCTCCCAGACACCCTGACACAGCCCCAGCACCCTTACAACTCCTTTCCAGGCGCCAGACCTTTCACCAGAGTCTTCCCACCTCTCCCGCCCCTCTCCCAGGACGACCTCAGCACCCACTCAGCTTCCCCAGCATCCTCTCCTCTTTCCCTTCCCCGCTCTCCCCTCAGCACCTCCCTTACGCCCTCAGACCCTCCTGGCTCACCACCCGCCTCAGCCCAGCCCCTCCCTCCACTCCCAGATCAGCTGAGCTTCCTCCAGGATTTGCCAGGGGCTGGGGCAGGGCCAGAGGGGAGCTGCCCAAGGGCGGAATCTGGCCCTAGGGGTTGCCTAGGGTCCAGCTTCGCCCTGTGGGGGCTGCTGGTGGTTGCCTGTCGCCAGGCACTGGCCATGAGCTCCCTGTCCCCAGATGCCTTCCCCTGACTTCACGCTGGGGTCGGGGAGGGACCTTATTCCCCCAGACCGAGGGTGTGAGGTGGAGTCTTTGTCAGAGGCGCTCTCCTGTTCAGGATGCTGTTCCCCCTGGCCCTGTTCTCCTGTCCACGAACCCTGGTGGGGTGCAGGATTTCTGAGACAGCAGGACCTGGGCTGGGGGAATTGAAGTCAGGGATCCCCTGCTACCCAAGTGCAATGCCCCGTCTCCCCACCATGCATGGGGCAGGTCTGGCAAAGGTGTGGCTGGTGTGAGTGAAGGGGTGGAGGGTCCAGGGTGGGATCCTGCAGCCCTCTGTTCCAAGCATTTGAAATGTTCCACACTGCTGGCGTGGGAGGGGTCAGTGCTGACAGGAGGGAGCATGCAGGACCCAGGGGTGGGGACCCCATGCTGATACCCTTGGGCAAGTCCCCTGAGCCTCTCTGTGCCTTGAGCTAAGCTGGTGCCAAAGTGGCTTACTGCTCCCAAATCGTTCTGTCATCTGGAGAGCCCTGCCTCTCTCAGGCCCCCCCACCAAACCCCATCCCGGTGTCTTCCCACACATCCTCCCCAGCCCATTGTCTCTGTCGCCTCCAGTGGCCCTGGCGGCCCTGCTGGCCCGTCTCTAGCCTCTTCCTCATCAGGCACTGGTCTTCCCTGAGAGCAAAGGGCCTGGTCACCGTGCAGACCAGGGACCCTCTCCACTCATTGGCCCCTGGCTTCAGTTGTCCACATGTAAACCTCAGGGGTGGTTTCTGAAGTTCATAACACAAAACTGGAGTGTGGTCCAGGCCTCAGTGGCCTGGGAGCGCTCCCCTCCCTTCTCCACCCCCCGAGTCCGAACTAGGCACTGCCAGGGAGTGGGACGGGAGCCAGGACGCTCAGGTCTCTAAGCCTCAGCTGTCACCATACCCGCCTGTTTGTTCACTGCGGCACTTTCAGTGCAGCCTGAAAGGCTGGCATGGTGCCTCCACTGAGGGGTCGGGAGTAAAGAAGGGGTTCAGGCTCAGGCCCCCTGCCCGCCCTCTGTCCTGGCAGAGAGAGGCCCAGCCCGCGTAGGGGCAGGGAGCAGGGGAGATGTGGACTCTGGCAGGGGGCAGACGTGTGACGATCCCCTTTGTCCTTTCTCAAGAAACCAGCCGCAGCCCCAGCGACCCTCACCTCCCACATGCACTTCACCTAAGACTCTCCGCCACCCCCAAGAGAAGCAGTACAGTCTAGACCAGCGCTGTCCAGCGGAAATAGAATGCAAGCCACAAATAGAGCCACATGTGTAATTTTAAATTTTCTAGTAGCCACATTTTTAAGGTTAAAATAAGCAGGTAAACTTAGTTATAATAATATATATTTTATTTAACCTAATATATCCCAAATATTAGCATTTCAGTATGTAATCAATATAAAAATTATTAATTTTTACATCCTCTTTTTCTTGCTGAGTGTTTGAAATTCAACGTGTGTTTTATATTTACAGCCCACCTCTATGCGGACTCACCGCATTTCAGGCACTCGATAGCCACAGGTAGCTGGCGGCCACTGTATGTGCTGAACGGCGCAGGTCTAGAGCAGCGCTTCTTAACCTCGGCACCAGCTCGTTTGGGGCTGGATCATTCTTTGTCGCCAGGGGCCGTCCTGTGTGTTGTAGGATGTTTAGCAGCATCCCTGGCTTCTAACCCCTGGATGCCAGTAGCAACTCCCCAGTTGTGACAATGCCAGCAGTCCCTGGCGGGCCAAGTCACCTCCAGTTGAGAACCACTGGTCTAGTGGACAGAAGCCCCTTCTGAAACTAAGGAGACTGGGCCATTGTTACTCCTGATAGCTGTAGTGGTAAGAGCGACTGTCAGTATTAATAGCATGAGATATTAGTGAGCACTTACAGACCAAATGCATTATCTCCTCTCTTCCTCTCCACAGACCTTGGAGGCTGTGCTAGGATCATCCTATTTTGTAGATGAGGAAAGTGAGGCTCAGAGAGGTGAAGCCATTTGCCTGATGTCACACAGGACTCAGGTCTAGTTCCGTGTGGGTCAGAACTCAGGCTCTGAATCTCCACTCCAGCCTGTGTGACCCTAAAACTAGCAGGTTGAACTGGGTGCACCTCTCAGCATGTGTCCCTCCCACCCTCCACCCAGGCCATGAGCCCACTGCCCCCGGAGACTTCACCCACTTCCAACTGACCCTCCACTTCCCACTGAGCCTTTCCCCACCCAGACACAGGTCCTGACCCAAGACCCCACATGATGCCCCAGGGGCTCCAATCTCCAAGGAGACGCCAAGGGACAAGGTCCGGTGGACCCTGGGCCTAGTTAGTGAGGGAGTAGTGTCTTGACCCCTCACTCCTGAGTCACAGAGGCAAGTGAAGAGACCTCAACACCCACCCCTTTTCCCAAGGGCTCTGGGCCGCCTTTCCTGAGATGTACACACGACCTCCTTCCCCTCCAGACACACAGCAGGGGCCTCGCCTGCCCCTTCCTCAGCAGGCCCTGAGGGTCACCCTCCCTCTCCCAGCAAAACTGGTCCTTTGGGGATGATGACCTGACCCAGCCACATTCTGAGTAATGGCAAGCTATAACTAGATGCGCAGAAAGAAGGAGTAGGATTTTTTTCTGGAGATGTCCTCGGCGATCACTGTTGAAGACACCTGCTGTTCCCACACCACCCGAAGCGCGCGTATCGTGGGGCTGGCGCATGTACGCCTTGTCCCCGCACAGTCCCCCCTGATGGTCCCTTTAGCTGGCAGCCGTTTCTCCACTGGGGCTGGCCTGGGTCCCCATCTGATTCTGGCTTGGAGTTGGAGAGAGGACATTGAGTGAGCGGCACCCCCGTGTCGGTGTCACCCTCCCCGCTCACCTCGGCCGGACACCCCCCGAGCCTGGAGGGGTTGGAGAAGGGGCAGCCTCGGAGTAAATTAACGGGGTGATCGCGCTCTGCCCGACTCTCCCGCAGACTAGGCTGTGCAGACAGCTTCTCCTATCCCTCCCTGGTTCATGCGTCTGTCCTGGGGCGTGAGAGTTCTCAATTGGGCCAGTGTCCCCTTCTCCCTGGTGGAGAGAGGTCAGGACCCGTACCCTGAGGTCTGCAGGAGCTTCAGAGCAGAGACGATGGTATCAACTATCCCTTGCCTCTCCAGGGCTTTCTCCTGGTTACATCTGACTCACGATGAGCCCATGAGGTAGGAAGTAGGGGTGATCCTGTGCCCCTTTCTCTGAGATACCCTAAGGCAGAGGCTAGCCAGCCATTTCTCCCGGCAGGGTCTTGCCCATCACTCTCTGGCAGAAGATAGGAAAGGTGGTACCAGGGCAGGAATTCCTAGACGTCAGCATAGCAAAATGCTGGAAAAACAGGGCATGGGGCAGTTCCATATCCTGCCTTGGAGAGCCTGCCGAATCTAAATTCATCCCCATCTCGCTCCCTCAACTCACTCAGACCCCCTCTCTCTGTCTCTTGGTTGGTCTGAGTGTTTTAGAAGGTATCCTTAGGCAAAGGCCAGGGAGGGTCAGCAGTCCGGCCTGAAGCAACGAGGACTTGGCACCTCCCCGTAGGGTGCCAGGCGCCATCTCCTGCTGACTCCCCTGCGCGCATTCCACTCCGGCCATGTTGGTTTTGTGGGTGCTCTTGGCCCTTGAATGCACCCCCCTCATCCCCACCTCAGGGCCTCTGCAGGTGCTGTTCCCTCTGCCTGGAACACTGTCCCGCAGACCACTGCGAGCCGGGCAAGTCTCAGCTCACGTGACCTCCTCCAAGCAGCTTTCTTGACTCCACCCCATTTCGCAGTGCCCGACCCAAAGCCCCAGTCACTCCCTACCTCCTGACTATTGTTTTTATCTTTGCAGATCTTATTATTTACTTAATATTACTAGCTAACTTATTCTGTACCAGGCAGCCTTCTGGGCACCTTGCACACGCATCTCACGTGTACTTAATAATTTACATGTGTTTAAACCTCACAACAACTTTATGAGTTAGGTACTATTTTGGGGGAAACTGAGGTAAGGGATGTTTGTCCAAGATGGCACGGCTGGTAAATGGCGGTAGTGTGGAGACCAGGCCCGTAACCGCTCTGCCGGCCGCCTGCTAGGGCTCGTGTTTTAGGCTCGTCCTCTCCCTGCTCACTGTCTTCCTTCTTCCTGTGAGCTTCCGGCCCTCAAGTCACTGAAGGGCCCCTTGGCTGGCTGAATGGATGGATGGCTGTGGCCAGGGATGCATGTGGACTGGCCTATCGTTGGCCTGTCACTGGGCTCTCCACCCCCGGCCTCAAGGGATGGATACCGTTGGACGGGCCGGTGGAGGGTCAAGGGCATGTGGCCGAGTTTGGCCAGAGCAGCACTTGCTCCTGAGAGAATGACAGGAGGTGGCATTCAGGCCAGGTCAGGTGGCCCCATAAATTAGAACAACACCCAGAGCCCTCGACTCGACAAAGGAAGCCCTGCCAGGAGCTGCTCCAGGGCCTGGGCATCAGGCTGGCTCCCGGGCAGCGGCAGGGTCCTAAGGGGCAGCTGGTACCCTGTGGTTCGAGCCCACAGCCCCCTGCACGGCTGGGGTCCCTGAGAGCCTTGCCTCCCTACCCGCAGGGCCTGAGCACAGTGGCAGGGGCTCACCCCGCTGCCCACCCCCGGCTGGACAGTCACACCTGTTCAACTTTGGGGGAGGCCAGTTTTCGGAGACAGCTCTGTCTTGCCCAGCCGGGCCCAACCACATGCCTGGGGCTTTGACTGGCCCAAGCCTGCTTATGCTGGTCACTCACCCAGGAGCCCAGGGCAGGAAGCCAGCCTTTGGTCTCCCCTCTCTGGACCTCTGAGCGCCACGTGCAAAATAAGTAGGGGGCTTCTCATTTGATCCGCTCCTGAGCCAGGCCTGACAGTCCCCCTCCCCCGCCAGGTGTCCCTACCTGAAGGACCTTTAAGGAGGACTGTAACCTCTGGATCCTCTCCCAGGAACGGAGCAACCAGGCCCGGAGCTCAGAGCACTTGAGTTTACCCCACACCCTGCCCATCTCAGTCTGTCCCTGAGACTCAGAGCAGGTGCTTGTCCTCTGTGGGCTTCAACATGCTCATCTGTAAAATGGGATGACATTAATACAGGCCTCATGGGGTTATCGAAAGGATGGACTGAGGTCACGTGGGCCAAGGGCATGAAACAGTGCCTGGTACATAATACTCAGTAAGTGGTTATCAGGAGTTAGTATTGGGTTTATTATAATATTAGCAAAACAAATAATAATGAACTATGGCCTCAGAAAGTTTATAACGTTCATGGGAGAGAAATGTTGAACAAGTGTTAAGTGTTGTTTGAAGCACCAGCAAAGGGAGGGAGAGATGAGTCCTGGATCATAATAGGATCAGGGAAGACTCCCTGGAGGAGGTGGCAACCTAGCTGAAGGGTGGACAGGGGTTCACAGTGTGACCAGGACAGGCCATGCAGGAGCAAGTGTACCTGGCAAGAAAGTCGGGACACGTGGGGGCAGAAAGGGCATAGTTTCTGTAGCCTGGAGTGTAAGACTAGAGGGCGGATACATTTAAACTGGGGCTTTGAGTGCCAGGCTCAGGTGTTAAACTTTGTTCTGCAGGCAGGAGGGAGTCATTGAAGGTGTCTGCGGAGGGAGAGACCATAGATTAGATTGTTTCTTCCCTCAGCAGAGGGACCTTGGGCAGCTGGAGGCACCAGTGCCTAGTGAGAGAGGCTGCTGAGCTTCCCAGGCACAGAAGAAGGCTGGCTGAAGACAAAAGTCATGTTTCGTCTTCACCCGTCCCTGTCCAGACCAGCTACCCACCCCAGGCCTCCAGCCACCACCACACCAGGCGGCTCCTGGAGGGTGCTCGCCATGGGGTTGCACGCCAGGTTGGCACCCACAGACCCCCTCCGATTCCTGCAAAGACCCAAGGACAGGGTGTTAAACCCAGCCTGCCAGGAGCTGGGCTCACTGTGGAGTAAGCCCCGCTGGTGTTAACAAGGCCCAGGGCAGGCGGACAAGCTGGGAGAGCCAGGTGCCAGCGAGCAGCAGGCATGTACTGCCCTCGAGTCCCAGGCTGAGTGAGCATCCCAGCCCCGCGAGGCCAAGCTGGTGACCCTCCCCACTGACTGAGCGAAGACCAGAGAGGCTGACTGGCTCCCTAGAGGCCACACAGCATTTGTGGGGCTGAGCAGATATTAGGTCACAACACCCAGAATTCTCTTGGGCCAGGCACAGTGGACATCCCTCTTCTATCAATCCATCTGACACTACTTTCCAGTCTTGCTCAATGTTCCTTTGGTTGACCCCTGAATCCATTGCCCACCCTGCACCCTGGTGGATCTGTCTGCAGTGCAAAAATGATCACGTCTCCCCTGCTCAGAAGCCTCGGTGCCCGCAGGAGAATGGCCAGCTCCTTGCCATGATCTGGGTCCTCTCCCCCCACCCCTCTCCCTCCCCTTTGCTCCCAAACTCCAGCCACGTTTACCTCCTTCCAGTTTGTTGAACATGCTGGGCTAGCTTCCACCTCAGGCCATCACCCAGGCTGTCCTTGCTGCCTGGAAGTCCCTGCTCCTCTTCCTCTCTTCGCTTTGTCCAAATTCAGCGGTTCTCACCCTGGTCCCCAGACCAGCAGCAGCAGCATCACCTGGGAGCTTGTTAGCAACGCACTTTGCTCCCACTGTATATGTGTATCAAGTCATCCTGTCATACACTTTAAATACATACAATTGTATTTGTCAGTTTTTCCTCAGTAAAGTTGGGGCGGGGGAGAGAAATGCAGTTTCTCTGGCCCCACCCACCCCATCTGCTGAATCAGAAACTCTGGGGGTAGCCCGACAACCTGTAGTTTAACAGGCTCTTCAGGTGTTGCCGATGCAACTCGAATTTAAGAACCACTGATTTAACTAATTCTTAACTATCGTTTAGAGTGTAAAATTTAAACCTCAACTCAAATGTGCCACTTCCTCCACGAATCCTTTCTCGACCTCCAGGCGAGGGCTTCATGGAACCCCATACGTCTCCTTTAGAGCAATTTTCACAGCTGTAATCACATAATTGTGTAATCCGTCGGAAGTCCTTCTCTTCCACTGGAACATTTGCTCCATGGGCCCCGGGAACATATTATCTTTTTTGCTCTACCCCCCAGGACCTAGTATACGCCTGGCACATAGTAAGTGCTCAATAAATACATGTTAAGTGAAGGAATGACCACATAAGCAAGTCCCCTCTTCCAGCCCTTCCTGCAGCAAACATTTACTTACCGTGTGTCTGTGCTAAGCCAGGTGCTGGAACAAAAAGAAAATCCAATCTCTACCTTCAAGGAGATAAACTGCCACAAGGGGAAATAAACATGGATGGAGACAAATCAATTGAGTCGTCAGAGAGGGATGGGCAGTTGCCAGGCAGAGAAGTCAGGGGAAAGCACTACAGGTAGAAGGAGCAGCATATGCAAAATGCATGGTGAGATGAAACCATGCAGGGAGTTGAGAGGGTGGGAGGAGTTGCAGGAAGTGAGGCTGGGGAGTCCAGTTGAGATGCGGTGGCTAAATGCCGCTGGGCGAATACCAGGCTACAGAGTTTGGATTTATTGTTTGGTAGACACTGAAGAGCCATTGAGTATTTTCAAGCAGGCAGGTAACCTGATTTCTTTTTTTTTTTTAATCACTCTGGTAATACAGTTTGGGAAACCAAGAAGGGTGGGTCCATTCATTCGTTTATTCCCAGAATATATATTGAGCATGGTCACGTCCTGGGTACTGGGCTATGGGGGGCAGTGCAGATGTGGTCCTAGCCTGTCCTTCCATCTACATATCTTTAGCCTCTTTTTCATAAGCAGGAGGTCATGGCCACCACCATCCCTGCTCTACTTCCCTCCGTAACTTCCTAGGCCCCTCCCTGCAGCATCCAGGGACAGTCAAGGTGGCGGCAGCCCCTGGCTCTTGGGTTTCTGCAGGGGATTCTGAGAGGTTCTTCCTGGGGAGGGAGGGAGGCAGCCATCCGGAGCCACGGGGGACAGCCACCGGGGACAATAGATGCCTTTGTTGCTTCTGCCAGGGCTGCTGGAAGAATAGTTGTTTGCTCAGCTCAGAGCAGGACTGTTGCTGGGGTGGGAGGGTGTGAGTCCCCAGAGCTCCAGTGTGGGTGGGGCGTTAACCCCCGAGCCTCTGCAGCCTCCTCTAGTTTCTAACTGGCTCAGAGGAATGAGGGTGGCAGGAAGCATCACTTATATCTCACTATTGTCAGAATCGAGGCCCTAAAGATTATCCTGCCCTGTGAGTTTATAAAGCCATTTTTTCTAAATAGAGTTGTATGCAGAAACCCATTATATGAGACAAGATGAAATAACGTGACTCTGCTTAAAGGGAGGGTGGGGATCTGGCAGAGAGATCCCCAGCTTTTCAGCACCTCCTCCCTACCCCTTTGTCCAGGCCTGCCCGCTCTGTGCTCCCCAGACTCCAGCCACCTCTGACCTGGTCCCATTCTCTCATTTTACACTTGATGAAATTGAGAGAGGAGAAACGCCTTGCCCAAGGCCACCAGCAGGTTGATGGTCAAACCCAGGACTTGCACTAGGGGAATGTTTCCTAGATCTGAGCCTACAACTGCCCAGACTCCCGTAATTTTTACCAAAAGCATATTCTACCTCTAGTACCATTAACTTAAAATTTTTCTTTAAACCAACTCTTATTTTTGTTATAACTTTAAGTGGAGATCTTATGATTACCATAAATGCCCAACCTTTATCACTTGCCATAAAAGATAATACATTTAATAAATACATAAGTCTTCTTTTAAATTGTGCATCCATGTGCCACCTAAGAGCATCTCACCTGGGTACCCACACCTCCTTTTGGGATTTGCTGCCTGGAGCTGCTAAAAGGCTCACCTCTGTCCTGCTCAGCTCCACCCTCTTTGCTGAGTATGTGTGATGTACCAGCCGTGTGCTAGGCCCTAGAGGAGACCAGACCCTGCCCTTGGGGGCTTACAATCCAGAGGAAGACAGACACCCGGGGTAACACCATGAGGCAAAATGCAGGCACCCTGTCCCCCGTCCCCGTCGAAGAATGAGAGACAGGAGGGATGGGCGGTCGTCCTGCATCTTATGGGTCGGCAAGTGGACACTCAGAAGGAGTGAGGGACACACTCAAGACCCCCTCGGCAAGTCAGCGGCAAAATTGGGCTTGAACCCATATCTTTTGCACATGTGCTCCCAATCCAGTGTTTCTACCCAGACTCTGTGCCTCTCCTAATGCTGGATGTGAATGGAGGGCAGCAGACCACAGCCAACAAGTGTCCCCATGATGGGCTGAGGAGTTTAGAAGGGGACAGACAAGAAACAGAGTGGTTCTGGAGCTTCTCTTGCAAGCTCCTTTCCCAGCCCTGGACACAGGCTGCCTGACCATTGCCCAGTGGTCTCTCCTGCCAATGCCCGAGACCAGTGGTCTTTGCCAGTAACTCCCACAGTCTATGGCCTGGATCGAAGAGACCCTGCCTGGGGGCCTCTGCAAACTCACACTCAGGGCCTTGGCCATCTCATCCCAGGGCTCTAAGCACCAGAGTGCGTTGCTGCACATCTAGACCAGTGGTTCTCAAAGTGTGGCCCCTGGACCAGCGGCACCAGCAGTTCCTGGACACGTGGTAGAAATGCAAACTCTCAGGCCCCACTCCAGACCTACTGAATTTCCGAAATGCTGAGAAGGGGCCAGGCAATCCGTGTTTCGACGAGCCCTCCGGGGAACGCTTTTGCTGCCACTGCTACTGCTCCTGAACCTTGAGAACCACTGGCCCAAAGCTCTCATTCAACCCTGGTCACTGTTTACACCTTCAGCTGCCCCTCAGGCATGCCAGCCAAACTCTCTGGGAATGGGATCCACAGAGCTGTAGCCTTCAAAACAGTGAAGATTTAAACAGCACCCCCTGATGATTCTGATGCCGGATCACAGTGGAGGACTCTTCGGGAGCCCAGGAACACCAGACCTTCAAAATAGCAGATGTGCCTTTGAGGCAGACACTTGCACCTGTATCTTAGTCCCAAGTCCCATGAGATCCACCTAAATCCCTCTGAGCCCTTTTCAGCCTTTAGGGACCTTCAGACGGAGGGCTGGAGATTTAGCAAAACTGTCAGCCCTGGGTACCTTCCTCCTCTATCTCCCTGTCCTTCCTGTTATCTCCCCTTAAGCCAGTGTCTTAATCTGCTTGAGCTGACGAAACAAAATGCCACAGGATCAGTGGCTTAAAAACAAAAATTTATTTCTCAGAGTTCTGGAGGCTGGAAGTCTGAGATCAGGGTACCAGCATGGTTGGGTTCTGGTGAGGACTCTCTTCCTGGCTTGCAGCCAGCCGCCTTCTGGCTGTGGGCTCACATGGCCCTTCCTCGGTGCACGAGAGATCGCTGTTTCTCCCTCTCTCTCTCCCCCTCTCCTCCCTCTGCCTCTTCTTACAAGATGACCAATCCTATCAGATTAGGACCTTACTCTCATGACTTCATTTAACCTTAATTATCTTCTAAAGCCCTGTCTTCAACTACAATCAGATTGGGAGTTAGGGCTTCATCGTCTGAATTTGGGAAGACTGAAACATTCAGTCCATAGCAAGCAGCTCAAACCAGTTCGTTTTCTGCCCTGAAATCTTGATGGCTTTTCAAGAATTCCAAAGTTATTTCCCTTTCAATAGAAAACCACTCCAGAGCCCCAAGGAATGACTCTCAGAGAGAATTCCAAGCTGTGAAATCTGTGACAGAAAGTAGGGGTCTTTGTGAAAGAGCCAGCCCACGCTTGCCCCTTGAAGACCCGAGTTCCAGGCTTCTTCTCTGTGCAAACCCAGCACTTTGACACCTGCCTCCTCTCTATCAGCCGAGGTCTCCTGGCCTTCAGCTCAGACGCTGGACAGGGGTTGGGAGACAGGGTTCTAGGCCTGGCACTCTCTTTGGAGCAAACTCATTCCTCTGTCTGAGCCTCAGACCTCCACCCATACAGTATCAGGTGGCTCCCAAGCTGGTTGCCTGTCAGAAACACGAGGAAGCGTGTTAAGAATTCAGATCCCCAGGCCCCACCCTGGAACATTCTGACTCAGTGGGTACAGGATTGGCCCAAGGAATCGGTAATTTTTTTTTTTAGGCCAAAAGATGTTTTCATTAGAATACAGTGATTTTTTAAAAAATTAAAGTATAGTCAATTTACTATGTTTCAGGTGTACAGCAAAGTGATTCAGTTATATCAGTTATATGTACACATATATGTGTATATATAGTCTTTTTCAGATTCTTTTCCATTGTAGCTTATTGCAAGATATTGAATATTGTTCCCTGTGCTATACAGTAAGTCCTTGTCGTTTATTTATTTTACATATAGTACTGTGTAGCAGTTAATCCCTAACTCCTAATTTATCCCTTCCCCCACTTAAGGAATCTGTAGTTTTAACAAGTGCCCTCTTCACTACCAGGTGATTACAGTATAGCTGGGTCCCTAGGGAGACCAGGCAGCCTGGGAGTGTCCTTGCAGCCTCGTCCCTCCAGGAGTCTTCTCCTGAAGCCCCTTGTCCCACCTGCCCAGGAATCCCCGTGACCGCCCTCCTCTCTCCATACAGCGCAGCCCCAGCCGGGGCCCAGACCTTCAGCCTGAAGCACTCGGAGCGCGTGCAGGTGGAGGTGGTGCACGACAGGCAGCCTGAGGAGGTGGCCGCTGACGGCAAGCAGCGCTGGCCTCTCTCGCCCAGCACCACGCTGCGGCTCACCATGAGCCAGGCGAGCGCCGAGGCCAGCAGCGACAAGGTACCGTGGCCGGGGAGGCGCCCCTGCGAGGGCTGCGGGAACTGGGGACCGACGGTGCTGGCATCAAGACAGGCTGGACCAGCGCTATTGATTGAAGCAGCATGAGGGCCACACGCGTCATTTTATGTTTTCTAACAACCACATTAAAAGAGCAAAAAGAAACAGGGGGACTTAATTTTGATATTTTTTCCTTAACTCCATCATTAAAATATTATCATTTCAACATGATATCAATGTAAAAAAAGTAACTAGCTTACATTCTTTTTTCACATCAAGTCTAAATCTGCTGTGCATTTCACACCTGTAGCACATCTCAGTTCGGACTTGCTACATTTCAAGTGCTCAATAAACATTCGCAGCTAGTGGCTATGGTATTAGACAGCCTGTTGTTAGATCATAGAATGATGACTTCATGGCAGGTTAAAATCGTGTGCTGCTGAATGACGAACTATTAGAATCATTGGAAGTTACAGCCACAAACATCCTTGGTCTCATCGTGTATCAGACGGGATGCTGAGCGCCCACGCAGCAAAATGATTTGCCCAAGTGCTGGAGCCGAGACCAGACTCTCTCTTCCCTAAGTTCTCTAATTATGAACTTCACTGTGTGCCCCATGTCATTGATGACGCTGGGCGTTATCCAGTAAGAGCAACCTAAGCCCCGTCGTTGCTTGGCGGCAGCTAGACACACACCAAGGCAGATGTGCGGCCCCCACAAGCAGCAAAATGCACCATGCAGATGCACTCTGAGAAAGGGGAGTCCCATATCTAGTTGGATAATCTGAGAAAAACAGCCCACCAACCCAGGAGTACTTCCTGGAGGAGAGGGTTCAGATGTTTAGAGAGGGTCAGCTTGACAGGCTGTGAGGTGTGAGGGAGGGAGGTGGTCGTTGCAGATCTTCCTGCCTGTGATCTGTGATCTCTGCCCTTCTTTCCCTCCCAATGTGTCCCCTCCCTGTCAAGGTCACCGTCAACTACTATGAGGAGGATGGGGTCACCCCCATCGACCAGGCTGGGCTCTTCCTCACGGCCATTGGTGAGTTGACATGGCTATGGCCTGGGTGCCTTTGTTCCCCAGGGGCTGGCATTGCTGCTCTTCTCAACGACACTTGGGCTGTTTTCAGTGCTGCTGACCTGGCACTCAGAGCTTCCTCTGAATAATGCAGGCCCGAAAAGTGATGCCACACGTGCCCAGGCCCTTATGTCCTGGGGTGGGGATGCTGCAGGAGGAGGCATGCCTTGGTCTGCCAGCAACTCACCCCAATGTCAGGGTCCGCATCGCAGGCTCTGGGGGCCATGGAGGAGAAAGAGCAAAGTCTGTTCCTCTCCCGCCTCTCCCCTGCAGCCTGGAGAAGAACTTGCCTCTCATCGTGAGGGGAATGACCTGTCTACAAAACCTGTGCTATCCTCAACAATCCAAGCTACACACTTGCCTTCCCCAGACCCAGCCCAGGGACACAAAGATGCAGCCTGGGTCCTTAACTCACCTAGTCCAAGCCCTTCATTTGATTCATAAGGACACTGAGGCCCAGAGAGGTTAGGGAACTAGTTCAAAGTCACACAGCAACTCAGTGGCAGGTTGGATCCAGAACTCAGGATCATTCCCCTCCTGGGTTCTTCCCATTTGCAATGCACTCCCCTGCCCTGGATGCCAGGGCACGTAGGTTGTGGTCTTCTGAAGCTTCATTCACTCGACTCCTCTGCAGTGGAGGTATTACTTTTTTTAATTTTAAATCAGATAATGTTTAAGCCAGGGCGACATTTCAGTGGGTCATTTTGTCCATCCAGCTTCAGTTTCACATTGATAGAGTGGCCACATGTCAGGGGGAGGGAACTACCAGTTACTGAGAGTCAACTATGTGCTGAGTGTTAAAAATAACAATGTCTATTTTCTGAACACCTGCTCTGTGTCCGGGACTTTGGTGAAGAGGTGGCATTTATTGAGCACCTACAGTGTGCCAGGCTTCAGTACTAAGTGGTTTACTATCATGATCTCAATCTATGCTTAGATCTATTCTGAGAATGCACACTAGTATTGTCCCCATTTTACAGATGAGAAAAATCAAGGCTCCTAGAAAAAATAAAACGAACAAAAACTTACCTGAGCCCACGAACCCTGAAAGTGGTTTGTGGGACACCCCACCATTTCAATTATCTCACATCCTCCAGGGGTCTCAGAACTGTCCCCACAAAACAACTAGTTCCCAAGCCAGCCCCTCCTTCTCCAACCCTGTGTCTTTAGCCACTGAAGCAGGCTCAACAGCAGTGCTCTCCTGCTTCTGAGCTTATTCCCAAGCGGGCTTCACTGCTGGCCACCTGCCCTTCTTTCCGCACCGAGGGAGTGAGTACCTGGCCTTGGGGGTGGGGGGTTCCTCAGGACAACCTCGGGGGGCCTTGGGAGATGAAACCCAAGCCTCCCGGGTCGCAGCTGAGGGCTGGCACGTGTGTCCACCTCACGGGCACACAGTGCCCCCAGATTGTCTCAGGTGACCGTCCCTGAGGAAACCTAACCCCACAGAGACAAGGACACCTGAGGACATTAGCAGGAAGGGCAGTGGCCAGAGGCCTGGCAGAGAAGGGAGATGCCCAGGGGCTGACGACACCACTAACGAGACTTCCACCCTAAAGCATGGCAGACTCGGGATGGACGGCAAAACAGTGCACTGTAAGGAGGCAGGGCTCTGCTAGGAGACTCCAAGCTTGTGCTCGGAGCAAGCCTGTCAGGGTGCTGCAGGCATGAGAGTCCAAAGATACCAAATCCGCACGTGATGAATGACCAGGCTCATCCTTCCGGGGTTCCGAGGCTGTGCTCTCACTGAACAATGATTTCTTTAACTGCCCCAAGTTCCAGATATTTAGGTTCCGTGGGTCAGTGAAGTGTCCCCTCTTCCCCACCCCCCACCAAAAAATAGTAAAC
The DNA here is from genome assembly GCF_949774975.1 of Lagenorhynchus albirostris. Classification (NCBI taxonomy): domain Eukaryota; kingdom Metazoa; phylum Chordata; class Mammalia; order Artiodactyla; family Delphinidae; genus Lagenorhynchus; species Lagenorhynchus albirostris. The sequence goes on from NC_083096.1 coordinate 173,493,306, forward strand.
CTGACCATTTTGACACTTGGCCAGAAAGAAAAGACAGGAATAAAACCATTTACCATCAATTATCACCATCATTTTAACATTTTAACACCTAAAGAGTAGGCAGGGCATAATCTCAGAACAAAAGACAGTCGTTTACATTGCAGAAATAAAGCTTTATAAAAAACTCACCCCATTGAACTTGCGTTTCCTGTTCCACCAGCAATCCTAGTGAAAATTGGGTTTCTTTTGAGACCCACTGGTCTATCTGACCCCTCCGGGTCCCATATTCCCTCAGGCATCTACCCCAGGAGCCCCTGAGCCCCATGCCCTGAGTAATCATGCAGGGGCAACACCCCAGAGGCAGGAACGCTCTGAATGTCCCAGGATGGTGGGGCTGCCCCCAAGGATGTATCTGAGTCTGTCTCACCCTAGTTCTGTGCTGAGTCCACGCTGAGCCAAAAACATCCCTGACTTCAGAGCGGACAGTGTTCTGGCTCTGCCTCGTCCAGCCACATTGTGACCACCACCCTGAACCTGTTTCCTCATCCGCAAAATGCGATTCACGGTGAACTCCTGCACAGTGTTTACAAGGGTTCAGTGGGGTGGTGCATCCCGAGGGCCTGGCGTGGGCTAGGTGCGCAGTCGATGCTCTTTGCTTTCCTCCCTTCCTCTTGGGGCCGTCCATTTTCCCTCTGCCTGGATGAAGCTGAAGAACCTTCCCGTGCCTCAGTCTTCCTCCTGGGATTCGAGAACGAAACTATAATGCCCTTGGCCAAATCAGACTGTGGGTCTTGGTCCCAGTCCTGCCAAAAACCTGTTATATGCCCTCCCCCTCCAGACCTCATTTTTTTTTTTTTTTTTTTGGCTGTACCACACATCTTGCAGAATCTTAGTTCCCCAACGAGAGATCGAACCCGGGCCCACGGCAGTGGAACTGCAGAGTCTTAACCACTGGACCCCCAGGGAATTCCCTAGACCTCCTTTTTCCCAGCTATAAAATGAGAGTTTTGAGCTCATTGATCCCTGAGGGCCTCTGAGCCCCCGGTTAGGGCTGATTTGCCAAGCCCTCCAGGTTAAGGGGGAAAGTGGGAGGGGAGGGATCTCGGAGGGAGGAATAATCTCACCCTCTTTGCTGTGGTCCTGGCAATGAGAGTAGTACATGTACAGGAGCCTTGAGAATTTTTAGCATCAGTCTAAGGCCCTCATTCCTTGCATCCCCTCCGGAGAGCTGAGGATCACTGCCCTAGTTGGCTGTTGGGGAAGAGAATCCTTCCTCCCCAAGCTGCCCTGTTAGGCAAGAAGGCCCGGCACCCTGCCACTGTCCATGGGGGCCGGAAGCCCGCCAAAACTCTTATGCCTCTGTGTCGAAGCCGAGGCAGTGTTTTGATTCTCAGGGCAGACTGCCTTGAACCCAATCCCAGTGACATTTCCAGTTAATCTGCCCCGTACCCCAGGTGCCACCTGACACCTTGGGGCTATTCTGGGGAGCTGAGGTAGGATTCAGAGCCTCTGGGAAATGTCTGGACCCCAGAGGCCCTGAAACAGATGTCCTCTCCCTCCTTCCCCAGGGAAGACAGAGCCATCCCGGGAGGCCAGAGCCCTGCGCAGACCATGCCCGCCCTGCTCCCGTCCCCACAAAGACCATCCCTTGGAATCTAGATAAATTGGACATTGGGGGAAGCTTTGAAGGGGAGAAGTCCTTGAGGGATGGCTTATAGCTTGAGGGTGTTTCTGAGGGAGGGTGGAGGGGAGAGGAAGCCATTCCAGTTGACTGTGAAGTTGGGTCATGGGTCATAAGAGAGAACGTGTCGAGCACCGTGGGAGGTCGGGAGGTGGGCGATAAGGGAGCCCCATTACGCAATGCCTGAATTTCATAATGGGAAGTCAGTGAAACTTGTCTGAATTTAATAAACCCAGAAAGAGCAATAATCATGTTATTCGGTATTATAGAGATTGCCTCAGGCAGGTGAGGGGACGGGCTGGACAAGGAACTCCTGGGTTTTTTTAGAAGCTATTTGGTACTCTTTGATTTTTTTTTGTTTTTTGCACTGTGCAAATATTACATTGATTTAAAAAATTTAATTTGAGAAATTCCTAGTGGGGAGTTCCCTAGCAGTCCAGTGGTTAGGGCTCTGTGCTTTCACTGCATGGCCTGGGTTTAATCCCTGGTCAGGGAACTACGATGCCGCAACCTGCGCTGCACGGCCAAAAAAAAAAAAGTAAGTAATGAAGTAAAGCACAATGAAGTGCTTCATAATTTCTCTCCTGTGCCCCACTGCTTTCACAGACCATAGGATCCGTGATGTGGAGCCATCTTGCAGCCTAGAGACCAAAGCCACACAGCTGCCAGGGTGGGGAGGTGGCCAACTTCCCTGAACTTCACGGGAGCAAGTCCTGGTCTTGAAAGGCAGGCTTGGGTTTTGGAAACAGCCCAGGGTAGAGATCAGCCTCAGACAGTGGAGGGAACGGCCAAAGGCAGGAGTCTGGAGTCAGAGACCCGAGTGGGACCCCTGGCTCTGCACTCTCTGGGGACTTCATGGTCAATGCCCTGCTGGGTGTCTCTGTTTCCTCATCTGTATGGTACGGGTGGCTGGGTGGAGAGGGGGGCAATTGAAGGGAAAACACACATGGGAAGTGCTGTACCGTCCACAAAGAACGATACGCGCAGGAGAGATTGTTATCTTGAAAAGCAAAGAGTGACTCCTGGAGGAGGCTGGGTCTGCAGCCGGTCCCCAGGCAGGAGCTTCAGGAAGCCAGCCTCTCCTAAAGGCAGCATTCCCTAGGGAGTGTCCCGCTGGAAAGTTCATGAAGGTCTGGGAGCCAAAATCAATATTGTTGCTCCAGGACCTTGTTGTTTATCCATCCTATATATTACAAGTTTACATCAGCCTCTTTAACAGTAGCTGGTGGTGCCGCCTTCTTGGCTTTCTCCCTAGAATTCTTATCCTGCACCAGCCTCCCAGCTCATCAGCCCAATTTGCTGACAGGTGACGTCTCCAAGTCTGGGTTTGCTCACCTGTAAAATGGAAACAATAATATTTATCTCATAGGACTGGGGGCTTCTTGGGAGCAGGCACGGGGCCCTGATTGCCCACCACTGGTCCCCACGACTTGTGTGGTGCGTGGAACACAGTAGATGCTCAACAGTGATTTGCTGCGTGAATGGGATCAATGGGAAGACTTTATTTAACTATTTCCTATAGCGCCTGACAGTGGGGCTGCAGAGGTGGGAGTGCTGCCTCTCCAAGGACCAGGTGCCCTTAAAGCCCCCCCCCCGCTCCTACCTCCTTCAAAACCCAGAAGAGCCACAACCAGGGTTAAAAGGGAATCGGACTGTGGGCAAAGGGAGGCCCCGAATATGATACCCCGACTTAGGAGAGAGAGAGAAGATGTTTCTGCCTCTTCAGGGAGAGAGCACGCCTGCCAAGGGGACTGCCCAGGAATCCATTCATTCCCACCCAACTCCTACCTCAGTCCAAGTCATGCTCAGCATGAGGCCGAGCCCACTAGGCAGTTCGGGGCCCTGAACCCAGCTTAGCTCATGTGTCGCGCCCATCACCTTCCCAACAGCTCCCCTGCCCCGCCCCGTCGGTCTGTAACTCGGGGAGCCATGTTGCCTTCCAAAGGACACTTGGCAATATCTGGAGACATTTCGGTTGTCATAGCGGGGGGGAGTTACTGGCATCCAGGGGGCAGAGGCCAGCGATGCTGCTTAACACCCTGCAGTGCACAGGACGGCTCCCACAGCAACGACAACAAAAATCCGGCTGAAAGTGGCAGTAGTGCCCACCATTGCAATTAGGGCAATTCATCTAACTGGAAAGAGCCCCACTTTTCAGATAAAGAAACTGGGGCTCCGAGAAGCTGTCTAACCTGCCCAAAGCCACACAGCTTATAAGCAGAGAACCAAGGTTGAAGCCCAGCACCGTCTGGTACTAAACCTTGGGCTCATTTCAATGCCCCACACGGTCCCCACAGCAGGCCGAGGGATAGAGAAGGTGCCTCCCGCAAGAGAAAGGATAAACAGGGACCCTGCAGTGGATCCTCTATCTGGTGGCCTGGCCTCTTGGGCACCCTCAGATCAAGAGGGATTGAAGACCCTGTTTCCCACCCAAAGTAAAACCCTCAGTCCTTAGAGGTGGGCCCTAGACCACCAGGAGTTCTGGGAGAGAAACGCACACACGTGCACGTGTGCACACACGCCTAGGGCAGACTAGGAAAGGCAGGTAGGGAATCCTATGAAAGTTTTCAAAATATGAGCTTCGAATCAGACCAGACGCAGTGTGTGCTTCAGTTCTGCTAATGCGACCTGTGTGCCCCCGCGCATGTGACTTGGCCTCTCTGAACCGAGGCTCCCAAATCTGTCCAGTGAGGCTCATCCCATCCACCACCCAGAACTGACTGAGGAACAGTAAAGGGGTGAGAGATCCCTGACCCACCTGGCAGCCCCTCCAAGAGCTGCGCAGTCTGCACGGTATCTGCTCGTGTTTCCATCCCGCAGTGGGGGGTGTTGAGGTAGGGGGTTGGCTAAGATGCCCTCAGCAAGGCACTCCCCTTCTGGGAACCAAGCAGATGGGTGAGCTGCACCCTAATCCCACCCTAATCTTCCTCCTGTCCTAGCCCCACCCAGTCTGGCAGGCTCAGCAACTCACCCATGTGTCTGTCCCCAGAGATCTCCTTGGATGTGGATGCAGACCGGGATGGCGTGGTGGAAAAGAACAACCCAAAAAAGGTACCTCGCTACAAGGGCAGACTGAACGGGGGGCTTCCGGGGCCAGAGCCCCAGGCTGGGTCCTGCAGGCAGCCGTGGTCCTCCCAGCAAGCTTCAACCACTGTCATTTTACAGATGAGGAGACAGGTTCCCAGACACACACTCCAATGACAGAGCCCACCAAGGAGCAAGCTCCTTAGAGGGACAGTGATGGAGCAGGTTCCCGAGTCCCAGTGGCTCCCATCCACAAGATGGGGACACCCAGTTCATAGAGCTGGTGGAAAGGATGAATGTCCTGCCACAGAGGAAGTACTGCCAAAGCATTTGCTCTTATTATTTTGCCTTTATTTTTTTGGACCATGGGGAGCAGAAGATTGCATTAATCGTTCCCAATTCAAGGCACATCATCTTTAATGGTGCGTGCACAACCCCTCTCCCGTTTTTAGTTTTTCATTTATTCGTTCATTCATCATTCGTTTGTTCATTCATTCATTCATTCATTCTCTTTGATCCTGCATTCCCCACTCCCATTCTGCTCCCCTACAAAGGAGCCCTCCAATGGTTTTAACACATCACTTTCTGTTCTTGTGATTCTTGCGAAACATGCGGTGTGGTTTGCGTGTGTGTATTTTTAACTTGTGCAGACAGATAGCATTGTGTTCTCCAAGTCGTTGATTCCTACTTTTTCCTCAACCCCATTTTTAAGCTCTGCTGGTTTTCCTCTATGCACATCCAGGCTTCTTTTTTCCATTTTCTGCCCTTGTATGGCATTTAAATTTTTGCCATGGTCATACATTACTTTTTTTTTTTTTTTTGCGGTACGTGGGCCTCTCACTGTTGTGGCCTCTCCCGTTGCAGAGCGCAGGCTCCGGACGCACAGGCTCAGCGGCCATGGCTCACGGGCCCAGCCGCTCCGCGGCATGTGGGATCTTCCCGGACCGGGGCACAAACCCGCGTCCCCTGCATCGGCAGGCGGACTCTCAACCACTGCGCCACCAGGGAAGCCCCCATACATTTCTTTTATAATAACAACGTAAAGTCTGGTTTAAATTATATGGAGATGGATACTTTAAAAAGCTAAATAAATACAACCCATTGAGAAGCCCGGGGCCTAGCAGCCAGCTGCAGACTCTCTGCATGTCCTCAGGCCTATAGGGGAGCCCCTTCCCCCAGGCTTCTCAGGGGGCTCTGCCCCAGCCCTGCCTTCCTGAGGGCAAGGCAGCCCCACACATATGTTCTCTGTGTCCATGGCCAAGCTACGTGCCAGTAGGCACCACAGAGGCCTCTGAGGCATCCAACCTCCACTGAGGAGCTGGGGAGTCACCCAGTCCCTGTGGGTCTGAACTTACCCAGGCTTCCTCCATCTGGGCCAGTGAAGTTTCATACGTTCTTTACTCATCCCATAAATATTTTTTTAAATTTTATTGAAGTATAGTTGATTTACAATATTGTGTTTAATTTCTGCTGTACAGCAAAGTGACTCAGTTATACATGTATATATTCTTTTTCATATTCCTTTCCATTATAGTTTATCCCAGGATATTGAATATAGTACCCTGTGCTATACAGTAGGACCTTGTTGTTCATCCGTCCTTATATTACAAGTTTACATCTGCTAACCCCAAACTCCCACTCCTTCCTTCCCCCACCCCACCTCCCCCTTGGCAACCACAAGTGTATTCTCTATATTTGTGAATCTGTTTTTTGTTTCATAAATATCTTCATTTGCATCATATTTTATATTCCACATATAAGTGATATCATATGGTATTTGTCTTTCTCTTTCTGACTTACTTAGTATGATAATCTCTAGGTCCATCCATGTTGCTGCAAATGGCATTATTTCATTCTTTTTAATGGCTGAGTAATAGTCCATTGGTGTGTGTGTGTGTGTGTGTGTGTGTGTGTGTGTGTGTTATATTTGTTTATTTATTTATTTATTTATACCACATCTTCTTTATCCACCCATCTGTCAATGGACATTTAGGTTGTTTCCATGTCTTGGCTATTGTGCTGCTGTGAACATAGAGGTACATGTATCTTTTCGAATGATAGCTTTGTCTGGATATATGCCCAGGAGTGGGATTGCTGGATCATATGGCAACTCTATTTTTAGTTTTTTGAGGACCCTCCATACTGTTTTGCATAGTGGCTGCACCAGTTTACATTCCTGGGTAGTGGCTGCAAGAGTCTCATACTGGGTCTGTCTCTCCAGTGTCCTATGGGGTCTGCGCTGGGGTTGAGAACATCTGTCAGAAGATAGAGAAGACAGCACTGACCTCTCTCCTCGCCAATGCAGGCATCCTGGACCTGGGGCCCTGAGGGGCAGGGAGCCATCCTGCTGGTGAACTGTGACCGAGACACACCCTGGTTGCCCAGAGAGGACTGTAGCGATGAGAAAGTCTACAGCAAGGAAGGTACCACAGAATCCACACTTGAGCTTGGGGTGGGGAGCAGGGAGGAGCAATGAAAGCACTTATGATAAGTCTTGGGCTGGGCCAAGGGTGAGGCAGGTGTGACCTTGGGTCTCCTGAGGATGGTGGACTCAGGTATCCACTCCTGCTAAAAAACAGACAATAAACGATATAGTTCAATTGGAACCATGTTTTTTTCTTTTAAAGTTTTTTTGTTTGTTTTGTTTTGTTTTATAAATTCTTTTATTTATTTTTGGCTGCATTGTGTCTTTGTTGCTCTGCACGAGCTTTTTCTAGTTGTGGTGAGCAGGGGCTACTCTTTGTTGAGGTGCGCGGGCTTCTCATTGCAGTGGCTTCTCTTGTTGCAGAGCACGGGCTCTAGGAGTGCGGGCTTCAGTAGTTGTGGCACGCGGGTCCAGTAGTTGTGGCTCACAGGCTCTAGAGCTCAGGCTCAGTAGTTGTGGCACACGGGCTTAGTTGCTCTGCAGTATGTGGTATCTTCCTGGACCAGGGCTCTAACCCGTGTCCCCTGCATTGGCAGGCGGATTCTTTTTCTTTTCTTTTTTTTTTTTTGCGGTACGCGGGCCTCTCACTGCTGTGGCCTCTCCCGTTGCGGAGCACAGGCTCCAGACGCGCAGGCCCAGCGGCCATGGCTCACAGGCCTAGCTGCTCCGCGGCATGTGAGATCTTCCCAGACCGGGGCACGAACCCGTGTCCCCTGCATTGGCAGGCGGACTCTCAACCACTGCGCCACCAGGGAAGTCCCTGGAACCATGTTTCTTAAGAAGTTGTACATATGTAGAAAAAGGAGCAGAAGGAAGTTCCCAAAAGGTTATAGGAAGTCATCTGTAGTGTTGGAGATAACAACTACTTCTTACACTTTTTCATAATACACAGGTTTGGGGTTTGCTTTGTCCTGATTATAAAAGTAACAGGCCAACATTCCAGCCACAATTCTCCTTTGTTTTTTTAATTAAGATATAATTGACACACAACCCTGTCTAAGTTTAAGGTATACAGCATAATGATTTGATTTCCACACATCATGAAGTGAGTATTACAATAAGTTTAGTAAACATCCATCATCTCATATAGGTACAAAATTAAAGAAGTAGAAAAACAAAATTGTGATAAGAACTCTTAGGATTTACTGTCAACAACTTTCATATATAACATACAGCCGTGTTAATTACATTAATCATGTTGTACATTACATCCCTGGTAACTTATTTATCTTACAACTGGAAGTGTGTACCTTTTGACCACCTTCATCCAGTTCCCCCACGCCCCCACCCCGCCCCAACGCAATTCTCTTAATTCTAACCTCCTCATGCATCCACCCCTCAGACCTCAAGGACATGTCCCAGATGATCCTGCGGACCAAAGGCCCCGACCACCTCCCCACCGGATACGAGATCGTTCTCTACATTTCCATGTCGGACTCGGACAAAGTGGGCGTGTTCTACGTAGAGAGTGAGTGTCCCCAGCCTGGCCCTCCTGCAGTTCCCATCCAGTCAGTGCTCTCTGAGATACCCCTCGGGGGCCCAGCTCCTCCCTCTAAGGCTCCCCAGACCCCTCCCCTTAGTAGTCACAGGCGCAGGTGACTGGAGAGGGCCAGCTTCTTGGTAATGGTAACCAGGACCACCGTTGTCCTGTGAAGTCAAGAGGACCCGTGGGATAGATCTCTCCTCCCTCAAAGGAGTTGGCAGTGACAGATTTATGTGGAACCCCGAGGAGTTCCACGTGAACCAGGGGAGGAAGGGCTTTTGAGGTCCATCTTTCCCAGAATCACATCACCTTCATGATACCTGAGGCAGATACCCACTCCCTCCCACCCCCACCAGGTGTTTTCTGCTCATCTCAGACTTTCTGAACATGAGAACTGCCCCTGACTTTTAAAGAGCCCGTGACGATGCTGTGGGCACCTTCAAGGAGCAGAGCCCTTGTCCTCTTGCCAAGGACAGGGCCTCCTGGGTCCCCAGTGAGTCAGGAACGTGCTTCTGCCATGGAGCTAATCCCCGCAGCTGCCTGCTCTGTCTCGTTCCTTCTGTGAATCGGTGTCGAGCCCCCTCAGTGCCGGGATCCCTGGGTGAACTCTGCCATCACACCCAGCCCTCGGGAAGGAGACGGTCTAATGAGGAAAGCACAATTGGAGGAAATGACACAGACCAAGCAGTAGAAAATGGCAGGGGCAAAGGCGAGGCACCGCTAGCCTAGATGGTCTGGCAAGGCCTCTCCGAGCAGGCGACATTTGAGTTGAGAACCAAAGCAACCATGAGAAAGAACCGGCCATTCATGAGCTGAGGGAAGAGTGTTGTAAGCAGAGGGAACAGCGCATACAAAGCCCGGAGGAGGGAACCAGTATTGGAGGAACAGTCAGAAGACCGGAGGAGGGAGATGTGTTGGAGTCAAGGTCAGCGAACTGGGCAGGGGCCAGCGCGTGCAGAGAGGGCTTGCATTTTATTCCAAGTGCACTGGAAAGCCATTAGAAGGTTTTGAGTGACTGTCAAGGTCTGATTTATGTATTAAAAAGCTGTCTCCGCAAAATCGTTTGCTGTGGTGCAGGGTGAGGCCCCCCCGCATGCCCAGCTCTCTGGGGGGCCCAGCGTCTCCAGCCTAGCTCTGGGGCCCTCCTCTGACCAGGCTCACTAAGAGCAGTCGCCATGAGGACTTGGTCCCAGTGGCCCTGGACCCTCACCTCAGGGAGGGATTTAGCCAGGACAGCAGTGGACCCAGCTGCCACCTGAAGCCAGTCCACCTCCTGATCCGCCCTGGGCTCGGGCAGTGACCTGACGCAGTTGGAATGTCCCCAGAGTCAGACCGGCTCCGCCGCCTAAGCAGGCTGGAGATGTTGATGCTTACCCTATCCAGGCCAGGGTTGCCACGGCGGATGGGGCTGCCGGCCGGACAGGAAGGGTACAAGCAGGATCTCGGCTTCTCGACCACATTGTGTCGTATTGTGACCCTCAACCTGTTGCTGCTAGTGACACCTGGACCTTATCTAGAGCGTCTTTTTGTTGATGACAGTGGATTGAGATCTGGCCCTTAATCACATCCCTCTCCCTCACTGCCATCGAGATGGGTCCTGAGCAGACAGGAAAAGGAGGAGCCACTGCTGTGAGTGCTTTGCGATGCTGTTCCCCGGTCTGTCTCATCTGGGCTGCCACCTTGCAATGTGGGGGGAGGGGCGGTGTTACTGATGCAGGGATGATCCCAGAATCGTCAGTTTCCCACAGAATTGGAATCCTGGGTGAATACTCAGTGCCACACTAACCGGGATGAAAAATAATTCATCTGTGGTACAGTTTCCTCTTCTTCCTTTTCAGCCATGCAGGCATTTGGGGGTTTTGTCAAAATCCATGTACACCTGTGGATAAGAATATGTTGTGTTACATGAATGTCATGTGTCACCTGTGTCCCCCAAGGGCAGGGGGCTTGGCTGGAGGCTGAGGGACCCTGAGAGGGAGCTCCAGAGCCCAGGAGGTTCAAATCCTGCATCTGGGCAAGTCTACTTACCGGGCCAGGCCTTGGGTTCCTCTTCTGTGATGTGACGTGGGGCTAAGGAGAGGCCTGACAGTTCCCGCTGGTGATAGAGATTAGATAAGGAACGTGTGTCAGCACTCAGTAGCCGGCCCGTGGAACATTCTCTCTTGCTTTTGGGGGGTTATTATTATGATTATTAATTACAGTAAGTCCCCTACATACGGACGAGTTCCGTTCCAAGAGAACGTTTGTAGGTCCAATTTGTTCCAACAAATTTCCAACTTTGTCCAACAAAGTTAACCTAGGTACCTAGGTACCCAGCTAACACAATCCGAGGGCAAGCTGCAGTTTCACTTACGCCGGATATTGATGGAACGCACGTTCGCATCTTTGAAATTTCGCAACTTGAAGGTTCGTATGTAGGGGACTTACTGTATAATGATTGCAGTGGACAGGTGTCTCCAGTGCTGTTAGGAGGACCCAAGTGCCTGTGCTCCAGCCTCAGATTCTGCCTCAGGATCCCAAAGTTGGGACCTGACCTCTTCCTACAAGGGTGCAGTGACCAACTTGTCCCAGTTTGCCCAGGATTTTCCTGGTTTTAGCTCTAAAAATCCCTCATTCCAGGAAACCCCTCAATCCCAGGCAAACCAGGACAGATGGCCACACTATCAAAGAGTCTCCTTGGGAGGTGGAATGGCTCCAAAGTGACCAGAAGGGTTATGCCACATGCCAGCCTGCGGGGCCAATGCCTGGGGCTAAGGAGAAGCCAGGGTGGCTGGCGGGGCCCAGCCCGAGGCACGTGGGCTGCTCAATAGAGGGTCATTGTTGGTTCCTGCAGGGAGAGCTGGTCACACTCAGGCAGGACTGCACCCAGCTGGGACAGGGGATGGGGGAAGGAGGCTCCTCGGGACAGTGGCTGGATTGTTCCCGCTAAGTCATCAATCTACCTAGAGCTGGCCCAAGACACTAGAAAGAGAGGCACATGTAAATTGCAGGCCATAGAGGGGAAAAAACTGCATGCAGATGGGCAAGAACGCATCCTTCCATCTGGCCCAGCTCCCCTGCCAGACCCCCACCCTCCCAGGCCCAGGTGGAGCGCGCGCGCGCACACACACACACACACACACACACACACACACACCACCTAGCTGCCCAGAGACCTGGGAAAGTTTTGGAGTTTTCTGCAAAGACAAGTCAGTTTCCAGGCCTGAGGATCTCTTTCCTAGCACCAGTTCAAGTGCAGCCTGGGACAGGTGGACATTGGAGGGCCTGGGTGCCCGGGGGAGAATTATTTTAATTATGCGGAGCCATCTGGATCTACTTAGTGATTGGGACACAAGGCATATGTTGTCTTTTCTGAATGAGAAGGACTTCACCTTCTGTCTTGAGCTGTTCCTTGGGACACCCAGTGTCTGAGTCTATATGCCTCATTTCTTGGGCCCACCTAAGGGAAGGTGAGGTGAGGTATTTTTCTTTGCCTTCTGTTCCTAAGCCATTCAATGAAAAGGTCATGAATTTTGCAGTAAGGGGTGTGCTGACACATTCATGGGCTCTCATAGTAGTAATACCAGCAAGTCCTAGCTGTGTTACCAATGGTTACCCTTGGTTACCGAGCTTACCTCAATTGCTGATGCTGTCATTTTATCTTGCAAGGACCCTGTGGCATAAGTGTTATTATCCCCCATTTAACAGATGAGTAAACTGAGGCTCAGGGAGGTTAAGTGAATTCCCTGAGGTTTTGCAGCTTGTAAGCCAGAGAGGTACTTGAACCCGCATCTCTCTGACTCTGGAATAACCACTAAGGTAACCCACCCTTAAGGAGATGTATAACCAGGGTCTAGTTGAGCACATTGTCCTACGTGAGGAGCCATCCTGAGCCTGGGCTTTGCTGGTTCCTCTGTTCATTTTGCAAGTTTTAATCAAGCACCCTATTCATGCCAGGACTGTTCTAGTTACATGCTCTAGCCCTCAGGTGACTGGTCAATAATCATACCCATTGTTGTTGACAACAGTACTAAGCTGAGCCTGATTCTGCCCTTCCAGCTCTGCAGGGCATAAAGAAACTCCTTCTGGAACTGCATAGGGTCCTACCTCCATGCCTTGGGCAATGCAAGTATCTCCTCTCCTCACTGCACCCCACCTCTGCCGCCCCCAGGGGCATCTCAAAGGCTGCCTTTCTCTGCTCAAACGCCTCCCACCCCGCCTCCCTTCCCCTGTCCTCCTCACCCCAGTAACCCCACGGGCTCTCTCACCCCGTAGCTCTACTATGACTCTTCCCACATCTGTGCCATCTTATCATCAGCTGAGCACTGCTCCTAGACAGAGGGGCTGCATCTTGCCCATCTCTGTGTCCCCCAGAGGTCCGTGTCCATGTGGTCACAGAGTAGTAATTCAACACATGTGCTCTAAATTGGCCTGAAAATTCTCCCGCGGGGAGTGGTATGGGAGCCACTGGTTCATTCAGTAGATATTTATTAAATACAACCTGCCCTGGACCGGGCCTGTCTCAGCCCCCATGCAGGTGACAGTCTCTCAGAGCCAACAACTAAACACTGAGATCATGTCCATTTAAAGGCTGTGATGGGCAAGGACGGGGGCTGTGGAAACTCCAGACAGAGCCCCTGGCTTGGTCTCTGGGGGATCTGGCTATGATTCCCAGAAGGCCTGAAAGAAGGAGGGAGATAACTCTTCCAAGCAGAGGGAACAGCGCTGTGAAGAGCTGGGTGGTTTCAGTGGGGCAGGAGCGTGGGAGAAACCAGCCACAAAAACGTGCAGCCAGAGACCCACATGCCAATGTGGCTTGCATTATATGGAGGAGAATTTGGGGCACAAATGGACACTTTGGTGTTTTATTTATATAAAGGAGAGGAGAGGTCGGGGTTCAGAACTAGACAGGGATTTGAGTCCCAGCTCAGCCACTTACTGGCTATGTGACTGGCTATGTGACTCCGGACAAGCCATTTCTTATTTCTGGGACTGTTTTCTCCTCTGTAAAATGGGAACAATAATTCCCTTCCTTGACATCACTGGCTGCCCGGTCCTCAGCTGCTACATTTCGTGTCCCCTTCCTGGGAGAGTCAGCTCACTTTATAGGCAAGGAAGCCAGAAGCCAGGAAGGGTGTCTGGTTGAGTGCCACATGGCTGGGGCCCTGCAGTGCTGGGAAGATGACCAGGCCACGGCCCTTCTGGTGGCATTTTCTGCTTGTGCTTTTCTCTCTGTGTCTAGAGGACAGGTTACTCTGCCATCGCGTCCCCCATCAGTGACCCCGCCCCACGGACGGTTGCGGATGGGGCCTGACCTTGGTCCTTCTCCCTCCAGACCCGTTTTTCGGCCAGCGTTATATCCACATCCTGGGCCGCCGGAAGCTCTACCACGTGGTCAAGTACACGGGCGGCTCTGCTGAGCTGCTGTTCTTCGTGGAAGGCCTGCGTTTTCCCGACGAGGGCTTCTCGGGCCTGGTCTCCATCCACGTCAGCCTGCTGGAGTATATGGCCGAGGTGAGGGCTCCGGGCCTCTACCAGGAGGGGCTGCCCTGCGGGCCAGGTGGGGCTCCTTCTGGAGGGCCACTCCCAGGGGGGTCCCCAGTATGCTCTACTCCCCTCAAAGCTCCAAGGGGAGGGGGTCCAGGCTTGGAGACCCGGATGCCCCACCATCCACATGTGTCTGCCAGCGTCCTCTGAGCTATGCTCTGGGGGTTCCTCCTTACTGTACCTACTCCCCCGGATTCTCTCCAGGTGATTTTCTCTTACCTCATGCCTGTCCCTGGTCTGTCCTCCTCCCTGCAGAGAGCGGGCCTAGTTCTGAGGCACAGAGTGCCAATGGTTAGTGTAAGAAGCAAAGTAGGCCACACACATGTGCCTTCCCTCCCTGCCTGGTCCCACACCCTAGCTGTGGGTTCTACCAACTCTGACCACAGGCCGAACCCCAAATCCCAGTCGCAGGCCGTGTCCCCTCCCTGTGGCCAGACATCTCACCCACCTTTGCTCTTGGTTTTGGGAAACTGGATGAGAAGGAGATCACCTTCCCCTCCTGAGGAGAAGCCCCCCACCCCCCAGCCTAGGATGTGTCCTGCCCACAAGGACCTCTCATCAAAAACTGCAGCCCCAGACCCCTACCCCTCAGGCCCACCCAGCTTTGTTCAGATATAGGGAGGGACCTGGTTACCCTCTCAGACACAGGGTTTGCTCCCCAGTTTCATCCCCGGACCGCTTTGAGGCAGGAGGCCAAGGGCTCTGCCGAAGGTGAAGCTAGGTCTCGCTTAGATTTATGAGAAGGGGCTCTGGAGTCAGACGGCCCAGGTTTGAGCCCATGAGACATTGGGCAAGTGAATTTACTCCCTATGCCTTAATTGCCCCATCTGGAAAACAGAAATGACAAATACTGCTGCTTCCCAGGGTGGCTGTGAGCATACAAGCTTGTGAGATCTCACTCACAATGCAGCCTCAAGTCGCTGGGAAAAGGGAAAGGCAGGAAAAGCAGAGCTAACAGGAGGGGGTGGGGAGAGGGCTTCTCCTGCTCCCCCAGTGCCTGGAGCAACCTGGCCATCAGGGTCTCTCAGATTGGCCCCCTCCAGCGGACACTCAAAAGGCAGACCCCGGGGGACTTCCCTGGAGGTCCAGTGGTTAAGACTCTGTGCTTCCACTGCAGGGGGCACAGGTTCGATCCCTGGTCAGGGAACTGAGATCCTGCCTGCCGTGCAGTGTGGCCAAAAATAAATAAATAATTTTTTTTAAAAGGCAGACCCATGCAGGAAAGGCCACCTCCATCCTCCCCACCAAGGGCAGGGGCCCGGTTTCCTGTAGCTTTCCAAAGCCAGCCATGCAAAGGAATCATCTCATCTCCCTTCAAGTTGCAGGCAAGCTTCCCGAACCTTTCCTTAAAGAGCAATGTGGACATATCAAAATTGCGCCCAATAACATTATAACACTCACACATAGAAAAGGGCAAGGTGCCCAGAGCAAAAACAGGAAGGCCAGGGCTGGTCCAGCCATCATGTGAGACGATTTCAGGAAGAGAACTTTGATGCAGCGAGATCAGACAGTGGTTGAGAGTATGGGCTCGGCAGCCAGACTGCCTGGGCTTATATACAGGCTCTACCACTTACTAACCATGTGACCTTGGACAGCTATGTGACTTGGTTTCCCCATCTATAAAACAAGGATTATAACACTGTCTACCCTCTGGGGTTATTGTAAGGCAGAAGTGAAATCTCACATGTAAAAATAGGACCTGGCGCACCGTAAGTGCTCCCTGAGGTACTACTGTTATTGGTTTCACCCACTTTGTTAGGCAGGAGTGAAAAGCACCCTGACAAGACTTTTTGATCCCCTCCTCTTCTCTCCCACGCCCAGGAGGTCCCCCTGACACCCATCTTCACGGACACCGTGACATTCCGGATTGCTCCGTGGATCATGACCCCCAACACCCTGCCTCCTTTGTCGGTGTTTGTGTGCTGGTAAGCATTAGGCACAGCGCAGACAGTGGCTAAAGCTGGGGCTTCAGGGGCAGACAGACCTGAGTTCAGATCATGCTCTGTTACTTACCAGCTGTGTGACCTCGAGCAACTCACTGGGCCTCTCTGTGCCTCTGTTTCTCTGAGACTCTCACATCACAGAGTCACTGTGATGATTAAGTGAGATGAAGCAGGTGAAGTATTCATCCAAGGTCCTGGCACAGAGTTTTTGTGCTCTAAAAAATAATAGCTAGCGGGCTTCCCTGGTGGCACAGTGGTTGGGAGTCCGCCTACCGATGCAGGGGACACGGGTTCGTGCCCCGGTCTGGGAGGATCCCACGTGCCGCGGAGCGGCTGGGCCCGTGAGCCGTGGCCACTGGGCCTGCGCTTCCGGAGCCTGTGCTCTGCAGGGGGAGAGGCCACAACAGTGAGAGGCCCGCGTATCACAAAAATAATAATAATAATAATAGCTAGCATTTCTTTCCCATATCTTCTTGGCCCATACGATGTAGTCAGGAACCTTTCTCTACAATGGATATTCAACTCATCTTATTCATCCAGCAATTCTTTAACTGAGCATCTATTATGTGCTAGACAGCTACAGCGAGATGAGAAGCAGAGGAAAGAAGTGCCTGCAGGTGATACTGGCCACACCACCTGGCCACACACCCCTGCTGTCCTGGACCCATCCCCTGCCTCCATGCTAGGCATAGCTCTTCCTTGGAAATCTGGGGAGTCAGAGATGTAAGGCTTTGGGGCAGGTGAGGGTGAGAATTCCCCTCCTCGTTTTGTTTGTTCATGACTTTGGTAAACACTGCATGAGGGGATGAGTTTGCTTGGCCCTTGACTCCAGTGGCCTTTGCAAAGGTGCCTTTGAACACAGATGTGGCCTCATCTGCCCAGCACAGCCCAGAGATGCCAACTGCTGTTGCCACCTCAGTGGGCTGGCCCTCATCCCTCCTCACCCTCCCGCTTGGCCTCCCCCTCTTCCTACACTTCTCAGCATGAAGGACAATTACCTGTTCCTGAAAGAGGTGAAGAACCTGGTTGAGAAAACCAACTGTGAACTGAAGGTCTGCTTCCAGTACATGAACCGGGGAGATCGCTGGATCCAGGTAAGGAACCCCAAGCTGGGAAGGACGTGGTCCAGGGCTCAGGCAAGAAGAGGCAGCTTAATGTCAATGCCCTGGCGCCCAGCTGCTCCACGTATGCGAGTTCTGTCCTCAGATCACACATGCACGTGTACACAAGGACAGAAATGTACAAGGTAATTCACTGCAGCTTCTTAGGGTAGCAGAAGACTGTAAAACAACCTAAGTGCCCATCCACGGGGCAAGGGGGTGACCATATGATTGGACAGCCTTTCTGTGGAGTACTATACATCAGCTAAAAAGAAGCCAATCTATAAATAAAGAATGCACTTCCAGTTAAGGTATTACTTGCAGGAAAATGTATACAGATGTTACCAGTTATGTTTTTTAAAATGGGGTCAGTATGAGTACAAACATGCTGGGGATGTGCAGAGACTATCTGAGGGATATGTAAGAAACCACTGCCATCATGTGCTTGGGAGAATTGGGGAGGCTGGCTAGTATTCACTGGTGGCCCCCTGGGCTCGTCCGATAGCTCTTCTCGGTGTCCCCACAGGATGAAATCGAGTTTGGCTACATCGAGGCCCCCCACAAAGGCTTCCCTGTGGTTCTGGACTCCCCCAGAGATGGAAACCTGAAGGATTTCCCAGTGAAACAGCTCCTGGTGAGATGCTGAGGACCACCTTGGGGGATGAGGGAGGGCACAGCCCTGGGACTCTTACAGGACAGAGTGGTCGGGAGGCCTTGGGCACGCCTGGAAAATCAGTTTACTGCAAATTAGTCTGTTGCCTTCATCTTCTCATCTGCAAAATGGGTCAGTTGGGATAGTAATCTCTAACATCCTTGCCTGCTCTGATAACTGATGCTTTTCCAAAACATGGAGAGTTCTCTCATGGGAAATGAGAGCTATGGGAGACAGAGGCCTGACTCCTGACACTGCCCCACCTCCAACTTACAGCAAAATAAGTTTCAGAGAGGAAAATTATAGTCAAGCAATTGTCGAAAAGCATGGTTCAAACTTCAAAGCTCATTAAATCTGTGATTTTTTTTCAGTTCATGAGTTTTTTAAAAAGCAATCTGACCCCCACCCTCGATTCTAGAGGTCATTACCACTCTCTTTTTATGCCCTCAACAACCAACTGAATGAGGACAGAACCAAAATTAGTCATCTTTGTCCTCACCTTCCACCCTGAACAGGCAGGGCGAGGCTTGAACAGAACACGAAACAGAGACTGGGTAGATCAGGTGGCTTTGCCAAGGTCACACACAGGGCAGCCTCCTGTGAGACGTCAGGGCTGCTCAGAGGCAACCCTTTGCCAGGCCCACACCTGCTTCTTGAGAACATTCACTAACCTAGTCCCTTCATCACAGGGAGATGGCACAGCCAGTGGTGTGAGCACAAAGCTCTGGAATGCCAGACAGATCTGGCCTTGAGTCCCAGTTCCATCCCTTAGCAGCAATGTGACCTTGGGCAAACACCTTAGCCTCCTCAAGCCTCAGTTTGCTCATCTGTAAAGTGGGGATAGAAACAGTATCCATCTCACAGGCTTATTGTGAAGATTGAAAGCATTATATAAGGCAACCGTGCTGCTCCTGATACAATGACTATTATTAGCTGCTGTTCTGGTTCTCATTCCACAGCCCTGGACACTGTCCTCGGTGAGGACTGTCCACTTCCTCTAACATGAGGGATAGTCAAACCAGCCAGCAGGCAGGAGAACCAAGGCCTCTCAGATCCTTCTCTTACTCTTTCTTCCCGGGTCACCACCTGCCTTCAGTGTTCCAGGCTGGCCTAGTACCAAGGCCCCCAGACTGCATTATTCCTGGAGGCCTGGGCCAAGCCCAACTTTGTGCTGCATGCCTGCCTGCCCATGTGAGGCTGTAAAGCCCCAGCTGCCCCAGCCTCTGGCGAGTCTCACCTTGCCATCTGGGGCTCATAGGCGAGAAAGCACTAAGCTGCAGCCATTCACCCTACTGGGCACAGCTGTCTCTTGAGCCTCTAAGCTGGGCCAGGATAAGCCACATCTTCTCACTCTTTGGTTTTTATTAGCAAGGATTTGTGCCAGACAAGCTTAGTTCCATCCCCAGTGCAAGCTCCCAAGCAAGATCCCTACTTTTTTACCAAAAAATCATGAAAGGAAACTTAAAATTCAGGGGACGTCACTGGGGTTATATCATGTAACTGCAGTCTGTTGGAGCTCTGTGCTAAGAAGGATTCTGAGGCTATGTATGGGCTCCAGATATAAATATGAATAAATAGGGTTAGTTGGGAATGGGTTGGGATGGTATATATGTTACATATCTGCCATTCCTGCATGTATTGGTCAGCTTTCACTTGGTAAGACTGCAGTAACAAGCAGCCCCCACAGCTCAATAGCTGACAACAGCAAAGGTCCATTTCTTGCTCACATTAAGAGATGAGTGGGGATGTCAATAGCACAAAATGAGGACCAAACCAGAAATCACCAATATGTCTCCGTGTTTAAGAAATAGAGGCACACCCAGAGACCCAGATGTATACACACACACAGACACTCGTATATTCACATTCATTCTCACACTCATACTGACATACTCACAAACTCAGCCTCCCCATGCCAGGGTCCTGCTCATCAGTGGGAATGAGAAGAGCATGGGTGACCCCCCCCAGAAGCTAAGTGCTCACAGAGCCAAACCAAAGGTAGTGAAAAGTGGTCATCAGAGGGTGGCTGGGTTGGGGCTAAGGGCTCCTGGACACAAGAGACTAATGACGGGTGTCTCTTGCCCAGGGCCCAGATTTTGGCTACGTGACCCGGGAGCCCCTCTTTGAGCCTGTCACCAGCCTTGATTCCTTTGGGAACCTAGAGGTCAGTCCGCCAGTGACCGTGAATGGCAAGACATACCCCCTGGGCCGGATCCTCATCGGGACCAGCTTTCCTCTGTAAGAGAAGACAGGGTGGGCCTGCGGGCAGGTGGCGGGGAGGCAGGGGGAGTTATTGTTTCCCTTTAGGAGCAGACTGGGTTGCTCATACATGGAGTGCTTGGCTGGGAGAATTAACCTCTCCCATGACTCTCTGACAAGATACAGACACTCTTGGAAAGAAAACCAAGTTAGCCTTTACATCTTAGTATGAATTAGGACCTAATACAAAACTAAATAAATAACCCTCTTCCCAAAATGGGAGGGAATATAATGGGATTATAAAGAAAGTGGGGAAGGGATGAAGGAGTTCAGAGAAGGAGTACCGAAAGAGGATCAGTGCACACCAACAAATCCTCGGGGGTGCCCATTCACAAAAGACACATGAGAAGACATGGCTCTGCCCCAAAGCCTGAGTCCCTGGCTCCCTGGCCTGTCAACAACACCTTCACTCCCTCCCCAGGTCACCCACCAGTCGATGAGAAGGCAGAGTCTTCCTTAGAGCAGTTGCTGGGGAGAGAGTGAGTACTGTGGGTCCTCACTTCACAAAAGGGCTGCCAGGAACCCACACATGTGGGACCAGCCAGGATTTGGGCACCAAGTCCCTATAAGCCACATGGGATTCTCTACCTTCTGCAGCAGGCCACTGACACAGACAGTGACCATTTGCTCACCCTGCCCTCCTTCTCCCTCCACTCAACAGTCACTCATCCATTCAGCAGGTATTTCCCAGGCACCAGCCAAGCAACAAGCCCTATGTCAGACATGGGGTTCTAAACATGAAGCCCAGCCCCCACCTTCCAGGAGATGGTGGAGATCACAGGCATGAAACAGAGGGTGTGTACAGTGATAGAATGATACAGAGTCAGAGAAACCCAAGGAGGGGTCCCTAACCCCCTTAGGGGAGATCACAGGGGCTCTTCTTAGAGACAAATATCTATTGAGAGTCTTCTCTGTGCCAGGTATTGTTCTGGGCTGCAGGGAGACAGCAGTGAGCAAAACAGACAAAGTCGCAGCTCTCAGGAAGTTTTCCATTAGGGATGGAGGCAGTATAGACAATAAACATGGAATTAAGCAAATAAATAAGATACTTCTGAGTGCTAATAGGTGCAATGAAGAAGATAAAATAGGGTACATGATAAAGAGTGATGAGGCAGGGGCACTTTGGCTTTTGTGGTTTTGAGGAAGTGACTTTGGAATTGAGGCTCAGATGATGAGAAGGAAGCAGCCATGGGAAGATCAAAGGGAAGGAGCATTCCAGATAGAAGGAACAGAAAGGACAAAACCTTGGTAACAAGTTTAGCATGTGGCTAGAGCAAACAGAACAAGGAGGAAGGGAGGAAGATGAGGTAGGAGGGACAGGCAGGGGCCAGATCACAGAGGCATTTGTTGGCCACTGTGAGGTTTTGGGGTTATATTATAAGGGTAATGGGGAGATTGAAGACCTCAGGGAGTGTGGAAGTCAGGAAGGGCTTCCTGGAAGAGGTGTCACTTGAAATGATTGAAGTTGAGAAGTTAACAGCGAAGAGGTACATAGGCTAGGGAAGATTTTGGAATCATGCCTGTGTCCTAGCCCCCTCCAGCAGTCCATGAGGGATCCCTGAGCAGAGAAGCTGGCTTCTTACACCTACTGACACCCTCAGTGGCCAAAGAATGGGCTCTATGCTCTTCACACAGACCATGGCTACAGCTAACTCCTCCTTTTTCCCCTTGGGCTCAAACACCTTTCTGCCTGTGCCAGGGTCTCTGCAACTCAGGCTCCTTCCCATGACTTTTCCACCAATGCTATTCTGGGCCCAGGCTAGATTCTAGAGTCTGAACTCCTCCTGCAGACCCTCTGGTGAGACAGGCACAGTGGGCAACCTTCTGAAGAACTGTCTCCTCCCCAACCCCACCCCAGGTCTGGTGGTCGGAGGATGACCAAGGTGGTGAGGGACTTCCTGCAGGCCCAGCAGGTGCAGGCACCCGTGGAGCTCTACTCGGACTGGCTGACCGTGGGCCATGTAGATGAGTTCATGACATTCGTCCCCATCCCAGGCACAAAGGTGAGCTGGCCCCTGAGGCTGGAGTGAATAGGATAGTGCAGAATCCCTGTACTACCAGCTCTTGTCAACAGAGAGGGGTATCTAGAGGAAGACAACCGCAGAGAGGAAGAAGGAAGTAGGCTGAAGCTGGTTTGTACGTTGTTGCTGTGGCAGGTAAATGTTTAACCCAATAAATCCAAAATATTAGCGCCTCAGCATGTAGTCATTATAAAAATTATTCATGAGAGATTTTACATTCTTTTTTATATAAGTGTTCAGAATCAGGTGTGTATTTTACTCTTAGCACATCTCAACTCAGACCAGCCACAAGTCAAGTGTCCAATAATCCCACAGGGCTGGTGGCCACTGTACTGGCCATAATGCTCTAGAGAGCAATGGGGTATGGGCTTGGGGCTCTGGAAAGGGGTTCTTTCATTTCCCAAGAAGTGAAAAGAAACAGCTGCAACTTCAAACCCTGGAAATTTGGTGCAAATGGCCTGGCCTCTTGGCCACTTGGAGAAGCTCTTCCTCTCTGTCCAAGGTCACCTTTGACTCTGAGCTTTGACTCGATGGTGTTGCTGAGGTGGAGGAATTTCTATAGCAGGAAGGGTGAGAAATATTCCTCTGAAGTAGAGAAAACCCTGCCAGGCGGCCTTTGCTCGGCAGAGAGTGGCTTGAGACAATATGCAGGTGGGACCCCGGGGGCTGAGAGCGGGGGCTTCTTCACGTTTCTTGGCCGCCTCCTCTCTGCTGACACTGGCCCTCTGAATGGTCTCTCACAGGAATTCCGGATGCTCATGGCCAGCACCTCGGCCTGCTACAAGCTCTTCCGAGAGAAGCAGAAGGAGGGCCATGGGGAGGCCATCATGTTCAAAGGTGAGTGCCCTCAGGGCCTTGGCAGGGAGCAGGGAGCTGAGCCCCCAGAGAGACCCTTGGGAGGACAGGGCAGATGAGTGCCTTGTCCCTGAATACCCAGCTCCACTTCCTGGACATCCGGCCCGCTCCGGGGCTGTGAGGTCAACGTGGTGGGAAGCAGCCCTGGCCTCTGTGACCCTCGCTGTGGCCAACGGGACCATCGAGCTGCCCACTGCCCCTTATGACCACCAGCAGTGCCTAGTGCTTCTTCGGGACCTAGTGTATACTTCAAATGGCACCAGACCCCAAGGAGAGTTAAATGGTTCAAAATTGACACGCAATCTGTGTTCAAGGAGCTTGTGTTTTCGAAAGGGAGATAGAGAAGAATATACATAATGCACTTGAGGGGTAGGAAGAAAAGTGGGAGTCGACAGACGTGACGTACAGTCAGACATCATCACCGTCAGTCCCGGAGTGAGAAATCATCTGCTTAATTTAGATATCCACATAACTGGGATAGACAGACTGGGATGAGCTTTGCTCTTAAACTAATCATGGAAAGAGACAGAGCTGATCAGGCACAGACGGTGAGCCAGGTCAGAGAGGCCATGACAATTTCTTATGTGCTCTTCCTACATTCCCTTTTGACACCTTGCAGGCTGGCGTCTCTAATCCACCTGTTCCCAAAAGTCTGCACCCCTAAGGCTGGTTGATACTTACATACATTACCACCCTCCATGTCGAAAGGCAGTGTTCCTGATAGTGACTGGTGTCTGGGATGGACAAGACCAACTTAAGACAACTGTCATTTTTTAATTCCCACCGATAGGAAATTTTTTTAGATTGGCAGGCATGAGTCTTGACTTTCTGGAGGCTTCTTTCTATATGAGCCCCTCAAAGCTACCCATAAGGATATAGGAACTATTATCTTTGTACAAATAGGTCCAAGGGGTGGTGTGGAGACAGCTCAGGTACAGGGTGCAACAGCACCGATCTCTTTGCCACTAACAAGCTACCGGACTAGGAAACACAGAGGACCAGCATCAGGCAGGGAAAAAAAGAGTTAATAGCTTAGGCTCTGGAATCAGACTGCCTGGTCTGCTTACGGGCTCTTCCGCTAGCTGTAAGGCCTTGGACGAGTCATGTAACTTCTCTGTGCCTCCATTTCTTCATCCTTAATGCTGGAAGCTACCTTATAGAAATGTGGGGCGGATTATTGAGTTAATCCATGTAAATATCTAGAAGACTACCTGCCACATAGCAGGCGCTCCATGAGCATTAGGTATCACTAATCAAGCCAGAAGCCACGGGGGCCATCATGATGGAAAAGGAGGCAGATGCAGGCATAGACCAGGACAAGGGCCAAGCATGAGGCAGGTCTGGAAAACAGGAAGGGTGACGCCCCTTGGCACCCTGCTTCTGCCGCACTCCCTCTGGTCTGCTGCTCATCCTTAGAAGCAGGCTTCTTGTGCCACCCTACCCTCTGGCCAGAGAGAGAGCAAGACAGCTGCCACCCCTTCCCTGGCCCAGGTGACATGGCCAACCCTGGGGAAAGGAGTTACCCCTGGGGTTGCCCTTCTGTGCCCCAGCCTGTCCCAGCCCCTCTCCCTCATCCTAAGAGTTAGCCCAGAAGCTGGGGGCCTTGGCAAAGGGGAGCGCCCAGGCTGGACACCTAAAACTAGACTGTCCCCTGTCCTCTGACCCCCACAGGCTTGGGCGGGATGAGCAGCAAGCGAATCACCATCAACAAGATCCTGTCCAACGAGAGCCTCGTGCAGGAGAACCAGTACTTCCAGGTGAGGGCGGGGCAGGGGCCTGTGGGAGGGACAAGGCTATGACCAATGGCACCTGTCACATCCTCGGGGCTTCCATAGGGAATGGCCAAGGGTTCAGGGCACATGACAGAGGGAAGGACCTCAATAAGCATTCGGTCCAGACTTTCTGGTTTACGCCTCTAAACTGGAGGCTGAATGGGGTGACAAAGCAGGTCAGTGGAGGCTAGAAGCAGACAGGAGACCTGGGAAGGAAGGTGTATCAGGCAGTACTAAAGAACCAAGGGCTCTGTAAGGCTACAGCCCACAGCATTTGGGGGAGACCCACACTGATTAAAATATGATGACAACTACAGACCTGCTCTCCAGAAAATTTCATACGTAAACACATGCCATGAATTTTTATTTGTTTTAGGGGATCAGAGATCCCTGAAGTTTTCTATCTATGGATGAATCCCACCTCTGGAGTCCTAAATCTCAAAGATTGTATCCAGAAGTAGATACCAGTCAAAAGGGTCATATTTACTTGAATTAGATCTCTCTTTATTTGCATGGGCATATTTATTTATTTACTTATTTACTTACTTATTTATTTAGCTGCTTTGGGTCTTGTTGCTGCGTGCGGGTTTTCTCTAGCTGCGGCGAGCAGGGGCTACTCTTCATTGTGGTGCGTGGGCTTCTCACTGCGGTGGCTTCTCTTGTTGCAGAGCACGGGCTCTAGGTGCACGGGCTTCAGTAGCTGTGGCACTCAGGCTCAGTAGTTGGTGCACGGGCTTAGTTGCTCCGTGTCATGGGGGATCTTCCCGGACCAGGGCTCAAACCCATGTCCCCTGAATTGGCAGGTGGATTCTCAACCACTGTGCCACCGAGGAAGCCCTCCATGGGCACATTTAGAGTATCAAGTTTAAATTTAAAAACTCAAACTGATTTTTTTAAATGGCTTAATTGACTCATATGAGTAGGAAGTCCAGCAGTGTTATGGATTTCAGGCACAGGTTGATCAGGGCTCCAGCTCTATTTCTCTGCACTTCTTGGGCTCTACAGGTGCCCTCATGACAGGAGTATAGCTGCAACAGTTCAAGGTCTCACATCCATCCAGCACACCATCCACAAAGAGGGAGGTCTGTGCCCCCAACAATTAAACAAAAGTTTTGCATTTCACTCTGATTGTGCCAACCTGAACCAATTATTGTAGCCAGGGGAATTCCATATACTGATTCCCTATATCCTGGTTTATTGCCCATCTTTGAACCAATCACTGGAGCAAAGAGGCAGGGGCAAGGGTCCACTAATTAGCTGTCACCAGGAGGGGAGGATGGAGTCAACCCAACCCAATAACGGGCTGCTACATTTCAGGGGGAGGGGTGGAGTGGAGGCTGTAGAAGCAACTGCAGAGTTTCCCGAAGTTCACATAATGCCTCACTGGCTATTTGAAAGTTGACTTTATTGTAACTCCCCTCCGTGGACATTTTTTGGCTTCGGGTAAATCTGAGGTCAAATCATGGCCCCTCATTTTGGCAGTTGGACCTTGGGCAACTCACTAAGGACTCTACATTTTGGGTAGAGTCTCTAATAAGGGGCTAATAATAGTGTCTACCTCATGAGGTTGAGGCTTACATAAGTAATGTATGTAAAGCACTTAGAACAGTACACTTAGGGTTCTTGCACATATTAGTTTTAATTATTATTAATCAAAATCATTGTCACTGTTATTCTCACCACACGGGACAGCCTAAGGATTCAATGAGATACTGCACAGCAAGAACTTACCACAGGGTCTGGCTTGTAGTAGGTGGTGCTCAGTAAATGAGCCCTCACTAGTGTTATTTCTGTGATTTTCTAGTATTATTTCTGTAATCTTCTCTCTCGTTCTCTTTATTACTACCATGACTGGTGGGAGGGGCACCAGAGAGGTAGGCGCGTGCTGCAGTGCCGGGGTGAGGTTGACACTCTCCCTGGAGTGCCGGGTGCCCTGCAGGCAGGGGTGAGGTTGACAAAGGTGGCAGGGGTGTCCCCTCACTCGCCTGCCCTCCCTTCTTCCCCGTCGCCCAGCGCTGCCTGGACTGGAACCGCGACATCCTCAAGAAGGAGCTGGGGCTGACGGAGCAGGACATCATCGACCTGCCTGCCCTCTTCAAGATGGACGAGGACCGCCAGGCCAGAGCCTTCTTCCCAAACATGGTGAGGCGCTCTGGACCCCAAACCTCATCCAGGCCAGTCACGGGCAGCCAGATCCAGAGGGACCCCTCGGCTGAGGCGGTCCAATCAGGAGGCCCGGGTCCCAGTCCCGCCTGAGTTGCTGTGTGGCCTCCCACCCACCCCAGGCACTCGCCCTCTCTGGGCCTCATTCCCTTCTGGGGTGATATCCTTATCCTAGCTGCCCCCTGGGGTCCTGGGGGATCCTTTAACAGATTGGAGAGTGTCTTGTAAATTAAAAAGGCCTTTATAGACAGGAGGGATTCTTGTTATCATAGAGCAGAGTCTTCTATGTGATAGAAGGAGGTTAGAACACACATACACACACACACATAGATACATATATACACACGTGTACACACATGAAAACATACATACACGCATGCGTGCAATGCACACGCTGATGCGTACACATATAGCCGCATGAACATACACATAATACAGGGGTGGGTTGCCTCGTTTTCCACTCAGCTCTGCCATGTATGAGTTGCTTAGCCCCCCCGAGCCTCAGTTCCTCATCTGTAAAATGGGGATAATCACAATTCCTACTTCATAGGGTTGTTGGGAGGGTTCAGTGAGCTTAGAACAGGGCGGGGCATAGTAGGTGCTCACTAAACGGAGCTGTGCCCCCCCCCCCCCGCTTCCTTGTTGCAGGTGAACATGATTGTGCTCAGCAAGGACCTGGGCATCCCCAAGCCATTTGGGCCCCAGGTTGAGGAGGTGTGCTGCCTGGAGACACATGTGCGCTCCCTGCTGGAGCCCCTGGGGCTCTGCTGCACCTTCGTGGATGACATCTCCGCCTACCACAAATTTCTGGGGGAGGTGCACTGCGGCACCAACGTACGCAGGAAGCCCTTCACCTTCAAGTGGTGGCACATGGTACCCTGACCTGCAGGGGGCTGTTGTGTGCCTGTCACAGCCCATCAACAACCAGTGTTGAGGCTGGACCAACCCTTGTGGGTTTTATTATGATTACAAAATGCGCTTCAGCAATAACTATCAGGAAACTTGGGGGGAAACGTTTATTACTTTTCATTTTATTTTTACTTACAGGACCTGGAAATAACCTGGCACACCTGGGGCCACACAGTGAGGTCATGGGGAGAGAGAGAGAGAACCCACGGAACTGGGGTTCTGCTTTTATGGGAGTTGAGGGTGAGGGCCTAGGATTTCGAGGACTCACTCTTTATTGGTGAATTTAAAGCATAAGAGTGGGAATTTAAAGCGAGGAACGAGGAAAAAGGCAGGTGGCCCAAATGATCAGTTATCAAAAGCAATCAAGATCTCTAAAAGAAAGGAGCCTCAGTGGGGGGAGGCGGCCTGGCTCTTCATCTAGTTGTGTGGCTGGCAACGTGTTTACTCAAGATCGCCATGTTTGAAGTGGATGTTCAGCAATCAGAGCTGAGTCAGGCCCTCGTATTAAAAGAAGGAGAAAAAAAAAAAAAAAAAGAAGGAGAAAATCTGACTGTCAGGGTTCACACTACAGGGGCCTGGGCACCTCCCTCCTTCCTTGAGTTCTCCAGACTCTTCACACCCCCAGAGAATCCCCCTGCCTGACGTGGACTGGAGGCCACGTCCTCCAGACGCGGGGAGGGGATTTGAAATATCTGTGCCTTGCCTTCCCTCAGAAGGGCCTCAGGGTCCACGAAGTCACCCCCTGAGCCTCCATGCTGTCCTTCCCGAAAATAGCTGGACATTTGGCCAGTGTCTGTATAGCCCTGACATGAAAAACAAAACAAAACGAAAACCGCTTTACCCAAACCCTTCCCCAAGGAATCTTTAGTCTCTTGTCCAAAACTGAATGAGGGGAGTAGGGAAGGAGGTTCTGGGACGACCAGTTGTCCCTGTAGCCGTGCCTTGTGGGTCAAGGTTGATGGCATGGAAAGGGATTCTGGAACCCCAGATGTACCTTGAACTGTCATCATCCTTTGAAATTCACCTCCCTTGGCCACCTGGACACCCCCAATTATTCATTCCTTAACAGCCTCTGTCAAATCCCCTTGGCTTTCCCTCTGCCGTGTAGACACCGTTGGCTAGCCTCCTTAGACTTGGACTCCCTGAGGGTCCAGTAATTGAGCTTACAACCTTCCCTGGAAGTGGATTTTATCAGAGCAGCCTTCCCTGTTTACAAGATTCTTACGCTGCTTCTTTCTCATGGACCCAGGCTCTCCCAGATGCTTGGGGGTTGCTCCCCACACCAGCATCCTTGTGGCCTGAGAGTTCACTGTATCAAGATGCTCCAGGGTGAGCCAGATCCATCTTCTCTTGCTGGGTCCTTGATTCTCTGGCCAGTCCCTGACCTCCCTCCTCTCACAGCCTCCACTTCCTATTCCAATGCCGTCTCTCCAGACAGCTAGACAAGGACTTCTTCCCCACCAGCCAGGCTCAGACCTTCCCCCAGGACACAGTGAAAGACCTGCCTCTCCTCTCCAGACCTCAGATCCAACACAAAAAGACCCTGTCCTAACCTCCAGCCTGAACAGCCAGTTCTGGGCCAGCTGCTGGCCTTAGAGACAGATTGATTATCCCATTGAAGTTTCTCAGTGCATTTGCTGAAGACCCTCTCATTTGGACATAATCAGATTCATTCTCTGGCTCCAACTGAAAAGACTCAGTTTCAGCTAAAAAAAAAATTCCTTTAAGGCCAGCTGATTGAGGAGAATAAGTGAATTATAATTCCACTTTGAGGGTTAGAGAGGAACTGATATATAACCAATGAAAATGTTGTAAATGTGTATTCTTAGAGAATGGGATTTTCTTCTTGGATTATTCAGTCATTCAGCAAACATATATTGTATGCCTCCTTAGGTGCCAGGCGCAGTGGTGGGCCCCGAGGACACAGTGCTTAGTAGCAAACTGCATCTGGCCCCTGCCTCATGGAGCCGGTCAGTTCCCAGCCTGAGATGCCCACACTTAAATGGCCAGCATTTGCCCTTTCAGGGATGCGCTCTTGAGAAATACCAATTCGCTATATTCAGGAAATGCACAGGACACAGAGCTTCCAGCAAGTCCCTATCTCAGTGAAATGAGGGAGTTGGGTCTTCTTTAAACAGGCCTCCTTCCCATCCAGCTGGGCCAGTACCACCTAACAGATCAGACCCCAGGGCCTTCAGAAGCTGTTGTCCCCCCCTTTGGGGACAGTGGCTCCTGCCTTTGGGGGCCAAAGCCCCAGATCTCTCCAACCCCACAGCTGAAGACACCAAGTGCCTATTTGTGGATGTTTATCTGCAGACTTAGACTTTGTTGTGTGTGTGTGTGTGTGTGTGTGTGTTTGGTTAATATGGGTTTTGGGGCCTTCTTTCATTTTTTTCTAGTCTGCCTTAAAGGGAAGTGAGTGCTTCCCAGGTGGAGACAGTGTGTGCTTCTAGATTTTTCTAAGGCTCTCCCCAACAATAAGTCAGTAACTTCTGATGATTCTGGAGCCCCCAGGACTCACTCATTCCCATCTTGCTTGCCCACTCATGTGACTACCCTTGGCACGGACATCTCCCCCAGTCCCCCCTGACTCATCAGTCTTCCCCACCCACCACTTTCTATAAATGTAGACCTAGAATACACTTCTGTGTTGCAAAACTCAGCTAAGTTCCTGTTTCAATCTTTATTTTGAAATATTTTGTATAAGAGAGCAGGGGGTATCATGAAGATGGCAAGAAGCGGGGCACAGTTTCAGCTTTCTGGACGAGAGGCCATGCTGGAGATCAAAAGACGTTTGGGGAAGAACCTGAGTAAACAGCAAGAAAATAAATGGTCAGATGGGAAGTCACGTGGCTTTTGGTGTGATGTTCATGGTTGCTTCACGGCCACGGCCTGGAAGGAGGCAGGCCATACGCGGGCCCTCTCCTGGTCCTCCAGCCCCTGCCCCTCTGCACACAGGGTCAGGGCTCTCAGCAAGGGTATCTCAAGGGTTTGGAATCCCACACGCATTCAGTAGGTGTATATTAAATGGCCACCACCCAAGGTCAAGACCAACACCCACAGTAAAGTCTGACAGTGTTTCTGGTGGGGCTCCCCAAAAGCAGACCCCGAGGTGAGCGTTTGGGAACAAGTGACTTATTAAGGAACAGCCTCCAGGAGAAACCAGGAAGGGAGTGGAGGGAGCAGGGCCAGGAACGGGAAGAAGCCAAGAGCGTGATTTCAGATGTAGCCTCAGCCTGGTCACAGGAGAGCTCTAGAGCATAAGTGGCAGCTCAGTTCTTCCATCTGGAGGCCGAGTTTCGTGTACTTACACGAGTCGGTCATTAGCTATGGGGACTTCGGCTCTCTGCACAGGCAACGGGGGCACCCGTAGCCTACGGGCAATCATCCAGCTGTAGTTTTGTTTTGTTTTGTTTTTTGCCACACCGTATGGCTTGCAGGATCTTAGTTCCCTGATCAAAGATTGAACCCGCGCCCTTGGCGGCAGTGATAGCGCAGAGTCCTAACCACTGGGCCACCAGGGAATTCTCCACAGCTGTAGTTTTTAGCAGCAGAGTCACAAGAGCTGGGGAATGGGCCAGAAAAGGATCTGGGCAGAGCACTGACTGTGTCCACTGCTCTGAGTAATATCATGTTCTCGTAATATGGAATTGTTGCACGTGGGTATTTATGATTTGACCCATGGTATAAAATCCATACAACATAGCCACGATCTAACAGGGTCTTTGTGAACAAACCCCCGAGGCTCTAAAATAGAACCACCTAGTTGGTTGCTACACCTAGAAGCCACTTCCAAGCACTTTGGAATGCACCTGGGGGGTTCTTACCCCTCAGCCCCATCTTGGGTTTCTGGACAGATGTTCTGACGCAGCCATTTTCAAAGGCCACTGCAAAATGAAAATCACTAGTTCTCTTATTCCTGGACTTAGCCCGTGGGTCCAGCCCTCTGAGGTCATTCTTCCCTTTTATACCCAACTAATGTGGCCCAAGCCAATCTTCTATGGGGTTTTCCTGACGCACCTATTTCTGAGACTCCCCAAGGGATGCTGGTGTGTTAAACTCATCCTGCTGGTGTTTTCACATCTTGGCCACTCACTCACCTCAGGATTGCTGAAAGTCACCCTGAGACGTCTAGAGCAGCACCTTCCAATAGAAATACAATGCAAGGGGCTTCCCTGGTGGCACAGTGGTTAAGAATCCGCCCACCAATGCAGGGGACACGGGTTCAAGCCCTGGTCCAGGAAGATCCCACATGCTGCGGAGCAACTAAGCCCGTGTGCCACAACCACTGAGCCTGTGCTCTAGAGCCTGTGAGCCGCAACTACTGAGCCTGCGTGCCACAACTACTGAAGCCCACGCGCCTAGAGCCCATGCTCCGCAATAAGAGAAGCCACCAGAATGAGAAGCCAGCGCACTGCAATGAAGAGTAGTCCTGGCTCGCCGCAACTAGAGAAAGCCCGCGCGCAGCAATGAAGACCCAACACGGCCAAAAATAAATAAATAAATAAATTTATAAAACAAGAGTTCCCAGAGAACTCCCCATCCCCTTAAAAAAAAGAAGAGACAAGAAATACAATGCAAGCCCCATATGTAATTTTAAATTTCCTGGTAGCCACATTTTAAAAAGTGAAAAACAGGTGACGTTAATTTAATAATGTCTTCTTTATTGCAGTATATCCAAATTATCATTTTGATAGGTAACCAAAAATTTTAAACATTAATGAAATATTTCACGTTCTCTTCTTTGGTAGTAAGTCTTTGAAAGCTGATATATGTTTTATACTTATATCACATCTCTCTTAAGACTAGCCACATTTTAAGTGTTCGATAGCCACAAGCGGATCATACTGGAAGGCGCAGTTGTAGAATCCTGTCTACCAGGCTGAGTCCCAGTTATAGAAATAGGCACGTTCCTTAAATCCCCAGAATCCAGCTAGGCCAACTGCAACGCTAACAAAAGCTGACTGTGGGTTTTTTTGTTTTTGATTTTGACGGCACCACATAGCTTGCGGGATCTTAGTTCCCCGACCAGCGATCGAACCTGCGCTTGCAGCAGTGAAATTGCAGCGTCCTATCCACTGGACTGCCAGGGAATTCCTAAAAGTTGATTGTTATAATACCAGAGAGAGAGACAGAAGATAGACATCGGCCCTCCCTGGCCCTGGTGTACAGAGCCTTGTCCCTTCAGAAGGTCCTCTTGCCTGAACCGTGGCTGCTGCCACGTTACCAGGACTGGCCTCTCTCGGCAAGGGGAGTGCCTTTGGCCAAGTCCCCTCTGCCCACTTTAGGAAGCAAATCCCCACCAGCCCCATGGAAAGGGAAAACATAATTCCCTCACCTCTAGCCTCTTTTCCCTCATCATTCCCCGGGATACAACCTGATTCTGCATCTTAATGTAAGATGTCTTTGGTTCCCAGGTGAGGGGAGTTGGGGTCCCCATTATCTCAGCCCCTTCATTGCAGATAGGATCTGATCCAGACCCTGACATAGCCAAAAGCCTGTGGGAGTGGGATCCCTCCCCCCTAAACAAAAGAGCAGCCAGGGATGAGCTCTGCCTGCCCAGTGGGACTTATCCGGGATCCTTGCCCAAGTGGCATCAGCTCCAGGGGACTGACGGCAATGTTATTGGTAACTCAATACAGTGCGGTGACACCAAATGGCAGCATGTGGAATCTTTCCTCTAGCCGGACAACCAGAAAAAGACATGTCCGGGCAGAGAGCTCAGTTCTGCAGCCTTGCCTCAAGCCTGACTGATGTGGCAATCTGGTTTTTTACCTATGCCTCACCCCCCAGCCAGCTGGGCTCCGGTTCAGCCCTGACTTCTGAGAAAGCAAAGGCCTGGTCTCTAGCTAGTCTCTAAGCAAACTACCCAGTTCAGTTTGCTTTTGCCTCAGCCCCTCACGGTCTGCAAGCTGAGGCCCACTTTATCACAGTCACGGGTAAACCCCATGATGACCCTTTAAGGACAGTCTCTGACTGGCATTCTAGGGCCCTACTCATAAGCTTCTCTGCCACTGAAGTGTTAAAAGACACCTTCAAAAGGACTGCTTTGTTTTCCTCCCGATGGCAGTTCCTGGCACGTAGTCAGTGCTCAGCAAATATGTTTTGAATAAAACAATGAAACGCCCCTTCAGCTAGGCAATGGAAGCAGAAATAGCCCAATCGGATGAGGTAATAATAGCCACCATTTCTCAAACACTGACTACCTGTCAGGCACCTGCCAGGTTGAAGTATATGAAATGCCATTTTTAAAGGTCACAAGGGTCAAATAGAGATGATTTCATATAGTTCAGCCTAATAGTTTACATTCATCATCTCACCTAATTCTCACAACAAAGCTGTGAGAATTATCCCCACTTTATAGATGAGGAAACTGAGGCTCAGAGAGGAAGTGACTTGCTCCAGTTTACACAGCAGGAAGCAGCAGAACCTGGATTTGTTGTACCCAAGCGGTCTGATTCCAGAGCTCGCCCGCTGAACCCCTGCTCTTGACTACCTCATCTTAGGAACAACTTTCTAACCCGGGTTCAATGAGTCATCATTCTTTTCTTCATAAATGCTGCCTTTGCACTTGTCATTTTTTAGCATACTGGATGAACTATTTCGAATCTTATAACGAGAACACCTGCTACCTGCAAGCAAGTGTCTGGAGATTATAGGATTCCTGTAAACCCTTCAAAGGCAATAGAGCCCAAAGTGAAATAACTTCTACATAATACAGAATACGCTCTCAAGTCTTCCGCTCAGAGTCAGATGGCATCTCACAATCATGAAATGTAAATTATAGTCATTCATCCACCCATTCATTCTTTTTTGTTAATATTACTGTAAGCATCTATTGTGTGTAAAACTGGAGCGATCATATAATTTTTCATCTAAACCAGAATGAAAGGGGGCACTACTAATAATTCTACCAGCTTAACAGATGAAAACTGGGACCATGCTGAGCAAACCAGGATGTCTCTTCTCCCTGAAAACCCTGTGTCTGAGACATGATCTCATCCCTCAAGGAACTGAGAGAGTCAGGGAGACAGGAGAACAAAGAGGCAAACAGATGGAATAGACACTTGATAAATATTTGCTGAATGGAGGAATGAATAAGGCACAAAAGCTGTGGAATCATACATACACGCGTGTGCACACACACACACAATAATTTCCAGCCAGGAGAGTGACCAAGGGTGGCCTTAGTGTTCATCTGGGCTAGACTGTTGAATGAACGGAGGAACGCATGACTGGGCACAGAAGGGAAGAAAGGCTGCCGAGCTGAGCAAGGACACAAAGGGGTGTAAGTATATGACAAGCTTGACAAGCTTGAGAAATGGTGAGTATAGGGAATGGCAAAGATATAGACTGAAGTCATACTGGAAATACTAGGTTTTGAGCAATGGGAACCCCCTGAAGGTTTGGGGCTGCTGCAGTTACATGACCAATCCTGTATTTTAGAAAGAGGACAGTAACATATATTCCTTTGTTGCTATTAAGAAACTACCTGAGGAGGGATTCCCCTGGTGGCACAGGGGTTACGACTCCGTGCTCCCAATACAGAGGGCCCAGATTTGATCCCTGGCCAGGGAACTACATCCCACATGCATGTGCAACTAAGAGTTCGCATGCCACAACTAAGGAGCCTGCCTGCCGCAACTAAATAAATAAGTAAATAAATAAAATATTTTTTAAAAATACA
This sequence comes from Lagenorhynchus albirostris, assembly GCF_949774975.1. Taxonomy (NCBI): domain Eukaryota; kingdom Metazoa; phylum Chordata; class Mammalia; order Artiodactyla; family Delphinidae; genus Lagenorhynchus; species Lagenorhynchus albirostris. The sequence goes on from NC_083096.1 coordinate 173,528,785, forward strand.
CATAACATAAAATTTTTTAAAAAAAGAAACTACCTGAGGAATGATCAAACCATGGTACATCCCATTTATATATTTTGTAGCATGTAAGATGAAATAGATCTATGTGTACTGACATGGAAAGAGCTCCAAGACAGAGCACTTGATATATAAAAAAAACGTCAAGCAAAGCCATGGATTTCCATAGACACATATATGTGTATACACACGCAAAGAAAAAGGTATGGGAGCAATCCCATGAAACTGACAATAGTAATCACCTCTGGGAAAAGAAGCGTGACTGAGGGGATTTAAAATTTATCTGTGTTGCTTGAAATTTTTACACAGTGAGAATTTAATTACATATGTACTTTTAAATAAGTTTTTAAAGCTGCCTGAAACCCTTGGCATCTTATTTATGCTGAAGTCTTTCCATCCTGATTAGCATAATCTCTTTCTCCTAATAATTCACAGTTCTCTTTTACCTTTTTTCTCCCCCCAGCTGGGCTTCCCACCGCCAGTTGAAAATTGATAGCTCCCTACAGATACTAATTCATTTTCTCCTCCTCCCTGTGTGGTGACTATGATTTTTTTTCCTCCATTTTACACAATAGGAAACTAAGGCACAGAGAGGTTAAGTAACTTGCTGAAAGTCACATAATAAATGGCTGTCCTCTCTCCGCCCCGGGTCGCTGCAGCCTCCGCCACTTTCGGGCCTAGCAGCCTGAAAAAAAAAAGAGAAAAGGATTTAAAAAAAAAAAAAACCCAAAATGCTTTAAAATCCACCAGGGACTTCCCTGGTGGCGCAGTGGTTAAGAATCCGCCTGCCAATGAGAGGGACACAGGTTCGAGCCCTGGTCTGGGAGATCCCACATGCCACGGAGCAACTAAGCCCGTGCGCCACAACTACTGAGCCTACGAGCCACAACTACTGAAGCCCGTGCGCCTAGAGCCCGTGCTCCACAACAAGAGAAGCCACCGCAACGAGAAGCCCACGCGCCGCAACTAGAGAAGCCCGCGCGCAGCTACGAAGACCCACCACAGCCAAAAATAAATAAATTAAATAAATAATTTTTTTTTTAAATCTTAAAAGAAAAGAAAGAAAAAAAAGAGCGAATCCTCCTCGTAGGATCCGCGGGGCAGTCACTTTTGCAGTCACTTTTGCACGCTTCCGGCCTGCCCGCTGCCGCCGCACCTAGGCGTCCGTGGGTCCCCGTCCGTTGGTGCAATGGTGAGCCGCTCGCGCGCCCGTGTTCACGCGCCTCCGCCCGCCCCCGGCGCGCCGGCCTCCGCGCTCCACGTGTCCGCGCAGCCCTTCTCCCGCCCGGCGTGGGAGGCGGCAACGCGCTCCGACCGCCCCGGGCTTGCCGAGTGGGCACCAACAAGTATTTGGTTTCCCTCTTCCCCGGGCTGCTGTAATCTTAAACTGCCGGGAGCCCGAGGCCTATATTTATAGAGAAACGCACGTTCCGGAGGCCGCCGTGGGCACCACTGGGTTGCCTCTGGAAGAATTTTTGTAATTTGGAGGGCAGTCCCCGTTTTAATTTTTTTCATTTTTTGAAATTGGGAGCTTCCAGACCAGGACAGCTGAAACTTACAAACTCCCAGGGAGAGCCATATTGTTTTTGAGAGCCTTTTGTCTGCGGTTTGGCATTCTCGTCCGGGCTGTCCCCGAACTCCTCTCAGGCCCCCCCCTCGGAGCCGACTCCAGCTTCCCTGAGCTTCACGGCCACCTGTGAGCCCCGGCACGGGCCACGGCTCGGAGGGGAGCCCCCTTTGTCCTGTGTGGTCCCTCTAAGAAGTCCTCCTGGCGGGGCTCGGGGTGGTGGGGAGATGAACGCTGAGGCCAGCAGCTATCCCAGGGTCCCCCTGTACGTGGGTGACCTGTACTCGGACGTCACCGAGGCCATGCTGAACGAAAAGTTCAGTCCTGCGGGGCCTGTGCTGTCCGTCTGGGTCTGCCGCGATATGCTCACCCGCCACTCCCTGGATCATGCCTACATCAACTTCCAGCACACAGCTTTCGCGGAGCGGGCCTTGGATACCGTGAACTTTGATGTGATTAAGGGAAAGCCAAGCCGTATCATGTGGGCTCAGAGGGATCCCTCTTTGAGAAAATTTGGTGTGGGAAACACCTTCATCAAGAACCTGGACATACAGATAACAAGGCACCGTATGATACTTTTTCTGCTTTTGGAAACATTGTCCTGCAAGGTGGTGTGTGATGAGAACGGCTCTAAGAGTTATGCCTTTGTCCACTTTGAGACCCAGGAGGCTTGCCGACAAGGTCATCGAGAGGATGAACGGCATGCTCCTCAATGACCGCAGAGTGTTTGTGGGCAGGTTCAAGTATCGAAAAGAGTGGGAAGCTGAGCTTGGAGCCAAAGCCAAGGAATTCACCAATGTTTATATCAAAAACTTTGGGGAAGAGGTGGATGATGAGAGTCTGAAAGAGCTATTCAGCCAGTTTGGTAAGACTCTGAGTGTCAAGGGGATGAGAGATCCTAGTGGGAAATCCAAAGGCTTTGGCTTTGTGAGTTACAAAAAACACGAGGATGCCAATAAGGCCGTGGAAGAGATGAATGGAAAAGAAATCAGTGGGAAAGTCGTTTTCGTCGGCCGTGCACAGAAGAAAGTGGAACAGCAGGCCGAGTTAAAGCAAAAATTTGAACAGCTCAAACAGGAGAGAATTAGTTGCTATCAGGGGATGAATCTCTAAATTAAGAACTTGGATGACACCATTGATGGTGAGAAGTTAAGGAAAAAGTTCTCTCCTTTTGGATCAATCAGCAGTGCTAAGGTGATGCTGGAGGATGGGAGAAGCAAAGAGTTTGCCTTTGTCTGCTTCTGATCCCCTGAAGAGGCAACCAAAGCAGTCACAGAGATGAACGGATGCATCATGGGCTCCAAGCCACTGTATGTCGCCCTGGCCCAGAGAAAGGAAGAGAGAAAGGCTCAGCTGACCTGCCAGTATATGCAGCGGGTGGCCGGGATGAGAGCGCTCCCTGCCAATGCCATCTGAAACCAGTTCCTGCAGCTGGGGGCTACTTTGTGCCAGCAGTTCCACAGGCCAGGGAAGCCCTCCGTATTATACACCTAACGAGTTAGCACAGGCGAGGCCTAAGCCACGCTGCAGCAAGGTGGGAGACCTCAAGGCTTCCAAGGAATGCCAAGTGCTATACGCCAGCCTGGGCTCGTCCAGCCCTTCGCCATCTGGCTCCAGCTGGTAATGCTCTGGCCTCTCGCGGCCTCCCTACTACCGCTCAGAGAGTCGGATCTGAGTGCCCAGACCGCTTGGCTATGGACTTTGGTGGGGCTGGTGCCGCCCAGCAAGGGCCGACTGACAGCTGCCAGTCTGGAGGTGTTCCCACAGCTGGGCAGAACCTAGCGCCTCGTGCTGCTGTTGCTGCCGCTGCTGCTCGGGCTGTTGCACCTTACAAATACGCCTCCAGTGTCCGCAGCCCTCACCCTGCCATCCAGCCCCTGCAGGCACCCCAGCCTGCGGTCCATGTGCAGGGGCAGGAGCCGCTGACCGCCTCCATGCTGGCCGCAGCACCCCCCCCAAGGAGCAGAAGCAGATGCTGGGTGAACGTTTGTTCCTGCTCATCTAGGCGATGCACTCAAACCTGGCCGGGAAGATTGCGGGGATGCTGCTGGAGGTTGACAGCTCGGAGCTGCTGCACATGCTGGAGTCCTGAGTCTCTCCGCTCCAAGGTGGATGAAGCTGTGGCGGTCCTACAGGCTCATCATGCCAAGAAAGAAGGTGCCCAGAAGGTGGGCGCTGTCACTGCTGCTACCTCTTAGACAAGGACAAAGCGATTCACAAACCAAATAAACCCTCATGGAATTCAGCTCGAGGTTTGCAGACTTCCTAGCTTGTCCTATGGACCTCAACACCAAGAACCACAAATTGCGCATTTAGTAGGTCATTTTGTATCAAAAGGTCAATTATGACGTGCCTAGAATTTTTCAATTAAAAGAATATATTCTCTGGGTTCTGATATGGCCCAGACAGTGTTTACTTTTTTTTTCTATTGTGAGTTTTGATTTTTTCCCCCCAGAAATTGGTTTTGTTTGATGTACCCAAGTCTTAAGTTTCTCAATAAAGAAAAAAATCTCCATCATAAATAAATAAAAATGACTGATATAACAGGATCTGAACCTCCCAAAGGACTGCATACTTAACCATTCCATCTCCCTGCCTCTCTGGAAAGTCAACTTGCTTTTAATATTCTGCATCCCTCTGACTTCTTCTGCTTTCACTGAGCCGATATCTAGCCATTACAAATGAAATTTACCACCATTCCCTTTTTGCATTTCATTTACATGATTCTGTCTCTGATACAAAGGGGTGTTCAAAATTCAGACTCAGCTGGAAAGGGAGTTTTATCACATACTGTGTTTAAAAAGCACACACCCACACACATCCAGAAGACCAAATTAACTGCTAATTTGAGAGTATGCTGGTGATGTGGCAGGCAGATGAGAGCGGGACAGAGGTTGGCAGTGTGGGTGAGCTCTAATTTGTGTGTGTGTGTGTGTGTGTGTGTGTGTGTGTGTGGTGCTATAGGGTCCACCAACGTGACAGTCCCCAGAAGGCCTCAGGCCACTTGCTAAGTCCCAGCAGCTGAGCTGACTTCAGCTGTGTGAAACGCAGCCCCATCTGGAATGGGGGTGGCTTGTGACTTTTTGGCTCCGGGAGTTCATAGAGGCTGCTCATGAAATTGGAGAAGTCTGTAGCATATGATTGTCCCCATCCCACTCAGACAGAATATTTTGAGAAGTCTAATTATATAGTGAGCGTGGAAGGGAAAGGGTTTAGATAAGCCCTTTCTAAGGGCAGGTTGGAAAGGGCTGATAGGGAGCCCTGGGCAGTTCTGCGAGGCAGGGGTGCCCTCTGCAGGTAAACCAGAGGGGCTGCAACCACTGTGTTCCCATGGGCCTTGGGGGCATGTCTGTAGACCAGCCATCCCCCTAACAGAAGATGCTCACCTCCTCGCTGTGTGACTTAGGGTGAGTGGTTGACCCTCTCTGAGCCTCAGTTTCCCCAACCGTAAAGGACAAAAACCCCTACCTCATGAAGTTGCTGTAATGATCAGAGAGAGAAAATGCACCCAAACTGCTCTGCAGAGGGCCTGGTACACAGTAAGTCTTCCAAATGTGGCAGCTACTACCAGCAGAGGCAGTAGCAGCAACAGCCCCATTATCACTGTCACTGGCATCTTGAACAATAGTAAAGATGACGACGGAGTGATCTAGCAGAGGGAGAAGGGCTTCTCTGAGAGCAAGCACAGGCAGGGCTGGGGCAGGGGCTGGAGGAAATCGGGGCCAGGCAGCCCGAAAGCATTTTGATTTACCAACTATGTCTATTCCAATTCTGGGAGACAGTTTTCGCCTCCTCTTCTCCCTAGAGCCCCACGGTGCCGAATTACACTGCTCCCTGGAAGCAAAATACCCCAGGCAGAGAGCTGGGATATACTTGGAGGAGCCCAGATGTTTGCAAATCTCACAGTGGTGGCCCTACTCACACTGATCCACAGAAGGGACTCTTTCTACAGCTGAAGGGAAGGAAGGAGTCCCTTCTGTCTAACTTTGTCTCCTACCGTGACTCAGCCCCCAGCCTCTCTGTAAGGGTGTCCTGCTTTCCCCCTCCTTCCACCTCCCCACCTCCCCCCACCCCCCATAGATCAGAGGGCTGGACCAGGTGGAGGCCTGGGCTGTGATCACCACCGTCCGTTTCCTCCACCATTCCTGCCCTCCCAGGCTCATTCCTTCCTTCACTCTGGTCCCTGCAAAGGCACCCAACCCTCTTGACGTATCCTAAAAGGTCTCTAATGCTAACTTCAGGGAAACAAACAGGGGTTAGCAAGACTAAGATAAGATGGAGAAGTTACTAAAAATAAGTAAAGGAAGAGTAGACTCTGGTCTTCACCAGGACAAAAAGGAACCAGGGTGATTGCTCCCAGTTCCCCTGACTGACTCAGTTCTCTGGTTTTTCTTGGAGAATACTTCCTTTACTTAAAATTTTGATGTTTTAATGTTACAAGAGCACCCAACACGGATTTCGAGTTAAGAATTCCTGATTTAGGGGAACTGGTTCTGCCGTTTATGACGTGGAGGATTTGAGGCAGACTGTGAGCTTTTAGGGGTTTCCACTCCTTTTAAGTGAAAAGAAGGGTATTGAGGACTGTGAAGTCAGGAACTGGTCTGCTTTGCTCACCACTGAATGCTTGATGCCTAGAAAAGTGCCTGCCACACAGAGGCAAGCAGTGACCATTTGATGAATGAATGTGATAATAACTGTCTCTCCAAAGAACTGTTGTCTGGATGTAAAGAACTTCATAAATGGGAGTATCTACTCCACTTAAAAAATTTTTGATGTTTTGTTCGTCATGAATTTTTTTGCATTTTTTTAATAGTGCACTAAAATATTACTTATCTTAATGAACCGAGTTTTTTGACCATCTTAAATTCTGTGCACTCACCTTGCACTAGTCCTGGCCCAGAGATTAAAGCTGCCTGGGTCTCCACTGGGCTCCCTTCTCCCCAAACAACCCACCCTTAACCCCATCTCTCTTTTCACCTTCTACAAGGAACAGGGACAGCTTACCCTTTGTTTTTATTTACTCCTTCCTTCAACCAATACTGACTACATACCTACTATGTGCTAGGTCCCGAGCCGGGCACTTTGGCGACAAAGACGCATTTGTTCATTCATTAAATGTTTTCTGGCCACCTTCTGGGTGCCCGGTCACTGTGCCAGGCTCTGGGGACACAACAGTGAACAAGATAGACATAGTTCTTGACCTCTGGTGTGAGAAGTTCAGACGATAAATATATTCATAAAGAATTAAAAACAAACTTATTGCAGATAGCAATAAGTTCTACAAGGAAAATAAAGTGAATAGGCCATGCCCTCAAAATGCCCACAGTCTGGGGAGACAGACATATAAATGGGTAATTGTTAAACCAGGTGTTATGTACATGGATGGCGGATGCAGAGGATGTTTCAATGGAGGTGGACAAGAAGTGATTTCCTAGGGAGGAGAAAGTTGGAGCTGAATCTTAAATGGTGAGGAACTGGCCACATGGAAAAGGAGGAAATGGCACCCCAGATCCAATATGGAAGTGAGCAAAGGCTTGGAGGTGAGGAACAAGGAGGGGAGCAGAGCTGGTTTTATCACAGGGAGAGACGAGACAGGAGGGGCCAGTCTTGGAGGCCACTGGGACCCCAGGTGGGAATGCTCAGAAGACGGCTCAAACGAGGGAGGGTCAGCCAGAGAGATGGAAGACGATGGCCCATTAGTCGAAGGCAAATAAAATTCTGAATTTTGGATGAGAAGGCCCCTGAGTCCCAGCACAGGGATCTATTGGGGTGGAGTGAGTTTTTCTCAGAGACAAAACTCTCCCAGGCTATAAAATCATCAGGTATTCAACTTTCCTTAGCCCTATGCCTGGAGGGAATCCAGTCTGGTTGCCCTAAATCACAAGACACTCAAAACATAGTTGAGTGTACAAATGACAATTGATTCTATGCTTTTTGGTTTTAATTTCCAGCCCTTGGAGAAGAAAGAGGTCCTGAAGCAAGATCCCCACCCATAACTGTTCAGCTTTCTCATTATCCAAAGGCTGAAGTCTGTAAAATGGAGTTAGTTATGCCAACCCCCAAAAAAGTTGTTATGAGGACTAAAGGAGACTGCTTATGTAAACACATTTGTGAGTGATGAAGTTCAGAATAAACATAAAGCCTCTAGCTAACCGGCGAAAAGCAGTACTTCACTAGCTAGACAAGTGGAAACAAACCAAATAACTTTGGGTCTTATCACAGACACCTTGGGAAGATATGTCAGGAGCAGGCCATGAAAATGTCTAAGTCCTCCCATAGCTGTGCCTTTCTGGAATCCCAAAGTTCAGGGCAGAGGTACAGCCGCCCAGGAATTTATTTCTCCATAAATTTGAGCTCCCCAAATCCCCATGAAGCCCAGGAATGATGTGACTGCAGGGCGCGTGGGCCCATTGGCACCAAGAGCACCTCCATAAATCAAGGTCTCACTCCCGCTGGCCTCAGACTGCTTTTTCCAAGGTGACTGGGCAAAGCAAAAGGGTAGTCACTAACCTAGGAGTGGCAGCTGCCTCTGAGAAGAAAGAACCCTGCAAATGCCTACAGGACCAATTCTCTGGAAACACATCCCTCAGAAGGAGAGGTCGCTCTTCCTTCATCTCAGAAGGTAATGCAACCAGGAGGACTTCAAGGGAGGGTGATAATCTTCCCATGAGTTCATCCAATTTGAGTAGCCCCTTGAGGCAGACTTGGAGGAGCCCTATTCCAGTGCGGGGTCAGCCCCAGTGAAGAGTCAAGGTGACCGCAGCCCTGTCACCAGTTACCCCTAGGGCAGCCGCCCAAGGCAGCCCCCCAAGGCAGCCATGAGAATCACAGAATCTTAAATCAGCTGGTACAACACCCTGATGATACAGGCAAGGGAACTATAGGCCGGAGATGGGGAGGGACTAGTCCAAGGTCACACAGTCTCCAGGGGAAGGTTCAAGGTTAGACCCAGGGGTCCTGGCTGTTTCTTGTGGCCTCACTACACACCTCCTCTAATGAGGCCACGTGGCAGATCTAGCCCAGGACTCCAGAAACTAAGCCTCATCCACCAATTCATTTGGCCACCTTAATTTCTCCAGTAGCATCTAAATTATGTGAGTGTGGAAGCCAAAGAATATAAAAAGGTGCCTTTCACAAGGGTAGGGGATTAAGAAGTACAAACTACTAAGAAAAATAAACAAGCTACAAGGATATACAGTACAATACAGGGAATATACCCAATACTTTATAATAACTATAAATGGAGCATAACCTTTAAATTTTGTGAATCGTGTCATACACCTGAAACTTATATAATATTATACATAACCTATAACCTCAATTTTTTTTTTCTTTTGGCCATGCCACGCAGCTTGCAGGATCTCAGTTCCCTGATCAGGGACTGAACCCTGGCCTTCGCAGTGAAAGTGCTGAATCCTAACCACTAGGCCACCAGGGAACTCCCTCAATGTTTTGAAAAGGTGCCTTTCAGGGACTTCCCTGGTGGTCCAATGGCTAAGACTTCACGCTCCCAATGCAGGGGGCCCAGGTTTGATCCCTGGTCAGGGAACTAGATCCTGCATGCCGCAACTAAAGATCTCCCGTGCGGCAAAGATCGTGCATGCGGCAATGAAGATCCCATGTGCTGCAACTAAGACCCAGTGCAGCCAAATAAATCAAAATAAATATTTAAAATATATATATAAAAAAATAAAAAGGTGCCTTTCTTGGACTTCCCTGGTGGCGCGGTGGTTAAGACTCCACCTGCCAATGCCGGGGACACGGGTTCGAGCGCTGGTCCGGGAAGATCCCACATGCCGTGGAGCAACTAAACCCGTATGCCACAACTACTGAGCCTGTGCTCTAGAGCCCGCGAGTCACAACTACTGAAGCCCGCGCGCCTAGAGCTCATACTCCGCAACAAGAGAAGACACCGCAACAGGAAGCCCGCGCACCGCAACGAAGAGTAGCCCCCGCTCGCCGCAACTAGAGAAAGTCCGCACACAGCAACGAAGACCCAACGCAGCCAAAAATAAAACATAAATAAATAAATTTATGAAATAAATAAAGAAAAGGAAAATAAAAACCTGCCTTTCATATGTGAAAAACAAGTGGGCAGAGAAGGAAAAACATCATCCTGGGAAACACAGGTACCTGCCAAAGTTAGCTAACTACATGAACTGCGGGAGGTGACTGAAGAGACCATGTGACTTGGAAGACAGAGGCCACACCTGCCCAAGGTAATCAAGCCCCCAGAGTTGTTACCGATCAGTGTTCTTGGCCTCCTTAATAGAAATTGATAAAAGGCCAGACAAGAAATTCAGGCAAGGCTTTATTGGGTCTCCTGCTGCAACAGTGGGGAGTGAGAACAAGTTACAGGTTCCCTTGCTGGCTCACTGAGGAGGGGTGAGCTGGGGAGGGGTGTGTCCAGGGGTCAGGCCGGAGGGCTGGCTTAGGGGGTCTGCCCTCCCCTTTGGTGGTGGTGTGCGCGGTACCCTGCTTTTGCTCCCGGCTCTTCAGAAGTGGCAGTTGGGTGTTTGGTCTTTTTGTATCTTGTTGTCCATCATTTGCCCAAACTGCACATGAATGCAGTTATTTTTAGTCCCTTATAGTTTCTTTATATTTTGTTGCTCCAGGAGCCATTTGTCCAGGTACAAGCACTGCAGAAAAAGGTCTCAGGTCCCAGGTCCCAGGTCTGAGATGAACTAAGCAGGGGTGTGGAAAAAGCAGCTGAGATGACTGAAATGGAGCCTTAAAACACAGTCACACAACCTACTGTATAGCACAGGGAACTCTACTCAATGCTCTGCGGTGATCTAAATGGGAAGGAAATCTAAAAAAAGTGTGGATATATATATATACGTATAACTGATTCGCTTTGCTGCACAGCAGAAACTAACACAACATTGTAAAGCAACTATACTCCAGTAAAAAGTAATTTAAAAAAAAACACACTCACACACACAACACTTTCATAGGACTGTTGTGGGGATTATGTAAGATGATGGATCATAACGTCTGGTACATAGCAGGTGTTCAAGAAATGGTTTCTGACACTAAATGGCTAAGCCATGAAGGGCCTGGTTCCCTTCTCACCCCTCTTTTACAGAACAGAGCTTACTGTATTGCAACTGTCCAGTTGCTTGCCTATTTGAGAGTAAATTCAGTGAGGGCAGCAACCACGCCTGGCTTGTTCACACATTGTAGCACCCCAGCTCCTGGCACATAATAGGTGCTCCATGCAGATTTTTGAACAAACGAAGGAACGAACAAACAAATGAATTGAGGCAGGAGATAGAGGGGCCCCAGGCTGAACAGTTTCTCCTCTGTGGACGGAAACTCCATAATAGCAGAAGCTCCATAAAAACAGGATGATGGAGGAGTTGGGCCCTGACCAGATAAGAGATAAAAGACCACCTATTCCTCATTCTTGGAATCAGGGAGACCTCCTCGACTACACATGTGCAGAAAGGCTCCTTGGGGGCTTCCGTGGTGGCACAGTGTTTGAGAGTCCGCCTGCCGATGAAGGGGACACGGGTTCGTGCCCCGGTCCGGGAAGGTCCCACATGCCGCAGAGCAGCTGGGCCCGTGAGCCATGGCCACTGAGCCATGGCCACTGAGCCTGCGCGTCCGGATCCTGTGCTCCGCAATGGGAGAGGCCACAACAGTGAGAGGCCCACGTACCGCAAAAAAAAAAAAAAGAAAAAAGAAAGGCTCCTTGGAGGTCAAAAAGGGAGGAGGGGGGCACCACCTCATAGTAAGTGATGTGAAGTACCCATAGGCCTCTTCACTACAATCCATCTTGGCTAAGAGATGTGCACGCACACAGGGGAGGACCCTGAGATATACCAAATACCGACTCAGAACCAGGCAAAGCAAGATGACTAATCAAAGCAAACCCGGAAGAAATGCCCCATAAAAGTGATTCAAACCAAAAGGGTGCGACTCTATGAGTCCGCCCGTGTATGTAGCCACAGGTACTGTACTCTTTTTTTTCTCCTAATAAACACTTTACTTGTTTCACTACTTTCCGTCTTTGTGGGAATTCTTTTTCTGCAAAGCTGAAGAAACAAGGCCTTGCCACTGACCAGTGGTCTAGTGGCTAGTTTTCGTGCTCTCACCGCTGCGACCTAATCTCAATCACTGGCCAGGAACTGAAACCCTCTTTCAAGCCGCTGCAAGGCGGAGGCCACCCGAGATCAGAATTAATGAATGAATGAATGACACTTCTGCCGGTCATCTTTGAAGTCCCCTCGGTTCATTCACCAACCCCCCTGATTTGCCCGCCGCTAAGGGGGTTCTCAGGATGTGGGAGTGTTGAAACCTGGACAGTCTCAGGCAAACCGCACTGTGTCTGACAGAACTCAGCGACAGAGTTGAGTGACGTGATTGACTGATAAATGTTCAGGAAGAAAGGGGTTAAAATCGGGATAAGGGGCTTCCCTGGTGGCGCAGTGGTTGAGAGTCCGCCTGCCGATGCAGGGGACACAGGTTCGTGCCCCGGTCCGAGAAGATCCCACATGCTGCGAAGCGGCTGGGCCCGTGAGCCATGGCCGCTGAGCCTGCGCGTCTGGAGCCTGTTCTCCGCAACGGGAGAGGCCACAACAGTGAGAAGCCCGCGTACCGAAAAAAAAAAAAAAAAAAAAATCGGATTAAGACTTGTATTAGATGGCTCCGCCCCATCATGCTCTTTGTCCCACCCCTTTCCACTGCCCTCCTTTTCAGACTCCGCCCCCTTCCTTGAGGAAGGTCACCTTCCAACGCGGGAAGCCAAGTGGGCATGCGCTGAGCCCACCTCAACTGCGCACGCTCTTGTTAGCTTTCTCCTCCTTCCCTCCTCCCCCTCAGAAAAACGGAAGCCGCCTCCCACTCGGTGGTTCCTGCGCGGCTAGCGGGTCCTCGGTGGATCCTGGCTCGGTGCCGCGGTGCTCGGCGGGACGCCGGCGGAGAGTGACAGGGGTTAAGGGGTGGGGCTCGACGTCAGAATCCAAGATGGCGGCGGTGGTCGCAGTCTCCTTGAGGCGCCGGTTCCCGGCCACAACCCTTGGCAGAGCCTGCCTGCAGGTGAGCTTCGGCTCTGGGGTGGGAAGGGCAGGGATGAAAGTCACAGAGATGGCTTGCAGTTGAGGGGGCGGCGGAGGAGATTGAGGGGAGCACAGGGCCAGGCCTCAGAGAGGAGGATACCAGCTCCCGTTTGCTCAGGGCTCTGATTTTGGACGGGAGCATACCTGCTGGTTATCATTCTGCACCTCTGCAGCCTGTGAGTTGGTCTGGGCGGAGAGGACTTTTTTAGACATAAGAATAAAAAAGAAGTTTAGAGAGGGGACTTGAATTGCCCAAGGTCACATGGCGAGCGAGTGACGACTGGCTTGGAAGCAGAATTCGAGTCCAAACATTTGAACGCCAAGCCCTTTTTCTGCCACCAAACCATCCCCTCTGAGAAAGAACCGCCGGAGCGTGAAGGTTGGGACTGGGAGGCGAGGCACTCCTCCGGGGTGCAAAGGTTGAGGGCTCAGTAAAGAGGGGAAGGGAGAAACGGAGGAAAATCCACTCAGCCCCCTGAGGATCTATCTGGGTTCCTTAAAGCAGCGTCATCCTCTCAGTATCCCTGTCTGTAAAGGACGTATCATAATACCGACAGAGTTTGGGCTTGGATCACAGGTACAGAGCTTGGCACTGCTCTTGTTTATATTATTGCGGGTGCATTGATACGTTTCCTCCACGCCCCTTGTATTGTCAGGAAACTACACACTTCTGATCTGCATTCTAAATGGAAACAGGTAGAAGGGGAAGGGAAACTGCCATTGCAATCTGTGTATATCAGGGACTGAGGTATTACAAATATCTTTCAAATCTTTTTTCCTCCTCTGGGCTCCTGAAAAAACCCTGTAAGGTGGGTGAGCAGGAATTCTAACTTCCTTTTTAGAGATTTGAAAACTGAGGCCCCAGAAAGAAGATTTTTTTACTTGCTCAAAAATATCGCAGCCAAGAACCAGTTGTTCCAGGACCTAAACTCAGTGTTTTGAACATAATGTGTGAAAAACTCCTAGCACAGATCTGGGCACATGGTAGGTGTACAAGAAATATTCGGTCCTCTCCTCTTCTTGCACTCCCATGAAAATATGTCTCATCGTAAGAAACTGCTCTGGCTGCACAGCACCATGCATATGGCCCATCTTCTAATGCTAGCTCTTTCCACTATGCTATACGTGAACTTAGACAAGTCATTTTACAGTCTTCCTGAGAAGGAGGCCTGAGAAAGAGGACTGCCTACCAGAACCTCAAGCTGGTGCCCTCTGAACATTAAATAGGTGATTGGTAACGACATTTTTACCAGTTCCTTTTATAGCTGCTGAGCAGGCAATTAAGTTGTGAGAACCCCCCCAATGAGAGTGAGTTCTAAAGCTCAGGTCCCTCTTCCAAGCATGAATTATAGGAAAGGCTGGTTTCATAGGTCAGTGTTGCAATTCCAAGTGAGGCCCTTGTAGGGCCTCCTGAGGGCAGAGAAAATAGAAGATTCCCACACACATGCACCCCCTTGTAGGAATATGCATTCAGACCCACAAAAGCCACCTAAAAAGTAATGAGCTTGGTGTATTAGCTCTGGGTACATTCAGGTTCCTAGGAGTCTAGGACACAGTAGGATTTCTCTTCTGAATTCCTTTTATTTAGTTTGCACCACCGAACCACAGTTCTGCCTGTATTTAACTGTAATGTATTAACTGTTGTTTGTGTTGTTGCCTCATTTCTTCGTCTAGACTCTGTATTCCTTGAAGGCAATTACCACCTACTTTCAGTTGTGTATATCATTGCTCCTAGCACTGGCAGGGCGTAGGATACCTATCTGCCAATCAGAATAATACGAGAACTGGTACGGTTGCCAATACTAAAAAGCAGAACTTATTTTCTGAGCCATGCTAGAAACTTGGCCCTCTAGTTAATCCTATGAGGTAGATTTTAATACTCCCAACCTTCTTACAAAAGAGGAAATAAAATCAGAAAGGTTAAGTAATTTGCCAAAGAACATCCAGCTACTAACTGTTAGAGCTTGGATTTGGACCCATGCCACTCACACATCTAGCTCCAAGCCTGCTCCTTAAGGAAGATTTCCTAGGGACATAACAAGCTGCCTTCAGCATGATCCAGAATTCCCCCTTCTCATCCTCCGTCCGGTTTCAGTCCAGTTGTTGATGATCTTGCTTCTTCCCTTAAATTATAAACTGTGGGTTTCATCTTATCCAAGATTTCCTACAAAGGTGCGCTAAGCCTTGAATACTCACTAGTTTTGTAGACTGAGGTAGAAATGCTTTTGAAAGACCACCCCCCCCGCTCCCACCACGTTGGTCATGGGTTTGTGGTATAAATTTCTGGACAGGCTACAAAGAAAAAAAAACTCAAATTTTTGCCCACCTCCCCACGTCCTCCTGTATATCCTCCTTTTCTGCCTGTTACTGTGGGATAGTCGGCAGCACTCCAGTGGCTGCCCTTCAGTCATGCTCTCTGTCCCACTGCTTATTCAAAGAAAGCTCTCCAGGGTTTCCCTGGCAGCTCAGTGGTTAAGAATCTCCTGCCAATGCAAGGGACCTGGGTTCGAGCCTTGGCCTGGGAAGATCCCATATGCCCCGGAGCAACTAAGCCCGTGCGCCACAACTACTGAGCCCACTTGCCACAACTGCTGAAGCGTGTGCACCTAGAGCCCATGCTCTGCAGCAAGAGAAGCCACGACAGTGAGAAGTCCGTGCACTGCAATGAAGAGTAGCCCCAGCTCACCACAACTGGAGAAAGCCCACGTGCAGCAACAAAGACCCAACACAGCCAAAAATAAAAAATAAAATAAATAAATAAATTTATTTTTTAAAAAAAAAAGATAGCTCTCCATGAGAATTCCCTGGCCGTCCAGTGGTTAAGACTCCACGCTTCCATTGCAGGGGTCATGGGTTCAATCCCTGGTCAGGGAACTAAGACCCTACAAGATTTGTATGTGAAAAAATAAAGAGGCAAAGATAGCTCTCCAGAAAGTCTCCCCTCTCCCCTGCCTTATCAGGTTTTCCTTCTCTGTTGGATCAGCAGCAGCAGCACACAGCATGGTGTAATTTCTTCCGTCTTAAAAAAAAAAAACAAAGAAAAGCTGGATCCAGCCACCACCCCAGTTCTCCACTCATCTTTATAGAAAAATGTCTCAAGAGGTGTCTAAACTCGCTGACCACAGTTCATCTCCCCACATCTTCCCATGAACCTATTCCAGTCAGACTTTTCACGCTTACCACTTCACGGAAAGTACTTGGGTCAGGGTCACCAGTGACCTTGGCTTTATTAAATCCAGTGTCAGTCCTCAGTTCTCATGGTACTTTGCTCTCTGAAGCATATTGTTCACTCCCTCCTCAAAACACTTTTTTTGGCCTGACTCCCAGGACATCCCAGGCTTCAGGTTTTCCCCCTTGCACGTTGGCAGTTCTTTCTGTCTCCCTTTGCTGATTTCTCCTTTTTGCCCCAAATTCTAAATGCTGTGGCTCAGTCCTTAGGCCTAGTCTTTAT
Organism: Lagenorhynchus albirostris; assembly: GCF_949774975.1. Taxonomy (NCBI): domain Eukaryota; kingdom Metazoa; phylum Chordata; class Mammalia; order Artiodactyla; family Delphinidae; genus Lagenorhynchus; species Lagenorhynchus albirostris. The sequence continues at coordinate 173,544,881 of NC_083096.1, forward strand.
AGACACTCCTTTGGGCTTTAGATACCTCCTAAACTTATGTCTCCAGCCCAGACTTCACCCCAAATCTTCAGATTCAGATGGCCACCCAACTATATTCTCAAAATCTCCTCATGGATATTTAATAAACTTTGCTTGCCTAAAACCAAAATCCTGCCACACACACCAACTTTCCCTCCCATCGCAGTTGATGGCAACTTCATCCTTCACGTGGCTTGGGCCAAAAGCTTTGGAGTCATCCTTACTCTTTGCCTCACTCCCAATCTGTAAGCAAATCTGTCAGTTCCTTCTTAAAGTGTATTTAAAAACTAACTGCTTTTCACCATTTCCACAGCCACCAGCCTCGTTCAAGCCATCATCATCTCTTAGCTGATTATCGCAGTTACTTCCTGCTTTTCTTGCTTTCATCTTTGCACCTCTACAGTTGGTTCTCAAAACAGGAGACAACATGATCCTTTCAAAACTTGTCTTTGTCACTCCTCTTCTCAAAACCTTCCAGTAGTTTCCCATCTTACTTGGGGTAGAAGCAAAAGTCCTTCCAAGGCCCTGCGTGGTCTGGTTCTTCCATTAACGTCCTGATTTTCTCTCCTGTTCCTGTCCCTCTCACTCACTCCATTCTCAGCTACCACCGGCGCCTCGTTTCTCCTCAGACACATTCCCACCTGAAGATCTTTGTGCTCCGTGCTCCCTCTGCATTCTGTGCTCTTCCCCTAGATTTATGTGTGGCTTGCTTACTCACCTCCTTTGGGTCTTTGCTCAAGTGTCAGCTTTTCAGTGAAGTCTTCCCTGGCCACCCCATTAAGAGTTGTCTCCAGGATCCCTGTTCCCCTTCTACCCCTCCCTCCACCTCCATCATGGCATTTATCACCACCTGACAAACTATAGGTTTTATTTGTGTGCGTCTCCTCTAATCACTGGGTAAGCTGCACAGGACTGGGATGTATGTCTGTTTGGTCCTTGATTCCCCCAAAGCCCAGAACAGTCCCTGGAGCATAGTAGTTGAACAAATAAGTGAATGACTATATCTGGACCAACTACCGCCTAAAATCTTGCTGATTATATAAGTAGAGTAAAAACTTTTGCTCTGTGGATCTTTTGGGGGAGAGGAATTATCTTTTTGTGCTGTTCTGTTTTGGATTTGCATTTTCACCACTATATAGCAGCTAAAAGGTTGGACTTTGGAGTCAGATGACCTGTGTTTGAATACTGGCTCTTCTGTTATATGACCTTATTCTCATTTTTTAATTAAGAATAAAAAACTTTCCCCATAGAGATGTTGTAAAGATTAGACATAATTTAGTATGACATCTGGCACGTGGTAAGGGCTGAGTGATGAAAGCTATTATTATTACTTTCTACTACATAGACGCCTACAGAACAAATTTTTAGATTTCTTTGTTTGGGGAATGTTGTTTTAATCACAGCTCCCATAATCCTGTGGATTAACTCTTAGTTCAGCCCTCAAGATGAACAAAGTTCCATCACTTTTAGAACCACAACCTGCCCTGGCCATTTTGATTTCAGTATCTTCTCTCTTCATTCCTTTTAGCCTCCCCTTACCCCACCAAATGTTGTATAAAATACGTTGTATACAAAACTCAAAATGAATTTAAATTGTTTTGGAAAAAAATTAGTGACACTTTGGGGTACCCCAAAACTTATGTTGGGCTTTATCGCCTTCAGATATTCTGTTGTGTGGGGTTTTTGTTTGTTTGTTTTAATTTTTTTGGCTACATTGGGTCTTCGTTGCTGAACGCAGGCTTTCTCTGGTTGTGGCAAGCGGGGGCTACTCTTTGTAGCGGTGCGCGGGCTTCTCATTGCGGTGGCTTCTCTTGTTGCGGAGCACGGGCTCTAGGCGCATGGGCTTGTTGTGGCTCGTGGGCTAAGTAGTTGTGGCTCGCGGGCTCTAGAGTGCGGGCCCAGTAGTTGTGGTTCACGGGCTTAGTTGTTCTGTGGCATGTGGGATCTTCCCAGACCAGGGCTCGAACCTGTGTCCCCTGTATTGGCAGGCAGATTCTTAACGGCTGCGCCACCAGGGAAGCCCCCCTGTATATTTTTTAAAGGCATTTTATCCCTTTCCCCCTACTACCTGCCTCAGGCATAGCAGCCGCCCACTCTGGGAAACACTTTAGCAGTTTCTTAAAAAGTTAAACATATAACTACCATACAACCCAGCAGTTACACTCCTGGGCATTTATCCTAGAGAAATGGAGACTTATGTTCACACAGAAACTTGTCCACAAATGTTCATTAAACTTTATTCATGTTAGCCCAAACCTGGAAACAACCTGCATATCCTTCAGTGGGTGAATGACTTAACAAACTGAGGTGCATCAGACCATGGAACGAACACTACGTGGTAATAAAAAGAAATGACTGTTGAGGCACATAACTTGGCTGAGTCTCTAGAGAGTTATGCTGAATGGAAAAAAAGCCAGTCTCCCAAAATTACATATGAGATGATTACATTATATAACATTCCTAAAATGACAAAATTACAGAAATGTAACAGATTAGTGATTGCTAGGGGTGAAGGAGTAGGAATGGGAGGCCTGAGGGGCATGGCTGTGGCTGTAACAGAGCGGATCTTTGCCGGGCTGGAAATAATGTTCTGTGCCTGGACTGTATCCGTGGTAATACTCTGGTTATGATACTGTGCTGTAGTTTTGTACAGTGTTACCACTGGGGGAAATTGAGTGAAGAGGACACGGGATCTCAGTAGTATTTCTTATAAATGCATGTGATTCTACAGTTATTTCCAAATGAGAAGTGTAATTTAAAAAACTAACAAATCTATGGATATATGCAACAATGTGAATGAGTCTCAGAGCATCGTGTTGAGTAAAAGAAGCTAGACTCAAGATGTATTGTCACATGGCATGTATATGAAATTCTATAAGAGGCAAATCTGTAGTGATAGAAAGCCGATCAATTGTCGGGGTAGGGAGAGAGTGCTGACTGCAAAGAAACACTAGAGAACTTTCTGAATGGAAATATTCTGTCATAATTGTGGTAGAAGTTATATAACTTTATCAAAACTCATCAAATTATACACTTAAAATTAGTGAATTTTATTGTAATGAATATACCTCATTAAATCTAACAAAAACAAAAAAGGGGGTGTGTTAAGTAAGCAAAAGCGTCTGGAGCTAATATCTTCAAGAGGGAATTCCCTGGTGGTCCAGTGATTAGGACTCCACGCTTTCACTGCCGAGGTTGCAGGTTCCGGGCAACTAAGATCCCGAAAGCCATGCAGCGCGGCCAAAAAAAAATAATAATGATGTCTTCAGGAATCTTTTCACTTCCTCCACTTCCTCTTAAACACCACAAGGTGGCATTAGCCAAACGTTCCTGTCATTTCACATTGGAGCCCCTAGTGAAGAGTGTTCATTTGTAGAAATGACTTTCCTTTTATTAAGGATCTTAGCCAGCTTGGTGATAAGATAAAATACAACTTTCATTCTCACCTTCACTTTCATTTTCTTCATATATTCTCTTCTTTTATGCTGAGAGCTGATATTTTAGCTTCACTTAATTTGGGGCGGCTTTTGCCAGCAAGTAATAAACTTGTATTTCTTGTAATTACTCAGTTAACCTTAAGAGTTTTTACTTTCTTTAACAGTGTGTTTCTTGTAATTACTCAGTTAACCTTAAGAGTTTTTACTTTCTTTAACAGTGTGTAAGAGAAATAGCTGGCCTGGAATACCATCTGAATATTTCTGTCTTCAACTTATAAGTGCTCTTTGGACTGGCAGGATCCCTTATCACCATAGTGGAAGCTCAGCAGGACTTGTTGAGACCTTGTTTCATCTGCCTAAATGCAAAAGGGCTTCAAGGACTATGGGATGGGGGCAGCTTAGCATTACAGTTAAGTCCCTTACATACGAACAAGTTCCGTTCGAGAGCGCGTTCGTAAGTCCGGTTTGTTCATAAGTCCAACAAAGTTAGCCTAGGTACCCAACTAACACAATCGGCTATATTGTTCTGTAATAGGTTTGTAATACTTTTCACACAAATAATACATAAAAAAAACACAAAAGATGAAGACATTTTTAATCTTACAGTACAGTACCTTAAAAGTACAGTAGTACAGTATAACAGCTGGCGTACAGGGGCTGGCATCGAGTGAACAGACAAGAATTACTGACAGGAGGAGGGAGAGGAGGTGGGAGATGGTTCCTTGCTGGAACCAGATGCACGTTCGCACCTTTGAAAGTTTGTAACTTGAAGGTTCTTATGTAGGGGACCTACTGTATACAGTAAGTGGTTAGGACTCCGTGCTTTCACTGCCGAGGACCGGCATTCAATCCCTAGTCGGGGAACTAAGATCCCACAAGCCACACAGCACAGCCAGAAAATAAAGTAAAAAAATAAAATTGTATTAAAAATTTTTAATTAAATTTAAAAAATTGATAGACTGAGTAATGCACATTACCCTCCCTAACATGGGTGAGCCTTATCCAATCAATTGAAGGCCTCAGTAGAACAAAAGGCTGACCCTCCTTCGAATAAGAGGAAGTTCCTCCTGCCTGACTGCTTTCAAACTAAGACACTGATTTTTTTTTCTTGCCTTTGGACTTGAAATAACGACTCTTCCTGGGTCTTGAGCCTGCTGGCCTTTGGACTAGAACTATACCATTGGCTCTCCAGCTCGCCACCTGCAGATCTTGAGACTTGTTATCCCCTGTAATCACGTGAGCCAATTCCTTATAGTAAATCTCTTTTCCTATATGTGTATATATATGTATACACCATTGGTTCTGTTTCTCTGGAGAACCCTAACTAATACACCTGCCCTTAAGGAGTTAAGACGTAAAGAGAAGAAAACGGCACCAAGAAGAGACCTGAGAATGTTCACAAATGAATAGTATAGTGTTTAGGAGCATGGGTTCTGGAGACAGACAGACCTGGATTCCAATCCTGGCTCCACTCACCAGCTCTGTAATCATGGGCCCATCACTTGATCTCAGAGCCTCATTTTTCTCACCTTTAAAATGAAGATTCAATGGAGTAATTAATATAAAGCATTTAATTTGGTGCCAGGCAATAATAGTGGTTTTTTTAATGAGTATAAACTTAAATATAAAACTTTTTTTTGAGCAACAGCACCCTTTTTGCAAATATGTTTTTATGGGGAGGCTGTTCTGGCTGAAGGAGTGAGAGAAGTCAGGCCTACCCTCTTAACCTTATCCTATCCCGGCAGCCCTTGGGTGGCACTCTAGGATTCCTTGGCTCGCTGTGTGAAACCCACTGGCAGGGACTGTAAGTGCCCAGGAGATGGAACAGAATCATCAGAGAGAGCAGGTCTCAGCTGTTTGTTAGTTCCCTAAATTTATTTTAAGATACAATATTCTTTATCTTGTTTCCTGCCATAATGCTATGGATGGAATGTTTGTGTTCCTCCAAAATTCATATGTGGAAGCCCTAATCCCCACTGTGGTGGTATTTGAAAATGGGGCCTATGAGAGGGGATTAGGGTTAAATTAGGTTATGAGGGTAGGACCTGTATGATGGGATTAATGCCTTTATAAAAAAGAGGAAAAGACATGAGATCCCTTTCCAACATGTGAAGATAGAGCAGGAATGTAGCTCTCTGCAAACCAAGAAGGTCCTCACTAGACATCAGATCTGCTGACACCTTGATTTTGGGCTTCCCAGCCTCCAAAACTGTGAGAAGTAAATGATTGTTGTTTAAACCACCCAGTCTTCGGATTTTTTTTACAATGGCCCAGACTAAAACACCTAATCTAAAAACACCAGCATCTCATTTTGACAACTGCAGTGGCTTTCTAACTGGTTTCCCCAGATGTCATGTGACAGTTCTTCCTTTGTAAGCCAGTGATGTTCTTCTCAAAAAGAAAAATGATTGTGTCACCCACCTGATAAATTTTTATTAGCTTCTTATTGCTTTTAGGATAAAATCAAAACTTACAAGTCTTTCTTAACTTCCTTGAGTCTGCCACTCTTCCATCCCTTGTCAAGTCACCCTGCTTTACAGTGGACTTCTCTCTCTGTCCTCACAGGTGCCTGTGCTCTCCCCCACCCGGACCTCTACATGTGTTGTTCCTAGGTTTATAACACCCTGTTCTCCTTCCCCTTCATCCCTATACATCAAGCCTCAGCTTAAGTATCATTTATAGAGCCTTCCCTGACCACTTAGACTAGTGCAAGTCTCTGCTGCATTCTTCCCTCTCTACACTTTATTGTGAATATTTCATTTCTTGTTCACTACAAAGTAGATTCTATAAGGGCAAGGGCTATGTCTGTTTTATTAAGCACCATTTCACCAGCCCCCAGCACCATGTCTGGCATATTACAGGTACTTAGTATTGTGCGTTGGATATTGGATGACTGCCTATTCCAAGACTGTGTCAGTAATGTGTGGGTTTGTATCCAGTATTGCAGTTTATAGTGGCAGCTAAATGAAGGATTTATCTTGCATTTTTAATGATTTTTTTTTCCTTCTTGTGAACTTTTTAAATTTCAGGCCTGCCGTGGGGCCCAGACAGCTGCAGCCACAGCTCCCCGAATCAAGAAATTTGCCATCTATCGATGGGACCCAGACAAGACTGGAGATAAACCTCATATGCAAACTTACGAAATTGATTTGAATAAGTGAGTATCTCTCTGAAAGCTAGGTATTTGATAAATGAAGGTGAGCTCTTGATCTATTTCAGGGACATGCTTTTCCCATCCTTGGAAGGTTTAAAAACAGATTATCCAATGGCTCTGGAATTTATCATCTATTTTACCTTGTTTTTAAAACAAGGTAGATACCTGATTGAAAAACATAATACCAAGAAGAACAACTTTTACAAAATTCGTTTCCTTCCTGCAAATCAAAGCATAACAGTTTCTAGGAATACTGACAGAGATGGCATTATGCATAGTATCTGAAGTCATTAACACACTAGCAATTTAAAAATACTCAATGTTTTTATGTTAATTTATGTATATGGACCTGTGTATTCTATAACAGTGATAAGCAGTGTAAACTTGGCTGGAATGGTGATAGGCCAAGATAGGGGTGTGGTTTAAATATTAAAAATGATCCATACTTATGTATTAGCTTTCTGTTTCTGTCGTAATAATTGCCGCAAACTTAGTGGCTTAAAACAACATAGATTTATTATCTTATAGTTCTGTAGGTTAGAAGTCTGGTAAAGTTTTCGTGACTAAAATCAAGGTGTCAGCAGGCTGTGTTCCTTTCTGGAGACTAGAGAATCCGTTTTCTGCTCCTTCGAGCTGTTGGCAGAATTTAGTTCCTTATGGTTGTAAGACCGAGGTCCCTGTTTTCTTGTTGGCTAAAAGCTGAGAGCCATTCCCAGTTTTTAGAGAAACTGTATTCCTTGGCTCATAGTGCACATCTTCAAAGCCAGCAACAGCACGTTGAGTCCTTCACATTACCACTCCTGAACCACTCCTCTTCCATCTTTAAAGACTCTCCACAGGTAGCCAAAAGGAAAGAAGAATCTAGTGGGCTGGGCTCTAGCTTCCCACCACTCCACATCTCCACCTCCCAAGTAGAACCAGCGCTGTTTTGTTTTATGATCTGTTTTATTTGTAAATGAATAAGTATTTCTTTTGAACAAAAGCTTCCATGGCACCAAAAAAATTGTTTGAAAACCACAGGTACTTTCAATGCTTTTTTTAAACTATCAACACACAAACTCTTTTAATAAGATAGAGTTAATTGATATATAATCTTCTTCTCAGACAAAATTATCAAATATTCAGCAACCAAAAATTATTAATAAAATTCAAAGAAAGGGAAATTGTACAGGCCACATTTTCTGACCATAATACAATAAAACTAAAAATTCATATTAAGAACAAAAAAACCCTAATTACTTGGAAATTTAAAGCACTCTTTTAAATAACTACTTGATTAAGGAATAATAAAAATATTATTATCAGATACTTAGAAAATAAAAACATTGCAAATTAAAACTACAGAATGTGATTAAAACTGGAAGAGTTAAATTCATAACTCTGTTCTTAACGATAAAATTTAAAGTGATTGCGTTTACTTCCAGTAATGGCAGAATAGTTTCCCTCATACTAACCCTTCAACAAATAATAACTGTACACTCTGGTTTATAAGATAAATATAAGAAGCAATGACCTGAAGGCACAGGAGAGTGACCAAAGCAGGCAGACACTGGAAGGGAGTTGACACTTGGAAGTATAGGGTGTTGCTTGGATAAATAAACGGTTTTTGCATGTTTTTTTTACCTGAGGGCAAGCCCCGGTTGATGTGGGAGTGCAAGGGCTAAAACTCGATTTAAAAAAATCACAGTCTAGGGACTTCCCTGGTGGTGCAGTGGTTAAGAATCCGCCTGCCAATGCAGGGGACGTGGTTTCGAGCCCTGTTCCAGGAAGATCCCACATGCCACAGGGCAACGAAGCCTGTGCGCCGTAACTACTGAGCCTGCGCTCTAGAGCCTGCGAGCCACAACTACTGAAGCCCACAAGAGAAGCCACCGCAGTGAGAAGCCTGCACACCGCAACAAGGAGTAGCCCGCGCACCACAACAAGGAGTAGCCCCCGCTCACCGCAACTAGAGAAAGACCACGCGAAGCAACGAAGACCCGATGCAGCCGAAAATAAATTTATTAAAAACAAAGACAAGAAAACCCCACAGTCTTAGTGTGGTCACTAGCTTGAATAACCAGATGATATACTTGGAAGCTACCATAGCACCAGAAAATGAGGGGGAAATCCTGGAAAGAAGTACAGAGGGGGAGCCCCAAATTCTATTTATGAACTGTGCCCAGATCTTGAGTTCAGCCATACTAATTGTTGCTTTAAAAAAAAATCAGGCCGTACTGAGGGCACCGGCAAGAGCGGGTGCGAGCGGGTGGCTGGTGGAGCTGGTGTGTCAGGTGGGCGGGCCGGAAGCTGAGTCGCCTGAGCCCGCAGCTTCCAGCACCCTGACCCACGCTCGGCTTGTCACTCTGGAGGGACGATGGAGGGGCTGGGAGCAGCCACACAGCGGGGAGCGGCGGCAGCGGCCTCAGGTCCTGAGTCTCTATGGAAGCTGAAATCCATCAATCTCCGTTCTTCAAAATGCAATGAAATGTACCAAAGACTGTATTCCGACTGGCATGTAGGACATGCATGGAACCAGATAAAGCTGGTCTTTGGGGACACTGTCAAAACATAAAGGAGCCATTACTTTTATATACGTCGGAATCCAGAGTGGTTTGGGTACCGGGCCCTCGGAAACGATGGCTGCACTTACCTGCTGCCCCGTGTGCTGCAAAGGAAAGGAAGCCATTCATTGCTCATACACGCCAACCAGGCGTCCTTCACCATAAACAGTGGGAGCAGGATATCTTATCCAAGAGGGTTCTGTCATCCAGTGCTACATCCCCAGGAACTCCCTCCAAAAAAAAGGAAGAACCTGATCCTTTACAAGACAGATCAGTTAGTCCTTAGCAACGATTTAAGACAACATTTAGGGCTTCCCTGGTGGCCCAGTGGTTAAGAATCCACCTGCCAATGCAGGGGACAAAGTTTCAAGCCCTGGTCCGGGAAGATTCCACATGCTGCGGAGCAACTAAGCCCGTGCACCACAACTACTAAGCCTGTGCCCTAGAGCCCGCGAGCCATAACTACTGAGCCCACGTGCCACAACAACTGAAGCCTGTGCGCCTAGAGCCCATGCTCCACAACAAAGAGAAGCCACCACAGTGAGAAGCCGGCGCACCGCAACAAAGAGTAGCCCTCTCTCACTGCAACTAGAGAAAGCCCGCGCACAGCAACAAAGACCCAACACAGCCAAAAATAAAATAAATAAAAATAAATAAATTTATTTTTTAAAAAAAGAAAACATTTAGATAATATGGGAAAGTTTTGATTCCAGTGCATCTAATAACTTCCGGTGTTTGGTTTGGAATGTTTTATTATGCAGCCATAAAAGGAGTGAATGTCGTTCCTTTTCTAGAACTTACTGGGTTACCTGACAGCGTAGTAAACATTCTGAAAAATTCCCAGAGTGGAAATGCACTAACAGCATATGCCCTGTTGAAGATTGCAGTGCCTACGCAGTACACTGTGACCCTGGGGGGGACCTCCTTCACTGTGAAGTATCTGCGCGGCCGCGGCTACATGTCGACGCCACCTCCTGTGAAGGAGTATCCGCAAGACAGGATGGAGGAGACAAAAGAGCTCCTCACAGAGAAGCTGGAGGAGACAAAGGACAGGCTCAGTGAAAAACTGCAAGAGACCAAAGGAAAGGCTTCTTTTAAGAAAAAAGTGGAATAGGGTGCCTTATATACCAGGTTATAGACAGTTCCTGCACTTTAACCCTTGGAGACTATGGACAAAGGTACATGCTCTTGATTATTTTTTTGGTTAGCAGCCTAAATATAGCAGTTCTTTGAGGGTTAAAGAACTAAGATAACTTTTTAAAGTTAAACATCACTAGAAAAATCAGTGTTTTTTGAAAAGAAAAAATGAATCCAGTATAAGAATTTCACATCTGTAGCAGCGTGAAGCAGTCATCCATGTCTTCAGTCATCCTTGCTTTGTGTTTAGATGCAGCTGCTCTCTCCTTGAATAGCTGATGCAGCCCTCCACAGATTTAACTCTAGATCTTCATCTTTGTTATTCATTGAGGTTTTAACTATACTCAGTTCTCAATGTGGAGACAAACTGTTATCATCAGAACTGCTTGTGAATAAGAGGATATTTAGTCTTTCTATAAAGACAGTATATAACGGTTACATACCAGTTAAAATGTAGACTTCATATGAAGAAAGCTGAATGAAAATTGGGTCATGTATATGTAAATAAGATGTATTGGTTATATGTAAATGAAAAATTGACCCTTTAAAAATGATTTTTACCTGAAGCTTGCCAGAATCAAATTCTTTAAGCAAATCTGTGCAGCGTAGCACTTTCTCACCCAGAACGTAAAACTGTTATTCCTGCGTCATGTCCTCTCCAACTGATCTCTCAGAGGAAAAGGGAAAATCATCACACCTTAAGTTTATGGTGGAGATCAGACACCCTTAGCAGTGCCTGGAGCTTGTGGTTCTCAGCAGTGCAGGTTTGGGAGGATGGGACCTGCGTGTCCCTGCCACCTGGTCTCCACCAGCCAGAGTCGGTCTTGATTCCATTTTGGAGTAAAATTTTAAGATTGTAGCCGCTGTTTTCCTCTTGCATTGAAACATCCTTACTTGAGCATTTTACTTGAATTTTCTAAAGAGCAAAGCTATCATTAAAACCTGCTTGGAATGAAATTCAGTCATGTCCGATGTGAAAGTTGCCGCAGTTTGTGTGGGTGTGTTTGAGGATGTGTTTGTGTGTTTCCTCTTGCTCTGCCTTTACTTCAGTTCTAACCTTTGAATTGAAAGAGGGAACGGGCCTCTTTCTAGACTGTCTTTGTTATGGGTGATCTGATAAGGCAAGAGAATGCCAGAAATAGTCCCACAGGCATCACTGCTGTGAGGCCGGGTTTTCGTATTAAATACTGAGTTTGGCCAAATTTTGAGAATACTTTAAAGGGAAAATAATGTTTACATTTGATACGTCTAATCATTATATTGGCTGTGCTGTGGTTGGACTCTTCTTTGTGGGGGTGGGTGGAGTGGTGAGGGGGCAGGGCTCACTCTGCCACATGCAGGCCTGATAAGGCAGGATGGTTTGTCTCCTGATACAGATCGAACGTGTGATTTCAAATTGACAGCACATTTTCAAATCCAAAAACAGTGAACATGTTTTAGCTTGTTTATTAAATAATTCACATTTTTGAGTATATTAAATGCTAAGATAGATATGAACGAATTTGTTTATGTTTAACCACTGAGACTGCCTGGTTTAAAATCATGTGTTATATGAAATTTACTTTTCACGTTGCATAGGGCGTGTTTTCCAATGAGGATAAATTGTGGGTTTTAGAAGCACTAATAATCCTGAGTTTCCACCTTTGGTTCAGCCCATTTGAGATTTGTTGCCATCCAGTTTCATAATTGTGTTGTGTTTGTCCAGTTACAGAAAGTGAGGCGCTGGGGAGTGCTTTGAAATTCTCTAGTGAAACATTCTCTGAAGGTGTTAAAAAAAAAAAAAAATCACTCTTCTGAGAAGCGTGATACAGTCCAGGGTTACTACAGCATGTTACTCATAAGGTCCAGCATACAACCCAAAATTACTAATCATACAAAGAAACAGTGAAAAGTGAAAAGACAATCAGTGGAGACCAGCCTTGAAGCAACCCAGTTGTGGGAACTAGCAGAAAGGATTTTAAGCAATTATAATTGTGTTCATGGATAAAGGGAGATACGCTCATGATGGGATAGGAAATCTCAGCAGAGAGTTAGAAACTATTGATAATTAAAAAGGACCAATGGAAAATCTGGAACTGAAAAATACAATATCTGAAATAGAAAATTCACTGGATAGGCTTAACAGCAGGTTGGAAATGACAGTAGGAAGATTTGGTGAACCTGAAAGTAAATTACTAGGAAGTGTCTATTCTTAAGACAAAAAGGAAAAAAAGATTTTTTAAAAAGAACCTCATTGATCCATGAAACAGTATCAGAAGGTCTAACACACGTGTAATTGGGAGTCCCAGAAGGAGTGGAGTGGGAGAATGGGCAAAAAATATATTTGAAAAGGTAATGGCCAAGAATTCTCAAACTTGTGAAAAACATAATTTACATATTCAAGAATCTTAGTGAGGGCTTCCCTGGTGGTGCAGTGGTTAGGAATCCGCCTGCCAGTGCAGGGGACATGGGTTCGAGCCCTGGTCCAGGAAGATCCCACATGCTGCGGAGCAACTAAGCCCATGTGCCACAACTACTGAAGCCTGCACGCCTAGAGCCTGTGCTCTGCTACAAGAGAAGCCACCACAATGAGAAGCCCATGTACCACAACGAAGAGTAGCCCCCGCTCGCTGCAACTAGAGAAAGCCCTCACAGAGCAATGAAGACCTAATGCAGCCATAAATAAGTAAATAGATAGATAGATAGATTTTTTTTTTAATCTTAGTGAACTCCAAGCCCAACATAAATAAATAAATAAATAAATAAATAAATAAATAAATAAATAAATAAATAGAATCTTAGTGAACTCCAAGCAGGGTAGATATACAGAAAACCACCCAAGCACATCATAATCAAATTACTGAAGATAAAAATAAACAAAATCTTGAAAGCTATGAGAGAAAAACACATTGTATGCAGGGATATGAATGATTGTTTACTATTAATCAGAAATTACAGAAGCCAAAAGACAGTGGAATGTCTTCTCTAAGTTACTAAAAGGAAAGCTCTGTCAACTGAAATTCTGTATTCAGCAAAAAGATCCTTCAAGATGAAGATGAAATTAAGATATTTTCAGATAACAAAAAGTAAAAGGAGTCATAGCTTCCTGTACTGCGTGAAAGAGGAAGTTTTTCAGGCTGAAGAAAAATAATACCAGGTGGGCCAGAGACCTATGCCACATGAAAAAGGAAGTTTTTCAGGCTGAAGAAAAATAATGCCAGGTGGAAACTCAACTCTTAGAAAAGTAATAAAAGGCACTATATATGATAAATACAAAACCATTTTTTTGTCTTAACTTTATTAAAATAGATATGACTGTTTAAAACAAAATCATAGGGACTTCCCTGATGGTCCATTGGGTAAGACTCCACGCTCCCAGTCCAGAGGGCCCGAGTTTGATCCCTTGTCGGGGAACTAGGTCCCACATGCATGCTGCAACTAAGAGTTGGCATACCGCAACTAAGGGTTCGCCTGCCACAAGTAAGAAGTCCACATGCCGCAACTAAAAGACCCAGCGCAGCCTAAATAAATAAATAAATAATAACATGTTTTAAAAACAGAACAAAATTATAACATTGTCTTACATAAAATATAACTTACATAGAGGTTGGAATGTTGTTACATGAAGTGGTACAATATTAACTCTAAATAGACTGAAAAGTTAAGGACATATAATTCTAGAGTAACCATTTTTTTTAATGCAGAGAGATATATAGCTAAAATGGAATTGGAATATATAAATTAAATATATGTATACTAAAATGGAATTCTGAAAACATTTACTTAATCTAAAAATACTACTTAAAAGAAGGCAGGAAAGAGAGAACAGGGAGAAAGTGTTGGGACAGATAGTAAAATGATAGACCCAAATCCAACCATATCAATAAGTACATCAAATGAAAAGAGACTAAACACTCCAATTAAATGGCAGAGATTGTCAGAATAAGTAAGTACATCAAATGAAGAGACTAAACACTCCAATTAAATGGCAGAGATTGTCAGAATAAGTAAGTACATCAAATGAAGAGACTAAACACTCCAATTAAATGGCAGAGATTGTCAGAATAAGTAAGTACATCAAATGAAGAGACTAAACATTCCAATTAAATGGCAAAGATTGTCAGAATAAGTAAAGAAGCAAAGCCCAGCCACATGCTATTTACAAAAAAATGCACTTTAAAAATTTTTTTGGCCACGCTGTGGGGCATTCAGGATCTTAGTTCGCCGACCAGCGATCGAACCCTCACCCCCAGCAGTGGAAGTGTGGAGTCTTAACCACTGTACTGCCAGGGAAGTCCCCCCAAATGCACTTTAAATATAAAGACACAGATAGGTTGAAAGTGAAAGAGTGGGAAACAATATACATGCAATCTGCATTAAACATAAAAAAGAGTGGCTATGGTAATATCAGATAAAGTAGACTACAAGGCAAAGAACACTACTGGAAATAAGAGGGAACATTTCATAATGATAAGAGGATCATTTTATCAGGAAGACATAACAATCATAAATGTGATTATGAAATACACATTCTTTTTAAGTGCACATGCTACATTCACTAAGATACTGGGCCATAAAACAAATTTCAACAAATTTCAGAAAGTTGGAATCTTACAGGGTATAATCTCTGACCACAGTAGAATTAAAATTTAAAGCAGTAACAGCAAGATATTTTAGGTATCAAAGCAGAAATCACAAGGGAAATTAGAGAAGATATTGAACTAAATGATAATGAAAATATAGCATTTCAAAATATGCAAGATGCATCTAAAGCAGTGCTTAGGGGGAAAATTATAGCTTCAAATGCATACATTAAAAGAAAAAAGGTTTAGAATCAGTGATCTAAGATTCTACCCTAAGGCAGAAAAGTAAGAGCAAGGTAAACCAAAAGCAAGTAGAAAAATGAAATAATAAAAATAAGAGCAAATAGGATGGGGGCTGGGGGTAAGACAGCTGGTAGAAAAAAATAAAACCAAAAGTTGGTTTTTTTGGAAACAAATTTGATCATCTCCTAGCCAGACTGGAGAAAAATAAGAGAAAACAAAATCTCAGTATCAAGATGGAAAGAGAGCCGATGGATATTAAAATGATACCGAGAGTATTATGAATAACTTTATGGCAAATTCAATAATTGATGAAATGGACAAATTTCTTGAAAAAATACAACTTACCAGATTGACATAAGATGAAATAGAAAATATGAATAGTTCTATGTTACAGAAATTAAATGTGTTATCAAAAACATTTTCACACGGAAAACTCCAGGCCCAGGTGGCTTCACTGGTGAATCATATCACACATTTAAGAAAAACCTAACACAAATATTCTTTCAGAAAATAAACAAGGAATATTCATTTCCTAGTTCATTTTATGAGGCCATCATAACCTGATACCAAAATCTAACAAAGACATTACAGAAGCAAAAATTACAAATTGGTATCGTTCGTGAACATAGACACAAAAATCCTCAAGAAATTTTAGCAATTCAAATCTAGCAATCTATAAAAAGGGATAATGCCTTAATGACCAAGTTTCAGTTTATCTCAGGAATATGAAGTTGGCTTAACACTGGAAAATCAATCATTGTAATTCATCATATAAAGGATAAAGGAGAAAAGCCATAACTCTGCAAATTTGAAAAAGAAGGAGACTTCCTCAACCAGATAAAGAGTATCTAGGGACTTCCCTGGAGGTCCAGTGGGTAAGACTCCACGCTCCCAATGCAGGGGGCCTGGGTTCAATCCTTGGCCAAGGAACTAGATCCTGCATGCATGCCACAGCTAAGACCCGGCACAGCCAAGATAGACAGATAGACAAGTAAATAAATAAATAAAAATGAATCTTTTTTTTAAAAAAAGAGTATGTATGGAAAAAGCTACAGCTAACAACATGCTTAATTGTGAAATATTGAATGCTTTATCCATAAGACCTGGAACAAAACAAAGATGTCCACTCTCCACTTCTATTCAGCATTTTACTGTACATTCTAACTAGTGTATTAAAGGCAAATGAAAGAAAAGACATGAAGATCGAAAAGGAGGGAATTAAATTGTCTGTAGTCACAAATAACTTGATTGTTTACATATAAAATTCCAAGGATCCAAGGAATCTACAAAACTACAAGAACATACTAAGTAAATTTAGCAAGGTTGCAGGATACAAGGTCAATATGCAAAAATAATTTTTTTATACTAGCATCAACCATTCAGAATTTTAAGGTTTTAACCAGGGAAATTAGGCAACAAAAAGGAAGAAAAGGAAATTGGAAAGTAAGAAGGAAACTCTTTCTTTTCACAGATCACATGACCTTGTATATAGAAAATCCTAACAAATTCACACCAAAAAATTATTAGAATCAATAAATTAGTTCAGCAAAGTTGTAGATTACAAGATAAGTATATAAAAATCAATTGTATTTCTGTACACCAGCAATGAACAATCCTAAAATAAGAAAATGATTCCATTTACAGTAACATCAAAAAGAATAAAATACTTAGGAACAAACTTGGCAAAAGGGAATGCAAGACTGAAAACTATAGAACATTGTTGAAAGAAACTAACAAAGACCTAAATAAATGGAAAGATATTTCATGTTTCTGGGTTGGAAGACTTAATATTTTTAAGGTGGCAGTGCACCCCCAAGTTTATATACAGATTCACTGTAATCACTCTCAAACCCCAGAAGCCTTTTTTTGCAGAAATTGACGAGCTGATCCTAAAATTCATATGGAAATGCAAGGGACAAAGAAGAGCCAGAACAAGCGATTTCTATGTACCAAAATGTTATTTGCAGCATTGTGTGTAACAGGGAAGGATTTTAAGTGTTCTTCCATAGGAAAATGGTTCTTCCATAGGAAAATGGTTCTTCCATAGGAAAATGGTTACGTAATTACAGTCCCTTGGCCGAGTTGTTTTGAATGAAAAAAGCAAGATACTATCATATATATATTGCATTTTTTTAAGTCTGAGAAAATTTATACCAAACTCTTAATATTGCCTACCTATTATGAAATTTAGCATGAGACAGGTTAAGGGAAGAGCTTTAGCTTTTTAGCTATTTATATTTGAAATTTTTATAAAATGCAAATACTAACTTTTGTAACTTAAAGAAAACGAATAAATAGAATTGATGTACATAATTTAAAACATGCCAGGACAAGAATAGACAGATCAGTAGAATTAAAAAAGTTCTAGGGAATTCCCTGCCAGTCCAGTGGTTAGGACTCCATGATTTCACTGTCGAGGGCCCATGTTCAATCCCTGGTCAGGGGATTTTCCCCCTAAAGATCCTGCAAGCCACGTGGCGTGGCCAAAAAAAAGAGTTCCAAAATAGACTACATCATATATAAAATTCTAGTATAGAATGGGGCGGTTGGAGGGGGAGTATCACAAATCAGAAGCAAAAGAGGGTTTAGTCAGTCAGTGATTTGGGGCAGTTGATTAGCAATTTTTGCAACTTGGGGGAAATAATTTTAAAATGGAAGAAAATTCAAAATATTCATCAAACCTCAGGAAGGAGTGTGGTCTTTTAGACTTAAAAGAGGATAGTATCATAAGGGGAAAAGTGGTCAGCTTTTAACAATGTAAACATTTAAATTTTATGTGTGTTTGAAAATTTTGATTACTGGGGGTTTCCCTGGGGGGCCAGTGGTTAAGACTCTGCGCTGCCAGTGCAGGCAGCGCGGGTTTGATCCCTGGTCGGGGAACTAGGATCCCACATGCTGCGTGGAGCGGCCTTTAAAAAAAAATAAAAGTGAAAAAAAAATTTTGATTACCAAAATCAGAAGTCAGATAGCCACTTGCTGGTTGAGGGCGGGAGCAAGATTAGCAACAGATGTATTGGATGTGTCATGCTGTGGTATATATTTGGTCTTGTTCTGTCTTCTAAAACCCTTGTAATCCTAAAGAATAAGAACTATAGGGTCATCTTTTGTTATATTTTGTTTTCGTTCCCAGTTCCTGAAATAGCTTCAGAAAATAATAAAGGTGAAATGGGTATCTTTTGTTATTCATAACAAGCCCCTTTCAACCACACCTGAGTTTATATTAATGCGATGATTTCTTAAAAAGCCCCTAGATAACCACTGGATGGGGGCTGGTTGCTAGGGAATCCAACCATGTGATTAGAGGGCTGGAACTTTCAGCCCCATCCCCTGACCTCCCAGGAGGGGAGAGGGGGTAGAAGTTGAATCAGTTACCAGAGGCCAATGGTATAGTCAATCATCCCTACGTAATTAAGCCTTCATAAAAATCCTTGAAGTACACGGTTCAGAGAGCTTGTGTTGGTAAACTCCAGGAGGTGCTGGGAGAGTGGCCTGCAGGAGAGGGTATGGAAGCTCTCCTCCCCTTCCCACATACCTTGCCCTGTGTGTCTCTTCCATTTGGCTGTTGCAGGGTTGATCCTTTTATAATAAACCAGTAATCTAGTCAGTAAACTTTTTTTTTTAATTCTGTGAGCCACTCCGATTGATAGTGGCAGAATTGAGTTACACTGTGGGACACCCACTTGGTGTTGCAGAATTGCTTGGCATGGGAAAGACACCCACACATTTGGTGACCAGAAGTGAAGTATTGGGAGTTAGTAGTACAGAAAAACAGGAGAGTTTTTGTTTTAGAAGATGGTAGGCTCAGATCTTTAAAAGAAAAAAAAAAAAAAATCCCCAGACTTCAGTAAACAAAGAGGCAAAGAACATGGACAGACTGAGTCTATAGAATTAGTCCACTAGCATGAACGCTCTGTGCAGGCAGGAATTTGCATCTGTTTTGTCCTCTGGTGTATCTCTAGCACCTAGAACAGAACCTCGTACAGAGCAGGCTTTCAGTAAATAATTGGTAAGTGAGGAAAGCTCAGTGAATTTATGACAAATATTCAACCACTGTAGTATTCAGAGATCTCAAATTAAAACACTGACAGTAATAACTTCTCCGTTCTCAGAATAGCAGAGGTTTTTAAAGGTTACAATTCCCAGTCTTAGCAGAGGTACAGTGAAAAAGGTATAGCATATTGTTGGTAGAAATACGTACAGATAATGCAGGTATGTTAACCAACCTTATTATGGTAATCATTTCACTATATATCAAATTACCATGTTATACACCTTAAATTTACACACTGTTATTTGTCAATAATCCCAAAGCTGAGGGGAAAAAAGAAATAGAGACAAAGAAAGGAAATTGGAGGAGGGGGGTCGCATATTTTTTTAAATCCCATTCATAGAAAATTACTGAGAGGAGCGCAGGTAGCAGTGGCAACCAGGAAGTAGATTTGCTGAGCGCTTCTCTGTGCCAGGTGCTATAACAATTGCACGTTTTGTTTTGTTTTTTAATTTTATTGAAGTATAGTTGATTTACAGTGTTGTGTTAATTTCTGTACAGCAAAGTGACTCAGTTATACATACGTATATTCTGTTAAACATACATGTATTCTTTTTCATATTCTTTTTCATTATAGTTTATCACAGGATATTGAATATAGTTCACTGTGCTATACAGTAGGACCTTGTTGTTGTATGTTTTTATTTCATCTTCATAATAATCCTGTGATACAAATAATAATTCCATTTTACAGATAAAGAAACTGAGGCTCAGAGAGAATAAGCCATTTCCATAGAGTCACAGTCTCTGCATGATGATAACCATAGTGAGACCAAATGTATGTGGCAGACACTGCTCTGAGTGTTTCATTTTCCTCTATGTTAATTCACCTGCAGCAGTCCTGTGAGATGTGGGCGTTGCTCTCTGTGCTTTGTAGATAGGAAGCTGTTAACTAACCATATAAAGCTACTTACTATTTTTGTCCAAAAAAATAAAACTAAAATTTGAAATAAATTATTTTGGAAAACTTTTCAGTGAGCTTTAGAAGAAAAAATAAAAACTGCCAGTATATGGAAGTTGTCTCCTAACCTAAATATTTCTCTTCTTCTTTAGCTTTCCATTTCCTAGAAATGTATATGCAGTGTGGCACTTAAAATGTGTAAGAATTCTGCCGTACTTAAAATGTGTAAGAATGTGCAAAAATAAAACTATGGAAAAAATTCTGAATGTGACCTGAGAAGACCATGGATAAGAAGAGCAGCTAATATATGCAGCTGTCTCAGATCATATTTTGATAAAGTGTAGGGAGATTGAACTTCACGTAAGTACAACTGCGTCTTTTATTTTTGTGAGTTTTTTTCTTTTTTTTTTTTTTTTTGGTCAGCTGTGGTCCTATGGTGTTGGATGCTTTAATCAAGATTAAGAATGAAATTGATTCTACCTTGACCTTCCGAAGATCGTGCAGAGAAGGTAAGCATTTCCTTCCCTGTTGTTAGGCTTGGACACTTTTGTTCTGTTTCCCAAAAGAAGCCTGGGCTGGCCAGAACTGATACCAGGGGATACCTGGAGGATGGCTGCAGCGCTCTACCAGGTGACCTTGCCACAAGTCACACTTCCTTTTCTTAGGCAGAAGTGTTGGAAATTTGAACTGTGGTATAAGTTCTGTTTTCTAAGTTTGCTCCCCTTCAGGAGCTTTCACTTGCATGGTTACTGCTTCTGGCGGTCCCTATGAGCTGCTACATCCTTCAAGGACCAGCTCAGATATGCTAGCTGGTCACCGCAGAGCTCTTCTTTAGGGGAGTAGTGGGGAATTTCTAGCTGGTGCTCGTGCACACTTAACACTTGTCCAACAAGGGGGACATGCATCCCCTTCCAGCTCCCAGCATTACACGTGCACAGAGCAGGTGGTCAGTAGGAATGTTCTGGATGTAAACAGCGATTCCTACAGTGTGGTGCTGATTCCAGGCAGTGTGCATACCGACATTCTTTAATAGCTATGTATTGATTTTATGTACTAGAAAAATAGAATTACTAATGACAGTGTAACAGTGATAGAAATGATTTTTAAATATAATTTTAAGGTAAAATGAATTGATTTAAAGTAGACTCCTAAGTAATCATTCAGATGGTTCTCAGGTGTGGGAAGAATCACACGGGGGTGCTCTGACGGCTAACTGATCCTGGTGGCTGTGGAACACAGACTGTGCAGACTCCATTCTGTGCACTTCACGTGAGATAGACAGGTGCTGTTACCATTTACACTCAGCGTACATGTGAAGAAACTGAGGCCCAGGGAGGTTAAGGGACTTCTGAAAGGACACAGAGATGGTGAGTCGGGAGCCAGGACTCAGCCAAAGTTGTCAGATTCCAGAATTACACTCTCAGGTGATACACTTACTGGCCGGGCTCGGAAAACCTGGGATAAAACCAAAACAGGGCAGCTGGGGCCAAGACCAAGGGCTGTGATCGAACTTTCTCCCTAAAATAACCTTCCATAAAAGAAAAAGTCATTATAGCTATTGGCCCATCGCTCTTTATCTGTGTTCTGCTGTACATCTCAAGCATTTAAAGTCCTACTTCTAAGACATCTGTTTTGATTCAGCTAATCTTACAGGATTGGATTCAGTGTAGCAGATGCTAAGGGTATGATAGTTTGGCTGAATCCTGCTGTTTAGGGAACATTCTGCTGTAATTAAGTACCAGCCTTCCCACATAAGTCCTGACAACACAGGAAATAGACGCTTTTCAGTAAGCTTCCCCATAAAACTCTTTCAGAGCCAAGAACACAAGGTGTGGCCCATGTGGGCAAAAAAAAAAATGAGGCAGAATGATATTAATTGTGGCTACTTCTGTTTCCCTTGTAGTTTGTGAAGAGAATTTCCAGGGGAGCCTTTTTAAGAGAAGTCTCCTTGGATTTTTATTATTATTGTATTTATACCATTTCTTATCAAACCACACTGCTCTGCTGGATGCCAGGCTCACAGAAATGTGCTGATAATATTCGACCTCTTGGGGAACTGTAGGAGTATTTGCTTAAGTGGATACTTGTGTCCTATTATACTTTTATTAAGATTAACGGGAGGGGGAGAGAAAGTTGATAACCCAGTCCAAGTTTCACAAGTAACCACATTTCTCCGGCCTAACTACTTTCAAAAAACAGCTTCAGTCCAAAAAAAAAAAAAAAGAAAGAAAAAACAGCTTCAGAAGAAGTGGTAGCAGGGGCTTAGAGCGCGTAGTCATTTGTAACTCTGAAATACCTAGGAGATTCCATACACAGTAAGTGAGTCCAGGCTAAGAAAATTCTCGTTTCAGGGTCCTTGGTCAGCACCTTATTTTGCTTACTTTGGTTTGGTTTCACATTAGCTCATCCTCCTTGAAAAGTCAGTGCTAAGGCAGCTTTTGTGGGTTTCATGTCCCCAGTGTAGGCTTTGTGGAGACAATAGAATGAGATCTGTCTCTGGACAGTCTGTATCCAGGCCTCAACTTTAAGATGACCAAGACAGTGTTGATTTATTTTGGGGTGTTATATCTGTTAAGAGTTTGAGTCCAGGGAATTCCCTGGCGGTCCAGTGGTTAGGACTCTGTGCTTTCACTGCCGTGGGTCTGGATTCAATCCCTGGTCAGGGAACTAAGATCCCACTAGCCTTGTGGTGCGGCCAAAAAAAAAAAAAGCTTAAGAAAAATAGAGTTTGAGTTCAAATAACAGTGACTTAAAAAAAAAAAAACTGGTTTTTCTCTCAAAATACATGAAGCAAGGAACTAGGACTGGTGTGGGCCCTCCGTGATGCCAGCAGCACCCCAGGCTCGTCTGTGTTCCAGTGCCATCCTGAGCAGATAGCTTCCAACCTCAGGGTTGCCTCCTGGTTTCACAACATGGTTTTTGGAACTACAGCCGTTAGATCTACATTCTAAGAAGAATGGGAAGGAGAAAAGGCAGCGGGCACCTCTGCACAGGTGTATTCCATGTCAGTGCTACTCCTGCTGGTAGAGTAAGGACAGTCGGGAAGGGAGAATTGCAGCTGGACTGCCTACAGCTGGGTAGGGGAGTGTTAACTGTGCTGTGTCTCAGGCATCTGCGGCTCCTGTGCCATGAACATCAATGGAGGCAACACTCTCGCTTGTACCCGAAGGATTGACATCAACCTCAACAAAGTTTCCAAAATCTACCCTCTTCCACATATGTATGTGATAAAGGATCTTGTTCCTGTGAGTTCCTGCCCGTGTGTGTGTGTGTCTCCCCACCACCCCAGCACCTCCCGCCCGCTTTTTTTTTTTTAAGGGGGGCAGGAGGTATGTGTGTTGTGCTATAGTTCTTCAGGGCAGGGTTTTTTCCTGTCTTGAGTTTAGCTAAGGAATTTGAATGGCAGAAGATAAATGGCCTAGAAGGTCATCCAGCAGCTCATTTGGTGAGGATTGTTTGGGAATAACAGGGCACAGAATTTTAGACCTGGAACAGTTTCAGAAATGAAGAATTTGGCCATAACAACAAAGAGTTCATGTGGCAAATACCAGTTGGGAATGCAGCCGTTCTTATGTGTTTTCATGTCTACCTCCCTGTATTTGACCACCTTCCCTTTCCCTGACTGGGTGTTCTCAAGGGCATCTGAGGAGAAAGGACTGTGGGATTGGAAAGTTTCCCAAGTGGGTGAAGGAGAAATTCCCTAACCACGCTTACATGTGACCACTTCTCCTTTCATGACCTTTGCATGTATCAATGCCAAAGGAGGAGAGTCTGACTACTGCCTGTCACACGGCAGGAAAGTGGGCGGTGTCCCAAAAATGGGATAAGTAGGAAAGCTAAGGAGTGGTGGTGGAATCTGACCCATTTCTTCTTCTTCCTCTTAACCTCAGGATTTGAGCAACTTCTATGCCCAGTACAAGTCCATTGAGCCTTATTTAAAGAAGAAGGATGAATCCCAGGAAGGCAAGGAGCAGTATCTGCAGTCCATAGAAGATCGTGAGAAACTGGTCATTAGTCCCTGTTCATTGTCTTGACTTGAGGAATTTTGTTGCAAAGATGTTTGTCAGGAAGTGGGGCTTAGGGGTAGAGGGGATGGGGGGGCACAGCATGGGATCATGCAGAACATTCAGCGTCTTCTGGAAAGGAACTTGAGAACCATCTGTCCAAGGGTTGGACACCCATCCTATCGGGGCCAGGTGGGTAGTGAGAACCTATGAAGGGTGCAGAGAGGACCAAGGCCCTGGAGTGCTCTGCCTAGAGGGGCTCACTGCTACCGTGTTGCCAGACATTTGTCTTTTTCAAAAGAAACCAGGATGTCGATCGCCAGGTCTTGAAAAGTTGACAGCTAAATCAGAGTTACTCTTTAACCCTGTGGGCAACTAAAACACATTCCGGCTGTTTGCGGTCCTGCTGCCACCACCCTGTTTGCAGATGGGAGTGAGAGAAGCCGATGGCAAAATTGGAACTAGAACTTGGTGCTTTCCTGACACCACACGTCTAGTGACGCGGTGTGGGCTTGTGACAGGCCCACTCACTCTTGGAGTTGCTACCCCTGGGTACAGGCTATGAAGTCTCTGCAAGTGAAGGGGTTATTAGCGAGCTTGTAGTCTCTTTCTCGTGTACACTTCTACCTCCTCTAAGAAGGAGGCACGCACACTCACTGCCTGCACACTTGGTGTCCTTTGGAGAGGAAGAAGTGGGAAGGGGACCAGATGGAGATAGGTCCCAACATCGTGCCTACACGAGGGAAGGACTCGTGCTGTCTCAGGGTCACCACTTCATTCGTTTACATGACAGTCCTTTAGCAGACTGAGCGCACCTCAAGGGCAGGGGCTGTGTCTTATACCCCTTTCTGGATCCCAGGATCCTGGCATGTGCTGTCTTATCAACAAATATATGAGTTGTGTGAATGAATAAATGAATTCTGCCTTTTAGGTCTGGGGGAACATGTAGCCCCTCTCCTCTTCCCCATAAAATATTAAGAAAGGAAGGTCCTGGTAAGAATGCCCAGCTCTGTTGTCATCGAGATGTTGAGGGTCAGCGTGGTGATGTTGTAATTCAGAGCAAGCAGCTGCCTTCTCTTCCAAGAGTTTCTTGTTCTCAGGACATAGCTCTGCCCAGTTTCTAACTCCAGGGAGTCTGACGCATCCCAGGGTCCAGGTTGGAACTGGCCACCCTGGCCCAGCTTGTCATTTCACAGTCCTCAGGTAGGAAAGCTTGTAGCTTATAAACATCTCCTTGATGTACTATTTTTAGGGATTGGAGGGTTCCCCTGAGCATGTTTTCTAGGTAGTCAAAATACACTCATTTAAATACCAAACATTTGCTTATTTAGCATTTTTCACTTCTTCAAATTAATATTGCTGAACCTAACTTTTTTTCATGATTTTAAAAGCCATAATGCTCATTATAGGTAATTGGAAAAGAAAACGAATTTTCAAATAATCTATAATTCCACCACCCAAAGGTAATCTCTATCGACAACTACCCTTTTATAAGTAAAGAATATGACTATCGTGAAGGCTCTTAATCCTGTGACCTTATGCTTTCTAGACAGTGGAGCCAGTTTACACTCTCACCAGTTGCCTGAACAGAACATAAATTTTGTTGAAGACTCTTGGTTACAATCATGACCATCAACTCTGTGTGTCATCTGTTTTCAGCTGTCACTTCAGATGTCAGCGTGCCCTCCTGTTTTGCCACTTTTAATCAGTTTCTGTTGTTCTCCAAATCAGAAAGTCCAGTTAGAACTGGTTGGGCGTGTTGAGTCAGTGTAGCAGTGTTAGAGGACGGATTTCAGAGTCAGGCCGCCTGGGGGCCCATCCCATCTCTGCTGTTTGCAGCTGTGTGACCCTCGGCAAGTGACCTAACTTCTCTGAGCCTCAGTTCCTTACCTGTAAAATGGGAATCTCATAGCACTCACCCCAGGATTATTGTGACAATCAAATGAGGTAGTCAGTAAGGCACATGGTGCTCAGTGCTGGTTGGCTGTTTAGGATAATGTTGATGTTCCTATCGAAAACTTGAGGTGTCTGCTGAGCCAGGGCAGAGGCTGGTGTAGACTCCAGATGCGTCAGCACTCAGGGCCTTTTTAATTTCTGCTAGACTGCATTCGAGGTGGTAAGTTCTTTTCACGTTTTTGTTTTTGTTTTGTTTTTAAGATAAGTGAGGGGTATTTATTAAAGGATGAATACAGTGTACTTGGACTTAAGAACTCTGGGCTCTAATCCAGCAGATGTCTAAATTTCAATTCCAAGATCTTTTTTATGAATCTGATAAATCTCTGCAAACCACTCCTAGGATTTTGCCAAGAAAACTCACGTGCGAGTAGGCACTTTGTTCGTGCACTGACCCCAGACCTCGCATTTAATCAGCTCAGAACACGACCATCTCTTCCATGGTGGGCTCCTGACTGCCCTTTCTCCCCGCACAGGACGGGCTCTATGAGTGCATTCTCTGCGCCTGCTGCAGCACGAGCTGCCCGAGCTACTGGTGGAATGGAGACAAGTACTTGGGACCCGCGGTTCTTATGCAGGTAAGGCGCTCCTTCATTACTGTAAGAGAAATGGAAACCGACGTTCTGAGGGGCGATGGCTTCCTTCTTTGGCATCCATTACAAACGGTAATTGGTTGCATCACCTTCACTTGGCTTTCAGTAAATCTGGGGCTTCATCTGCAAAATGCCTTCACTTAGTGTGGTGAGGGTCACGCCAAGGGGCGGTGGCTGCGGGCTGGCACACCAGGCCTTGCAGGTGTTTCAGATGTTTCCTGTGCTGCTGGCTCTTCCCTGCCCACCTGCCCGCTTTCCCCGGACTGCATCTGTCAGAAGGCTCCCCATCTCCCTGTCACGGGATTTTTAACGTGGAAGCAGGGGAGAGAGAAATTTCGTTGAGGAGCAGTTACCCAGCTGCAAGGTTGGAAATTGTTTCCAGGCTAGTGAAAGCCTGCAGTACTGGGCTGAGGGGTTGCTTGGAAAGAAAGTAGTGTTGTTTTTCATCGTCTTTCACTATATGTGTAGTTCACTGCAGACAGAGTCACTGTCTTTGTTCCCAGAAAGCTCATACTTTTTAGATTTGTGGCCAGTGCTCTTCACAGACTCTGAAGCAACTCAAAGAAACTTCTTGTTTCTCATTTTCCCACAAAAAGAGAAGTTCTGTGGTTGTGTGACCAGTTAGCAGTGCCGATTGATTCCTGGCCAAATTAAAGATTGAGTAATGAGGTACATTTGTAGCTGGCGCTTGGACCAGTGATCTGAGTTGTTGGGAAATGTAAAAGTGGTGTCGCTAACACTGCTGGAGCCGGCCCGGTGACCAGGAGCTTAATCAGTTTTCAGCTGGCTGATCTCAGGCTTCTGGGATGGGTATGCTAATCAAAAGAAACAATAAGTAGAACAAATGTTCTCTCTGTGCAGGTCTGTTATCAGTTTACCCAAAGGCCGTGGGTAGGTGCTCTGAAGGCAATTAAAGAGAGTCGAGGACACCATCCCTGCCTTCGCTCATTCATGTTCTAGGGAGGAAGCTAATGAGCAGCACGAAATCAGTAGAAGGTGATGCTTGATGGTATATTATTAAGCACCAGCGACCAGGGGCACGTGGTTCAAAGGTTGGTGGGGCTCATTAGTCAAGGTGATCAAGAGATGTTACAAAGGGTTGGGAGCTTTTCCTTGAAAGATGGCAAGAAGTAAAGTGTGGAGATGGCTTCCAAGCTGAGAATTCCTGTTCCTCTGCGCGCCTGGAGCTTTGAGTTGAACCAGAGGGCTGCTCTGGCCAGTTAAGGTAACAGCTCAGCCCACCAGTCCCCGTTTCCCCAGGCCTATCGCTGGATGATCGACTCCAGAGACGACTTCACAGAGGAGCGCCTGGCCAAGCTGCAGGGCCCGTTCTCTCTGTACCGCTGCCACACCATCATGAACTGCACGAGCTCCTGCCCCAAGGTACGCGGCCGCGGCCCCCGCGCGGCCCAGCACTGGCGCGTGCTCGGCGGGGAGCCGAGAGCACTCTCCCCTCCGTGTGGGCCTGGGGGTGTTGGCTCTTAGTTGCGGGGCACAGGCTCACTCAGGCCCCCTTGAGAAGGGTTTCCAAGTCGGGTTCCCACGGGCCTGGTGGGAGTCAAGGATGCCACGAGGACCCGTGAACAGGAACCTGGGTTTGCCCTGACTTTGTGGGAACCACGGGAGGAAAGCCGTCTGCGCACAGGCAGCTGTGAGGGCTACATTCCCTCTCCGGGCCCCAAGGTCTCTGTGTGGCAACATGGCTGCCGGTCCGCGCGGCTCCCTGGCAGCCAGCCTGTGCTTTCTCCTCTGCGTGTCTTTCCTCAGTCTCGGGGCTCCTGCTTGCTTAGCTTTCACTCCCTCTTCCTGTTCATGCTTCCTGTTCATATTCACCCTGCCTACGGCTTCAGCATCTGCCTGGCTTCTCTCAGCATTTCTCAGCTCACATTCCTCGGAGGGAGTCTCCTTGGCCCGGCTTAGCTTTCCACGGCGCAGCCCACGCACGGTCAGAGCTGGCCGGCCAGCTACCGTCAGGTGCCAGCCCTGGGCCGGTCAGTGGGCGGGGAACAGCCAGGGCTGCCCTTGGAGCAGAGACTGTGGGCAGAGCAATTTCATTTTAAAGGTGCAGTGAGTAAGCAGGCAGCGAGATGGAAAACTCTAGCACGACCAGTTAGCAGCTTAAAAAAGAAAGAAAGAAAGAAAAGGCAGCGCATCTTAACAAACATGAAATCCAGACTGGGTAATTCCACGGTGTTTCAAGGGCCCCCCTTCCCCTGCCAGATGCTTCTCATGTGCCATCGGCATTGGGGTGGGCCTGGGGCCTGGTGGGGTTCCCAGCAGTGCGGGAGAGCTCAGGCTCCGCATCCTGCTGCCTGCGTTTCTACCCAGGCTCTGCTCAGCGAGCCTTGTGGCTTCTGAGGCAAGTCATGCCACTGAAGCGCTTAGGACAGTGCCTGGCACATAGTAAGCACTTAATGGGACCTTCTGTTCGTTTGAGCCGGTCAGTCAGAAGACAGCCTCTCCAAGGCTGGGGCCTGGCTTGTGTATTTCTTCAAAATCTCCGCGGAGGATCCTGCGGTGCGCTCCTAGGCGTGAATGTTTGCATCGCAGAGGACAGCAGACAGACCAGACAACCAAGGACAGACTTCTCTGTGTCCTGCCCTCCCCTTCAGTAAAGCAGGGGTGGACACTGGGGCTGTGAGGCTAGACATAGGCCCAGATTGTTTGAACTAGAAGGGACCTCAAAAATCGTCAAGTGCAGCCCCTTTACAGGTTCGGAAGCTGAGCCCATGAGCGGGAGTTGGGGGTGGGGGCATCTTGCCAAGGTCACTCTCAGGTTGGGGGCAGGGCAGGCCTAGAAGCAGGCCACCCGCCTCCCAGTGCCTTCTTCCTACGCAGGGACTGGGTACAGTCTGTTTACTGACTAAATTCCTTTTGATGGGGCAGGCTCAGCGTTCAAAAGGAAGTGCTGTGGAGGGCCTTCCTCCTTCCCCAGCCCCCTCCCTGGTGGTGGTATCAGCTTCCTGTGTGTCCTTCCAGGGATAGTTTGTGCTACACGCAAATGTTCCACGTGTCCTTTGTCACAGTGTCTACCTTTTCTCACTTAACACATTTCGGGGATCCTTCCATATCCGTCTTTTAAAGAGTGTCTTCTCTTTCCCTTTCTGTCTCTCCGAAGATCTTTTTTCTTTTTCTTTCTTTGCACACTTCAATTTCAGAGTTAAAGTTGTCCTTCTAAAATGAGGGGACCCAGGACTTCCCTGGAGGTCCAGTGGTTAAGACTCCACGCTTCCACTGCAGGGGGGCACGGGAACTAAGATTCTGCATGCCGCTCAGCGCAGAGCCACATAAAATAAATAATTTAATTTAATTGAACAAGGGGACGCTTCACTAGCCTCAGATGAGTGCTTGTCTAATCTTACCAAATATTTGGTGATCTCACTTCCTGCTTCTACGAGCCTGGCCCCACTGGGCTTAATTGCCATACCTCGTGCAGGACAGATGTTACAGCTGTGAGGCCAACTGCAGCTAATCCAGTGTTGTGGGCCACTTAACCAGCGGTGCTTAGGAAGGTTAACAGAGGCTCCTTTCTCCCACATACCTTGAGGGCTTGCAGATGCAGATTTCTGGTGATGATGATTGAATGATAATGGTAATGATGTGAAACCTTTAGAGATAACTGGCTAATTTTGACACTGTAGTCATAGAAGAGATGACTCTTCCTTGGGCTCGTTGACCTGCCACAGTGAGCCTCACCAGCAGGAATTCAGTGAGACAGGGCTCCTGCCAGAGAGAGCTGGCCATTTTCAAACGTCTAAGAGTGGAAACAGAAGAGAGCTCTTAGTCCAAACCCCTGGGTATTAAAGGACTTGGTTTGTAATCACCGTGCTTTGACCAGCTAGGTCAGGAGGTCCTGGGTCACCCAAGGTCATGGGGTTCTTCCGTTCAGTTTCACTTACCATTTGGTATTGCTTCTCTTCTCTTTTTTCAAGGGGCTGAATCCAGGGAAAGCTATTGCTGAAATCAAGAAAATGATGGCAACCTATAAGGAAAAGAAAGCTTCAGCTTAAGTGTTCCCGTGCTAAACATGACTGTAACCAGCTCAGCTGAACGTAATTTGTATCTAATCTGAGTTCCTTCAAAGGTCTCGATTTCCCACAAATACAGCATGTATAATAAAAATTTTAATAAATAAATGTTATTCTACTTTATTAACAAAAAAGCAAGCCTGTTCCTTGTACTTGCTGCAGTGGGATGTGAAGGTGCCAGAAGGAGGAGTCCTTGTCCTTGAAGAGGGGGCCAGGCCTCCAGAACTGAGCCACCATTGGGGGTGGCTACGATGGGGACAAGCGTAGAATTGGTGTCACGCAGGACCTGGGGCTTGTTCCCAGCTTTGCCATTCACCAGCTGATGACACTGGGCAAGTCCCTTCTCTTTGCTACTCCATTTGCCCATCTGTAAAATGGGATTCCTAGCTGTGCCACCCTCAGCCACCTGGTGTGAGGATACCTGCATTTACTCTGGGTGCTCAGTAAACAGTGGCTCGTCATTATACGGCACCCCAGTTTCTACAGCTTTCAGTATTAGAATTCTTCAAACCAAATCTTGGTAAGTTCTTTTCTGTCTCATTGAGGCCAGGTTACAGATACTTCCAGCACAGCTATAAACTCCAGTTAGTTCCACAAATGACCTCCAGAGACCTCCACGGGAAGCATGAATTCCCACCACTGCTGCCTTGGCTCTGACGCTTACTACAAAAGCGGTAACACTGAAAAAGCAAACAGTGTAAAAGTTTGTCAAGTTAAAAATGGAAACTCCTCAAGTTTCACATCCCCTGTTGACAGTTCACACATTTCCTCCAGACCTTTATGTCATTACATGCGCAGCATATGTAAAGTTTTTTTTCCCTTCAGAAATACGGTACAAAATATTGATATTAGCAACTTTCTATTTTGTCTTTTTTTTTCATTGTGGTTAAATACATACAGAATTTACCACCTCAGCCATTTTTCAATGGAGAATTCAGTGGTATTAAGTACATTCACATTATCGTACAACCCTCACTCCAGTCTATCTCCAGAGCTGTTATCATCTTGCAAAACTCAAACTCTGCCCATTAAACACTAACTCCCCATTTCTCCTCCTCTAGCCTCTAGCCACCATACTTCCACTTTCTATTTCTGTGACTTTGACTACTCTATCTCATATAAGTGGAATTATATAGTATTTGTCTTTTTTGTAACACATTTCACTAGGCATAAAGTTCTCAAGGTTCATCCCTGTTGCAGCACGTGTCAGAATTCCCTTCCTTTTTAAGGCTGAATAATATTCCATTGTACGTATGTGTCATATTTTGTTTCTCCATTGATCCATGAATGGACATTTCGGTTGCTTTCATGTTTTAGCTGTTGTGAATAACAGCAGCTTTCTACGTTTACCCCACGATATACAAGGGCCTCTGGTGCTAAAGATCTACCTGTGTGTGTGTGAAATTTATTTTCAACCTTAGCTTTTTAACCACTGGTTTCTTGCTCTGTAGCATAGATGCATCATTACTTATTTACCCATTTCCCCTGCTAACGCACATTCGGGTGGACCCTATTTTCACTCTTAGGAATACCCCAAGGCTGTTTTTAAGTTGTAGCATTGAGATCATCCTGGAAACAAAGGCTTCTTTTATCAGGAGGCTAAGAAAAACGTCTGACTCACCAAGAATGAATCTTAATGAGCATTTCTGGCTTTAAAAGGGGATGGTTCGGGCTTCCCTGGTGGAGCAGTGGTTGGGAGTCCGCCTGCCGATGCAGGGGACATGGGTTCGTGCCCCTGTCCGGGAAGATCCCACATGCCATGGAGCGGCTGGGCCCGTGAGCCATGGCTGCTGAGCCTGCGCGTCCGGAGCCTGTGCTCCGCAACGGGAGAGGCCACAGCAGTGAGAGGCCCACATACCACAAAAAAAAAAAAAAAGGGGGGGGATGGTTCAAAAGCACTAGTGTCTGGCATTGTGAGAGGTGAGGTGCTGGAGGTAAAGATGAACAAGATTTGTCCCCTCCCACCTAGGAGCCAAGTTCACCAAGAAAAAAGGAACAAACATTAAAATATTAGAAATTTAGAGAACACAGTCTTTGCCCTTATGTTAGCATCTAAAAATTCTCGGCCACCTCAGTAAGACCGCACAGTACACAGTCCTCAGATGTTAAAGCTCCAGATTCGGAAGTGAGAACTGGAAAACCCTCAGGGAGCCCTCCATGCCCGGGCTGGGAGGGCAGTAGGGCGAAATCTGCCTTCCAGGTCTGTTCACACCTAATTGGTTTCAGACAACCCCACGGAAGGTCGCATTCCTTGGATTCATGGGTAATTTGACTTTGCTTCTAATCACTAGACCTGTATGGAGAAAGATGGGGTTTTTTCTCACGACTAATTTAATGGCCTGTAAAGATGAGTTCTGCACCAGCCAGCTTCTGAGGAGAGGCTGGGGAGTTGCCACTTCAAATCAGCTTCATCAGACGTCAAGTTTGCAACTGTAGGTCACTCACCCCATTTAAACTCGAGCTAAATTAGAATATGTTATCAACTGATAGTTTAACTTACTGCTTATTTAATCTTTTATTGGATTGCAGGCAAATGTTCTATTTCAAGTCACAAAGACTTTACTAATAAAACTGCAGGCTTGAGCAGAGAAAGACAGTGTTTTGTCCTTTATGCTACTTCTGTTCTCTGATAGTGTCCAGACAATGTGCTTTCATTCACAAAAATCATCCTGTGGAATGCTTCAAGTTTCTCTAGGGCTGAAGCCAGCCATCCCTTCTTACCCGGTCTTTGTGCAAGTTGTTGAACCTCTGAGCCTCTATTTTCGTATCTGTAAAATGGGAATTAAGAGCATTTACCTCTCAGAATTGTGGGTAAAGTCTACATAAGAATAAATGTGAGTTCTCGCCAAAAAGAAAAAAAAAAGTAAATATGTGAGGTGTGGGTGTGTTAATTGATGAGGAAAAATCCCTTCACAATGTATATAGATATATCAAATCATCACATCAGACACTTTTTTTTTTTTTGGCTGCATTGGGTCTTCATTGCTGTGTGCGGGCTTTCTTTAGTTGCGGCGAGTGGGGGCTTCTCGTTGCGGTGGCTTCTCTTGTTGTGGAGCACGGGCTCTAGGCATGCAGACTTCAGTAGTTGTGGCTCACCGGCTCTAGAGCACAGGTTCAGTAGTTGTGGCACATGGGCTTACTTGCTCTGCGGCATGTGGGATCTTCTGGACCAGGGCTCGAACCTGTGTCCCCTGCATTGGCAGGCGGATTCTTAACCACTTCGCCACCAGGGAAGTCCACATCATACCCTTTAAATATCTTATGATGTTGTCAATTATACTTAAGCTGAAAAAAAAGAACTTTAAAAATAAATTCTTAACATATATGAGTTTAAAAAATAATAAATGTGAAAAGCATCTAGCTTGCAGTTGAGCAAATGCTCCATAAACTCAAGTTAACTGATTTGTCTCAAATACCTACTGTGTGGAAGGCTGAATCCTACTACAAAGGTGAATAATTCCCTGGGAATTCGCTGGCGGTCCAGTGGTTAAGACTGCGCACTTTCACTGCTGAGGGCCCAGGTTCAATCCCTGGTCAGGGAACTAAGATCCCACAAGCCACGCAGCACAGCCAGGCAAAAAAAAAAAAGGTGATTAATTCACAGCTCTCTGGACTTGAAAACTGGTGTATTTCCGACACAGCTGGCTAGAGTTAGAGACCTCCTGTTCAGAGGATGGATTATCTGTGCAAGACTAAAAATGCTCATTTCTCGTCTCCCACATCACACTGACTGCTGGGTGCCAGAGGGTGTGCCGCTGACTCCCAACACTCAAACTCTCTCCCAGCCTCCTCCTTGCCCGGGAAACTATATACAAGACAGACTGCTGAAACTGCACCTTATGTGTCTAGACAGCCATAATCTTGTCATGGGGTTTGTCACTAGGTGAGAAAATCCCTTCTGTTGCAAAAATCTAGTGAAACTAGAGAAACTGAGAAGTTTGGCAATGCTCTAGAATAAACCAGTACAAATTAGTGAATTCTCCAGCTTTTTGCCACTCGGACTGTTACCCAAAAACTGGGTTTACCTCTTGGTAGGTGTCGAGCCAAAAGACACAACCAAGGCAAAGGTCAGGAGAAGGAAGGATTTATTCTTTGCAGTGAGTAAGGAGAACCCCGGGATCTCTCCCAAAGCAG
Organism: Lagenorhynchus albirostris; assembly: GCF_949774975.1. NCBI lineage: Eukaryota > Metazoa > Chordata > Mammalia > Artiodactyla > Delphinidae > Lagenorhynchus > Lagenorhynchus albirostris. Next base: position 173,579,636 of record NC_083096.1, read on the forward strand.
TGTCTCCCCAACAGCAAAACTGGAGAAGTTTTAAGCTGAGGGTACATACCTATTCGTGAAGGGGCTTGGGTGCTCGACAGAGTCCAAGCTTTAGTTGATTGAAGTCACGAGGGTCAGAAAAGGTCATCATCATCCCTCAGGTTCCAGTTGAGCATTTCAGGCTAATCTTCACCACTGAAACAGAACTGGGAGTCTTTACAACTGCTATCTTTGCTATTGTTACTTCTCTTGCCTGATAACAGTTGTCTATTCTTTTGTTCCCTTAAGATCATTAATTACTGAGACCTGTTCTAGGTCAAGGATTGTGGCCAGGCTTAGATCACAAAAGACGGCTTCTCTTATGTCAAGAAAGCCGTGCCTGGTTTTCTTTCTCTGGGTTCTCCTTACCCTACCTGGTTGCAGGACCAGGCATATTATGTCCTTCCTGTGGGCCCCCAAGGGAGCAACAGCCCCCGAAGGGAGTCTTCTCCATGGGTCCTAGCCCACAGATGACTGCAGCCCAGCCCACAGACCGCCCAGATGACCACAGTGAGGGCCACTTCCCCAAAGGTAACCCTGGGCAGAGGCGAGGCCTTCCACATCCTCTGTGGTTTGGAAGGAAGCTTCATCTGGTCTCCTGCCTCATGAAGACCGTGACCAAGCGGCAGGTGCAGCTCCTTCCCAGATGGCTCAGAGGATGGAGTCTCTTAAATGTCAAGTAGCAATATGAAGAATGAGGGACCAATCTTGCGATGCAGTCCCCAAGCCCCCTGCTTTTATGAAGCTTCTAGCCCAGCACCAGGATCTCAAGAAAGCAACTGGCTTCTGCCAAGTTCCTGCCACCCCATTTCATCTTTCCAGCAGCTTTCATTTCACAGATGAGGAGAGAGGCTCAGAGAGGGAAAGTGACTTTTTAAAGCTCACACAGCTAGACAGCAACTGATGCACATCCAAACCCAAGTCTCTCTGGTGCCAGAGCCCAGCCACTTGCCACTGTACCACACTGCCTCTTGGCAAGGGCATCGAGCAAGTCATTTATACAAACCTAGCCATCCTGCCTGCCATGGAAATCAGGGTTCCCCTGGTTAAGTGGTCTGCCAGACATCCAGCTAAGCCCTGGAGGAGGAAACAGGGGCTCTGAGAAGTTCAGTAGGCTGCCCTCACTGAGGCATCAGCAGAAGAAACAGGTCTTCTCACCTGAACTGAGTGAAGCCAGCCCCATCCCCCAGGTGGTCAACCTGCTCCACCAGCAGCCTGCCCCAGCTGAGCGAACAGCTCCACCACCCCCTACCTGCTCAGACCAAAACCCAGGGAGGAGAGGCATCTTTGATTCCATTCCTATACCTCCACCTCCCATGCATCAGCAAGTCCTGCCGATATGTACCCCTTTATCAAGTGTATGTATTGAGTTCTCGGTATGGACCAGATACTGTCAAGGCCTTCCCTGCTTCCCCTCTGGAGTCTCTCCCCCACCATTACTCTCCATCGCAGCTCTGTCTCCTTCCAGCCCTTTGTGTCTATGTGTTCATGTGTCTGAGGGCTGTCCTGTCGGATTCCCTGAGTGTCCTCCTCTCGATGTGTCAGTCTGTCCCAGGGCTGTCACGTCTGTCTCTCGGCGCCCCGCCCCTGCGTGCGCGTTGGGAGCGGCCTCGGACTACAAATCCCGGCAGCCCCCGCGGCGCGCGGGAGGACGTGGGGCCGCAGAGGGCGGGGCGGGGCTTGGCGGTGCGCAGAGCCTGACTGCGGCACCTTCGCCGCCGCTCCAGCCGCTGGGTACTGCAGGTGTCCCGAGCCGCCCAGCTCCGCAGCGCCCCGCGCCCCCGGCCTTCCGCCTCGGCCCCGACCGCGGGGCATCGCGACGCCCGGGCCCGGCGATGAGCGCGAGGAGCCGCCATGAGCGCAGGTGAGCGCGCAGCCCCAGCCGACAGGAACCGGGCGCGGTCCCCGGACCGCCCGTCGTCGCATCTGTCGTGGGGGGACACCCCCACCGCTGGGGCGCGGGCCGAGGGAGCGGCCCCCGGGACATCCCCTCGCCCGTGCCCCCCCCCCTTCCCAGAGAGGCCAGGAGCCCGGGGATGGCACCGCGCAGAGCCGTCCGCTCCGCGCCTTCCTAAAGCCCTGGGAGAGGAAGCGCCTGGCGCCGCCGTGCAAAAGGATAATCCGGGGGCCGCGGTGGCGGGGCGCAGGGAAGTGTCCCCGCGCAGTGACGGATGTCCAGGTGGGGGAAGAGACGTGGAGGCCGCTGCATCCAGGGCCTCTGAGCGGTTGTTCCTCTTGGTTGAATGAATGAATGGGGTTGGAGAAGCCAGGGCTCCTAAGTCCCTGGATCGGAGTGCCTTGGGGCACAAATGCCACTCCTGATCCCCTGAGTCAGGCCTCCAGAGCAAGCCTGTTAGCTCGCCGGTCCAGGGACCACACCCTCCATGTTACCTGTCCCAGGCCCTGTGTCTGGAGGCCACCCTTTCCAGAGTCTAATTCTACCTGCTGCAAAGGGTGCCAGTAGACCTCTCGCGTTTAGAAGGGTCTCATTTCCACGTGGGTCACTCAGAGCCTAGACCTCAGCCAAGGGCCACCAACGCTTGAGCATCTTCTCTGCAGCTGCAGACCCTTCATTCAGGTCTCTCCCTCCGGTCTCCCACCTTACTCCCCCCATCCCCCCTCCAACTCTAGGGTGCACCCAGGGTGAGGAAGGGGAAAGGCTGAGGACATATGGTCCCAGGACTCCAGATCCAAAGATCAGGGAGCTCCTGGCAGATGATCCCTCACACTCAGCCTGGCCCAGGAGAGGAGCTTCTGGCCACAGGAGAAGCACAGCAAGGGAGGAGGCAGCAGTGCTGCCCTGGGCCTCTGCCAGGTCATCAGGAGGAAACCCGTGCTTCCGCAGGAAACGAGAGATTCCCAAATGGCTTTGACGCCAGCCCCTCCGCTCTGCAGTATTCGTGGCATTGCCCCAGGGCCAGGGAGTCAGACTAGGTTCAAGTCTAATCTTGACCACTCAGAGCTGTGTGACTTTGGACATGTTAATCAACCTCTGTGCCTCATTTTAAATGGGAATCCTAATCCGTACTTTTGGAGAGGTGGCTGTGAGGATGAACTGAGAGGAATGTGTTCATTTAGACCCACTCATTTTCAGCTTCTCCCCTTGCAAGCTGTATGACCCTGGGCAAGGGATTTTGAAACTGTGTTCCTCAGTTTCCCCAACTGTAAAATGAGATGGTAATAGTCCCTCCCTCAGAGGGTTACGCGTGAAGATCAGTCACGGTTATTCAGAAGACCAATGCAGTCAGTCATTTGTGAAAGTATTCTCCTCCCAAGCAGCTGGCCTGAGCTGGTGGTACCAGAAGAGATCAGACACTGCTCCGACCTTCCTGTGCCATCCCTGGGGAGACATCCCTGCCATCCCTTCTGAGTGTTTTGACAGATGTTCTGCAAGAGCATGCCCTGGGCTTGACCTTGCTGGGAGACTAGAGTGTTCCACAGATGTGACTGCCTCCTTCCCCAGGTTGACGGGGAGAGCATCCTTGTGAAATGATGGGTGTGTGATAGACACAAGGAAGAACTTCCAGAGGCAATATTGTTTAGGTCCTGGGGGAAGTGATCCAGTGAGGGCAGCTCCAGATGGTCTCTGACAGGGCCCTTCAAGAAGAGGCTTGTTCCTCTGCACCTCCCAGCTGACCCAGAGGCAGGAGGTGGACACACTGACTCTTGCACCATTGCTTCCATGCTCTGTTATGTCCGCGAGGTGTACAACCTTCATTCATTGGTTCATTCAATAAATGGTTCCTGAGTCCCAGCCACATGCCAGGCAGTGTGAGCAGGAGGGCGATGACACCTGTGCAAGCCTGATGTGTTAGTGTCAGTGGGTGGGGGTGAGGTGGGCAGAGAGGATTTTGGAGCAAGGCCCCTTCCAGCTGCGAGACAAATTGGTGGGCACACTGCCTCTCTCAAGGCTCAGTTTTCTCATCTGTAAAATGAGATAAGTTGCTTGATTGTTGCAGGACGAAAGCAGATTGGCAGGAGCAAAGTGGCCCACGTGGGGTCAGTGCAGCACGCTGCAGTCCCATCCCCAGCACAGCTGCTGGCCTGAGGGTTTGAAGGCCCGGGGAAGAGCTGTTGAGTGCACACAGGGGAGCAATGGCACAGCTGTGGGTTTTCAGACAGAGCAATGGGAATGTAGAGGGGAGCCTGAGAAATGGGTCAGAGCGGAAGCCACACCTCCTTGGCAGGGGAGCCAGCAATGCCCTCCTGTACAGGCCATGCTTCAGGAACTTCAAACACCCCATGTGCCAGCTACTTTGGGGTTATGATCCTAGAGATGGGAAACGGAAGCCTGGAGAGAGGCTGAGTCATTTGTGAGAGAGCCAGGAGCACAGTGACTGATGGGGACGACAGCGATGGCGCTGGTAGTGCCGTGGTTAAGAGCGTGGACGCTGCAGCCGCACTGCCTGGATCCACGTCCCACCGCGTGCTGGCTGTGTGGCCTTTGGGCAGCTTACTTCACCTCTCTGGGCCTGAGTTTCCTAATCTGTAAAATAGGGATAAAAGTAGTCCCCACTTCACAGTGGTGAGGAATGAATGAATCGAGGTGTGTAAAGCCCTGAACGGTGCCTGGCCTGTGTCAGCCCCTGATAGCCCTGAGGTACTCTTTTTGTTGTTGTTTTTGGTTTTTGGCCGCACCGAGGGCTTGTGGGGGATCTTAGTTCCCCAACCAGGGATCGAACCCATGCTCCCTGCAGTGAAAGCACGAAGTCCTAACCACTGGACCACCAGGGAAGTCCCCCCTAAGGTGCTTTTTCTTCCTTACACCCCAGAAACTTGCCCGACAAGAACCCTAAAGGGGGTGAAACTACCCGCCCTGACCCACTCAAGGAGCAGGTCTCCAGGGCTGGTGAGGGGCTTCGGCAAGAAGGACAGCTGGGACTGTGGCCTTTGGAGGAGGGGACAAGAAAAGGGCTGGGGCTTGTTGGTGGCCAAGGACCTGAGAACCCAGGTTGCCAGATCGGGTCAGTTGCCCTGAATGCCTGTTGTTCTGCCCCCCAAGACAGGACCCAGGGCGAGCCTCCCCCGCCCCTGCGCAGCACACACACACCAGAGAGCAGAAGGGCCTCGGCTGTTGTCTGCGGGCTGTTGTCAGGAAGGGAAGGAAATCATGCCCTGACAAGCCTCCCTCACAGGCTGGACTGGCCGGGACCAGAGAGCAAAAGGGACCACCCCAGGGGACCCAGGCTGGGGTCTCTGAGCCCCAGGGCAGAAGGCTGACCAGGCCTCCTGCCCTCTGGCTTTGAGACTTTACCGTTGGCCAGACACCAGGATGGTTGAGAGCTACAGGCTTCGTGTGTATGTGTGGGAGTTCCCCAGAGACCAGGCCCTTTCTGGAGCTGGTGGCAGCTCCGTATATTTTCTGAGTCACCCAGTGGACCGGGGAGGGATTGACCGTGGGTGGAGCTTGGGTTAATTTGGGGTTTGAGTCCTCTTGTTTGAAAGAGGCCTCAGGTGGCAGAGGGCATATGCCCTGTTCTCTGGAAGTGCCCACAGTGGCCCCCAAAACACAAGATCTGGGCTCTGACTTCCTGGCTCCACCATTTACCAGGGGGCCTTTGTGACTCTGAGCCTCGGTTCCCTCATTTGTACAAATGGGAAAAATAAGCGTCCCCTCATCGAGTTGCCAGGGGGTTAAATGAGCTAATTCGCGTGGAGGGTGAGAGCAGCTCTTGTCACCTGGGACGTGCTTAATGGATATTGGCTGTTCTTATTATGGTAATTACCATAGTAATTATTATCACAGTCCTTATGTGGAGATATGGGGGGCTGCAATAGGACAGAACAGACTCTGCGTGGTCTGATGGGAATTAAAACCCACCCTGGGACTTCCCTTGTGGCACAGTGGTTAAGAATCTGCCTGCCGATGCAGGGGACACGGGTTCGAGCCCTGGTCCAGGAAGATCCCACATGCCGCAGAGCAACTAAACCCATTCACCACAACTACTGAGCCTGCGCTCTAGAGCTGGCGAGCCACAATTACTGAGCCCGTGTGCGACAACTACTGAAGCCCATGCGCCTAGAGCCTGTGCTCCACAACAAAGAGTAGCCACCGTAATGAGAAGCCCACGCACCACAATGAAGAGTAGCCCCCGCTCGCCGCAACTGGAGAAAGCCCGTGCACAGCAACGAAGACCCAGTGCAGCCAAAAAAAAAAATAAAAGAAAAAGAAACCCCACCCTGGAGTCAGCCTGCCTAGGATTGCATCCTGACACTACCATGTACTTGGCTGTGTGATCTTGGGCAAGTTCCTTAACCTCTCTGAGCCTAATTTTCTTCTATAAAAAGGGGATGGGGCTTCCCTGGTGGCACAGTGGTTGAGAGTCTGCCTGCCGACGCAGGGGACGCGGGTTTGTGCCCCGGTCCGGGAGGATCCCACATGCCGCGGAGCGGCTGGGCCCGTGAGCCATGGCCGCTGAGCCTGCGCGTCCGGAGCCTGTGCTCCGCAGCGGGAGAGGCCACAACAGTGAGAGGCCCGCATACAGCTAAAAAAAAAGGGGATAATTATTGTGCTTACATGGCAGGGTCATTGAGTTAACCATGTAAGAAGGACCAGGAGCAGAGCCCGCACGTAGTGGGGCCTCGGGAAATGTTGACTATCATGGTTGCTTTGGGGCTTGGAGAAGCTGCAGAAACCTAAGCGTTTGGGGACAGAACAGCTGAGGGGCTGGGGATGTTGTGACAGGCAGTTGCTTGGGACACCCTGGGCTTATTGGGTGGAACTTTCAGATCAGGCCTCTGCAGGGCTCTGGTTGGGAAGGAGGAGTAGGGAGCCCAGAAAACCAGCAGGTTGCCCCCCACCTTCCCTGCTTTCCCATCCCCCTTAATGAACTTCTCCAGAGGCTCCTGGGAAACATGCAGATGCTCAGCACCGCTGCCATTGTACCAGCAGGTCTGGGAGGGGCCCAGGCATCTTCATGTCTAACAGGTTCCCCAAGAGGTCCAGGGAGCACAGTTAGAGAAACCCTGACAGAGGCCATGAGCCCCACCCCGTCCCGGGCACCAGAACACCCACTGTCTGCTTGCTCGGCTAGGACCGCAGCACTACAGCAGGGGAGGCAGTAGAAAAAAACGAGTTTCTACAGTAGAGATGCCCACTGGTCTTCCCTGAGCCACAGTTTACCCATCTGTAAAATGGGGGTGATAGTGGGCCCTTCCTCACAGAAGGAACCTGTCAGCTGGGCCCTGGCACATAGCGGCTTCTCTCCTTGAGCCTTGGGGGCTTTCTCAGCTCAACCCTCCTCTCCAGCCCACGCCCAGTGACTGGGTTCTTCCTTCCTCCTCCCCCCATTTCACCTTCAGAGTGAAGCTGCCCCTTTCATGGCTGCCCTGACATTTTATCTGTCCATACTCGACTTCTCGGCATCTCCTCACTGCCAGGACTGTGCTGGGCATGAAGGTTGAAAAAGGATGAGCAGGGACTTCCCTGGTGGCGCAGTGGTTAAGAATCCACCTGCCAATTCAGGGGACACAGGTTCGATGCCTGGTCCGGGAAGATCCCACATGCCGCGGAGCAACTAAGGCCATGTGCCACAACTACTGAGCCTGCACTCTAGAGCCCGCATGCCACTACTCCTGAGCCCACGCGCCACAACTACTGAAGCCCACACGCTCTAGGGCCCGCATGCCACAACTACTGAGCCCGCATGTTGCAACTGCTGAAGCCCATGTGCCTAGAGCCTGTGCTCCGCAACAAGAAAAGCTACTGCAATGAGAAGCCCACGCACCGCAACGAAGAGTAGCCCCCTCCCGCCGCAACTAGAGAAAGCCCACGTGCAGCAAAGACCCAACGCAGCCAAAAATAAATTTTAAAAAATATAATAAATTAAAAATAAATAGGGCTTCCCTGGTGGCGCAGTGGTTGAGAGTCCGCCTGCCGATGCAGGGGACACGGGTTCGTGCCCCGGTCCGGGAAGATCCCACATGCCGTGGAGCGGCTGGGCCCGTGAGCCATGGCCGCTGAGCCTGCGCATCCGGAGTCTGTGCTCCGCAACGGGAGAGGCCACAACGGTGAGAGGCCCGCGTACCACAAAAAATAAATAAATAAATAAAAATGACGTCTAAAAAAAGAAAAAGGATGAGCAGCCCAGTCCCTGCCCTCAGAGTGTAGACCAGATGGAACGTGGGACACAGAGCTCCCAGGAAGCTAATAGCTGGAGGTGTGTGGGGGTGCTCTTAAAGCCCAAAGTGCTCAACAGGCCCCATCCCCCGACTCTGCGCCCACACCGAGTCAGAAATCGCCAGACGCACAAGGAAACAAGGTCCTACGAGTGAGGACCCACAGGACAGCCCGGTAACAGACCCGTGAAGACTCGAGTTACTGGATTTATCAGACCAGATTTATAAAATGACTGTGCTTAAGTCGTGGTTAAAGAAAGAAGGAGGAGCCCCCCCAACCCCCCCAATGACATTTCTCCCTTCTGTCCACAGACAGCAGCCCGCTCGTGGGCAACACGCCCGCCGGTTATGGGACCCTGACGATAGAGACATCTATAGATCCCCTCAGCTCCTCAGTTTCATCCGTGGTACGTGGGCAGGGGAGGGGCAGGGGCAACTCCAGGTGGGGGTGGTACCCAGGCCCACCCAGATACCCTGGCTTCCTCCTCCAGCCCCCGCCCACCCCACTACCTGGCCTGCTCTCGCCCGTGTCCACAGAGGCTCAGCGGCTACTGTGGCAGTCCATGGAGGGTCATCGGCTATCACATCGTGGTCTGGGTGATGGCGGGGATCCCTCTGCTGCTCTTCCGATGGAAGCCCATGTGGCGGGTGCGGCTGCGGCTCCAGCCGTGCAGCCTGGCCCGCGCCGAAACCCTCGTTATCGAAATAAGAGACAAAGAGGTGAGAGACGGGGGAGCAGGGGCGAGCCTGGAGCTGGAGTGGGGTGGCGGTGGCTCAGGGTTGCGGGGCGGAGGATGCTCGGGTTCTCAGCCCAACCTGGCCGCTGACGTTCTGTGGGACCTTACACAGGTGCTTCTCCTCCCTGGACCTCAGCTTTCCCATCTGAGCAGTGGGCAGACGGGACGGGGTGGGTGATTCCCAAGGAGGTCACCTCTATCCTTGATCCCTGCCTCCTCCAGCAGGGGCCACCTGGCTGTCGGGTGGGGCCGGGGAGGGGAGGGGTCTCTTCCAGGACTGAGTCCACACCTCCGTGTTCCAGGATAGTTCGTGGCAGCTCTATACTGTCCAGGTGCAGACTGAGGCCATCAGCAAAGACAGGTGAGGCAGCCCCATCGCCTCTTCCCAGGAGCCCCTGCTCCCCCTGCCCTCCCCCCGTGAAGGCTCTGATCCCGGGGTCTCCCATCCGAGAGAGGGAAGGTGGCTCTGTGGGGATGGGGAGGTGCTGGGGCAGCTCCCAGAACTCCATGGTAACCCCACCCCCGTCCCCAGCCTGGAGCTGCCCCCACAGACCCAGGCGGAGGACGGCCGGAGCCAGGCAGCTGTGGGGACACTACCAGAGGGGACATGGAAGGACACCGCCCGGCTCCACAGGACCGAAGAGGCAGTAAGTGGACAGCTGGGTTCTGGACAAGTCCTTGCCTGTCTCTGGGCCTCAGATTCACACCCTGTACAATGGGGACTGGACTCCAGCTGTTCTCTGGGCGCCTGTGGTTCTCTCGTCCCAATCGTCCAGGATGCTGGCCGATCACCTTCTACCCCTCCATGCCTCTCCCGCCTCTTTCCTGTGCCATCGCCCTGCCGCCCCCCACACACTCCTCCTGGGGCCGCCTCCAGCCCACCTCTCCTCTCTCCCACCCAGCAGCGGACGCTGCGCTACTACCTCTTCCGGGGCCAGCGCTATGTCTGGATCGAGACCCAGCAGGCCTTCTGCCGAGTCAGGTAGGGGTCAGGGCCGGCGACGCTACACCACGCCCACAGCGGGTGCTGCATTGGGCAGAGAAGGTGGCATGAGGTGGCCCAGCCTGGACTCCCCTCTCAGCTCTGTGCCTTGGCCCCCTCAACTCGCTGAGCCTGTCTGTAAATAGCTCATGAAGGGAATCCCGGCCTCCTAGGGTTGTTTTGAGGGTAAAGTATATTACTGTCATGTAAGGCTTGGCACGGCACCTGGCCTGAGGTGGCAACACTGCTGTGAATCAGACCGTAAGCTCTGGACTTGGACCTTCTGTTTGGCGTCTTGTACCTGCTCTGCCACCTACTAAGTGCTTGATAAATACGAGCTCAGTTTATGTCTTAGTTTGAGCCCCGAGAAGCAGACCTCAAGACGAGGATTCAAGTGCAGGGAATCTGTTTGCAAGGTGATGCCAGGAGACGTAGGGGAAGTGAGGCCGGGAAGAGAAGGCAGCCGGTGGAGGGGGCTTGACGTGGGCACCTGGAGCACAGTCCCTTGGGGATCCCTTTGAGCCAGTGTAGAGCACGCACCTCAGGGTGCCCTCACCCAAGGAGTGAGGAAACCAGGGGGTACGTACCCCTCACCTTCCTACCGTTACCGGTTGCGGAATACATGAACTCTTGCACAACTTCGCCCTTCCTAGCTCACGGGCAGACCATGCTTATGCAGCCAGGAGAAGCCCTCAAGCCAGGACAGGTGTTTCCAGTAAGAGGCTGCACCGCACAGACGTGAATTCCAAGGGGGTGTGGGGAGGGCACCAACAGCCTCTGCTACGTGAGAGGAATAGCAAAACTCGCTGACGTGGGACTTCCCTGGTGGCGCAGTGGTTAAGAATCTGTCTGCCAACGGAGGGGACACAGGTTCGATCCCTGGTCCGGGAAGATCCCACATGCTGCAGAGCAGCTAAGCCTGTGCGCCACAACTACTGAGCCTGCGCTCTAGAGTCCGCGAGGCACAACTACTGAAGCCCCGCATGCCTAGAGCCCATGCTTCGCAACAAGAGAAGCCACTGCAATGAGAAGCCCGTGCACTGCAAAGAAGAGTAGCCCCCGCTCGCTGCAACTATAGAAAAGCCCGCACACAGCATTGAAGACCCAACGCAGCCAAAAAAAAATTTTAAAAAATCGCTGACCTTTGTCACCTAGTAAGTGCCAGGAACCGTCCAAGCACTTTGCAAAACTTATCTCATTTAATCCACCCGTAGCCCTGTGAGGGAGATGCTGTCACCGTCTCCATCTTGCAGATGAGAAGTCTGAGGCCCAGAGAGGTTAAGTGACTTACCTAAGAAGGCATCATTGTAAAGAAAGCTCTAAATGTCACTAAATAATAGCGGCTGTTGTCACTGTTAAGTATTATCATCATCACTCATCGTTTTTCCTGGGTGAGATGGTTTGGGGCCCCATCAGAGGAACAGAAGGAGAAAGTTAGGCCCAGAGTTCGTGAGGGACCAGCTTTCTCCCGGGAGCTCGGTGTGGCAGAGGTGGGCCAGGAGGGGTGGGGGGTGCAGAGCTCAGACCCCACCACCCACACAAGTGCCTCTCCCATCCTCCCAGCCTGCTGGACCACGGCCGCACCTGTGACGACCTCCACTGCTCCAGCACCGGCCTCCGCCTCCAGGACCAAACCGTGAGGTGGGTGCTGCCCTGAGAGCTGGGGCCTCCTCTCTTACCCCCCTGGGTGTGGCCTTCTTCCAGTCACCTGCTTCTCTGGGCCTCCGTTTTCCCAGCTGGAAAGTAGGGCGCTCCATCACTGCTAGAGGGTCCAGCTGCCACGGCCCCTCCATCTGATGGCCCTGCCGCTTTTCCTCTTACAGGAAGACCATCTACGGCCCCAACGTGATCAGTGTACCAGTCAAGTCCTATCCCCAGCTGCTGGTGGACGAGGTAGGGCTGTCCCTGGGCCCCGCCCCAGCTCTGGCCTGAGCTGGCTGTGTGACCTGGGCCAGGGGCTTGCCCTCTCTGGGCCACCCTTACAGAGGCAGATTGTACCAACTGTCCTCTCCTCCGTGGTGGAGAGCTGTCTCAGAACCAGCCCCAGTCAGCTCAGGGAGAGGAATTGGAAGTTCTGGTCCAGGCTGGGACTGGGGCTTAGAGGCCAAGAGACAAACCCACACAGCCTGGGCTCCTGCTGTGTGCCAAGCGCCAGGCTCCAGAGTCTGGGTCCTTTCCGTGCATTACCCACTTTCACGGTCCAACAGCCTCGTGGTAGGGACATTCCGTTCACACATGAAGAACCGGAGCTACAGATTAGGGGACGTGGCATGGCCAAGGTCACATGGGGACAAAGGGAAGCCAGTGACCTGGACACACCTAGAGTACGCTGCTAACATCCCAGCCCTCTGAGCCAGGGGCAGACACCTGTGAGACAGAGAGGAGGCCTTGGAGTCTGGCCTGATGTAAACTCTAGTCGGTCACCTGGGAGCTGTGTGGTTTTAGGCAAGTGACTTAACCCTTCTGTGCCTCAGTTTCCTCAGCTGTAAAATGAAGCTGATGGTAGCATCTGCCTTGTGGAATTGTCCTCACCATCGTATGGCATTTAGATGATGTGCTTAGCAGGGGCCTGGCGTGTAAACACCCGTGTGTCCTCTTTAGAGCAAAGAAGCTGCTGGCTCAAGGGACATCTGGACAGGACTGACCAGGAGACAGGCCTGGCTTTCGTCCTTTGGCAACTGCCGGGCCCTCTGCTTCCGTGGGCACAGGAGGCCCAGCCTGCGGCTGGGCTGCCCTGGGGGACCTGGGCCCTGACGCTGCCTCCCCGCCCCTCCCCCAGGCACTGAACCCCTACTATGGGTTCCAGGCCTTCAGCATCGGGCTGTGGCTGGCTGACTACTACTACTGGTACGCCCTGTGCATCTTCCTCATCTCCATCGTCTCCCTCTGCGTGTCGATATACAAGACCAGAAAGGTGTGCGGTGTGAGGCGGATGGGGCGGGGCAGGCGGTGTCCGAGGAGACCTCCGCCCACCCACTCCCTGCTTGTCCTCCTGCCCACAGCAAAGCCAGACTCTGAGGGACATGGTCCAGCTGTCTGTACAGGTGTGCGTGTGCCGGCCTGGGGGAGGTGAGAGGCTGGGGGAAGTGAGAGGTGCGGGAGGGAGGGAGGCTGGGGGAGGGAGGGAGGCTGGGGGAGGTGAGAAGCTGGGGTGGAAGGGAGGCTGGGGGAGGCGAGAAGCTGGGGGTGGAAGGGAGGCTCGGGAGGGAGGGAGGCTGGCTGGGGGAGGTGAGAGGCTGGGGGAGGGAGGGAGGCTGGGGGAGGTGAGAGGCTGAGTGAGGGAGGGAGGCTGGGGGAGGGAGAGAGGCTAGGGGAGAGACGAAGGCTGGGGGAGGCAGTGGGGGAGTCCCCTCCAGGCTATACTGAGGCCCCTGCTTGCCCGAAGAGGAGGAATGGGTCGACTCCAGTGAGCTCGTGCCGGGAGACTGCCTGGTGCTGCCCCAGGAGGGTGGGCTGATGCCCTGCGATGCTGCCCTGGTGGCTGGCGAGTGCATGGTCAACGAGAGCTCTCTGACAGGTCAGTTCCTGCCCCTGGCCAGCAGCCTCCCATCCCCCCTGCCGGGCCACTGAGCCTCTCTGCCTTGTGTCAGAACGTTTAGATGGAGTTCTCTTTTCCCTTTGCTCAGGTAACAGTCCCGGCCTCAGCAGGTCCTACCCCTGCAGATGCTGGGTGAGGCACTGCTACTCTTTGCCAGGCAGCGAGCTCAGGGCTTTACAGAGGTTAAGCCCTCTCGTGTCAATATCTTATTTGAACTATAAAAGTAACACAGCTTGTTACAAAATAATTCCAACAGAAGGAGAACACCGGCCCCCACCCTGGCCCCCCACTCTGCCCATGCTGTATGCTCACAGCTCTTTCTGGCTCCCCTGAGAGATGGTTCCTGGAAACTGGCTGCACACGTCCCAGGATTGTCTCACTGTGTCTGTGTCTTTTGCCCTCTCTGAGCTTCAGTGTACCTCTCTGTAAAACAGGGGCAGTGATTTCTTCACACATAGTTACAAGCGTTAAATGAGACCTAGGGCTTCCGTAACAGTTCTAGGCATAAGGCTTGGTCTTGTTGGTGGGAGGGACCAGCATGGGCCTCATACCACATCCCTCCCAGGGGAGAGCGTTCCAGTGCTGAAGACCGCCCTGCCGGAGGGACCGGTGCCCTACTTCCCAGAGACCCACCAGCGGCACACGCTCTTCTGTGGGACCCTCATCTTGCAGGCCCGGGCCTTTGTAGGACCCCATGCCCTGGCAGTGGTGACCCAGACAGGTAACGAGTCTGGGAAGTGGGGAGGGGTGCTGGGCCCAGCACCTAGAGGACAGGTGACACAGAGCCGGGCAGGACCCATCTCTACCACTGCCCTGCTGTGCGACTCAGGCACGTCCCACCCCTACTTGGGATTGGCTGGAGTGGGCAGGGACGGGGCAAGAAGGAAGGAGCGCATCCCTTAAGAAGAGAGCAGTGCTGTACATCTCCAGCAGGCCCCTGCCACGTGTGAAAGGGACCCAGTGTGTCACCAGATTTGACATTTTTCAGCGAAAGACACACATCTGGATTTTAAGTGAAACCACCCAGTTTGTAGATGGTACTACTAATTCCTTCTTTACTAAGCTTATGAAGGCTGGGCAAGGCCTGTGGCCATCCCGTGTGACCGCCAAACTGGGTGATTGCTGACCCCAGGAGCGTCAGGCCTTACAACCCCAGAGGTGTGGGTGGTGTGGGGGAGGGGTGGGGTCATCCTGACCCTCAGCTTCCCCTGCCTCAGTCTCCCCATCTCCTCCCAGGGTTCTGCACGGCTAAAGGGGCCCTGGTGAGCTCCATCCTGCATCCCCGGCCCATCAACTTCAAGTTCTATAAACACAGCGTGAAGTTTGTGGCTGCCCTCTCCGTCCTGGGTGAGTGGCCCCCCGCACCCCACTTTGCCAGTGGCCCCCGGAGCCCTGTCCCCAGTCCCGCTGAGCCCCTTGCTGTCTCCTCAGCTCTCCTCGGCACCATCTACAGCATCTTCATCCTCCACCGCAACCACGTAAGCCTTGGGGGCCGGGCGGGGGCTGCCACTGGGGGCCCAGGGCCCACCCGGCCTGGCCCTTGGCATTCACAGTGCCCCCTGCCAGGTGCCTCTGGACGAGATCGTGATCCGGGCTCTGGACCTGGTGACGGTGGCAGTGCCGCCCGCCCTGCCTGCCGCCATGACTGTGTGCACGCTCTACGCCCAGAACCGGCTGCGGAGCCAGGGCGTCTTCTGCACCCACCCGATGCGCATCAACCTGGGGGGCAAGCTCCGGCTGGTGTGTTTCGACAAGGTGGGGGCCGTGGGGTGGGGGACACGGCCAGGCCCCCCACACCCACATCCCTCATTCAGCAACGTTGACTGAGGGCTTGCTGAGCCCAGCGCCCCACCGCCTGCCCGTGTACCCCTGCTGCGGACACTGGCCACTGCCAGGTCCTGTCCTGGGATGGAAACACTCAGAGGCACCCTCTCCCCCAGCTCCCACCTGCATCAAGCTCACAGTCTGAAGCATGAAATGTCTAAACTCATTTCATTTGTTTGTTTGAGAACCATTGAGGGCCTGCTGGGTACCCAGGGCTGCTGTCAACACTGGGGATCCAGCAGTGGCCCACACAGAGATGTCCCCACCACCATAATGAGTGAACCAGGGACCACAGAGAGCTGCAGATGGTGATGGGTTCTGGGGAGGAAGCAAATGGGGTACGTGATGGGTGGTACATGGGGGTCACTCCCTTAGAGGGCAGTCAAGGAAGGCTCCTGTGGTCCCTTGTTGACCTCTGAGGGGTGGACCACACTGAGAGGAGAGCAGGGCTGGCAAGGTGGAGGGGAAGAAGTAGGGTGGCTCATGGCTCCTTGGAGGAACAGAGCGGTGTGCCTGGGGCTCGGGGAACAGTAGGGAGGGGGGCAAGATGAAACGGGCAGAGCCCTGATCCATCAGAGGCGGGTGGGCCCTGGTGTGGAGTTTGGACGTTATTTAAACTGAAAGGGTGGGGCTTGGTCGTCTTCGCAGAGCTCCCAGGCCAGCGAAGGGGCCAGACGTGTAACTGAGCCATTGGAATATGGTATAGGAAAGGCAGGCATCTGTTCACTCATTCATTCATTCATTCATTACACCGAGAGCTGTACATGGCCAGGCCCTCTTCTTGGTACCACAGTGAACAAATGATGGAGTAGTAAAGAGGCCATGGGTGGGAACCCCGAGCAAGCACTACCTGACCCAACTGCAGGGTTAAAGAAGACTTCCTGGGGGAAATGATGCCAGACCAAGAAACACCGCGGGTTGGGGAGGACAGCCTGGCAGAGGGACCTGCTTGAACAAAGGTCCAGCTCTGGCTCCTGGGGTTCCCATGGGCCCCGCCTGGCCAGGGGTGTGGGCGCCCACCGCAGCAGGGCACAGCTCACCCCAGGACTCATCACTGGCCCGCCCGCTTCTTGCCCCCTGCAGACAGGCACACTCACAGAGGACGGCTTGGACGTGATGGGTGTGGTGCCCCTGAAGGGGCAGGAGTTCCTGCCACTGGTCCCAGAGCCCCGCCGCCTTCCCATGGGGCCCCTGCTCCGGGCACTGGCCACCTGCCACACCCTCAGCCGGCTCCGGGACACCCCAGTGGGTGACCCCATGGACCTCAAGATGGTGGAATCTACTGGCTGGGTGAGGAGGCCGAGCCCTAACTAAGCCCACCCAGTCTTCATTCTAGGCCCTCCAGGGGGCGCCTCTATCATGCCCACCACGGAGAATAACAATGGCCAAGGCCTAGTGCTGAGCACCTACCCTGTGCCAGGGCTCTGCTGCACGGGCCTCGTCTCAGTACTGCTCCCCATAGCCCCAGGGAGGTAGCTTCAGACCTGCTTCACGAAGGAAACTGAGGCTGAGGGCGATTTGGAATAACTTGTCCAAGGTCACCCAGCGGCTTGTAAATGGCAAAGCCAGAGTTTGAACTTGGGTCCTCCCAACTCCACGAGTTTAACTTGAGTGTCTCCCACTGCCTCTCTCCACGGGCCGAGGATTGGCTGCCCCAGGCCAAGCCGGCCCCCGGCCCCCGGTGTCAGCGTTCTCTGCCTGCCTCCCAGGTCCTGGAGGAAGGATCGGCTGCAGACTCGATATTTGGGACCCAGGTCTTGGCAGTGATGAAACCCCCGCTTCAGGAGCTCCACCTGCAGGGCATGGTGAGCTGAGGGGGTGCCTGTGGGGCGTGGGCTGGGAGGGGTGGGCTCCACAGGCCAGCCCCTCAGCTGCCCCCCAACCCTACAGGAGGAGCCCCTGGTGCCAGTCAGCATCCTCAGCCACTTCCCCTTCTCATCGGCTCTGCAGCGCATGAGCGTGGTGGTGGCGTGGCCGGGGGCGGCTCGGCCCGAGGCCTGCGTCAAGGGCTCCCCCGAGCTGGTGGCAGGCCTCTGCGACCCCAAGACAGGTGAAGGGGGAGGGCCCCAGAGCCTGCAGGTCGGCACTGGCACGGAATGGGGTGGGCGCCCGGCCCGTGTCGCTGCCTCCACCTCCCCGTCCCAGTGACACCTGCCTCTCCCTGGCAGTGCCCACCGACTTCTCCCAGATGCTGCAGAGCTACACAGCTGCTGGCTACCGCGTGGTGGCCCTCGCCAGCAAGCCGCTGCCCATCGCACCCAACATGGAAGCAGCTCAGCAACTGACAAGGTGGGCCCTGGGCACTGAGCCTACGGCCTCGCGAGGGCAGAGGGGGGCAGAGCCCAGGGCCGATGCCCCTGCCCAGTGGCTGGGGAAGGGGTCGTGGCCACTCCATGACCTCTGACCCGGGTCTGCCCACCCTCCAGGGACACAGTGGAGTGGAAGCTGAGCCTCCTGGGGCTGCTAGTCATGCAGAATCTGCTAAAGCCACAGACGACACCCGTCATCCAGGCTCTGCGGAGGACCTGCATCCGCACCATCATGGTGACAGGTACCAGCAGGGCCTGGGTTAGGCGGGCAGAATCTACCCCATCCCGGGCAGAGATAAGGGTACCTGGTGGTGGTACCTGGTTATTCTCAGTGGTGGGCATGATAGAGACGCCCCCTGGAGGTCCTACAATGAAGACTGGGTGGGCTTAGTTAGGGCTCGGCCTCCTCACCCGGGGCATCTCTTTGGGCCCCTGCCTCAGGCCTGGTCCTTTTCAGACATTTCAGGTATCTTCACAGTCTCCCTCCTGAGTGATAATTGTCACCCCAGTTGACAGATGAGGAAAGTGAGGCTCAGAGGAGTAGAGTGACTTCCAAAGAGTCTGGGGCTGGTGTTGGACAGCCTGGGTTCCAGCTCAGCTGCTGGCGACCTCTCCCCAAGTTCCAGTTTCCAACTCTGAGAAATGGGGGACGTTAGGTCAGCCTCAAAGGTTGTGACAATTTCATGGAGCAAGAAAAGAAAGGTTCAGGGGACTTTCCTGGCGTCCAGGGGTTAAGACTCCTCGCTTCCAGTGCAGGGGGCACGGGTTCGATCCCTGGTCGGGGGACTGAGGTCCCACATGCCGCATGGCGTGGCCAGAAAAAAGGTACACGTAGAACTCCAACCCAGGCTCCCGGTTTCTCCTAAGACCTTTGATCCCTAGTTTTATAGACAAGGAAACCCAGGTTCAGAGACACTGATACCCTGCCTGAGCTCACTGAGCCAGTCATGGCAGACAGATTCTGTCCGGCCTCAATTTCCCCATCTATACGTGTCAGGGTGAGGATGGCCCCCTCAGGAGCAGCTGGACCCTGACCTTGCCCCATACCCCCAGGGGACAACCTGCAGACGGCGGTCACCGTGGCCCAGGGCTGCGGCATGGTGGGCCCCCAGGAGCGCCTGATCATCGTCCACGCCAACCCGCCTGAGCGGGGCCAGCCTGCCTCCCTCGAGCTTCTGCCAGTGGAGTCCTCTGCAGCCGTGAACGGGGCTCAGGTGAGGCTGACCCCGAGTTCCGCCACAGATCCCACCCATGACCCCACCCCTGTGTCAGCTGTCCCGGGCCCCAGCTCTCAGGGTGGGCAGGGGGAGCTCAGCTGAGCTTCCCGGGCCCCCAGGATCCTGACCAGGCCGCAAGCTACACCATGGAGCCAGACCCCCGATCCAGCCACCTGGCCCTCAGCGGGTCCACCTTTGGTGTCCTTATGAAGCACTTCCCCAAGCTGCTGCCCAAGGTAGGGCTGCCCCGGACCTCCCTGGTCGCCCCACACCTCGCCATGCTCTGCTCCCTCCTCTTGGCTGCCTCAGCCCCTCCCCTGTCTCCCTGTGCTCCCAGGTCCTGGTCCAGGGCACCGTCTTTGCCCGCATGGCTCCCGAGCAGAAGACAGAGCTGGTGTGTGAACTGCAGAAGCTTCAGTGAGTGCCTGTGGGGGAGGGGCCTGCGGGGGCCCAGCTGGCCCATATGTCCCTGCTTCCCACCCCAGGCGTTCAGGAGCCATCAGCCTCAGAGAGCCCAGCAGGCACCCCCGGGTCTGTCCTGCTGACAGTAGTACACCGCCCTCAGTATCTGCAGGGGATTGGTTCCGAGAGTCCCTGCAGATACCAGCGTCCACAGATGCCCGAGTCCCTTATGCAAAATGGCGTAGTACAGTCGGCTCTCTGTATCCATGGATACAGACCCCGTGGATGCGGACCCTGTGGATACAGACCCTGTGGCCACTGTAATTGCATCTATTTACTGAGCACCTACTGCGTACCATTTACTGAGCATTTCCCAGGCACCCGGCGGGCAGTCGGGATGCAGCCGTCCCCGGGTTCTGCCAGCCGGCCCGGGAGGTGGGTGGGCCATTTCGCAGCTGAGGAGGGCCCTCCCGGGCTCAGAGCCAGCACGTGAGTCCGGGCCGCGCCTGCCCTCCCCTCTCCGGCAGGTACTGTGTGGGCATGTGTGGGGATGGCGCCAACGACTGCGGGGCCCTGAAGGCGGCTGACGTGGGCATCTCGCTGTCCCAGGCCGAGGCCTCAGTGGTCTCGCCCTTCACCTCGAGCGTGGCCAACATTGAGTGTGTGCCCATGGTCATCAGGTGAGGCGGGCAGGGGCCTGGTGGGGGGCGGGGTCTCGGCAGGGCCCGTCAGCCGGCCTGGGCCCCCTCATGCCCATACCCGCTCCCCAGGGAAGGTCGTTGTTCCCTGGACACGTCGTTCAGCGTCTTCAAGTACATGGCCCTGTACAGCCTGACCCAGTTTATCTCTGTCCTGATCCTCTACACGGTGAGTATCTGCAGGCCCCGTGCCGGGCCCGGGGCGTGGACCTCAGCAGCGCGGTGAGGAGGCCGGCAGGCTCTGGAGTCGACAGCGTGGCCTCAGATCCTGCTCCAGCCGCGTGGTTTAGGCGCTCCGGAGCCTCGGCAGTGAGGCTTGTCTGAGATGATGAAAGCACTGAGCAGCTGGTGCACAGTAGGTCCTCAGAAACGGGAGCAGCTGTCCTGTGCTAGCGTTTCATCCCTGTCCTCTGGGAGTTCCCCATCTTCAGGGGGGCCTGAGACAGAGCCCAGGCAGGGGCGAAGGAGGCAGAGGCAGGAGTGGGACACCCGAGGCCTCTGCCCCTTTCCCATGAATCCGCCCATTCCCCGCTCACGCTAACTCAGACCTCGACTGTGCCTCCGGCCTCCTGTCCAAAGGGTATCACCCACTCCTCTGCTCAGAGCATGCGTTGCTCGCCCGCACTGGAAACAGGTGACGCCATGGGGCACTGCAGGCCTTGCGCCAGCTTTTGTCCCTGTGTCCACCTTAAACCTGAGGGCAGGAACTGTGTGTCCTCCAGAAACCTTGGGGCTCCACAAGGCAGAGCCTCAGCCTCCCTCTCAGGCCGGTAGTTCCCATCGGGTCAGCAGGGATGCCTTCTCCCTCAGACGGGGAGAGGGGCTTCCTGAAGGCAGGGCCGTGTCTCCTTCATCAGATTGGGAGTTCCCAGAGGCAGGAGGGTGCTGTCTGCCCATCAAGTTACAGGGCAAGAAAACACCTTCCCCATCAGACTCCTTAAGGGCAGGGCTGGTGCGTGTCCCATCAGACTAGGAGCTATCCTCCCCTCCGCCCTCCCTCCCTGCCGGCAGGTCAACACCAACCTGGGCGATGTGCAGTTCCTGGTCATCGACCTGGTCATCACCACCACGGTGGCCGTGCTCATGAGCCGCACGGGGCCGGCGCTGGCTCTGGGTCAGGCGCGGCCGCCAGGGGCCCTGCTCAGCGTGCCCGTGCTCAGCAGCCTGCTGCTACAGGTGGCCCTGGTGGCCAGCGTGCAGCTGGGGGGCTACTTCCTGACCGTGGCCCAGCCCTGGTGAGTAGCAGGGAGCTCACCCCAGATCCCACCCATGCCCCGTCCTCCTCACCCTCGCTCCCTGACTCCCGGTCCCTGTGCTCCCAGGTTCGTGCCTCTGAACAGGACGGTACCCGCGCCAGACAACCTGCCCAACTATGAGAACACGGTGGTCTTCTGTCTGTCCAGCTTCCAGTACCTCATCCTGGCCATGGCCGTGTCCAAGGGGGCGCCCTTCCGCCGGCCGCTCTACACCAATGGTGCTGCTGTGCTGGGGGTGGGATGTGCTGGGGGGGTAATGGAGGGGAGGGGGGATGAGAGGGAGGGAGGGGGGGATGTGATGGAGGGAGGGGGGATGAGATGGAGGGAGGGGGGATGAGATGGAGGGGGGATGAGATGGAGGGGAGGGGGGATGAGATGGAGGGAGGGGGGATGAGATGGAGGGAGGGGGGATGAGATGAAGGGAGGGGGGATGTGATGGGGGATGAGATGGAGAGGGGGATGAGGTGGAGGGAGGGGGATGAGATGGAGGGAGGGGGGATGAGATGGAGGCAGGGGGGATGAGATGGAGGGAGGAGGGATGTGATGGAGGGAGAGGGGATGAGATGAAGGGGGGGGGATGTGATGGAGGGAGGGGGGATGTGATGGAGGGAGGGGGGATGTGATGGAGGGAGGGGGGATGTGATAGAGGGAGGGGGGATGAGATGGAGGGAGGGGGGATGTGATGGAGGGAGGGGGAATGAGATGGAGGGGAGGGGGATGAGATGGAGGGAGGGGGGATGAGATGGAGGGAGGGGGATGAGATGGAGGGAGGGGGGATGAGATGGAGGGGAGGGGGGATGAACTGGAGGGAGGGGATGAGATGGAGGGGGGATGAGGTGGAGGGAGGGGGATGAGATGGAGGGAGGGGGGATGAGATGGAGCGAGGGGGGATGTGATGGAGGGAAGGGCTGTGGGGCTGGTGCCTGTGGGGTCCCGTCGGGCACGGGTGTGAGTGTGCGGGGCTCCCTGGCTGATGGACTACCCCCCCTCCAGTGCCCTTCCTGGTGGCCCTGGTGCTCTTGGGCTCTGTCCTGGTGAGCCTCCTCCTGGCCCCCGGCCTGCTGCAGGGGCTGCTGGCGCTGAGGAGCATCGCCGACACCTACTTCAAGCTGCTGCTGCTGGGCCTGGTCGCCTTCAACTTCGTGGCGGCCTTCATGCTGGAGGTGGGGCCCGCCCCGTGCTGGGGTGGCAGGGGACTCTGGGGGGTGGGACTCAGCCACAGCTGCCCCCTGCGCCCTCCCTGTCCCCGGCAGAGCGTGCTGGACCAGTGCCTCCCAGGCTGCCTGCGGTGGCTCCGGCCCAAACGGGCCTCCAAGAAGCGCTTCAAGCAGCTGGAGCAGGAGCTGGCCGAGCAGCCCTGGCCACCGGCCGCCGGGCCCGGGAGGTAGCGCAGGCCCGCCGGCCGGCACCCTAAACACTGGATCTCCCTGCTTCTGAGCCACCGGCCAGGACCCATCTCCAGAGACACCACTGCCATCGCTCCTGCAGCCCTGAGGTTGGCGGTTGTCACACTCATGTCCCACGTCTGCCCGGCCCAGCCTTCCCTGCCCCCGCCTGGGGAGATGCTAACGATCCTTGTCCCCCACTTCGGACGCCCCATGTAGAGACAGCGGCACCACCCGCACTCAGAGCCACTGTCAGTGGAGCAAATAAAGTCATAATATTTTCCTGCCTCGGCCTGCCTGATACCACTGACCTGGATGCCCCTGGCACGTGTCTGCTCCCGGCATCCCCTGATTTTTCAGATCACGTTGGACAACTCCCCTCTCTGAGCCTCTGTTTCCTCATCTGACAGTCATATCTCCAGGTTGAGCACATGCCCGGTGCTCCGTTCAGCATTTTATAGGCATCATCATTTAATCCTTATAACTGTGGAGTACTGCCCCCGCCTTTTTTATTTTTATTTTTGGCCGCACCGCATGGCTTGCAGGACCTTAGTTCCCCGACCAGGGATCAAACCCGGGCCTGTGGCAGTGAAAGCACTGAGTCTTAACCACTGGACTGCCAGGGTATTCCCCGTCCCCCTTTTACAGATATGGAAACTGAGGCTGAGAGGTCACACAGGTAGTCAGAGCTGGGACCAGATTGCTTTGACTCCAGAGTCCACACTCTTAACCGTCCTACCCTCCTGCAGGGGCAGGAGAGAATGGGCTTGACTCAAGCCCATCGAGTCAGCACCTAGTCAGCTTGCCAGCACCTACAAGGTGTTTAACTGGGGCAGTTCCCTGCTTTCCCCACCTCCCGCATCCTGGGATGTGTTTACGGTCCAGTTCTTCCCTCAGATGCGATCCAGGCTCTGAGCCCACGTTTCCCAGCCAGAACCACGTGCGCCATCCCCCGGGGAAGGGTGGGTGCTTCTGACCTCATCCCACCAGTGGGACCCTCGCCAAGCCCTGCTCTGGAGATGCAGCTCCGTCATCGGGTCCATCTGTGCTGGGCAGGGGACAACAGGGAAGAAAAGCCCCCGCCAACCTCATTACTGGAAGCCCTGGCACCACCCCCAGCCCACCCTCGTAGGAGCTCAGCGAATGTTGAATCAAACTGAGGGCAAGGATGGGGGGCGTGAGGAGGTAACCTGTGACACCAGGCACATCCACAGACCCTCTGCACTGGGCACTGAGCCATCAGACAGCAGTGGTTCAGGGGGGCACATGCTGTTCAAAGGGAGGTTGGAGGACACGGCGAGGCCTGGGTTTGATTCCCGCCTCTACCCCTAGCTGATTCTTCGTGCATTTGTTGGGCAGTCGTGTGCCAGGCACAGGGGCTACGGCGGTGAACAAAAAACATGACCTCTGCCTGGGTGCAGCTTATAACGTGTTGTGAGAGGCGAGCGGGGAAGGAGCAAATCTCCAAGAACACTGGGAGAAGAGTCCCCACACCTGCTCCTCCCTCCCCGGATAGCTGCCACCTGTGCTTGGGTCCTTCGAGCCAGAGGAGTGGGTAGAAGCAGCAGAGGATCTGGGAGCCAGGACACTAGACGTGGCAGCTTTGGGGCTTCAGTTTCCCCTTTTTGTCAAGCGTAGGGGACAGCAGTTCTGCCAGGCGGTTTCCTCTCCTACACTAGTGGGATTGCATCTGGCAGCAGTGAAGGGCTAAGGAAGGGCAGAGAGGGCCAGGCTGGCCCCCGGGGCCCATAGTGCTCCAAGTGACAAAAATCCCTGCTTATTCTGCCATAGACACTGGAGCGGGGAGGGGGGCGGGGTGGCTGATAGTTATTCATTCATCCATTCACTTGACAGACCAGCACTGGGGAACAAACGATGCATGGGACATGGTCAGTCCCTGCCTAACAGGATTCAGTGTCTAAGGGACAAGCAGCCTAAGGAGACCTGACGGTGAGGGCCTGAATCAAGGGGCGTCTTGATCCCCCTCCCAGCCTGAGCCCCCTGCCCCAGGCCTAGATTCCCGTGACCAGGCAGGACTGCCCCAGGGGCAGGAGACCTGCAACCCCACACCCGGCCAGCCTCCCAGGAGAATCCACTGTACATCATTTATTCATTCCACAAATGTTTACTGAACAGCTGCTCTGAGCCTGGCACTGTGCCTAGTGAGCAAAAACTGAGGATGAGCAGAAGCAGACCTTGTCCCTGTCTTCACGTGGCTGACAGGCTCTTCGGGGAGAGGGGTGGGATTCACATGGTCTCAGACATAGGGCAACAGCTGTGACCGGTAAAGCAGAAGATGCTTAAGAGCTCTAACAGGGAGAAAGGGAAGCCGCCTCTGAGGAAGGGAGGGTTTGATCTATAATCTGAAGGAGGAAAACCTCACCAGTGTTGCAGAAGGAAGAAACACATCTTGAGCAAAGGCCTGGTGGCAGGTGGAGGAAGGGAGAGGTTTACTGAGAATCAGCCAGAAAGCCACTGAGGCTTTTGGGAGACCAGGCAGAGGGAATGAGGAGGCAGAGCCAGACTGTGATGAAAGGTAGGGCCTTTGGGGGCCCCGGGGGAGTTTAGCCTTGTTCCCGGCTACCTTGGGAAACCAGTGAAAGGCTTTAGGTAGAAGCCTCCCTGCCCCCCACCCTGTCTGAGGTGAGTGGGTGAGGGCAGGGCCCGTTTGGGAAGGCCTAGATTGGAGGTATTACAGAGTCAGAAGTAGTGGTGGGAGTTGGATTGTCTGCAGGGGTTGAGCACACGGGAGTTACAGTTAGCCAGGTAAGGGAAGGACGGTGGGCTCATTCCCTGCATGGGAACACCTTCAAGGGCCAGGTCTGGGGAAGGTCGGGATGTTGTGAATTTGGACTTGGATCCTGTTGAATTGGATGTGCCTTGGGGACATTCGTGTGGCCAGGCCCGGGAGCCTGTAGCCTGTGGTTTCAAAGAAATGCTGGTTATGGAAGGCAGCTGTGGCCAGGAGCTGGCTAGGGAGACCCGGAAGGCACAACCAGAGAGGCAGAAGGAAAACCAGGCCAGGAAGGCTGTCCTGGAAGCTGGGAGAAGCCAAAAGGGAGGGCAAGGCTCTGTCTCGCTGAGCCGCGGGAGGCGAATCATCTTCCCGAGCCTCCTCTGTAAAATGGGGGCAGCACGCCCACTTCACCCATCTCACCACTTTGCGCTCCAGCTGTGATGAGGCCGTGAGGAGAAAGCATTTTGCACAGCGGAAAGTGCTGAACAGACGTGAGGCTGGCTCCGCGGGCGCCTCCTCCCCGCGGGGCTGCCCCCAGAAGAGGGTTGAAGACCCGAGGTCGCGGTCGTGGCGGCCCCGGCGGCGGCGGCGGCGCTCGCGTTAGGACCCAGCGGATCCAGGCTGGAGGGCGGGCGCCGGCCCCGTCGGGGGCCCGGAGGGGGGTTCGGAGCGGGCAAAGGGGCGGCTCCGGCGGGCGGACTCGGAGCGGGCCGCGGAGTGACCCGGCCAGGTAGGCGCGGGCCTGGCGGCCTGACCGGGCCGGGGGCGCAAGGGGGGACTGGGTCGTGGGCCGCGACGTCGGAGGGCCCCCAGGTACTGAGGGTGCGGGTCTCTGCGGGTCCCCGATCCTGGGGGCGGCTTTCCTTTCGGGATTCCTGAGTCTGGGGCCGTCTGAGCATATGCTAAGAGGACACTTGGAAAGTTTGGGGTCGTTTGGAGGGGAAGACGCGAGTTGGGAAGGGAGGGGAGCCCGATTTGGGGGGCGTCGGGGATGGGGCGGCTTTTGTTCTCCCTGGGAGGTTGGAATGCGGCGGCTGGGGTGTGGGTGTCCGGCGGGAGCGGCGGGGACAGAGACGCGGAGAGACAAAGAGAGATCAGAGACCGAGAGAGCGCGAGGGAGCGCGCCCGAGCAAGTTTCCATGGTTGATTGTTCCCAGCTGTGCGGCGCTGCAACATCTGGTTTCCTCCAGCCGGACCCCAGCCCGGCCTCTGGAGCAGACAGAGCCTCCAGCAGAGTGAGTCAGTGAGCGTGGGGGCAGGGGGCCCGGTGCCCCTCCTCGCCAGGCACAGAGGGTAGGGGGCGTCCCAGCCGTGGAAGGGGCCAGGGTCCAGGAACAGGCCTCCTAGGCAGGTCCCAGCCTCCGACACCCAAACAGTCTGTCGTCTAGATGTGCTTGGAGGTGTGGTCCCCTGGAGGGACCCGCTTCTGCCACAGGGACTCTCTTCTTTACAGCCCAGCCCTCCTTCCCCCAATAAGCCTGGGCCTGGGTGCTCAACCTCCGAGGGGAGGAAAGACTCCTTGCAGGGGGCTGAGAGGCCTAGGAGGGGCTTTGGGGACCGACAGAACCCCCCGCCCCCCAACCAACCTCCCCAGCTCGGGGCCTTCTCCTGAGTGGTGACAGCTCCAGCTAGCCTGCCTGCCACCAGCCTGGGGGGCAAGTAGGGGACAGTGAGGCCTTGTGGGGAGCTCCAGGCCTTTCAGTCCCCCACCAAGAGGAGGCCAAGGGTGCTCAGAATGGGGACGTGGGAGCCAGATGTCCCCGGCCTGGGGGACAGCTTGAGTCACAGGTCTCGCCCCCGCCACCCCACCTCATCCCCACCCACCCCATCGACTGCAGCTAGGGTTGAGGAGGGAGTGAGAGGCTGAGTGTATGAGACAGGCAGCGGGACTGGACAGGAGGGAAAGATGCCCATGTTTCTGCCCCTTCCCTCCCCCTCTCCCTCGACTCCCTGGGCGAGGCACGATGGGGCAAAGTTAGGTTTCCATTCAGCTGTCTGGAAGAACTCCTTTTGTTGTGGCAGGGTGGGGGTCCTCCGGATGGGTGAGCCCGGGGACTCTCTCCCAGCCCTCCTAGCAGAAGGCTGACAGCCTTGGGGCTGCCCCGCACTGAGCTGGGACTGGACAAGAGGACCTGTAGCTTCTGCCAAGTCCACTGTGGGGTCAAAGACTGGAGGCTAGACTCAACCAGGAGCTCTTGAACTTCAAGAGCCCAGTGAAAGCTAAGGACCACGGCCCTCTCCCCAAAAAACTACACACATAACATTTGTCATACAATGTCAGGTTGGGGGACATCACGGTCCCCTTCAGCGCTACCCTCTAGGATCTGGAGAGGCGCTTTTCAGACTCCACCCTAAGTGCTTCCTGCTGTCGCAGACAAGTAGACCTCAGTCTCGGTCTCGTGAGTGTGCAATGAAGTCAGCCAGGTCTTGGGAGGCCTGGAGGCCTGGCAGGAGAGGAATCTTCTAGGGGTGGGAACCCTGCCCAGGCCTGGCTGTCCCAGGGGCCCCGGAGGCCCAGGCACACATGTGGTTTCCTGCTAAGTCTGGGCTGCGATGTTGGCTGGGCAGGGTTGGGGTCCCGAGGATGGGCCTGGGGTCAGGATCAGTGCATTAGACACCTGGGGAAGTGCTGAACCAGAGGGTGGGCATGGGTTGTGGCGAGGAGAGCAGGGGCAGGGCTGATAGAGGATTAGGAATGTCCATTTAGTGAGCAGGGCAGGGTAGGGTCTGTTCGTCAAGACCAGCTCCGGAGCCAGGTTGGAGGCCGAGTCCCTCGGGACCTGAACACCCAGTGGGCCATCAGGGACAGAGGATGTTCCTCCAAAGTGGTCCCCTCCCCCTGGGCCCAGACTCCATGACCCTCCACCTGCCTGGCTTCTGTTCCGAATCCCTCCTTCTCCAGGCTGAATTCGGGGCAGCAGAAGTGGGCTCTGCAGCCCTGGGGTAGTGGCCCGGGATACAGCTTGCTCCCTCCTCTTCCTCCAGCTGTCCCCTGACACCAGTCCAGCCCGCCTTGTTGTGTAACCATGAGAGCTGCCTACCTCTTCCTGCTGTTCCTGCCTGGTAAGTGGCACCTAGGTGGGTGGGGCTCCATTTATGTGGGTGGGAGTGGGGTTTGTAGGAGGAGGGAGCTGGCAGTAAGCTTTTGTCGTGTCCTATGGCCAGAACTCAGCTCCATCGCTCCCAGGGCCGTCCACCTCTTGGGCCACAGACGGCTGGCAACCCCTCCCAAAGACTAGAGGCACCTCCTGGGCCCCTCCTCAACCCTCCACAGCAGCAGACTGGCAGGATTCTGGAGAGTGGGCCCAGACACCAGGATCCACATTTTTCTTCTTACTTACTGACCCTCCCAGGAGCTGAGGTGCAGGAATGGAGGCCCCTAAGGCAGGGAGTCTGAAGGCCTGGGTTCTAGACCCCTTTGGGGCCCAACTAACCTATACAATCTTGACCTTGGAGAAGTCCCTGTTAGTCAAAATGAGGAGTTATCAATGGGGACCCCAAAGGCCCTGCCAGGTCTAACATCCATTAATTTAACAGATATTTGTGGAGCTCCTTCTTTGGGCCAGGCACTGGGGTAGGCCCTGGGAACACAGTGATGAACCAGGCAGACAGACCCCGCCCTCATGGTGTTGCCTGCCAGTCTAGGGAAGGGAGATGTGATAAGTGTCAGATTATGTTGAGTGCTATGATGGAAATAAACAGGAGAACGACATGGAGAGTGTGGGTGGGCCAGCGAGGACCTCTTAGCAAAGCTGAAATTTCAGTTGAGACTTGAAGGAGGAGAAGCAAATCAGGATGACAGGCCCAGGGAGAGTCAAGTGCAAAGGCCTTGGGGCAGGCAGCGGCCAGCATGGGGGAGAGGGGCAGGATATGACCCATGAGGCGACACAGGACCAGGGAGTATAAGGGCCTTTATGGTCAAGGAAGGCGTTTGCCTCCTATGGGTCTAGAGTCTGTTGAAGATCTTAGGGTCTTACAGGCCTGCCCTAGGGACCTCTACCTACCCTCCCCAGAAGTGCTTTGGGGCCTCTGCTGCCCTTCCCTGCTGGACGTCCCCTCAGCTTTGCCTCCCCACAGCAGGCCTGCTGGCTCAGGGCCAGTACGACCTGGATCCACTGCCTCCGTTCCCAGACCACGTCCAGTACACCCACTATAGCGACCAGATCGGTAAGCACCTTGTCCGCCCCCAGCCTCCCCGCCAGCCCTGCTCCCTGGATCTGCATGGCTCAGCCAGGGATCAGGTGGGGTGGTAGGGCGATGGGAATCTCAGGGTATGGTCCCTTGCTCAGTTGTGACCTGGGGCTGGGGGCTAGCCTGACCCCCACCAATTCCACATTCATCTTTATTTTCAGACAACCCGGACTACTATGATTATCAAGGTAAAGGGCTGAGGGCAGGATAGGATGGGCAGACAGCTGGGTGGGGAGTCCATAGAGACCTGTGGGCGATGGGAGTAGGGGAACAGACCCTTTCATCATCTCTCGTTGCAGAGGTGACTCCTCGGCCCCCGGAGGAGCAGTTTCAGTTCCAGTCCCAGCAGCAAGTCCAACAGGAAGTCATCCCAGCTCCCACCTTAGGTAGGCCACCAGCTCCAGCCAGCCCCGGGAGTGGGGAGGTCTGTCCGGGGCTGGGAGAGGTGACCTCACCCTGCCCTGAATAGACCCGTCCCAGTGATCTCTGCCTGCCTCTCCCCCAACACCAGAACCAGGAACTGTAGAGACGGAGCCCACGGAGCCTGGGCCTCTGGGTAAGAACCTTCCTGACAACTGGAGGGACAGAGGCATGGCCCTGGAAGTTAGGGTGCAGTGGCGTGCGGCACTGGGAGGACAGAGAAAGCCAGGCCTTTTGCTCTCGCTGGGGTAGATGGTGGGGTGAGGGGCTTACAGAGGTGCCCCTGCTTTAGGCTGGCAACTCCAGGGCCCCCCCGAGGCAGCTCTGGGAGATCCCCCTGCCCCTGGGCCCAGCTGGAGGCCAAGTTGGCTGCAGCCTCAGGAGGCGCCTCTACTCCCAGACACTGGGGCGAGGCGGGAGCACGCCGGCGGCAGGACAGGGTGGTGCTCAGAGGCAGGAGAGGCGAGGATGGGGCAGGAAGCCCAGGCCAGCTCAGCGGTCCTCCCCTGGCCAAGAGCCCAAGAGCCAGCCTGTGTGTGAGGGACCCTGTCTCACAGCTCAGCGTGTGAGTGTGCAGACCTCCTGTGAGGCTGCTGTGGACTTTTGTGACTGTGTGCCGGTATAGATTTGTGTTTGAATATATGCTTCCAAGCATGGTTGTGAATTTGTGTATGTATAAATATACTGGATAAAATTGGGCAGCCTCGCAAGGTCCAACAGTGCTCGCGTGTGCGTGTGTTGGTGTGTGCACGCAGGTCTAGGCTGGGCCTGAGGGTGCAGGGGTACCTAGGCCCTGAGAGCCAGTCTCCCATGGGTGCGGTTGGGGGCTGCCACCCAGCTCTAAGCCCCCAGCTGCAGCCCCCCCCAAGTGTGATCCCACCTGTCACTCAGACTGCCGCGAGGAGCAGTACCCGTGTACCCGCCTCTACTCCATACACAAGCCTTGCAAACAGTGTCTCAACGAGGTCTGCTTCTACAGGTGAGCGCAGGAAGGGACTGGGGGGACGGGGGTGGCAGGGGAGCGAGGGGGACCACAGCTCCAGCCCGCAACGTGGGAGTGGGGAAAGCTAGTGAATCCCAAGGTTGAGCTCAACTCTGGTTACGCCCAGGCCTAGGGGCTGGGTCTCCGGCTCTCCCGTGGGGCAGGGTGAGGATGGGGCTGACGTTTCTCCCGGCCCCGTCCCTCTGTCCCTCTCAGCCTCCGCCGTGTGTATGTCATCAACAAGGAAATCTGTGTCCGCACGGTCTGTGCCCACGAGGAGCTCCTGCGAGGTAGGAAGGCCTCCACCCTCCTCTTTCCCCTGCCCCCATGCCCACTCGTCATCCATCCACGCGTCCACCCATCTGATGTTTATTAAACATGTGTTCAATCCAGGGCCACTTCCGGGGAATCCTGAGCTCCCCTCCCGGCTGCTTTTTATCCTCAGAACATCCCCCATCACCACGGTTGGGGCGGGGGTAGCAGTTTCCATCACCTAGCCGCACCCTGACCCCCACTCCTTCCTGCCACCCCCAACAGCTGACCTGTGTCGTGACAAGTTCTCCAAATGTGGCGTGATGGCCAGCAGCGGCCTGTGCCAATCTGTGGCAGCCTCCTGTGCCAGGAGCTGCGGGGGCTGCTAGGGTGGAAGTGGCACCCCGAGCCCTGGACCCTCCTCGGACCTGGGGCCCTCAGGCTCTGCCGGACCTGGTGCTTTTCTCCCCAGCCAGACGTTCCTCTTATCCCGTAAAATGTTAGTGGCTGCAGCGCCGGGGGTTGCCTCAGGCCCTTCCCCCAGCCTGCAGCCACCCTTGGGGCACAAAGGGGGCTCCCCAGGGTCCAGTCTCCGCCCCCATGTGGGGGCATCCCAGGCCTCTCTGTGGGACCTGGGCCCCTGATGTGCCTTCTCCATCCCTCTGAGGACAGTCCCCCACTCCAGCCCCACCCCCAAGGTAGGCTATGACCCTCACCCCAGCTGGTCTGCTTGGATTTCCTACAGCCCCTGGGCATAGACCACCTTTGTTTTATACAAAATTAAAAACAGGTTTTTACAAAAGATTCAGAGTCACTTTTTCGGTCGAGGGCACAGAGGAGATGGCCAGGTACCTCAACACTGCATGTCCTCACGGAGAGGCTGCCAAGCCCCTTCGGGAGAAGGGTAGGTTCAGGTGACCTGTGGCCGTGCCTCCTCATCCACCCGCTTCAGCTCTGACCTGCCCAGAAAGATGGGCCATGACAACTGCCCCCCGCCCCCAGGGTGTGCGTGTGCGCATGTGTGCGTGTTGCAGGGGGTTGTATCAGAAATAGAAGGTTCAGGAATATAGCTTCCTCATTGTCAGGGCTGCCTGGTGAGTCTGTGAGTGCCCCATCACCAGAGAAGGGTGCAAGGCAAGATGAGAGGCCGCCCATGTGGAAGCGTATAGGGTGGAAGGCAGGAGGTCAAGGTTGGTGGACTCTGATATCAAGGGCTTTGGCAGGAGGGAAGGCTGGTGCAGTTCAGAGGGCAGAAACAGGGCAAGCTGTTACAACACCTCCCTCTGACCAGCATAGGAGACCAGGCTCTGTCTGAAGGCTCAGCACACAGGCCTATTTAACCCTCCAACCAGGTCTATGTGGTGGGTACAGTTAATATTCCCATCTTACAGACAGGGAAACTAAGCCTAGATTACGTAAGCCACCCAAGGGTCCACAGTGGTAAGTGGCAGGGCTGGGGTGGAACCTGACTCCACTGGACTCCATGAGATGAATGGAATTTCTCCTTGGAAACACTCACTGAGCATCTTCTGTGTGTACTTCCTCATAACCACCCTGGGAGGCACGTTCCCATTTTACAGAGGAGCAAACTGAGGCTCTGATAGCTTAAGCGGCTTTGCCCAGGATCACCCAGCGGAGCCAAGGCAAGACCCCACGTCCACTCCCAGGCCTGCACTTGTTTACCACACCGCCTGGAATGCCTGTTACTGTCCAGAGGGCGGGCCCTGTCCAGAGGAGGAGCCAGAGAAAAGGGCAGAAAGCTTCAGCTGGAAAGAGTCGAGCGGCACAGGCTGGGTCCCATCCCAAACCTCAACAGCTCCATCTGTTAAATGGGGTGGGTGGCCCAGGACCCTGGAGGCCTCCCCATCCCGACATCCTGTGAGGTTGGTAAGTTCCTTACCTTTCGTCACAGGCCTTTCAAAAGCTGCCCCCATCTCCCTGAGCACCCACTAGGGGACCCCATCCCTCTGGCCCCAGGGCCCGCCTGTCCCCCCTCCTGTCTCCCAGGTGGAGAAGGCACATTAATAGTAAAGGGACACATCTGTACAAACCGTCTTTTTTTAAATGGGGTCGTCTTGTTACAAAAAACACAACAGTTCTGAACAGTTAACATTGTAAAAAGGTACAAAAATACAGGGACTCTGAACTCTGAGGAATTTCCTGACAAATACTCTGAACTAAGGCAAAGAGATCTCTGGGAAGCCAGAGAAGGTCCCCTGCCCCAGGCCTGGACATCCCTTCTCTTTCCCGTGAACCTGTGCTCCAGGGTTGGCCAGAGACAAGGTAGGGGGGAGGTCTCTCCAACCCCTGGCTTTGGCTCAGACACTCAGGGAGGACCTCAAACTGGTCCTGGGGGACCTCACACGGGCTCATCCTGGGGGAGAGGGGGCTGGACTGAGTGGGGAGCCCACAGAGGGTGGTCGGCTCTGACGAGGCTGGGAGGGCGCTGCCGGGTCTGGCCTGGTGCCGGAGTCCTCCCTCCCCTGTCCCGCCCCGGCCACGGGGCTGCTCTCCAGGGTGCCCGCTGGCAAGGTGCTCACTTCTCTGGGGGGCCGGAGGAGGGGGAGAAAGAAGCTGAGCCCCTTCGAAGCTCCTGCTGCAACTGTCCCTTCAGTGTGGATACCTGGAGAAGAAAGAGGCGGTAGGGCCAGCCCAGGACCCCAGCCTGGTTTCAGAAAAAGCGGGGCGGCGGGGGTGGGGTGTGACTGATGGAAGGACACCAGAAGGGACCCAGTGCTGCCTGTTTCAGAAAAACCAGGTGTCATTAAGAGCCAGGGTATCTCCTCCCCTTCTCATTTTGCTCCATGGAGCAGCGGGGTGTTTCCAGACTGCTCGGCCTCTCTTTGGGGGCCACCCATCCCCACTCTCACCACTAGGCCAGGCCTGGAGCTAGCTGGACTCCAGGGGTGGACCTGTGACCCAGGCCTGGCCTACCAAAGCAGCCTTGCCCTGCAGACATGATCAGGCAGAGATGGTCACGAGGGGGCCTGCGGTCTCAGCTGGCCAATGAGGCTCATCCTTGGGACCTGTGCTGCTGACCTCAGGGAAAAGGGCCCCCCTCTCCGCTGGGATCATGGTTGTTAGGATAACCTGAGGCTGGAGCTGCTGAGGCCACCTGTGCCACCTGGGGAGACAGCCTGCCCGGGCATGGTGCCGTGGCAAGGGGACTGAGTTCCGATGACATCACTTGAGCCCCTGTGTCCAGCCGTGGCTCATAGCAGCACAGATCCACCCGGACCGTTTCAGTTATGGGTGCCATTGACCACTTATACCCAAGAGGTTACTGCCAGCCCTCTCCCTGCCCCCACTTCTTCCTCTCCCTTGCCCCCTCCTCTTCCTCCGTCCCCTTCCCCCAGCTCCACACTTCCATCCTGGTCCAGCCTCCTGAAGGGGGAGTCCTGCCGATGCTGCCACCCCCTGGGGAAGGGCCAGAGCCCACCAGGCCTGAGTACCTGCTCCTCCAGGCCACGCACCCGCTGCCGGTGGGCCCGCTCCCGCGCCTCCAGAGTGCGCTCCGTCTGCACCTGGGCACTGCGCAGGCGATCCACTTCCTGCTGCAGCTCCAGCCGCTGCTCATCCACCTCCAGCCGCGCTGGGCTGTGGTTCTGCTGCAGTGCTGCCACCTGGGCCTGCAGGAGGGCCCACGGGTCAGGCCTCTGGCCATAGGGTGTCAGGCACCTCCCTGGGGTGGGAGCCTGAGGGCCCCTTGGGGCAAAGCAGGGGATGTAGGAGAGACCCTTGTTTTTCTCCCACCCCTCAGCCCTCCTGGCCTGCAAATCCTGGGTCAGGGTAGTTAGTGACCCCCATTCAGGCACACAAACACACACACAGACATATTCAAACACAGAGACAAGCCCATATGTGTATACAGATATAGATAGATAAGATAGATAAAAGCAAGCATGTAAAAACCTGTGTTCACACGGATGCATGCATATGTGCAGAAGCCCAATACTCTTACATACATCTACATACAAGAGACCTGTACACAAAGATACAGATATATCCCTAATGCTTAGATATGCCACATCCATGCACAAGATTCGTGCTACACGCGCAAGAATACTCTCACATACACTCATGGCTCTTCACGTCCACAACCAACGTGAGCACACAGGCGCGTGTGCTGACAGGTCTCTTTCCTCTCCACTCTGGGGAGGACCCCTCCCTCTGGGACCTGGCTCTGGGCACCCCCTCCAAGGCTCTGGGCTTGTGGACTGTGGGGGTGGAGTTGGGTCCAGGGCTGGGGAGAGAAAGCGTGTCCAGGGCTGGGTGGGCAGGGGCTAGACCTCCAGCAGCTGGATCTGCCCCCGGGCCTCGGCCAGCTCCAACTCAGCCTCTGTGAGCGTGTGGTCCAGGAGGCCCTTCTCTGCGCTCAGCCGCACCGTGTCCTCGTGACTGCGAAGCTTCTCCCATTCCACCTAGGTGGGGAGAGCGGGAGGGGGTCAGGGTGCCCGGGGAAGGAGGGAGGTCCCAGGAAGTGGGAGCAGCTCAGAAAGGGGTGTTGGGTTACAGGTAGCAGGGCCGGGGGGACTTGCAGCCCCCACATCCTGGGGACACACAGCTGGGACCAACCAGGGCTGGGACCCAAGGAAGTGAAGGGAGGGCCCTAGGGACACAGCCCACCTTGTCCAGCATCCTCTTGAGGGCCACCCGGTCCTTCTCCAGCTGCAGGGCTGAGCGCTCCGCCTCCCGCTTCTCGGCCTCCAGCTGAGCCAGGGCACGCTGCAGGCTCCCCAGGCGCTCCTGCAGCAGCCGCCGCTCATCCTGCAGCTTCTGGACCGTGTGTAGGGCCGCAGCCTCACCTTCTTGCCGTTGCCGCAGCACCTGCAGCAGAAGCCAGCGAGTCCCTAATCCCTCTGGGCCTCAGGGTGTGCATCGGAAGCTTGGAGATGATGATGCCAGCCTGCCAGGCCCACTTTCTAGGTAAGGCTATTATGAGGCCCACATCAGGGAATGGTCACCCGAGGCCAGACAGTTCTCTCTGGGCCTCAGTTTCTCCATCTGTATAATGGGGATATGGACTGAGTGAACCATGCTTCCTCACAGGAGGCTGGGCCTAGGTTTGGGATAAGGTGGAGATAGGTGAGAAGGTCCCGACGCCGAGGGCCTCACGGTCCTGGGAACGGAAGGGCCACCCTGGCCCTCACCTCCTGCAGCTGTTGCAGCCGGCCCTCGGACTCCGCCCGCTGCAGCTCCAGGTCCGCTAGCTCGCCCCGCACGGTCTGCACCTGCTCAGCCAGGGAGCTGCTCTGCTTCCTTGCCTCGGATAACGCCTGCCGCGTGGCCTCCAGCCGTTCCTGCGGGACAAGGGCTGATGGTGCCAGGCTGTCCTGGGAGCCCTGAGGCAAGGGGCTCCTCTCTACTCGGGACCTCCGGGCCAGGTTCACAGCCCCTTAAACACGTAGTCCTCTCACCTGGAAAGTAAGCCAGACAGCAGGCCTGGCCCACAGCCTAGCCACTGACCTACACAAGGTGGGGAAGCCCTCAGACCCCAGCTCTTCCCTTAGCCTGCCCCTGGGTCCTGCAGCCTGTCCTGGTAGGCTTGATCCCACCTCCCCCCAGAGCCTCCCCTCATTGGCTGATGCTCTTACTGGGCCCACCCCTCCCTCAAAGGCAGCTCTTATTGACCGTCCCAGGGGTCAGCTCTCCACCAGGGCCCCCAAGCCTGCCTTTGTAGGCTAACTCTCACTGGGCCCGCCCGCAGCCAGACCCTGGAACCCCCATACTTGGAGCACTTGGCGGTCATGTTCACAAGCAGTCAGTGCCTTCTGCATGTGCAGGTTCTTGTCCTGGGTGCTGGTGAGGCTGGCGCTGCTTTGGGTCAGAGCCTCCATCAGGCCCTGCACCTTGTCCCGCAGGACCCCCTCGCTCTCTTCCACCTTGGCCAGGGCCCCCCTCAGCCGCTCGACTGTCAGCTGCAGAGTCCCCGCCTTCGCCTCACTGTCTGCCACCTGGTGGGAAGACAGACAGGATGGTCCAGGTGTGCCTAACCCAAGCCCCTGCCACCTCTCTCTAGGCCTTTCTCACTGATACTGTTCCCATGCGTTCCCACTGGCTCAGGTGACTACAACCTGGGCCCGGTCGCACCGCCAGTTAACTACCCTCACACAGAATGCCATCAACCTGGCTGTCCCAGACCCCGTGGTCTTCTGCCGGTTCTCATTCCCCTTTCCTCCCTGTTATGGAGAAGAAAGGGTAACCACCACAACCCTGAGATTTTCTGTGTTCTTGACTTAGGTGGGTGACAGTGTAGGGCTAGCAGAGCTACTGAACATTCCAGTTAGAGCTGAGCTTCCTGGCGGCCAAGGCAAAAAAAGAAAATGAGTGAAATCTCTCTAACTGGTCCCACATGCCTCCTATGAGTGCAGACTCCGTCAGCAAACAGTCCTGAATTCTCATTTTGGCCCTGCCTCTTATTAGCTATGGGATCTTGGGCAATGACGTCACCTCCGTGAGCTTCCATCCGCCCATCTGTGAAATGGGGTGATGATAATACCTGCCTCGCAGGGTAGCTGGGAGGATCAAACAGAGTCCCCATAATGCACTTGGCACAGGGCATGCAGAAGAGGGGCCTGAGGTCAGGGGAGGGGACCCACCTGCCTCTGCAGGGAGTCGACCCGCTCCCGGAGGGCCTGGGCCTGGGCCTCCCGGTCGCTCAGGCCCAGGCGGCTGCGCTGCAGCTCCCCCTCGAGCGAGCGCCGCTGCAGCTCCAGCTTGACGCTGCGGCTCTCAGAGGCATCCAGCACCTCCTTCAGACGCCGCTTGTCGCTCTCCAGCTTCACCTCGTTGGCCTTCATCTTGCTGATCTTCTCCTGTGGGTGGGGCAGGGCTCAGGCCCCAGCTGTGCAGCCCACCCCACGCCTCCCACATCCCTCAGGACCCTTAGGAGGAAGTGGGGAGCAGCCTGGAAGTGGTCACAGACACCACTTGCTGTGTGACCCAGGGCCAGCCCCTGACCCTCTTGGGGCCTCCGTCTCCCCACATGCTCACAGGGTGACTTGAGGATCCCAGAGCACTTTCCAGTTTTGCCCAAGTCTCGCAGGCTGTGTGATCCAGGCTCATCCCTCCGTCCCTGCTCTCTGGCCCTATTTCACCTCTGTGTGGTCGAGGGACCAGATTGGTCCAGGGACACCACAACCCGGGTGTTTACAGAGCCCCAGGGCGGTGAGGGTGGAAGGTGTAAAAATGCAGATTCCAGGGCCTCCCTGCTCTGCTGCATCGCTCTCCAGAGGCGGGCCCAGAGCTGCATGCGGGACCTGAGCTGAGTCGGGCAGGAGCCCTGGGCCCTGCCGGGTTTTAGGGGATGATACTCCTCCCTTCCCGATGCGGGGTCAGCTGGTGAAGGAGACTTGGGGAGTGGGGATAGGGCAGGAAGACAGACAGGGGTCCTTCTCTTCTTGTCACCATCCTAGAGACAGGGCGGGGCAAGGGGGTGTTACTACAACAGCGTCCAGGCCTGCCCCGCTTCCACCCTGCTCAGAGCCCCAACCCTGCCATGTCTGGGCCCAGCAGCCCCACTCTGGCTCCTGCCCAGCTTTGTTCCTGGCCTCCTCCCGCGGCCCCTGTGGCTGGGCCCAAGGCCAGAGCCGGAGCCGCAGACACAACAATCCAGCTCAAGCTCGGCCTGGAGCCAGAGGCCTGGGGTGGGCTGTGGGGACAGGCATAGAGGGCCAGAGGAGGAAAGGGGAGGGGGGGAATCTGCGGCTGCAAGAAGGGCTCAAGGCTTCAGCGGCCTGGACTGTCACCACCAGGGCCTGTGCTTCCTGCCCCAGACACACACACACACACACACACACACACACGCACGCACGCACGCACACACGTATATACAGATGTCTCCCAAACACACACAAAACCCCCAGAACACCAGTGGTGTGGCTACACAGAGATGAAGGAAACAGGTCCGCTGAGCACTACCTATGTGTTAAGAGTGCACGTGCATCGTCTCTGGGAGTGTTACTGTTCTCCCCCTTTTATAGATGAGGAAAGCGAGAATCACACAGCAGGACAAAAACTTGAACCCAAGTCTGTGAGCTGCAAACGCCCGGGCTCTTTCTTCTGTAGCCTAATGACCTCATATGGAACAAGATGATGAAATTTGAATGTGCTTTTGGAGAAAGTCACAGGCTGGTCACGTCAGTGGGTGCTGGCAGACCCAGGCAGACAGAACAGAGATGCGCACAGGAGGCCTTACAGACGTCCATTCAGGCGCACACAGATCGCCCGCACCCCGCCGCCCTCTCCCACTGGCCCTCAGCTCCTGCCTACCTGGCTGGCCCGGAGCTCGCTCTCGGTGGCCTGCAGGCCCCTCTCCAGGGCAGCCACCTGGTCCAGCACAGCCCGGCGCTCCCGCTCGCTGTGCCGCGCGCTCTCCTCCTGCAGCGCCAGCTCAGCCTGGGCCCCGCTCAGCCGCCCGTCCACGCTGCGCTGGGCTGCGGCCCCCGCCCAGCTCCGTCAGGCCCAGCCCGGCACACAGCCTGAGCCCTGAATCAGGTTCGCCCTCCGCCCACTGCAGGGCTTGCCTCTCTGAGCCCTTGGGGGGTCCGTGGGTCTGGACACGGGGTGAGGCTGACCAGGGAGGGGGCCCCAGAGGAGACAGCCCGCTCAGGCCACGGTGGCCAGGGCAGGGACGCAGGAGTGGCTCAGGCCAAGCCCACAGCCTCCCACCTCAGCTGCTAAGGGCACAAGAGAGCAAAGCAAGGACCCAGAGGGTCAGACTCACCCTCCTCACTCGCAGCCACAGCCCTCTGCAACTGCCTTGCCCGTGAGGCCGCACTGTCCCTCTCGGCCTCCGCCTCCGCCAGCTGGCGACTCAGGGTACTCGTCTGGGCCCGAAGCTCATCCTGCAACCGCGATGTTGGGGGGAAGGGAAGACCTGCTCGGACGACCTGCGGCCCCTCACAGGGCCCTGGGCCACGGGGCTCCCCCTGCAGCCACTCACGCCCCACCTCACCCGTTCTCTCTGGGCGCTCTGCAGCTCCTGCAGGAGCTCCCGGAGGGCCCCCCGCACTGCTTCCGGGTCCAGGTCTGGAGGTGCCGGGGAGGTGGCAGGTCCTGGGGATGGCGGCTGGGACCCGGGGCTGCGTTCCAAGGGCTTGGGGCTGCTGAGCTCTTCCCCGCCTCCTAGAGAACGAGACGCTCAGGTTGCAGGAGCCACAGGCCTCTCCTGCCTGGCTGGCGCCTGCAGGCTCCCAAGGCATCTCGCCCGTCCCTGCGGAGCCCGGCAGCCCAGTGAGCTCCCCACAGCGCAACCTGGGTCCCCTCGGCCTCTGGCTTAACCCTTGACCAGCTCTTCCAACCCTCAGAACCAAGCCCAGCTTCCTTGCCATCACCTGTCGCTCACCCCCACCAGCATCACCCTCTCCCCTGACAAGCTGGCCACTTCACATCACCCACAGCTCCCACGTTCTAGAACATTCCCTCTTACAAAGGCACCAGGACCTTTGTACCTTCTGTTGCCTTCTCTCTCAATGGCTTCTCTTTGCCTGGCCCATTCCTACGTGTAAAGAACCCTCCTCAGGGGCTTCCCTGGTGGCGCAGTGGTTGATAACCCACCTGCCAATGCAGGGGACACGGGTTCGAGCCCTGGGCCAGGAAGATCCCACATGCCGCGGAGCAACTAAGCCCGTGCGCCACAACTACTGACCCTGTGCTCTAGAGACTGCAAGCCACAACTATTGAGCCCGAGTGCCGCAACTACTGAAGCCCGAGCGCCTAGAGCCCATGCTCCGCAACAAGAGAAGCCACCGCAGTGAGAAGCCCACACACTGCAAGGAAGAGTAGCCCCCGCTCGCCGCAACTAGAGAAAACCCACATGCAGCAGCAAAGACCCAATGCAGCCAAAAATTAAATAAATGAATAAATAAATAAATTTATTTTTAAAAAAAAGAACTCTCCTCAGACGCCTCCCTGACCCCAGGCTGGGTTAGGGTGAGCTCATCCCACCCTCATGGGGGTCCGATGTCTGCCTCTCCCACCCAGACCACAAGCGCATGAGGGCTGCATCCCCTGGGCCCAGTCCAAGGGTGGACACTCCATCCCCTCAACACCGCCCTGTAACGAGCGCTTACTATGTGCCAGGCACTGGGCCAATGCTTTCCCTACATCATCTCGTTTCATCCTCACAGTAATTCCCTGAGAGGTAAGGACCAACTTCCCCCCTTCACAGGCTGGGCAGGCTCAGAGCAGTTACGTGATTTGCTTGGTCTCAAAGCTTGGAAGATCCAGAGCTGGGATTTGAACCCAGGTGCCCCTATTTCCCAGCAGAAAAACTTGAACTGTGCTTCGGAGATGACGGGCAATGACGAGGTGGGAGGGGACAGGGCGGACAGAGATGAGACAGCACCTGGAGGTCAATAATGAGAACTGCAGGACAGGGGTCGGCCTTAGCAGTGACACCCAGCCAGCCCCACGGCTACATCAGCACCCAGAGGACCCAGAGCGGGACGTCTACCCACTGCCTCCCTCCCCTCAGAGTGAAGCCGGTACCCTCGTGGCGGCCTGCAAGGACCGCTTGAGCAGGTCTGGTGTCCCATGGCCTCACATCCCACACCTCTCCACCTGGTTCGCTACACTCCGGCAGCGCTGTGGCCCTTGCTGTGCACAGGACAGGGGTACCACCACTCAGGACTTCTCCACTTGCCCTCAGTCTCTTCTCCCACCCTTCCCTTCCCCACCTCCTCCTCAGCGGGGCTCTCCCTGCCTCCCACAGGGACACCTTAGCCCCCGTCCTGGCCTTAGCTTCAAAAACAATTTTACTGGGGCTTCCCTGGAGGCGCAGTGGTTGAGAATCTGCCTGCCAATGCAGCGGACACGGGTTTGAGCCCTGGTCTGGGAAGATCCCACATGCCGCGGAGCAACGAAGCCCGTGCACCACAACTACTGAGCCTGCGCTCTAGAGCCCGCACGCCACAACTACTGAGCCCGCGCGCCACAACAACTGGAGCCTGTGCTCCGCAGCAAGAGAAGCCACCGCAATGAGAAGCCGGCGCACCGCAACAAAGAGTAGCCCCTGTTCGCCACAACTAGAGAAAGCCCGCACGCTGCAATGAAGACCCAACGCAGCCAAAAATAAATAAATTTTAAAAAAAAATTTTACTGTGATAAGATATATATAACAAAACATGCCTTTCTCA
Source organism: Lagenorhynchus albirostris (assembly GCF_949774975.1). Taxonomy (NCBI): domain Eukaryota; kingdom Metazoa; phylum Chordata; class Mammalia; order Artiodactyla; family Delphinidae; genus Lagenorhynchus; species Lagenorhynchus albirostris. The sequence continues at coordinate 173,621,840 of NC_083096.1, forward strand.
CCACCTTTAAGTGGCATTAATTATATGCTGTTGTGTGAACATCACCACTGTTTCTAAATCCTTTCCATCACCCCTATTATGGGTTGAATCGCATTTCCTCAAAATTCGTATGTTGAAGTCCTAACTGCCACACCCAGAATGTGACCTTATTTGGCGATAGGGTTGTTATGGACGTCATGAGTTAAGATGAGGTCATATTGGAGTAGGGTGGACCCTAATCCAGTATGATCGGTGTCCTTATAAAAAGGGGGAATTGAGACACACACTCAAGGAGAACTCCGTGTGAAGACTGGGGTTATGCTGCCATAAGTCAAGGAACTACCAGAACCTAGGAAACCTAGAACAAATTCTTCCCTAATGCCTTTAGGGGAAGCATGGCCCTGTAGACACCCTGACCTTGGACTTCTGGCTCCAGAACCCTGAGACATAAATTTCTGTTGTTTAAGCCACTCAGTTTGTGGTACTTTGTTACAGCAGCCTTGGCAGACTAATACAACCCCAAACTCTGTAACCAGTAAGCAGTAACTCTTAATTCTCCCCTCCTCACACCCCCTTACACCCCTGGTAACCTCTACACTCTTTCTGTCTCCATGAATGTCTATTCTAAATATTTCATATAAGTAAAATCATACTATATTTGTCCTTTTGTGAGTAGCTTATTTCGCTTAGCATAACGTTGTCAAAGTTTACCCATGTTGTAACACGTATCAAAATGTCACTCCTTTTCAAGGTTGAATAATAATGGTATCACATGATCAATTCACCTGCCGACTCACGCTTTGGTTGCTTCCACATTTTGGCTACTGTGAATAATGCTACAACCAACACTGGTGGACAATATCTATTCAAGTGCCTATTCTTTTGGGTATATACCTAGGTGTGGAATTGTTAGGTCAGACGGTAATTCTAAGTTTTAGTTTTTTGAGGAACTGCCAAACTATTTTCCAAAGGGGCTGCACCGTTTTACATTCTCACCAGCAATATCCCTTGACTTATTTTTCTTTACCTATTTTCCAGCTCATACCACCACCCAATACATTCTATATTTAATTTATACAGCACTTTTATTGTCTGCTACTCCCATACCTAGACCATAAGCTCCATAAAAGCAGAACTGCTTGTCCGTTTTGTTTACCACTCCATCCCCAGTGCTTCAACTGTACTGGGCACATAGTATGTGCTTAATAAATAGCGGAACTGAATGAACGAATGCAATCCTGGGGCTAAATCCGTGGATTTGAAGAGGCAACAACTCAATATCTCATAGTGAAATTTCCCACCGTTCTAAGATTCCACAGGTTCTATTCTAGGCCCTAGGAATCAAGGTGAGATTGGGGTCAGGCCGAGACAAGACGAATGCTCCCTAAAAGGCTGCTTGCACCCGCTGAAACACAGTGCTGATTTTCCCAGAGTCATCCCCTGGGCCTTGGGAGCAGGTGCGGGTGGGAGGATCTCTTCTGAAGAAGTTCCTGGAAAGGGGGTTGGGCTGAATGTGTATCTTTCTGGGGTAGATATGGGGGTCACAGTTCTGGTATGGAGGGGTGTGGAGCCAGCGACAAGAGAATGAAGAGGATGAGGTGCTGATGGAGAGAGGGCAGGGGTCAATTAGAAAGGGTGGAGACTCAAAGACTCAGAGGAGTTAAGGGCATTAAAAAGCAGCACCCACAGCCACTATGGAAAACAGTATGGAGGGTCCTCAAAAAACTAAAACTAGAGCTGCCATATGACCCAGCAATCCCACTCCTGGGCATATATCCAGACAAAAATATAATGGAAAAAGATACATGCACCCCTATGTTCATAGCAGCACTATTCACAATAGCCAAGACATGGAAACAACCTAAATGTCCATCGACAGATGAATGGATAAAGAAGATGTGGTACAGGGACTTCCCTGGTGGTGCAGGGGATGAGACTCCATGCTACCAATGCAGGGGGCCCGGGTTCGATCCCTTGTCAGGGAACTAGATCCCACAACTAAGAGTTTGTATGCCACAACTAAGGAGCCAGCGAGCCGCAACTAAGGAGCCCTGGAGCCACAACTAAGGAGCCCACCTGCTGCAACTAAGACCTGGTGCAACCAAATAAATAATTTCTTTTTTTAAAAAAAAAAGATGATGTGGTATACACATACAATGGAATACTACTCAGTCATAAAAAAGAACAAAATAATGCCATTTGCAGCAACATGGATGGACCTAGAAATTATCATACTAAGTGAAGTAAGTCAGAAAGAGAAAGACAAATACCATATGATAATCACTTAAATGTGGAATCTAAAATATGACACAAATGAACTTTTATAACACAGAAACAGACACAGAACAGACTTGTGGCTGACAAGGGGAAAGGGGGGTGGGAGAGGAATTGAGTGGGAGTTTGGGATTAGCAGATGCAAACTATTATGTATAGAACGGATAAACAACAAGGTCCTACTGTATAGCACAGGGAACTATATTCAATATTGTGATAAATCATAATGGAACAGGATATTTTAAAAATGTATATACATGTATAACTGAATCACTTTGCAATACAGCAGAAATTACCACATTGTAAATCAACTATATTTCAATGGAAAAAAGAAAGCGCCACCCTCTACTCCCTTTAAAAAGCAGCTATGTTGTGCGCAGATCAGGCTGGGTGAGTGGCAGGACAGAGACTGGGCTCGAGAGGGGCGTGGCCCAGCGAAGGGCCAGAAAGTGATGTAAGCCGGGTGGGGGGCGCAGGTAGGCGGGTCTCAGCAAGGAACTAGCTGAAGAGGCGGGGTTTGAGACTGGTCATCAAAAGAGGGGCGGGGCGGACCAGGCCAAGGGCGGCCTCGTAGGCGGGACAGAACTGGACATGGGGGCGGAGAGTAGGGGCGGAGGTTCTGCGAGGCCCGCCCAGTGACCCTCCCCTTCTCCACCGAGCTCTCTCACCTCCAGCAGGCGCGCTCCCGTTAGGAGAGACGGGCGCGGGCCGCGGGGGAGGGCTGGACACACCACCGAGGCCCAGGCCCCGGCGCAGGGCTGAGCGCAGGCCCCCCAGCTGGGCCTCCGCTGCGCGCCGTTGCGTCTCCACGCGGGCCAGCTCGGCCTCCAGGCCTTGAGCCCGGCCCTCGGCCGCGCTCAGTCGCAGCCCCAGCTCCGCAGCCTCGGCCCGGGCGGCCTCCAGCTTCAGTTCCAGGCTGCGGGCATGGTCCAACTGCTGTTTCTGGGCGCTGTGTGCCTCCTCCAGGGAGCCCAGCAGGCCTCGCTCGCGGGTCCGGAACTCGCCCTCTTGCTCCTGCAGCTTCCGCTGGGCTCCCTGGAGCTGGGGTGAGGGGTCAAGGCCGGGAGGTGGGGGTCAGCAAGGCCGCCCCTCAACCCGACACCCACCCTCCCAGGCTCAGCCTGGAGCCCACGGGCCCAAAAGTGGCTTGCAGAACTCCTGTTTCGTTAATGGTCTCCACCCAGGCAGGAGATGCAGGAACATCATGGGAGTATGGAAGGAAACTATTAGAATTTGTTTACCTCTTTCTTCTGTGTATATGCCTTGCAATGTACACAGTTTATTAGTAATAAGCTAACAGCTAATGCTTACACAGATAGGAATTATCAGTGCCAGGTACTAAGTACTTTCCCCTCAAAAAAAATCAACTCTAATTACCACTATAAATCATCTCCATTTTACAGATGAGGAAACTGAGCACAGGGCAGTTATGTAACTTGCCGGAGGCCACACAGCTAGTAAACTGAGAGCTAGGATTCAAAGCCAGGCACCCTGGCTCCAGAGCCTTTTCTCTTAACCACTAGGCCACACTGCCTCTCGGTACACATAATTTATCAATAAATCCCACAATGAGGGGAGGTAGTAAAAAATTATTTACCAGTGAAGTGCATGGTCACACACACTCACACATACTCCTCTGGTTCCGAGAATGAGTCAACCTCTCACAGTCATCAGTTTCAATGGAAACCATCTATGGAACACCTCCTGGATGACAAGACCTACACAAGGACCTGGTATACATCCCCTGCTGTGCTAGCCCCTATCCCATGAATGCTCTAAAGCACAGAGAGGTTGAGTGATTTAGTCAAGGTCACACAGTAGATTCACTGCCAGAAAACACAGAGTGAAAAGAGTGTAGGCTTTGGAGTCTGACAGACCTGGGTGGCTGTGTGACCTTGAGTAGATCCCTTGACCTCTCTGAGCCCCAGTGTCTGGTTCCCTCTGTAAACTGGGGCTAATTATACCTACATCATGAGGCTGCTGGGAGAATCAAACAAGATTCTGTCTACAAGGCTCCCCCCACCCCCACTACACAGTTCTTGCAGTTGTTATTACTGCTATTATTATACCTGGGGAAGAATCTCAAGGAGTGGGGAACAGGGACCAGTCCTAGGCGTGATCTCTCAGAATGACTCCAGCATTGGAGTCCCCATTGCTTCTCACTGGAGAAGGCCCAGGGCAGCCTGGCTGCCTCTGAGGATCCTCCTCCTCCAGGCAGTCTGCCCACCATCTAGTTACCTCCTGCCGCACAGCCTCCAGGTTGGCTTCGCCCTTTAGCAGCTTCTGTCGGAGGCCCAGGGCCTCCCGTCTGCCCTCCTTTTCTGCCCTCTCGCCCAGTGCCACGCGGCCCTGCAGCTCCACCAGCTCCCGGCCCAGCCTGGTGTTCTCACTGTCCAGCATCTTCATCTGTGAGAAAGAGTGGACACAGGCAGGACCTAGGACCCATTCTCAGCACCCACAGCCCCTTCTAGCCCAGGGTACTGGAGAGTGCCCGCAGGCTCAATGGCAGCCTTTTCAGCTCTGCCCCTATACCCTGCCCAGTCCAAACCGGGCACAGAGGGTATTTGAGACCCACTGCTCTAGGGACACATACATTGAACACCACCCCAATCCACTGGGAGCCTGCCCCTGATAACTCCACCCTGGTTGAGCCACGCCAGGCACCTGGGCACCAATGACCTCAATGTACCACCTAATCATAACTACCTATCGTGGAGAGTAGAGATAGGGCAGGGCAGGAACTCTGGGTCACTTTTCACCTCTACGATGATGCCTAACTTTTATGGAGTGTTTACCATGTGTCCAGCTCTGTTCTAAGCACTTTGCTCCTATTAACTCAATACGGGGTAAGTACTAACATTCTCCCTCTTTAACAGACATGAAGACGAAAGCGTAGAGAGGTGAAGAGACTTGCCCAAAGTCACACAGCTCATAAGCAGCAGACTGGGATTTGATCTCAGACAAGCAGAATCAAAGGGATGTTTCTAGGCCCCTATTTCCCCAGAGGAGCAGGTGGGGGGATGAGGCTTACTTACCCCACAGTGCTACAGCAAAGGGAATATGAAAACGTACTATAACACACAAAACACCCAGCAAGAGCCTGGCACACAGTTCCTTTCAGGGATTCCTAATGTTTCCTGGGACTTCAGCCCATTGGGAGGGGGCCCGGGTAGAGGGGTACATCGGTGGGAGGTGGAGGGGATTTGTTATTCAGGCTGCAATATCTCTGGGGAGGCAGGGCCTGGGTGCCAAAGGGGGCTGTTTCCTGTTCTGCCGGGTCTTCTAGGGCGGGAAAGCCTGAGCCCTTAGTGTCCAGGGCAGTGCCCAGTATACAGCAGGCACTTGTTAAATGCTTGCTGTTATTGATGGGCTTGGAAATCATCTAGTTCAGGGCTCTGCAAACTGCAGGCCAAAATTCTGCAGGCCAAATTCCACCGGTCATCTGCTTCTGTAAGGGCTTGAGCTAAGGATGGTTTGTACATTTTTAAGTAGTTAAAAACGGCTCATTTTTACATGGTTGAAAGAAAAGCAAAAGAAGAACAATATTTCCGACACGTGAAAAGTATATAAAATTCAGGGGACTTCCCTGGTGGCACAGTGGTTAAGAATCTGCCTGCCAACGCAGGGAACACAGGTTCAAGCTGTGGTCCAGGAAGATCCCATATGCCACGGAGCAACTAGGCCCGTGCGCCACAACTACTGAGCCTGCCCTCTAGAGCCCGCGAGCCACAACTACTGAGCCCACATGCCACAACTACTGAAGCCCGCGCGCCTAGAGCCCGTGCTCCGCAACAAGAGAAGCCCGCGCACCGCAACGAAGAGTAGCCCCCCGCTCGCCGCGACTAGAGAAAGCCCGCACGCAGCAAAGACGACCCAATGCAGCCTAAATAATTTTTTTAAATCATAAAAAAAGTATATAAAATTCAAATTTCAATGTCCATAAGCAAAGTTTTAATGGAACACACTCCACCCATGTAGGTACCGTCCAGACCTGCTTCCTCCCTACGATGGCAGAGTTGAGTGGCTGCAACAGAGACCGTATGGCCCATAAAGCTGGAAATATTTACTACTGGGCGCTTTACAAAAAAAGGTTGCCAGCTCCTGACCTAGTTCACGGGATCTGCACCTCTTGCTGTTCACAGATTCCTTTGAGAATTGGACAAGAGCCCCAGACCCAGTCTTTGGAGAAATGTGAGCGAGTGTGAACACAAATGTATCCACACACACACACACAAACACACGGTTTCAGGGTCTGAGGATTCCTCAAAGCCCACCCATTAATACCAAGGTTAGGTAACAAGCCTTGTTATAGTTCAAGGCCCTGGTTTTACCTGTGAGGGACCTCGGCTCCCAAAAGGGGGTGCTGTGGCCCAGCGCACACAGTGACTGCCCAGGGGTGTTACCTGCCGCCGGAGCTCCTGCAGCTCCCTCCGAGCCTCCAGCCGTGAGCGCTCCACCTCCTGCAGCCCAGCCCGCAGCTCGCCAGCCTCCTTGCCCACAGCCGCCCGGGCCTCCTCCAGGAGCACGAGCTTCTGTTCCTTGTCCTCATTGGCAAGCTTCAGGCTGGAGGGGACAGAGGGCAGAGGTAGCCCCAGGTCCTGGAAGAGTAGGTGAGTGGCCCTACACAAAGGTCCCTTCCCCTGATTCCCGGAGTGGGTCTGGCAGGCTCTTGGCCTAGAGGTTCCCCCAGTGCTGCCTGCAAAGTGGCCCTCTCCTGAGCTGAGCCCTCCAGGGCTGGGGATCAGGCCCTCGGCTGAGAGAGGTGGACCAGCGACACACGCTAGTCTCCAGAGTGATGCCAGTGGGTGAGGTCAGAGTCTGGGCCCAACCCTGCCTGCAACCACCATTCCCCTTCCTTCAGGGAGGACAGTCACCTAAAACAAACCAAGTCCGGGCTTGGTTCGAGGGCAGAGACTCCCCATCTGCGCGATTTCCCCAGAACCACGGGGGGTGAAGTTAGTTCCTGGGATGACATTCAGTGCGAATGAAGGACGAGGCTTGGTGAAGGGCTGGGGGCTGGGCCCCCGTGTCACCCCACCTGATCCGCTCACTCTCCGCCTTCTTCACGGCCACCCGCAGCTCCTCGTTGGACCGCCGCAGGGCCTCGAGCTCCTTGGCCCCCTCGCTCAGGCTGCGCCGCAGCTCACCCGCCTCCTGGCGCTGGGCCTCACGGTTGTCCTGGCTCTCACGCAACTTGCGCTGGGCCTCCAGCAGCTCCCGCCGCAGCCCGTCGCGGGCATCCTCCAGCAGGTGCAGCTGGGTCCGAAGCTCTTCTGCCTGTGAGGACAGCGGGGGTCCACATACGGGGGTCGGGGCCCACTCAAGCTGGGTGGAAAGGAGCCCATCCCCGTCTCCCTGGCCACAGGGCACCTGCCCCATCCCTCTGCAGCGGCTCGGACTGCAGGTGTGAGTTATGATTTGGGGCAAAACATATTGGAGTCAGCGGTGCTCTGGCCTGAAATAAACATCAATCAAGATCATCCTGTGGGACTTCCCTGGTGGCACAGTGGTTAAGAATCCGCCTGCCAATTCAGGGGACACGGGTTCGAGCCCTGGGCCGGGTAGATCCCACACGCCGCAGAGCAACTGAGCCGGTGCGCCACAACTACTGAGCCTGCGCTCTTAGAGCCCACAAGCCACAACTAATGAGCCTGCATGCCACAACTACTGAAGCCCGCGCGCCTAGAGCCCGTGCTCCGCAACAAGAGAAGCCACTGCAATGAGAAGCCCGCGCACCGCAACAAAGAGCAGCCCCCGCTCACCGCAACTAGAGAAAGCCCGCAGGCAGCAACGAAGACCCAACGCAGCCAAAAAACAAATAAATAAAATAAAATAAAATAAATAAAAAGATCATCCTGTGGATCAACCTCAAGAGGGCAGGGACGCCCAGCCCAGCCTCTCCGTGAGAGCCCAAGTCCCTCACGTACCCAGCATGTACTTAATAAACGCCTAACGCCTGCCGCCTGCTTCCTTTCATGCATTCCTTTGTCCTCGAACACACGCTTCTGGGTTCCCAGCGGCGTCTAGGCTGCACTGCCTAGGAGGAAGCGGGTGGGTGGACGGGCAGGCAGCTCACCTCACGCAGGCAGGACTCCCGCTGCCGGCCCAGGTCTCGGGCCTGTTCCTGCAGCCTCTTCACCTCCTGCGCATGGGCCGCGGCAGCCTCCTCAAGCTGGGCCCGCAGGTCCCGCAGCTCGGACGTCAGGGCATTCACGGTGCTCTAGGACACACGGGCTCCTGAGACTTGGCACTGCCGTGTCCTCCTCCCCCGCACTCCCAGCCCGCACCGCCACTGATCCCAGCTGCGCCAACTGAACTGTCCATTTGCGGCTCTAGACACGGCCCCTCACGCTGGCCTGCCGGGCCCTCTACTGATCCCTTGACGCCTGGCAAGTGCTATGCACGTAGCCGGTCTCTCCCTCAGGCTAGGGCATTCACAGAGCAGAGCCGTGCCACCTCCCTCCAGTGGGGACTCCCAAGGAAGGGGGAAGCTCCACCGACCGCCTGGATGCAGCCCCCAGGGCAGAGCCACGTGTCCCCCTCGGGCAGTGCTGTGCCCCCCCGATCCCCAATCCCGGCTCCGATGGAGGCCCACCCGCCCCCGCCTGGCCTACCCGGTCCTGCTCCTGCCGGCTCTGAGCATCGCGCTTCTGTCGCTCCATCTCCAGGGAGATGGCGGCCAGGCTGTGCTGCGTCCCCATCAACTTCTCCGACAGCGCCGTCTTCTCGGACTCCTTCAGGGACAGGGCCTGGGCAGAGGCAGGGAGCAAAGGGCTCGGGGTGTTGGGTGGTCTTGGGCATGCTTGGGCCTTTCCCCCACGTTGGCCTCGGAAATGTGCCCACTGGGGGCTCGGGGACCTGACTGAGCCACCACAGGTGAAGCCAGGGCAGAGGTGCAGGCTCACCCCCTCGGCAGCCCCAGGAAAGGGTACAACAGCAGTAACAATAACCTGGACACAGATACAACTCGGAAATCTCACATCCTGAAGCAGGGCCTTTCATTATTCCCATTTTACAGATGAGGCTACTGAGGCTCAAAGAGGTAAAGTGACTTGCCCAGGGTGATGCAGCAGGTGAGGAGAGGAGATGGACGCAGTCTGCCCTGTCTCCATTACATTATGGGAAAGTCAGGAGTTAGTTCTTTCTGAGGAGGGTCAGCTGCTGCATGTGGGCTTCGCAGGGACTGCTCAGAGGCGGTCATGGGGACGCCATGCCCAGCCTGGGGTGGGAGGAGGGATGGGAGAACGTGGGTCAGCTTTTCTGGAACAATGCTCACGGTGTCATGACTGCGGCTGCCACTCAGTAAGCTCCCACCACGTGCCGGGCCCGCTCGCTGGACAGGGGTCTCAGCGACGCTTCACCAACACCCCTTGAACTCCCCCATCCTGAAGATGAGGAAACCGAGGCCCAGAAAAGGACTCCTAGCTCCTAGCTGCTGGGTGGCTGAGCGGGGACCAGCCCCAGAACAGGGGCCCCTCAGGCAGCAGTGGAGGCCACAGCAGGGCTCACGAACCTGCTGCTTCTCGCTCTCGGCCAGGAGGAGGCCCTCGTCGCGCTCCTGCTGCAGGGCGGCAATCTCCTCGCTTAGCTCTTCCTTCTCGGCCTCCAGCCGGGCCAGCAGTTCCTCCCGTTCCCGCTGCAGCTGACTCTGCAGCTGGGCCCGCTCTGCCTCCAGCTCCCGCCATGCCGCCTCCTGGGGGCCAGGCCCACGTGCGTGTGACCCACGAGGCTGGGCCCAGACAGCCCCTCGCCAACCTCGGGGCAGCAAGGGCCGTGGGGCAGGTAATCAGGGAACTACAAGGTGGGGTGGGTGATAATGAGGGCCGTGATGGGGACATGCCAGGAGCAACAGCCTGGCCTTTGGGTGGGTGGGGGGAGGAGGGTGAGGGGTCAGAGAATGTTTCCTGGAGGAAACAAGCAGCCGTCAGTCAGGTAGAGAGAAAAGGAAAAGAACCCCAGGCCAGAGTACAGCCCCGGAGACGACTCGGAGGAAAGAGGAAACATGACGAACAGGGAAACTGTGATATTTAAGGTCACTGGAGCTTGGACTACGAGGAGGACATGGTGAAGGACGAGGCCAGAGCCACAGGCAGCAGCCAGGCCAGACCAGACCAGTGGGCTTTAGGGAGGGGTGACCTGATTTTCAGGACAGTTGAGACGGCAGAGCCTCAAGACACAGTGACAAGGAGCAATCTGAATTTTAGAATAGCGGGTTGCTCAGAGCTTGTGAAAGAGGGACCAGGATTGGGGGTTGGGGTAGAGGGGAGTTGGGTCAGCTGTGAGCAATAAGAGGGCATGGGTCTGGGGGTGGCAGAATAGCTGCAGACAAGAGTACAGGCATGGTGACATTAAGAGGCTGAGTCTGCTGGTGCAGCGAGAATGAGGGAAGGCACAGGAGAGCTTGGCTCCCTGGGGACTGGGTGGGTACAACCCACAGGCAGAGCCCACTTGGGGTCTGAGGGAGGTGCCTGGCCCCAGCACTAGTCCCTAACAGCTGTGTGAAAAGTGTCTCTGCTTCAAATGCTCTGTCGCCACCTGCTGGAGAAGTGATTCTATCCACAAATCCAAAAAGATTACGTACAAGGTGAATGGCGCCCCCTGGTGTCGGGAGCCACAGCCTGAACCTCTGTCAGCAGCAGCCCAGTCCAAGATGAGTGACTCAGGTCCCCTGTCCAGAGGCCCACTCTGGAGAGTATCTCAGTACGATAGTAATAATGACAACCAGCAATTGTGGAGCATTTACAAAGCGCCAGTCTCTATGTTAAGCTCTTGGTAAGGATCATCTCACCTCATCCTCATAAATTATACTATCATTATCCCCATTGTTAAGATGGGGAAATGGGGGACTTCCCTGGTGGTCCAGTGGCTAAGACTCCGTGCTCCCAGTACAGGGGGCCCAGGTTCGATCCCTGGTCAGGGAACTAGATCCCACATGCCGCAACTAAAGATTCCACATGCTGCAACTAAAAAAAAAAAAAGATCCTGCATGCGGCAACGAAGATCCCACATGCCGCAGCTAAAACCTGGTGCAGCCAAATAAATAAATAAATAAATATTTTTTTTTTTAAATGGGGAAATGAAGGCACAGAGACCTTAGGTAACATAACCAGCATTTGGCCAAGATCAGGTTGAAACCCAGGCAATGTAACTCCAGAGCCAGTGTTCTTAGGTACTTCTGTCTTTTGGTGACCTGGCCCCTCGCCTTTCTATGTGCTCTGGTCCCCTGAGTGATCTTTCATATGCAAACTGCACTTCTTAGCAAATTAAAGTGCTTTCGGACTCTACATTAGATCAGCATTTTCCAAATATGGTCGTGGACCCCCTGCATCAGGATCACCAGGGCTGGACCAGATTGGGGCCTGGGAATCTGCATGTTTGATAAGGAGTGGTCCCCGATGGATCCTCCCAGCTGCCCCCAGAGCCCCTGAAACAGAGAAGAAGTTCCATTTCACGGATGCAGAGTGAGAAGGATACTCGCCTGAGGTCACAGAGGAGACAGAGACAGTGGTTCAGAGCCCTCCCCCACCCCACCGCCTGCCCCAACCCAGCTGCCTGAACCTTCTCTCGCTGGAGTCGCTGTAAGTCCTCCTTGTGGACTGCCCGCTGCTCCCGCAGAGAGGCCTGGGCCTCCCGCTCAGCCTGCACCAACTTCTGGGCCATCAGTTCCTTGTCCAGAGCGACCTTCTCCTCTGTAGTTGTTATCTGCTGCCGCAAGCCCGCCAACTCCCCTGCACAGAAGGGATGGAAAGGAGAACCTCCCAGTGGGCCAACAGACTCAGGCCAGGTGAGCAATGTGGGCAAAATCCCAGAGGGGAGAGGGCCCACCGGTATCTAGCTGAGTTCCCTTGGAGAACATTCTTGCCCTCTCTGGGCCTCTGTTTCCCCGTCAACTGCATGGGCCCAGTGGCCCTGTCCCTCTCCCTACCTACCTGGAGTGGCATCTAAAGGATGAAGTGACTGATGAGGATGGCCCCCCAAATGGAGAGGACAGCAAAAACATGAGAACCCCCATCACTGACTGAGTGCTTATCACGGGCAGGCACCTGGCTGAGCACAACACAGCTTCACATCACACCCACGTGGCTTATCCCCAATTTACAGATGAGGAAACAGAGGCTCAGAGGAGACAGGTAACCTCCCAAGGCTGCACAGCTTTCCATGAGGCATCACCTTTACTGACTGACTGCCATAAGCATACTTGCGGGACTCTCAGCACTAATGAAAGTGACCAGGGGAGGGTGCACCCCACAGGGGACAATCTAAAAACTATCCTCGGGGTGGAAAGTCCACCAGAGACCGTCAGCATTTCCCTTCCCGGTTCTGTCTGGCTCACGTGGACGTGGACGAAAAACTTAATTTTCGCGGCCCAAGCAGGTGCTTAGTAAATGTTTGTTGAGCAAGAAAAACCTGTGAGTTCAGAGACTGGGCGGGAATGAGAGTCGTCAGAAAAGCAGCTGATGATGGCTCCGCGGAGACGCAGAACTCTCTAAGCGCCCTGATGATGATAGCAGCCACCGCTGGCTGCAGAGCCAGGCACTGTGCCAAGGTCATGCTTTTCTCACCTCATCCTGGCAAAGCCTCATCACCTCTAACTGTCAGAGGAGGAACCCGTGGCCCAGAGAGGGAAGCGGCTGGCCTGGGACAGTGGCTGGACTGGAAGCCAGGTCAGCCACAACCCAAAGCCAGTGATCCCAGTTTCGGTGAGATCCCAGAACTCTACAGGTTACAGCTCCAGCTCCGGGCTGGAGCCCGGGGTTCCCCACCCCTCACCCCTGGCCTCCCTACCGGTCAGGGTCTCCTTGGCCAGCAGTAGGGCCTGCCCATCTGCTTCCAGCTGCTCCCGCCGGGCCTCGAGCTGCGCCAGCTGCCGCTGCACCTCAAACAGGCTGCTCTCCAGGGCTTCCTTCTCCAAGCTGCAGCACGTACGATCCCTGAGGCCCCGGGACCCAGCCTCCCGGGCCCCAGGACACTGTGAATCCCAGGGCGTGGCCAGCCATGGGCCAGGCGCCAGCCCACCTGCCCAGCCGCGCCCACGCTCCCCGGGGAAGCCTGAGCCCAGGCTGAGATGAGCTGGTGACCTGGCCCCTGGGGGCCCGTGCTGGACGTGGCTGGCCACGGGGTGGCTCCGTCAGACCCCCCAGGGCGGGCTGGGCAGAGCTCAAGGCCTCACCGCAGGCGTGTGGCCTCCTCCGACAGGGTCCGGCCCTCACGCTCGGCTGCTGCTAGCTGCACCGCCAGGCCGGCCCGCTCCTTGGCCAGCGCCTCCTTCTCCCGGGCCGCCCGCTCCGACGCCTCCGTCTGCCGCTGCGTCTCCCGCCGAGCCTGCTCCAGCTCGTGCTCCCGCCCGCTCAGCTGCCGGGAGAGCTGGCCCCACCCCGGCGCTGTGAGCACCAGCCCTGGAATCCCCCAGCCTGCTTATCGGGCATCACCCCGACCCTGGGCCGGACCCGGCCCTGGCAGGCAGGAGACCAGGTTCAAGCCCCGGTTGTACCCTGATGTGCTGTGTGAACCTGGACAAATCACAGCCTTCTCTGGACCTGCAGTGCACGCACATGCAAACATAAGGGTCGTCACTTAGTTTGGGTGGCAACCAAACACTTCCTGCACCCCAAAATGTCCAGAGAAGCTGAATGTATAAGAGAAAGCAAAGGAGAGCTGTGCTGCAGGCCTCAGAAAGGGAACCTAGAGCCTGGCTCCCTGCACTGCGTCGTCTGTTCCCTAGAGGCCCCTCCCAGGAAGCCAGGCCCTCCAGGACAGACACCCTAAGATCCCTTCCAGCTATGATTTCCCAACAAGTCTAAGATTCCAATTCTAAAATTCTCTACCAATTATATCACTAATCTTTACTGAGTGGTGATTCATTTCTGTAAGTGCTTACACCGTATACTCTTCAGAACAACGCTTTGTGGTAAGAACTATTAGCCCCATGTTACAGGTGGGGCCACTGAGGCACGGGGAGGTCGGGTAACTTGCTCAAGGCCCCCAGCTGCCAGAGGTGGGGCTGGATTTCAGCCGGGAAGCAGGCTCCTGAGCCTGTGACGTCCCCCAGGACAGAATGCAAAAGGCCGGGAGCCTAGAACCCCTTCCCCACCTGCTCCCCAGACCCCACGTACACCCACCTGGGCCAGCTGCTCCTGCAGCCGGCAGCGCTCCTGGTGCAACTCCGGGAGCTGGCGCTCCAGGGCCCCCCGGGCCTGCTCTGCCGCCCGCAGGGAGCCCTGCAGGCCCTGCCGCTCCACCTCGTGCTCCAGCCGCAGCTGCTCCAGCAGCACCTGCCCCTCCTGCGCGGAGGCGGCCTCGCGCTCCGCCTGCCGCTGCCGGCCCAGCAGGGCTGCCTTTTCCTCTTCGAGCTGTGGGGGCCAGGCGGAGGCGAGTGACCAGATCAGCCCAGGCCCTCATGGTCCAAAGAGGTCCCACCCGGGACCAAGGATGCCTTCTCCACCCACCCATTACAGCCAGCACGTGGGAGGCTCCCGGGGGTAAGGGGCGGTGCCCTAGGGTGTGTGGACACTGGGGAGGAGCAGAAGGAAGGGCCCATGGAGCTTCTTCCCTCTCAGACCATGAGAGAGAAGACAGACAGACAGAAGGAGTCAGAGACAGAACAACAAGACAGAGGGACAGAGGTGTACAGGGAGATGTCGGGGTGTGGGCCTAGGCTGGGCCTGGGGATGCCTCAGCGGGGTTTCTGAGCGGGGAGGACAGGTGGGCGAGGCAGGAAGGCCTGATGGCACACAACATACCTGGGCGACAAGGCGGTTCAGACCCAGCTTGTCCTGGGCAAGACTCTCGTTCAGGGCGCTCAGCTTGGATAAGGAGTCCCGCAGAGAGGCCTCCTCGGCCCTCAGCTTGGTCATGGAGAGCTCAAGCTCCACGCGGCCAGCCTCAGCCTGCAGGGTCGGGACCAGGGCGGCCAGAGACGGTCAGGCGGGGAGAGATGGAGAGAGATGGGAAAAGACGTGCAGAGACATGGAAAGATAAGGAGAGATGGGGAGAAAGGCAGAGAGATGGGAGAGGCAGGAGGTGACGAGAAGAGGCACGGAGAGACAGGGCCCCCAGAGACAGGGCAGGGGACACGAGGAGGGAGATAGAACATGAGAACACGAGACAGAAACAAAATCCCTGCAGACGCCCTGCTGCCCACGCTGCTGCACACCCAGAGCCATGCAAGGACCAATGAAGCTGCTCCCACTGTGGGGCGCGGCCAGAGGTCAGAGGGCACCCCAGAGTGGGGTCTAGGGTGGCCTTGCTCAGGGCCCAGACCACAGACAGCAGGGCAGGCACCGACCAAGATCTGTGCCCCCAACCCTCACAGACCCCAGGACCTGTGTCCAGAGATGGGACTGGATGACCTGAGCTGCAGGCCCTGCCCCAGAAGCATCTGGAAAAGCAGGGATATGACCAGTCCTAAAGGTCAGTTAACTTATGGCTGGGATCAGAGATCAGTGTGTGGCCAGGGTCAGAGGTGAGCCTGAAATAGGGGTCAGTCTGCGCCCAGAGTGAGAAGGCCTGGGGCCTAGGGTAGAGGTGGGTTTGTGGCGGTGTGGCAAACGGGGACCCACCTTGGTCAGCGCCTCGGCCACCTCGGCCTTCTCAGCCTGCAGCATGTCCCGCTGAAGCGTGGTACAGCTCAGCGCCTCCCTCACCTCCACCAGCTCCTTCGCCAGCCCTGAGCGCTTCACTTCCAGCTGCTCTAGTTGTCTATGGCTGTGGGACAGAGGGTGGGGGGGTGCCCCATGTCACTCCCCTACCCTGAGTCTCCCATGGCCAGACATGCTGGAGCAGCCAGGGGCCAGGCCCAAGGCAGGAGCCTCATCCACAAGGACAGCCAAGCCCACTGTTGGGCCTCAGTTTTCACATCTGCAAAATGGGGTAATGCTCGCCTCATAACGTTGTGAAAAGGATATGTGTCCTGGGATTTCCCTGGTGGCACAGTGGTTAAGAATCTGCCTGCCAATGCAGGGGACACGAGTTCGACCCCTGGTCCGGGAAGATTCCTCATGTCACAGAGCAACTAAGCCCGCGAGCCACAACTACTGAGCCCATGCATCACAACTACTGAAGCCCGCGTGCTCTAGGGCTCGCGTGCCACAACTACTGAGCCCATGTGCTGCAACTACTGAAGCCTACGCACCTAGAGCCCGTGCTCCGTAACAAGAGAAGCCACCACAATAAGAAGCCCACGCACCGCAACGAAGAGTAGCCCCCGCTTGCCGCAACTAGAGAAAGCCCGCCCACAGCAACGAAGACCCAACGCAGCCAAAAATAAATAAAATTAAAAAAAAAAAAAAGGATATGTGTCCTTATTGTACCTGACATATCTCTCCAAGGGCCTTCGGAAACAAGGATAATATCCACCGCCACAATGTACTAAACATCACTGTTACTAATGCCTCACAGAAGTAAATAGTGATGTGGTTAAGAGATTAACTCTGAAGCCCCAATGACTGAGTTCAAATCCTGGCTCTTCCACTAACTAGCTGTGTGACCTTGGGCAAGTTACATAACCTCTCTGTGCCTCAGTTTCACCATCCATCTCATCCAAATGGAGATAATAATAGCTCCTACATCACAGAGTTATCATGAAGGTTAAATAAGAGAATCTAAGTGCTTAAAGTGGTGCCTGGGGCTTCCCTGGTGGCACAGTGGTTGAGAGTCCGCCTGCCGATGCAGGGGACACAGGTTCATGCCCCAGTCCAGGAGGATCCCACATGCCGCGGGGCGGCTAGGCCCGTGAGCCATGGCCGCTGAGCCTGCGCGTCCGGAGCCTGTGCTCCGCAACGGGAGAGGCCACGACAGTGAGAGGCCCGCGTACCGCAAAAAAAAAAAAAAAAAAAAAAAAAAAAGGTGGCTGGTACTTAGTAATATAAGTACTGATGTTATTATTATAACTTTAAATTTAAAAATTATTAATGTTATATTAATATTATTGTTAATTAACTTAATTAATAATACTAATGCTATATAGTTAATATAACTACTGTTATATTCGGGTTTTTTGTTTTTTGGCTGTGCTGCAAGGCATGTGGGATCTTAGTTCCCCAACCAGGGATCAAACCCACGCCCCCTGCAGTAGAAGCGCAGAGCCTTAACCACTGGACCGCCAGGGAAGTCCAGTTGTTATCATCATCCACACTCTACCTCCTACCAGTTCTCTGATCTCAGGTAAATGACTAAACCTCCCTGAATCTCAGTTTCCTGAAATGGGTCTGGTGAGAAGACCCTATAGCAGAGGGGTGCCATGAGGCTCCTCGAGACGGTAGAAGGCCCAAGACACAGTCAGTACTCCCTAGCCCCCAGGGACAGTCGGGAGCCCCATGGCCCACCCAAGCGGCCCTGGCAGGGAGCCAGAAGCCACTCACCTGCGCTCGAGCTCCCTGCGTGTCCGTGCGCTGTCCTGTGCTGCGTCCTCCCGCTCTTCCTCCAGCTGCTCCCGCTGGCGCCGCAGCTCCTCCTGGGCTGCATGCAGCTTCTCCCGCTCCTGCGGTAGCTCCTCAGCCTGCTGCTGGGCCACCTGCAGGCTGTGGGCTAGGCTGTCCTTCTCCCTGCAGGAAAAGGGGAGGGGGAGCTGAAGGGGATGCAGAGGCCACTCCCACCGGGGAAGACGGCCGTGCTGCTGTCCTAGCCAGGAGCCACATCCTCCCATCCTCCGAGGCCCCGGCCTCTAGAAAGCCTTCCTGCCCCTAAGCATGGCCCACTCATTTCATCCACGTCTCCCTGGAGCTGACTCTTCCCGGCATAGGGCACTCAGCTTTCCTTCTACCCCAACCAGCCCACTTGGAGGCCCAGTGGAATGGATGGAGGCACTGGCGTTATCTCCAACTACCCCACCAGGTGAAGATGCCAGGCTAGGTTCCTGAGACATGTGGGCAATTTTGCTGCCAGCTCTGCTAGACCACGTGACCAGGAAATGCCCCCTACAGCACCCTATGCCCCTCAATTCTGGGAGGCTCAATAGAGCTGGGTCTGTCCAGATCCCACAACTGCCTGCTGCCCAGGCCAGCAACACATGGTAGCCAGGGCAGGGGAGGGAGGAGGCTCCTTCCAACGCAGGGGTTTCTAGCTCAGGCTTAGGGCTGATCGCTATCATATCCTCCACTGCCGCCCCCCGGCGCTCAAAGTGGCAACCTGTAAATATTGATATATTAGATACGAAGGCTGGCAGTAGGTGGGAAAAAATATTCGACTATGGGCTTCCCTGGTGGTGCAGTGGTTAAGAATCCACCTGCCAATGCAGGGGACACGGGTTCGAGCCCTGGTCCAGGAAGATCCCACGTGCCTCGGAGCAACTAAGCCCGTGCGCCACAACTACTGAAGCCTGTGCACCTAGAGCCCATGCGCCGCAACAAGCTACCGCAATGAGAAGCCCACGTACCACAACGAAGACCCAATGCAGACAAAAATAAATAAATGAGTAAATAAAATTATCAGAAAAAAAGGGTGGGGGTCAAACTCTGTCCAAGTTTAAAAAAAAAAAACATTTGACATGAAATTAAGAAAAATAGTAGAAGGCAAAATGAGGTGTTCGGGCTTCCCTGGTGGCACAGTGGCTGAGAGTCCGCCTGCCAGTGCAGGGGACACGGGTTCGTCCCCGGTCCTGGAAGATTCCACATGCCGCGGAGCGGCTGGGCCCGTGAGCCATGGCCGCTGAGCCTGCGCGTCCAGAGCCTGTGCTCCGCAACGGGAGAGGCCACAACAGTGAGAGGCCTACATACCGCAAAAAAAAAAAAAAATGAGGTGTTCGCTGGGAATCCAACTACATAAAAAGCCCCTTTCCTTCCAAGGCATGGGAAGCACTGGTTTTGCTGTCAGATGGACCTGAATCCTAATTCCTACCCCAGCCACGTCGCTGTGTGACCTTGGACAAGTCTCTCAACCTCAGGACAGTAACAGTTGTGAACTGCATGAGTTTGATGGGAAGACTAACTGAGATAATACACAGGAAGCACTTGGCAATAAGCCTAGCACATAGTAGGTATACTGGAAAGGTTTGCAAACTGACTGCCGGGAAACACAACCGGAAGCAAAGCCAGTGCATTAACAGGGGTAAGGATGAGCAGGGGAAGCTGTGAGGAGGTCCCATCTTTTTATTTCCCCTCAATTTTTCAAACTTTTTATTACGTGGTTACATTTACAAAGAGAAAAACCAAAAAACAAGCACCCAAATAATCAAAACAACCAGGCAGCTAAGAGTGGATAATTTCTTGTCTCCAAAATCTCCGAGAGACAGAGTCGAGAATAACAGTGTCAATATGGCTCTTGGAGATGATGGAAATGTTTTATAGTCATATGTCCTACTTGTTAGCACTTGAAATGTGGCTAATGCAAACATTTACATTTGTAAATGTTTACTTAATTTACATTTGAACAGACACATGCGGCTAGTTATGACCATATTAGTGCAAATCCGCATGTTCACAGGCTCTGGCTCGTGTTAGGCCCAGACGCTGACTTATTCTCTGGGCTCCCCGCCTCTGACCTCCCCGCACCTGTTCAGGAGGTCGACGGCACTGCGCAGGCGCTGGGCCTCGCGCTGTGCATCCTCCTGGGCCTGGGTGGCCCCGTCGGTCTTATCCCGAAGACGCTGCAGCTGTTCCTCAAGGGCACGGCGCTCCAACTCGCTGTCACTAAGCTGCTTCCGCAGGGTGCCCAGGAGGTCCTGGCTGGCCTCATACCGCCCCCGCATGTCCTGTGGCATATGGGAATCACTGAGTGTAGGGGAGCCCTGTGAAGCACCCTCCCCGCTCTCCGCACGATGCACACCAGCCTACGCTGCGGCCTAGGCCTGGGTCCAGGCCTGGGGCAGAAGAGTGGAGCTACGCCCCCAGACTCAGTTTCCACTCCCCTGCATTGTGCCCTCACCAGCCTTCTGAGACCTCTGCAAGGCCTCTGAGCCTCCATCTCCCTGGGGTCCCCAGGACACCAGACAAACCGCCAAGCACACTCCTTCCCCTCCCCCACTTCTGACGCCGCCCCCCTCCAAACACACACCAAGGCTCTCTGGCTCTGTGTGGGAACCCCATCTCCCTTCCTATACCAGGCCTCTTACTCCACCCCGGGCTCCGCCCCCAGCTTCTCAAGCCCCTCCCACTCTAGACTCAGATTCCTCCAGTGCTCTCAGCCACCTCCATGGGTCCTGACTCAGTTGCCGTTTCTCAAGACTCTGACTCTAGCCTGAATGCTCAGGCTCCTCCCCTAAGACCCCGGCTCCGATCAAGGTTGCCCAAGCCCCTCCCCGCTGGACTCGAGCTCCGCCCCAGGACACTCAGGCCCCTTCTCACCTGGACCTGCAGCTGACGCTTGTGCAGAGCGGAGTGAATCAGGGCTAGTGTGGAGGAGTCCGAGCAGGCAGGGGATGGGCCTCGGCGGGGGGAACGGCCACGGCCGGGCGAGGAGCGCCTCGGTGGGGACGGGGTCCGCGCCCCCGAGAGCCCCCGCAGGCTGCCGTCCGATGCGGCCGCTGTACGCTCAGAGCCACTTAACTGGACGCCGCTCTCCATGTCTGACAGGACGGCCTGAGGGTGGGTTAGGGAGGCAGAAGGAGAAGGGGAGCTGCGGGGTTAGGTGGGCAAAGAAGCCTCGGGAGGCAGTGGGGCCACCAGGGTCCTCATGTCTAGCTTCATCCCTAACCCTGCAGCACTTTCTCACCTCCGCTAGCTCACAGCCCTCAGCCCACCAGGTAAGGCCTCCCATTTACTGGGAAGACATGATTCAGCGTTTCTCACAGATGGGCAGGGAACATGCAGTGCCTCCTCTCCAACGGGGAACTCCCCCGGGGTGGGGGGCAGGGGGTGGCAGATTTTGGGCGGAGCTAGCAGGGGTGTTAAACAGCAGCCTAGGTTTCCAGGGCCCCCAACCACTTGCAGTTCAGCTGAAGGCCACCAGGGGTCGTGGTGGCCCAGGACTACCTGGCCTTGCCCTGCCTAGGGTTCCCACCCCTTCTGGCTTCTCCCGGCTCCGAACCTGTGCCAGGTCCCTCAGGGTCTGCTGCAGCCCCTCTCCATCCTCCGTCTCCGGGGCCGCCTGCTCCTGGAGCCGCAGGGATTCCTAGAGTGGTGTTGGGGAGACAGGCAAAGAGGGGTCAGGGTCTCTGCCCTAGTCAGAAACCCCACCTTCGTCTCCCTCACGGGACTACCACCAATCAGTTGGCCTCGAAGGCCATGCCCAGGGGCCAGCAGCTCGGTAGACCCCACAGCGACCTCAGTTTCCTCACTGAACAGACCAGGCCCAGAGAGATGTGGTGTCCTGCCCCAAGTCACACAGCCTATTGGAGGAGAGCTGGACGTAGAACCCAGGCCAGACCCCACACAGAAGGATGACCAACCCAGGCAGTACCCTTGAGAGGGGTCCCTCTGGTGGGGAGGCAGCTGAGTTCCAAAAGAAAGAGCCCTGGGCTAGCAGGGCACAGGCATGAGTTCAAGTCCTGACTCCCCAGCTTAATGGCTCTGAGACTCTGGACAAGTATTTCCCCTTGGGCCTCAGGTTCCTCACCTGTATAATGGGGATCATGCTACAGAACTGCTGAGAGGATGAAATGGGATAAAGGAGGTGAATGTGCTCATCACTAAAGCTGGCACCCACTAGGCACTCACACTAAAGCTGGCATATACTAGGTGCTCAGTTAATGAGGGGTGAAACTGAGTCTGAGTGGGATGCTTGGGGTTGGCCCAAGCTACCCAGCCCTCAGCCTGTGTCCATGGATCTGGTCGGTCCCCCCGCCCTGCCCTGCATCTCACCAGGGCCTCAAGCTTCTCCGTGAGGGCCTTGTTGAGCCGATCCTTTTCCAGATTCTGGTTCTGAAGGCGCTCGACTGTCAGGGCCAGCTCAGTCACTCTGGAGGCAGGGGAGCAACACAGGTGAATGGGAGACCCACCCAGCTTCTCCTCAAACCCACCAGCTCTGTGTCCTTCATGCTTCCCCAAACCTGAGGCAGGGACCCTAGGATTCGCCTCCCTTGCCGTGTGACCTGAAGTCACTCTCCTTTCTCATCTCTAAATGAGAATGAGGTGGCCACCCACTTTGTCTCACGGGAAAACCCCTTGGGACTAGTCTAGGTCTCAGGAGCAGAGGCTGAACTGTTTGTGATGTGCCCTGGGTAAGAGCCCTATGAACCTCCATCTCCCCCTCTGCCAAACGGGGTGCCTGGGGAGACTGGCTGAACTCACACAGGGGAAGGGCCCATCCCTGTTGAGCAGACGCCCCCTCCTCCCTGTATATCCGGGCGTACACTCTGTGGGGAGGTCTGCCTCGCGTGGTGCCTCTGGGCGCCCACCTGGCACTGAGGTCGGCTTTGTCCAGGTTGCTCTGCACCTGCAGCTGGGCCAGGTCCTTCTCCTGGAGCACCTTGTCCCGCAGCTGCTCCTCCAGCTGGGCCTGCAGCAGGGCCTGCTTCTCCAGGGACGCCTCGGCCCGGCTCTCGGCCAGCCGCAGGCCTGCGCTCAACCCCAAGCTCGCCTCCTGGATGGCTCGTGAGGTCCGGGCCAGCTCCCCTCCCAGCTGCAGCAGGTCCCTGGTGTAGAGAACACAGGATGGGGACGGGATGCGGGGAAGGGCTCCCAAGAGTAAATTAAAACTACAGTGGGATGCCATTTGTCGCTATCAGACTAGGGACAAAAAGTCACATAATGCAGTGTAGGTGAGGCTGCGGGGAAACAGGCTCTCCCTACGCTCCTGGTGGGAGGGTGAGTGTAACCACACAGAGGGCAATTAGAAGAACTCTGAAAATTATAAATGGATAGGTTCTAGGACCCACGGACTCCATCGCTCAGAATTTATCCTACAGATATGCCCCAGAGCAAGGAAAATGACCTGTGTATAAGGGGATCCACTGCAGCCTTGCTCATGTAAGAAATACTGGTGGCAACCTAAATATCTATCGAAAGGGAGCTGCTATCGCCTTTTCTTTTTTCTTTTGGCCACCGCGTGGCTTGCAGGATCTCAGTTCCCAGGCCAGGAATTGAATGCGGGCCTCGGCAGTGAAAGCCTGGAATCCTAACCACTAGGCCACCAGGTAACTCGGCAGGGAGCTGCTATTAAAAACATACATCCCTTCAATGGAATACTCTGGAGCCAAGAAAAACGAATGGGGAAGCTCTTTAGAGCCTGATGTGGAACCAATTCCCAGCTATAACTATTGGGTGAACAAAGCATCTTCAAGAACTGCAAAAAGGGAACTCCCTGGTGGTTCAGTGGTTAGGACTCTGTGCCTCCAATGCAGGGAGCATGGGTTCAGTTCCTGGTTGGGGAACTCCCACAAGCTGTGCGGTGTGCCCGAAAAAAAAAAAAGAACTGCAAAGATGAAATTCTCCCAAGAGTGTATAAAAGAAAAGTGGGGGCTGGGGGGGGAAACGTACAATCTGCTGTATTTGCTTGTATCAAATGAGCCTGAGGGCTCCCCTGGTGGCACAGTGGTTGAGAGTCCGCCTGCCGATGCAGGGGACACGGGTTCATGCCCCGGTCCGGGAAGATCCCACATGCCGCGGAGCGGCTGGGCCCGTAAGCCATGGCCACCGAGCCTGCGCGTCCGGAGCCTGTGCTCCGCAACGGGAGAGGCCACAACAGTGAGAGGCCCTCGTACCGCAAAAAAAAAAAAAAAAAAAAAAAAAAATGAGCCTGAGTGTCTGGGTCAGAGGCAGCAGGAAGAGTTGAGTTTTCACCATACACCCTTTTGAAATTTGAACCTTGTGCATGTGTGAGTTATTCAAAAGCAAGATGTTAACATTTTAAATGCTAATTAAAAATTAGGTATTTTAAATATATCAAATAGGTTAAATCCTCCCCTTTCCTGAATGAACTGTACCACTGGGTACCTAACGGTAAGAAGAGGAAGTGCCTTATTATAGAAGAATTCCAGTTAATACATGAAGAAGTGACAGAATGAGACAATCATGATTCTGCAGCCTCTGACGAATGTCTGGACCTTGGCATTGAGCGTCAAGGGCTGCTAACGCACAGACAGAGGCTCCT
The DNA here is from genome assembly GCF_949774975.1 of Lagenorhynchus albirostris. Taxonomy (NCBI): domain Eukaryota; kingdom Metazoa; phylum Chordata; class Mammalia; order Artiodactyla; family Delphinidae; genus Lagenorhynchus; species Lagenorhynchus albirostris. Next base: position 173,646,056 of record NC_083096.1, read on the forward strand.
GATGGCAGAGTACACACGGCGCTTATGAAGAAGTCTTGTCAAAACAAAACACAACAACCCGAACCTGAATCTGATCAAGCCTTAAATCCAACATCCAATTTACAGGGCACAACCCTGTTAAAGGTGTTAAAGGACACCACAGAATCCAGACTGTGGGAATCTCTAAGGACAACTGTCCCGGTTTCCTGAACAAATAAAAGAGACTTGGAAGACAAATCAGCCAATCACACTTTGTGAACATCTATGGATCCTGATTCAAAGAATTTTAAAGACAAAAAGTGAAGAAACACCATCAGTGACACTGATGAGTCAGCTGGAAATTTGGATACTGAGAGAATAGTAGATGATCTCAACAAAAGATCATCGCTCAAACAAATGTTTAAGGCACAAAAGGAAACAAACTGGTCGGCCTGCCTCTAGGCTCTCCCCTCTGCAGCCTCACCTGCCCAAAGACCAAGCAGGACCAAGTCCCCTGTGGCAGGAGGCCTCTGAGGCTCTTTTCCAACCTGACCTCCTTTCACTTGCCTTTTGCTTCAACCCCACTGGCTGCCATTTTCTCGCACCTCCAAGCCTTTGCTTCTGCTGCTCTGCCTGGGGCGCCCTCAGCTCTGCCAGTTAAAACCCCGCCCATCCCTTGGGGTCAGAGCAAATTCCACCTCCTCAATGAAGCATTTTTCCGACCTCTCCACCCCTCCCAGTTTTCTGAGCATCCAGGACATCCTTTCTGTTCCACTCTCACGTCTCTAACCACTCACTTCCTCAGTCTAGAGGTTGCAAGTTCCTTTTTTAAAAAATTTAATTTAATTTAATTTAATTTTTGGCCACACCACACGGCTTGTGGGATCTTAGTTCCCCGACCAGGGAATGAACCCCGGCCCTTGGCAGTGAAAGTGTGGAGTCCTAACCACTGGACCGCCAGGGAATTCCCTAGAGGTTGTGAGGTCCTTGTTAGCAGAAGCTGAATATCATAGTAGATTAAAAGCAGGAACTGCAAATCCTGATTCAGCCACTTACTTACTGCTGTGTGACCTTGGGAAGGTCACTCTACCTCTCTGAGCCTCAGTGTCCTCATCTGTAAAATGGGGATCATTCCAGTTCCTACCTCATAGGGACACTGTGGATATGAGATGAAATAAAATGTACAAAGAGCCTAGCTCAGAGCAAACACCTAGTAAACCTTTACTATTTACTGGTAATGACTAGGAAACAGTAAATTTAGTAAATACCAAATAGTATTTAGTATTTAGCCTTAGTCATTTGGTCATAAATAGCCAATTTAGCAAGTACATTAAGTAAATACTAAGTGACCGCCATGATCTTGGTAAGAGTTAATTATTACTAGTTGCCTCTGCATCTCCGTAGGGCCCGGCACACGGTAGGTGTTTTGGGTCGGACCGAAGTTCAACTGAGTTGAGTTGAATTCAGTGTGCAAAGCAGGGTTGTCTCCCGGCTGCTGCAGCGTCTCCCCGAGCTGCCCCTCCGCCGGCCAGGCCTCCTCACCTCTCGGTGGACATCTTCACCTCGCTGAGCAGCCGTCGGGCCCCCACAGCCTGCCTCCACAGGAGAAGCAGGCGGCTGTGCTCCTGGCTGAAGTAGGCGTTGAAAGACTGGAGGGCAGAGGGGCTGAGTGAGGGGCTGGAGCGGGGGCGGCCCACTTCCTGCCCCAGCTCTGACCACCCCGGAGGCTCCCAGGGGGCCGGCTCTGGGCCCGCATACAGGGCTGTGCCGGAGCTGTATGGTCACCAGCTCAAGCCTCCCGCTGGCTCGGGGAGCTGGATTTCAAAGCCTCCACGGACTGCAAGCAGCAGTGAGGGAGGGCAGAAAGCGCTGGGGACCGAGGTTTGCATCCCAGCTGCCAGCCAGCTGCATGACTGGGCAGCTATCCAACCTCTCTTTAGAAGGAGGATGATGACACTTTCCACATATGGTTACCATGAGGAACAGAGGAGAAATCGCCTGCCTGGCACTGGCACGTGGTATGTGCTAATCAAGACTATTATTATGACAACCATTTACCTCTACTAAAGGGCTCACCTGACCAGCAGGGCCCTCCCTCCCCCTCCCCCTCCCCCTCCCTCCCCCTCCCCCACCCCCGCCCCCATAGGCTGTTCCCCTCGGGTCAGCTCCCCGGTGCCCACCTCTCCCTCGCGCCTCCACGCTGCCTCCCGCTGCTCCAGCTCCTGGCGGCTGCGTGTCCAGTCACTGGTCACCTTGCGTATGTCCTCACTCAGAGCCTGGTTGGCCGAGTTCGCCTGGTCCAGCTGCTCTCGGAGCATAGAGTTCACCTGGGCCAGGCTGGCGCTTCTGGGTGGGGGAAAAGGGACCAGTGGGTGCGTGGCCAGAGAGGACAGCCCTGCCAGCCACGTGCTATCCCCCGCTGTGTCCCACCTCTGCTGTTCCTCCTCCAGGCGGATGAGGGCGCTCTCTAGGTCATGGCTGTGCTCTGTGGCCTAGGTGGGAGAAGCGGGGGCATTAGGCTGGGCAACATGGAGGGAAGCGTCTGCCCTGCCACAGCCCGGCACCCACCCTCAGCCGCTGCTGCCCCAGCTCCGCAGCTCTCTCCAGCAGCTGCTGCTCCAGCTCCGAGGTCTTCTTCTTGTACTGGAGGATCTGGGGATGGGTGGAGAGTGGCCGGTCAGCCCCAGGGGGCATGGGGGCCGGGCCAAGTGAGCGCAAGGGTGGGCAGGAGCAGGAGTGGGTGGCCCTGACCTTGGCCTGCAGCCGCTGCACGAGCTGGGCCTGCCGCTGCTGGCCCTCCTGGTAGGCCTGCAGCTTGCGCCGGTAGGAGGCCTGCTCCTCCTGCAGCTGCCTCCGCAGCTCCACGCTCTGCCGTGCCAGCCCCCTGGGCTCCTGTGTTTCCAGCTCCCCAGACTCCAGCCGCACAGCCTGCTCCAGCTGCAGGGAAGGGCCCTGGGTGAGAGTCCTGGGCCCCCCAGGAAGGCAGTCACAGGCCTCTGCAGGGGGCGCCAGGCTGGACCCGGACCCACAATGCCTTGCAGGCACATGTGGGCAATACCATGATGCAATGCACGTGTGCACGGGTAATGCAGCCGTGCATGGACACACAGACTGGACAAGCGCGGATACACAGACTGGGTGTGCATGGACACATGCAGGTGGGCCCACAAACGTGTGCATGCAAAGCACAAAGATGCACCTGGGATAAACCTTAAAGGCCCTGGGTACACCGCGAGCCTCTCCTCCAAGACACCCAACCCCCTCTGGTGGATAATTATTGGATTCATGCCCCTGTCTCCCCACCCCCACCCTAAGTGAGCTCAGAAAAGCCTGGATTTTGCTCCCCATTGTATTTTAGAACAGTGGCAGTAGCAATGTTAATGAATTAACAGCATGAGCACACGTGAATACATTCACAGGCATCAATACACGTATGCATATCTGAGCTTAGAGACATGCACGCACATAACACACAGAGGCCGCCTAAAACACCCCGAAGGTGACACAGATGAATTCATCCCGCCCCCACTCCCCACATACACAGCACTCAGGTTTGTAAGAGGTGCGCACATGGGTTCTAATATAAGGTGTGGTTTATTAATGCCCTCTCAGCCCAGCCTAGCCTTGGGCTCCCTCCTCTCCCTGGGCTCATGGGAAGCCTCTGCGGTCGCCGCCCTTCCCTTACCCACAGGCAGCTTGCAGCCCCTTCATCATCAGACCCTGGGGGCAGAGGCAGGATGCCTGCCGGCTCTGACTGCCTCGCTAGCCTGGAACCCCCTAACACCCTTAGGTACCCGCTGGTCCCAGGGGGCCCCTCAGCCTCCTCCAGCTGTTTGGAAGGGAGGAGGGAGGAGGCCGCTGAGGACAAGCAAGAACAACAGAGGAGCGACAGTGCCCAGGGAGAACCAACAGCACGAGAGCCCAGCCCAGTGCCTGGCCTGCAAAAGCCCGGGCAGGGTATTCACACGCCCACCCACACTGGGTCCCAGGGAAGCCAATGGCAAGGGCAGCTACTCTCACCCACGCTAGTAGCGGGGCCAGGCCAGGTCAGCCCTCCAGGCCTGTGTTAAGCGGTATGGCAGGAGAGACCCAGCGAGCCACCAAGCTGAGAGGCATCTCCAGCCCCACCCCTGTTGCAACAAATATAGAAATGGAGTTTTCCCTCCCCTGAGAACAAGGAGAACAAAGGGAACAGTGAACAGGCTAGAGAAGAAACATAACCTGGCCTGAAAGAGTTAATCACTCCTCGTTTTACTTTAACTGTCACTAATTTGTAGTAACTTTACAAAGCTAACCTCACTCCCTGACACTATGTAATTTACGTTCAGCACCTATCGCGCCTAGCTCTTCGAGTTACATCCCCTGCCTCTCAATCCCTAATCTTACTTTGTCCTGGCACTTACATTCGATAACAAATCACCCCCTATAGTTTTTGCATTTCAGAAACAAGGTCGCCGGCTGATAAACCAGAGGCAAACGAACGAGGCAAACGGACACCATTACCAGACCGCCGGACCCCAATTACTGGGCGACCTGACGCCAGCTATGACTGTTTTGAAATAATGCAAAGGAAAGGAAGAATGCAAGACCTTCACTACTCTGATCCTTATCGCATACCCCGGACTGCGAGCCCCACATATAAAATCTTCCCTGATTCCCAAGGGTGGGGGCACAGTTCTTGAGGTGCTAGCCTGCTGTGTCTTGCCTTCGGCCTGGCAGAAAAATAAAGCCATCTCTCTCTTCCTCCAAAATCCCTGTCTCCGTATTTCTGTTCGGCCTCGGTGCACAGGGAAGCCGATATTCGGCCAAACCACGCCCACCCCCGGGGACAGCGCTGGGCAGGGTGACTGTGCCCACGGAGGCTGCCTGGGGGCTTCAGCTTATGTGGGTGGGGATCCGGTCTGAGGGTGGAGGAGAAGGCAACGTGCAGGGGGTCTCCACCTGGAGGGTGTGCTGCAGGCCCGTGGCCAGCATCTGCGCGAAGTCCACCTAAGTCAGGTGATGGGCAGAGCATCGCATCTGAGTGTCGTGACGGTGGCACCGAGATGCCGTGAGTGTGTTGTGCATGGATGCGGGCGCTTCCTTGGGGGTGGGGGGGTGCGTCTTGTCGTCTGTCTCCATGTGGGACCCTGTGTGTCTCTGGGTCTGGGCCTTCACAGGGACCGGGTGAGGTGGCGGCTGCAGTCGCAGGTCTACGTTGTGCTGCGGGCGATGGGTCGTCTTCATGTGCACCCGTGTGTCCATGTGTCTGTATGACTGTGTGCACAGTCACAAGTGGGCGGGCCTGGGAAGCGAAGCTGGGCTCTGCACGCGTCTGTGCACTTGTGTGTACCTTTGTCTGGCTGTAGGTGTCCAGGAGCTGTGAGACAGTGTTATGTTGTCTGCGGTGTGGGTATGCCGGATATACCGTGGTGTGTGACTGTGCGTGTGGGTGGGACTGTGCGGTGTCTGGGCAGCTTCTGTGAATCTGAGTGTCTCCCCGAGGTGGGTTTGTGTTGGTGTGCGGGGAGGGTCTGACTGTGGCTGTGTTGTGTGCATTTTGCACATCTGTGTGAACCAGCTGCTGTCTGCTTCGTGGCTTTAGAGGGCTTCCTGCAGCCGCCAGGTGCTCCACCGCTTCTCCAGCGCTCACCGCCAGACCCAAGCCACTCCTGGCCACACCCCACCCCTTTCCACAAACTTTGCTGCTCACCAAGCAGCCTTTCAATTTTACTTGTAATTCAAGAGGGAAGGAGGCTGCTACCAAGCCAGGGATGAAAGAAGTTTACTGTCTCCCCTAGCAACCGCTGCCCCAGTCCCCGACATTCCGGTCCAGGTTGCCACGGACACTGGGGGTGGGGGGGCAGGGGGCCTGGCCTGTGGAGCCGACTCCCTCCTTCCCATCCCAGCTGCCTCGCCCAGCACCTGCTCGTCAGGGACAGGAAGAAACGGGGGTCTCCACTGGGACCCTGAGGTTCTCCCTCTGACCTGGGAGGTAGCCACTAGGAGCCCCTGCCTCAGTTTCCCTACATGTAGTCAATAGGACAGAGACCCTGACCTCACCTCCACTCCCCTTTCCCAGGGATGCTGTGGGGTTTAAGGGGTCGGAACAACCTCACTGACTGGCCCCCTAAGCCAGCGCACGTGCAGCAGTTATAGCCACAAGGGCAGGCCCTGTCACCTGCAGCCCGGGGACAAGTGGGCAGCAGGGAGTGACCGTGCCGCAGGAGCACAGAGTCCCAGACCAGGGGTCTCGGCCCAGCTCCACCACCGACCTTGGGCCTGTCATGTCCCCTCCCTGGGCCTGTTTCCCCATCTCTAATGAGGTGATCTCCAGGCTCTGAGGTTCCCTGTGGACGCACCCCCAGGAAAGGCCTCAAGGTCACTGTCATGCAGCCCCTGCCTCCAGGGGGCCACATCTCAGACAGAGGACAGTCTCCTGCCAGGCTCGCTCTACATGCTATTCAGGGGCCTCTCCAGCCACACAAGGAAACTTTCTAGACCAAAGCAGCTCCCCCAACCGGCCCAGCCCCACAGCTGTGTCCTAGAAGCAAAGGGACCCGCTACCTCCACCTCTTCTTCCCTCCCCATGCCAGCCTGAGGGGCAGTGCTAGCCTCACTGTCAGTCAGAAGTTGGCATTTAAAAGAGGCAGCCAGGGTTTCACTGGTGGCACAGTGGTTGAGAGGCCGCCTGCCGATGCAGGGGACACGGGTTCGTGCCCCGGTCCGGGAAGATCCCACGTGCCGCGGAGCGGCTGGGCCCGTGAGCCATGGCCGCTGAGCCTGCGCGTCCGGAGCCTGTGCTCCGCAACGGGAGAGGCCACAACGGTGAGAGGCCCGCGTACCGCAAAAAAAAAAAAAATAATAAAAAATAAAAAATAAAAATAAAAGAGGCAGCCAAAAATAAATAAATAAAAGAGGCAGCCCCCAGGGGCCTGACACTGTGCCAGGGGCCAAAAGATGACCAGCCTAAACTAGGAGGGGGCTGTCTCAGGGCCCACCACCAACAATACAGACTCCGCCCAGCCCACCTGCCACGCCCCCTGCAAACCTTGGGAAAACTAGCTCTGCACAGTCCCCAGTGCCGGCCACCATCCTGCTCTTCTGCAAGTCCCAACACGTCAGGGGCTTGTCCAGGCAGGCGGATGTCAGGACACAGGCACATCCCACAACGACACAGAGGAACACAGATCCCTCTTCCCATCACGGGTATACAAGCCCCTGTGTGGACAGGCCCGGCTCAGGGGTCTAGCCATCCCTAGCTCTGCTAGTCCCACACAGGGGACCCTGGGCCAGCTTCAATCTTCCGTTTGTAACATCAGGGGTCACGTCTGAGGCCCTTCCAGCTTTCCCAGGGCCAGGTGCCCCCTGGAACTCCCAGGCCGGTTGCCTCTTCCCATACCCAGGAAACAAAACTGTAACACAGAGCCCTCAGCTGTGTGACCCTCAAGCAGGGTGCTTTCCCTCTCTGAGCCTTGGTTATCTCCTCTGTTAAATGAGCATCATAATGGTCCCGACCTTGGTGCATTAAATGTAAAGCACCCAGCTCATGCTTGGCACAGAGTAGGCACTCAGTAACCAGCAGCTACTATAATGAGTGTTATTACCACCCACACATCTCCCATCCGCACACACACTCCCTCCCTCATGCAACTCTCTCACCAACTTTCAGCCACCATCAACTCCCCAGGGTCACTTCCCACGAGCCTGGAGGCCTAAAGGAGAAAATGCACTAAGAACCACCTGTACTCCACCCACACCGACCTCCTGCCCAGGCCCTGCAGCACAGGTCCGGGGGACGTGAATCCTGCCTGGACTTGCAGGCAGGCCCGGCTTCTCCTTCCTTCCTTCCTTTGCGGGGCCTCACCCCCACGGGGAGCAGGGCAGATCTGTGGCTGCCTGTGCCTACCCCAGCCTGTTGGGTGGACCCCAAGGCTCAGGTAACCGGGGGCACAGGAAGATGCCCAGAGACTCAAGGGGTGGCAGGGGCCTCTAGGGGTCTTGTGCTCCGTGCCCCACCCCCCAAGCAGGCTCGGGACAGCCAGGAATGAAATACCCCAGTTTCCAGGCACTTCATCCCCTCGTCTCATTGATTCCTCACAGCTCCGTGTCACATTACTGTCCCTGCTACAGGCTCGCAGCGCGGGGTGATTTGCTCAAGGCCGCTCAAGTGGGCAGAGCCACAATCTGAATGGAGGCGGCCTGACTCCAGGGCCCACATTCTGCCCAGGAAGCGGGCCTGCCCTGGCTGTCTCCCCACCCCTGCGGCAGGGGAGCCCCTAGCCCAGCTCTCAGCCCCCCGCGGCACCCACCCTCTCACTGACCGCGTTGTACTTGATGGCCAGCTCATCGCGCTCAGCCCGGCTCTGGGCCAGCAGGTCCTCCACGCGGGACAGCTCCTGCTGCAGAAGCTGGCTCTCCTCCTTCAGTGACAGCATGGATGCCATCTCGGTGGCCGGCAGCAGGGCTGGAGAGGGACAGCGGGCACACAATTAGCTTCCACCTGCATCCTGAGGGACCGCCTCCCCCTACAGGTGCCCTACCCATCCCTGGAGGCAGGAAGATGGACCAGGTCCCCACGAGGAGCTGTAGCTGAGGGGGCCCTTCCCATACTCTCTCGACCCAATTATGAGGTGTGGGTGCTGCCCTCCAGGGGGAGCAGGGGCCCATCAGCCTTCCTGCCCGGGTGGGGAATGGACACTGCCGCTCCTTATACTTCTACAAAGCCCTGAGCTAAGCTGAGCTGCCCTCCCCCTCTAATCTTGGGTTCATCCAGCTCCCACCTTCCCTGGGAGAGAATGTGGTGTTTGGGGCTTAAGTCTTTGCAGCAGGCTGCCTGCAAGCAAGGAGGGGATGCTCGGCCCTGCCTTCCAGCAGCATCACATGGAGAACAAGTCTGGGAAAATTACACCTCTGAGCCTCCATTTCCTCATCTGTAAAATGGGACCCTCCATCACAGGCCTGTGCCTGCCTCACAGTGATTATTCAAGAAATGGAAGCTGCACTCGTTATCGTCATTATGACTGTTGAGGAGGGGGATGTGAGAAGAGGTGAGATGCAGGCAGTGTCTGTGAAGGGGAGTGGCACCTGGGCTCTCAGGCTGGGAGAAGTTGCGGGTGACAATCTCCCTGATGCGGGCAGGCAGGCAGGTGGGCTGGGAATCCTGGGCCGGGTCCTGCACGTTCAGGCCCTTCTCCTGGCCCGACCCCAGGATGCTGCTCTCCAGTGTCTGCAGGGAAAGAAGGAGGGTCTGCGGGGAACCTGGGACCTTGGGCTCCCTGGTGTGGGTGGGAGAGAAACAAAGTCCTGCCGCACCAAACAAAGATGTGGGTGCCCAGGAGACCCTCGGGAAATTCCCAAATGGAAGGAAGCCTGGGAGTTAGAATCGCAAAAAGCCCAATGGGAGGATACTCTGTGTGCCCCCTGCCCCGGGAAGGAGGCCCCTTCGGGGGCCAGAGAAGCAAACCAAAGCCCACGGCCCACTCACAGACCTCCCAGGGCAGCACAGAGCGTTGGGGGCTCCAATCCAGCTCCCGCCCTAGATGGGTGATGACCCCACTGCTCCAGCAGAGGTCACCTCAACCCTAAAATCTGGAAGTAGGGACTTCCCTTCACTCGAGGGGCACTGGATAAGGGAGTCACAGAGTTGAGACCTGAGCACCCCTCTACCACCAGTCTGGCCGGGAGCTGAAGGCTGGGGTCCCTGCGCACCCCGCCACCACACCTCTCCCTGGACCCCTAAGATGTGCCCACGCCTCCCACTCCTGCTAGGCCCACACTCCCCTGCCCTGGACAGGGTGGGCACAGCCCCCAGGACCCACCTGGATAACCGCCTCCAGTGCCAGCCGGGCCTCCAACGACCCCTCCAGCCCCAAGTTCATGGGGTGGAGGCCGTGGGCAACCCTCTCCAGGCCCTGCGCCAGGGCCCTGGAGACCAACACAGCCCGCCCACCCCACAGCCAGACTGCTGTGCTGAGCGCTGGGCAGATTAGGCTTAAATCCGGCGGCGCCCCCACGTGATCAGGGAGGTGGGCGGGGCTGAGGGGGGAGGGGAGGGGAAAGGAGAGGGTGGGCGGGAAGCTGGGCAGCGGGGAACAGGCGGAGGAAGGACGAATAGGGGGAGGAGAGGAGAGAGGGGAGGAGGTTGGGGAGAAAGGGAAGGAGTGGAAAGAAGAGGGAAAGGATGGAGAGGAGGGGGAAGGGAAAGGGGGAAGGGACCTGGAGGTGAAGACCCCCCCCCACTACACACGCACACGCGCGCACACACACACACACACACACACACACACACACACAGGCACACACACTCTACCCTCTCCAAGCACAGGGGGTGAGGTCAGCATACAGGAGGCGGGAAAGGCCAGTCTTCAAGACTGTCTTTACTGACCCAGAAAAGGGGTCACAGGGTTTGCTAAGAATGTCTTTATAGGGTGCTGGGATGACGTTTTCCCACATCAGGTGCAGGCTGTGGAATTGCCCAGTCCAGGCAAGGAGCTGAATCCCCCTTCTGCAACTCCCAGCCCCACCCCCGCACTAGCTGTGTGCCCCAGGGAAAGCAACTTTGCCTATCTGAGCCTCCGTGTTGCAAGATGCGAATATTGGCACCCATCCCATGGAGTCACCTGGGGGCATAGAGAGCTTACAACTGGGCACCGGGCTCAGAGTGAGCATGTGATCAATACTGATTTCATTCATCTGAAGGTCTGAAATGTACAGTCCCTGTACCCCGGACCCTGGGGCTCAGAGGTCCACCCACTGCCTGCCATTGTTCCTTCCCTAAGGCAAGGAGGCTGTGCGGTGTAGTGGTTAGGCTGTCAGCTCTGAAATCAGGGTCAGATATGGGGTCGCATCGGAGCCCCAGCTCTGCCACTTGTTGGCAGTATGACCTTGGACAAGTTACCTCTCTGAGCCTCAGTTTCCTCATCTCTAAAATGAAACTGATAGCACCTACCACATAGAGTCACTGTGAAGATTAAATGGGTTGAACAGTGTAAGGGGTTTGCACCACAGCTGGTACGTGGTGAGCAGTGAGTAAACGGCGGCTGCTCTTCCCATTGTCATCAGCACCATGTGTCTGGGCTCCTGCTATCTCTTGGCCCACGGCCTCAGGGTGCCCTCTGCTCTAATGCCGTGTCCCATAGGAGGCACATTCATGTTATCTCATTAAATCCTCACCTCAACCCATTTCCAGATGAGAAAACCGGGACACAGAAAGGTTGGGGCTCTTACCTATTCAAAGTGGCACACTGCTGCAGGGAAGTGGGAAGCCCTAAGTTCTTTCCACTTAAGCCAGGCAGCCTCCCAATAAGTGCCTCAAGGGCAAGACCGGGGCATTTGCACTTCAACGCTCTACCAACCGTGTCTAAGTCAGACCCAGGAATGCAGCAGGTGCTGCATAAACGTACATCAGTCCAAGTGGAGCCTGGAACCCTCACCCGCAACTAGGGAATCTGCTCTGGAAATGGAAAACCAGGAAACAGGGTACACTGGGCCAAAATAATAAGTGCCTCCACATTGCCATGGCAACCAAGGCCAGATTTAGGCAAAACTAAACGCAGCCAGAGGCAGGAAGCCTCACTACAAAACCCTGGGACTCCATTTTCCCACCTCCAGACAGCCTCCAGAAAGCCCCTCTACAGGCTGCACACCCATAACCAGAGCAGGGGGAAGCCACAGGCAGCCGCAGGCCAGGATCTCCAGACCCGCTTGCCCAGCTTGGCAGAGAGGGGGCCCCAGATGTGCTTGGTGAACTGAACTGCATTATTCCGTACCCTTCCCCAGCCAGTGCCCTAGGGGATGGGGGAAGAGAGCAGGATGCCAGAACCCTTTGCGCTGAGTGATTCCAGCCCTTGGCTCTGTCCACAAAGTTCTCCCCCTCTGGTCTTTCTGGGTTCTATTATAAAGCCCAAGAAACCGCATCTAAACCCTGCGCGTATGTGCATTTTCTAATGTCTGCAGCTTCCATCCAATTCTCAGAACAATTGAATTCCTCATAGGAAAGATCTGGATGTTACAGCTCCAGCGTCTGACTGCCAGGAATCCAATCTGGCTGTGCCTCCCCACAAGCTGTGTGACCCTGGGCCAATGGCCAATGAGTTTGCCTCTCTGAGCCTCAGTTTCCTTTTCTGTAAAATGGGATAATAACAGTGCCTGCTTCTATTAGGAGGATTAAAAAAGATGATCTACGCTTAGCTATGTGCCTGGATATGGGGTGACAGAAGCTGCTCTGTGTTCACCAAAAAACATTTCTGATTCTTCTTAGGGATATGACTAGAAGTCATTTCCCAGACTCCACTGCAGTCAGATCTGGCCATGTGATCAAGTTCTGACCAGCAGAATTAAGACAGAAAGAAGGTGTGCCACTTCGGACCTGGCCCATAAAAACCTCCCACAAGGACCCCTCTCCTCCCCCCAGCTGGAAGGAAATAACGCTGAGTTCCTAGGGGATGCAAGAGCCACAAGCTGGAAGGGGTCTGGGTCCATGGGTCACCATGTAGAAAGCCACCGAACAGGACTTTTCACAAATGAGAAATAAACTTCTGTTGTGTTAAGCCACTGAGATTTCAGGATTTCACTATCCTATCAGTTAGAATTACCTTAATGATTACCCACTGTTACATAGTGCATACGTGTTGTCTATTATTAGTGTTATCATCACTAATATTATTGGCTCCTCCCAGTACCCAGTGTGCTTGGTGAACTGAACTGAATTATTCTGTGCCTCTCCCCAGCCAGCGCCCTACCCAATCTAGAACCCTGCCTGGTACACAGTAGACCCTCAGCCATGGTTGGGCGAATAAACACAGAGGAGACACCCTTTGCACTTGCTCCCTCCCCAGTCCTGCTTAGTCCTTTGACCACCCTGCAAAGCTGCCATTTACCAGGTCCAGCTGCAGGCCTTAGCCAAAAAGTCCCTCAAAGGCCACTCATGAGTTTCAAACATACCAGCTGCTCTCACCCACTTATCCTTTCTTTATTCTCCAGTTGCTGACTAGAAATTATAATAAAAATATTGAGCCAACCATGAGCCAGGCTCTGTGCCCCAGTTTCTGCATCTGTACCATATCTGTTTTAACCTTCTTGACAGTTCCATGATGCTGGTACTGTTCTACCCACTTTACAGATGACAACACTGAGGCTGGGTGAAGTTAAATGGTTTGCTCAAAGTCATCCAGCCATGAAGAGCTGAAGCCACAGGTGAGAAGTATGCCTGGTTCCAAAGTTTTAAACAATCACACAATGGCTACCATCATGCAGTGCTTACTGTATGCCAGGCGCCACCCTAGGTCTCTGATGTATATTATATAAGCCACTGCCACTGCTTGCCTGGCCTGCTGAGATGGCTCCTCATGGGTCTCCCTACTTCCTCTCTTGTCCCCCAGCCCAGTCTATTCTCAAACATCCCTCTTCTATTCAACCCCCACGCTGGCTACTATCACTCTCAAAATAAAATTCAAAGTCCTACTGCAGTGAACAAGGACTGCTCAGTCTAGCCCTGGTCTACCTCTCCACCTCATCTCCCCTCTCCCCCAGCTATTCCACTCTAGCCATGCTGGCCTTCTTGATTCTCAAACACACCAAGCATGCTCCGACCTCAGGGCCTTTGCATCTGTCATTTTCTCTGCCTGGAATGCTCTTCTCCCTTCCTTTCATGGCTGACTCCAGACCCTGGCCAAAAATGTCACCTTCTGAGATTGTGAACTCTGACTTCCCAGCCAAAGTGGTTCCTGCCAGTAACTGTTCACTGTTTTCTTCTACATGTACGTTGTCTGTCTGCTCCAAGGTCAGGGACCAAGTCGTCCTTGTTTACTGCTGTCTCCACAGGGCCTAAGGCCCAAAGCGCCATGAACAGCTGTTGAGTGAGTGAATAAATGCTAGGAGACAAGTAGTAATATAGGAAATTAAATGAAAAAAAAAAAGAAACGGTTTGGCAGGGGTCACACAAGGCAAGTCTTGGCCATGTTTGATGTGACCCACAGACTGAGTTCCCATAAGGGCCCCAGCGAACACATACCCAACCCCTGAACACCTCGCAGGAGTTCAAGGTAAAAACCAGGCAGTGTCCCCCACAGGGGACTCCTGGGTGGGAGGGGTACCTAGTCTCTGAGGGCTGACCCCCATCCCCAGGGCTTGAGAGAAAGACCAGAGAGGAGGAGCTAAGTCAAGGAAACCTCCAAGATCCAGGGGTTCTAACTCCTGAGGTCTTTCCTGGCTGAGGAGCCTGGCCTTAGCCTCTGGTCTGATCCGGCCACAGGATTTGTTTGTTAAGCACCTACTGTGAGCTTAGCTAAGGAAAACAGGGCCCCCTCCCCCAGTGTCCCAATCCCCCAGACAAGTCAAGGTCCCAGATGGAGCTGGGGAGACTGGCCACCAAGGGGGCAGACATTGCCTCAGAGCGCTGTCCTCTCGGGTTGGCAAAAAGATCACAAGGGAGCCTGCTCGTAACGGCAACCCCAGAGACTGGCACGAGGGTGGGGTCTCAGGCCCTACTTTGAGTAACCCAAGGAGGGCCCAAATCCCTGCACAGGCGGTGCCATCTTGGGCAGTTCAATTGGCTGCTCTGGGCCTCAGTTTCCTCATCGGTAAAACGGAGCTACTTTCGACTCCGTAGGTTGCACTGAAACACTATCCCAAGCGAGGAGGGCAGGGACGGTGCCTGGCCCACACGAAGCCGCAGCAAGTTATCGCTGCTGGTGGTGACAATTGGGAAAAGCCTCCTACCCCAGCTCAGCCTGGAAAGAGGTGACCCCCGGGGCGGAGAGGCGCTTGTCTGCAGGCCGCTGCGCCCGGGCAGGCCCCCGCCTCCTGCCGCCTACCCGAGCCCGCGGGAACCCGGGCAGGATTTGGAGCAGGACAGCTGGCAGGATGTCCGCACAGGCCCCGGGCGCGCTCTCCAGGAGGCCGAGCCGGGCAGCGCCGGAGGGTGCGGCGCGTACGCCCTGAGCGCCTCCAGGGCCGGGACGGCGGCTCCAGCCCGCCCCCTGGCGCGCGCCCGCCTTCCCGCCCTCCGCGCGCGCCGCAATCTCGGCCCCGCGGCCTTCTCCCGCCGCAGCCCGCCCCGCGCGCCCGAGCCCCTGACCCACGGGAGCGCGCGCCGCGGACCTCCTACCTTGGCGCGAAACCACCGCTGCCGCCGAGGCCGAGCGGGCCGGGCGAGGCGAAGCCAGAGGGCGGAGCCCGCGCCCGACCCGCCCGCGTCCCCGCGTCGCCTGGGGTGGAGGGCGCGCCCTGGGCCTGGGGCGGGGCCGGCCGCTGGGAGCGTGCGGCAGCCTCAGTCTACAAGCGCTTATCTGGGAGCCGCACTAGATGGGGGGCTTTTCATACACGATCGCATTTACTGCGCCGGACAACCCAGGAAACAGGGATTATTAGCTCCTTATGCATAAACGGGAAAGTGAAGATTAAGCTAATTGCTCAGGGTCTCGAAGCTGAAGGGTGGCAGAGCTGGATGCTTGGGAACAAAGACCCAGCTGCAGTCTCGGTTTTGTGTTCCCTGGCCCAGCCTTAAAGGCCTTAAACTCTTAACACCACACTTTCACCAATGGACAGATCATCCAAAATGAAAATAAATAAGGAAACACAAGCTTTAAATGACACATTAGACAAGATGGATTTAATTGATACTTACAGGACATTTCATCCAAAAAAAACCAGAATATACTTTCTTCTCAAGTGCTCATGGAACATTCTCCAGGATAGATCATATCTTGGGTCACAAATCAAGCCTCAGTAAATTTAAGAAAATTGAAATCGTATCAAGTATCTTTTCCGACCACAACGCTATGAGACTAGATATCAGTTACAGGAAAAAAACTGTAAAAAATACACACACGCTGAAAAGCAATTAAGCCCTTGCACCACAGCTACAAAGCCTGCGCTCTAGAGCCCATGAGTCACAACTACTGAGCCCAAATGCTACAACCACTGAAGCCCGTGCTCCTAGAGCCCGTGCTCTGCAACAAGAGAAGCCACTGCAATGAGAAAGCCCGTGCACCACTACGAAGAGTAGTCCCTGCTCGCCGCAACTGGAGAAAGCCTGTGCACAGCAACGAAGACCCAACACAGCAAAAAAAAAAAACAAAAAGAGACAAATGACAATGAAAACACAATGACCCAAAACCTATGGGATGCCGCAAAAGCAGCTCTAAGAGGGAAGATTATAGCAATACAATCCTACCTCAAGAAACAAGAAAAATCTCAAAAAAACAACCTAACCTTACACCTAAAACAATTAGAGAAAGAAGAACCAAAAAACCCCAAAGTTAGCAGAAGGAAAGAAATCATAAAGATCAGATCAGAAATAAATGAAAAAGAAATGAAGGAAACAATAGCAAAGGTCAATAAAACTAAAAGCTGGTTCTTTGAGAAGATAAACAAAATTGATAAACCATTAGCCAGACTCATCAAGAAAAAAAGGGAGAAGACTCAAATCAATAGAATTAGAAATGAAAAAGGAGAACAACTGACACGGCAGAAATCCAAAGGATCATGAGAGATTACTACAAGCAGCTATATGCCAATAAAATGGACAACCTGGAAGAAATGGACAAATTCTTAAAAAAGTACAACTTTCTGAGACTGAACCAAGAAGAAATAGAAAATATTAACAGACCAATCACAGGCACTGAAATTGAAACTGTGATTAAAAATCTTCCAACAAACAAAAGCCCAGGACCAGATGGCTTCACAGGTGAATTCTATCAAACATTTAGAGAAGAGCTAACACGTATCCTTCTCAAACTCTTCCAAAATATAGCAGAGGGAGGAACACTCCCAAACTCATTCTAAGAGGCCACCATCACTCTGATACCAAAACCAGACAAAGATGTCACAAAAAAAGAAAACTATAGGCCAATATCACTGATGAACATAGATGCAAAAATCCTCAACAAAATACTAGCAAACAGAATCCAACAGCACATTAAAAGGATCATACACCATGATCACGTGGGGTTTATCCCAGGAATGCAAGGATTCTTTAATATACGCAAATCAATGTGATACACCATATTAACAAACTGAAGGATAAAAACCATATGATAGGGCTTCCCTGGTGGCGCAGTGGTTGAGAGTCCGCCTGCCAGTGCAGGGGACATGGGTTCGTGCCCCAGTCTGGGAGGATCCCACATGCCGCGGAGCGGCTGGGCCCCGTGAGCCATGGCCACTGAGCCTGCGCGTCCGGAGCCTGTGCTCCGCAACGGGAGAGGCCACAACAGTGAGAGGCCCGTGTACCGCAAAAAAAAAAAAAAAAAAAGAAACGAAATGGAGTCATTTGTGGTGAGGTGGATGGACCTAGAGTCTGTCATACAGAGTGAAGCAAGTCAGAAAGAGAAAAACAAATACTGTATGCTAACACATATATATATAGAATCAAAAAAAAATGGTTCTGATGAACCTAGGGGCAAGACAGGAATAAAAACACAGATGTAGAGAATGGACTTGAGGACACGGGGAGGGGAAGGGTAAGCTGGGACAGAGTGAGAGTAGCAATGACATATATACACTACCAAATGTAAAATAGATAGCTAGTGGGAAGCAGCCGCATAGCATAGGGAGATCAGCTCGGTGCTTTGTGACCACCTATAGGGGTGGGATATGGAGGATGGGAGGGAGACGCAAGAGGGAGGGGGTAAGGGGATATATGTATACATACAGCTGATTCACTTTGCTGTACAGCAGAAACTAATACAACATTGTAAAGCAATTATACTCCAATAAAAATGTTAAAAAAAAAGGAAAAAAAGAAAAGAAAAGGCCTTAAACTCCTAAGATCTGGCCTTGACCCGTCGCCCAACCAGAGTAAGGGGGCATGCCTGCCCCATTTCAGAGCCCAAGCCATGTGAGACCTCAATGACTTGACCTGTAGGGAGAATGTCTTTGTTTTCCTGATTGACCTGCAACCTTGGTTGAGGCACTCTGGCCTCAGTTTGTTCATCGGTAAAATGGTGGAGCTGCCCATTCTTTCTCACAAGCTCAGGTGCCTTCTCCACATGGGATGGGGATGAGACCATAGAGAAAACCATGCTTTTGAAACTAAACAGTGATGTGTCCTGTCTATTCTAACAATAGGTTAGATGTCCATCCTCTCACCTGGCCTCAACTTCCCTGCGTTCTTTTTCTTTACATAAATTTATTTATTTATTTATTTATTGGCTGCATTGGGTCTTAGTTCCTGTGCGTGGGCTTTCTCTAGTTGCAGAGAGCGGGGCCCACTCTTTGTTGTGATGCGCGGGCTTCTCATTGCAGTGGCCTCTCTTGTTGTGGAGCACAGGCTCTAGGCGTGTGGGCTTCAGTAGTTGTGTCTTGAGGTCTTTAGAGAGCAGGCTCAGCAGTTGTGGCACACGGGCTTAGTTGCTCCGCGGCATGTGGGATCTTCCTGGACCAGGGCTCAAACCCGTGTCCTCTGCATTGGTGGGCAGATTCTTAACCACTGCGCGACCAGGGAAGTCCATTCCCTGCATTCTTGAAGGCACCAGATCCACCTCAAAAGGGGGAGGCAGGGCTTCCCTGCTGGTGCAGTGGTTGAGAGTCCGCCTGCCGTTGCAGGGGACACGGCTTCGTGCCCCGGTCCGGGAAGATCCCACATGCCGCGGAGCGGCTGGGCCCGTGAGCCATGGCCGCTGAGCCTGCGCGTCCGGAGCCTGTGCTCCGCAACGGGAGAGGCCACAGCAGTGAGAGGCCCGCGTACCACAAAAAAAAAAAAAGGTGGGGGGGAGGCAGGTCTGAATCTCTAGGGCTTAGGGAGGGGTGTTTTGTCTATAAAAGCATATTTCATTTTATGATTTTACATTTGAAAAAAAGTAAATACCCAGAAAGAAAAGCAGCAGGCCTACAGCCAATGGTTTCGCCATCAGTCAGAGGGGATAAGTGGGAGTTTTATTTATCAAAGAGGAGCCTGGGCTTTTTGGGTTTTTTTTTAACTTTTTTTTTTTTTAATTTATTTTTGGCTATGTTGGGTCTTTGTTGCTGCGCGCGGGCTTTCTCTAGTTGTGGCGAGCGGGGACTACTCTTCGTTGCGGTGCATGGGCTTCTCGTTGTGGTGACTTCTCTTGTTGCAGAGCACGGGCTCTAGGCACACGGGCTTCAGTAGTTGTGGCTCACAGGCCAAGTAGTTGTGGCTCGCAAGCTCAGTAGTTGTGGCTCACGGGCTCTAGAGCGCAGGCTCAGTAGTTGTGGTGCACGGGCTTAGTTGCTCCATGGCATGTGGGATCTTCCCAGACCAGGGCTCGAACCCGTGTCCCTTGCATTGGCAGGGGGATCCTTAACCACTGTGCCACCAGGGAAGTCCCCAAACCCATGCTCTTTCCTCTACACCATGCTGCCTAATGTGAGATTTTGGGAGGGACAGCAAACACGGTTCCTCTCTCCTTGACCCTATCCCCGGGGGCCCCAGGATCCTGCTGCAGGGAGGCACATACTTACACCAACCCTCCTCCAGAGGCCTTGAGCTCCCCTGCTGTGCTGACTCAGTGACTCTGCTCAGCTCAGCCTGGCCTGTGAGCATTTGAATACCCAGGGCTGCTGCCCACTGGTCACTGCTCCATAACCAGGTGGTGCCCAGCCCAGAGCCCCAAGGTCCAGCCACCAGAAGGGAGTTGTGCTGGGTACTCACCCACTCACTGAGGAGGGTTCTAAGTCTGCAACTCAGGTAACTGGGAAACAAGTGACTGGGACTTACCAACCCCAGGTTGCTGGAGCCAAGTGCCTGCTGAACCCAGGTGCTAGGCTGGGTTGGACTCTGCCCACCAACAGCAAAACCACATTACCCAGGAGGCTTAGAGGACAGATGTTCTGGTTAACTGGATTTGCCAGATATCTTAAGGCTAATTGGCAATGCCTTTTAATGCCTGGCTTTAACAGCAAAAAATTAGAAAGACCAAAATGTCCAGCAATAGGGGACTTGCATATGTAAGTTGTTCATTTAATGGAATACTATGAAGTCATTCCAAATGTTACAAAAAAAGTTCAGCAACTGGAGAAATTGTTATACATATATATTTTAAAATTTTATGTGTGTATGTATGTATTTATTTGGCTGCGTTGGGTCTTCATTGCTGCTTGCTGGCTTTCTCTAGTTGCGGCGAGCAGGGGCTACTCTTTGTTGCAGTGCTCAGTCTTCTCACTGCAGTGGCTTCTCTTGTTGTGGAGCATGGGCTCTAGGCGCACGGGCTTCAGTAGTTGTGGCTCGTGGGCTCCAGAGCGCAGGCTCAGTATTTGCGGCACACGGGCTTAGTTGCTCCCTGACATGTGGGATATTCCCGGACCAGGGCTTGAACCCGTGTCCCCTGCATTGGCAGGCAGATTCTTAACCACTGCACCACCAGGAAAGTCCAGAAATTGTTATATTAAGGGAAAAGTTTCGGAATAGTAGGACAGAATTAGCCCTTGTTTGTAATTTTTTTTTTTTTTTTTTTTTTGCGGGATCTTAGTTCCCTGACCAGGGATTGAACCTGGGCCACAGCAGCGAAAGTGCCGAGTCCTAACCACTGGACCACCAGGGAATTCCCGAAAAATATTTCTTGTATATAGATATAATAGGAAAAACATGAGAAGACACTAAAACGTTAACCATGCTATCTTTAGGTGTTAGGATGACAGATGACCTCTTAAACATAGATTTTCTTTTGTTGAAAACATGGTACATTTACATGGTTCGAATTCAAATAGTGCAGAACATTGTAAAGTAAAAGTAAGTATCCCTCCCATCCCTGTCTCCTAGTCACCCAGTCTCTCCCTGCAGGCAACCTGTGTGGTGCTGTTTCCTATATATCTTTCCAGATATTTTATGCACATAAAGTATATTTTCCCCTTCCCATTTTATGTGAAAGAGAGCACGTCTACACCTTACCCCCAATACTTAGCAGCTTAACACATTTATTGTCTCAGTTTCTGTGGGTGGGAAATCCAGGTGCAGCTTACCTGGGTATTGTCTCCACACCTCTCACAGGCTGCAGTCCAGGTGTCAGACAAGAAATGTCTTAAGCTAAGTTTTGGGGTGATTGTTACCCAGCAATAGATAACTAATATAGACGTGTAGGCTATTTCCAGTCTTTGCTATGATAATATTACATTTGCTTGTTAATATTGTGTTTTTCTGTTTTCTTATTGCATTACACACCCATAATCAGGTCTACTCTGCCCACAGAGGATGGTATATTCCTGTCATTCCTTGCTCAGAGAAATCAACAGATATTGAGCACCTACTGTGTGTCTATAATGCATTTCAGTGGTTTCCACTTACCTATGGAATAAAGCCCCACCCCTTGGTCTGTCATTAAACACCTGCCATATTAGGGACGCTTTCTTTTGCGGTACGCGGGCCTCTCACTGTTGTGACCTCTCCCGTTGCGGAGCACAGGCTCCGGACGCGCAGGCCCAGCGGCCATGGCTCACGGGCCCAGCCGCTCCGCGACATGTGGGATCTTCCCGGACCGGGGCACGAACCGTGTCCCCTGCATCGGCAGGCGGACTCTCAACCACTGTGCCACCAGGGAAGCCCCCATATTAGGGCTTTCTTAATCCACATGGAGGGAATGGGAACTTCCATGTATTAGGCAGGTCTTCGGTGCCAGCCCTGTCAGCAGCACCACTCAAGATCAACCTGATTAAAGGCATGGATGCTAGAGCCAGGCTGCCTGGGTTCCAACTTAGCAGCTATGTGACTTTGGGCAAATTACATAATCTCACTGTGCTTCAGTCTCATCACTTGTAAAACAGGGATGAGTATCTATCTCATAGGGCCGTTGTGACAATGAAATTAATCTTAAAAATTATTTATTTTGGCCGCACGGCTTGCAGGATCTTAGTTCTCTGACCAGGGATCGAACCCGTGCCACCTGTAGTGGGGACGAGGAGTCTTAACCACTGGACCGCCTGAAATGAATTTTATGTTAAGTGCATAGAACAGTGCCTTGTGCAGAGTAAGTAGCACATAAGCAATAGTTGCTGTCCACATACAGGGAAAATGAGGCCCCCAAGGAGCAGGTTAAGTGACCTCCCAAGGCCATACAGCCATTAAATCTGTCCACTTTAAAAAAAAAATTGGGGCTGCATTGTGTCTTCGTTGCTGTTCCCGGGTTTTCTCTAGTTGCGGTGAGCAGGGGCTACTCTTCATTGTGGTGCGCGGGCTTCTCATTGCGGTGGCTTATCTTGTTGCGGAGCACAGGCTCTAAGCGCTTGGGCTTCAGTAGCTGTGGCACTCAGGCTCAGTAGCTGTGGTGCAGGGGCTCAGCTGTTCCATCGCACGTTGGATCTTCCTGGACCAGGGTTCGAACCCGTGCCCCTGCATTGGCAGGAAGATTCTTTTTAAAATTTTTTAAATTTTTTGCTGTGTTGGGTACTCGTTGCTGCACGCGGGCTTTTCTCTGGTTGCGGCGAGCAGGGGCTACTCTTCATTGCGATGCGCAGGCTTCTCATTTTGGTGGTTTCTCTTGTTGCAGAGCATGGGCTCTAGGCGCACGGGCTTCAGTAGTTGTGGCACATAGGCTCAGCAGTTGCGGCTCACAGTCTCTAGAGTGCACGCTCAGTAGTTGTGGCGCATGGGCTCAGTTGCTACACGGCACATGGGAATCTTCCCACACCAGGGCTCGAACCCGTGTCCCCTGCACTGGCAGGCGGACTCTTAACCATGCATGACCAGGGAGGTTCCTGTCCAGACTCTTTTCTCACACTGACGCCCATCTCCAATGCCCTTCACTCACCTCTTGTATTAGTTATCTATTGCTGCCTAATGATATTACCATCTTGGCAGCTTGAAACACATTTACTAACTCAGTTTCCGGGGGTTAGGAGTCTGGGCACAACTTGGCTGGGTCCTCTGGAAGGCTGCACTCACAGTGCTGGCAGGCGGGGCTCATCCGAGGATCAACTGAGGAAGGCTCTGCTTCCCAGCTCAGGTGGTTTTGGTAGCATCCGGTTCCATGCAGACCGCTGCCCTGAGCTTCAGCTATTTGTTGGCTATCGGCAGAGGCTACTTTTGCCACCTTGACACTGTGACCCTCAGATTAGGGCAACTCACACAACATGGCAGGTGGTTTCTTTAAAGCACGACAGATGTTGCAATGCCATGTCATTTAATCATGGAAACATCTTGCTGTAGTCCGCCTGCCACCTCAATGTGTCCAAGTCCTCCTGCTGTACAGAGAGCAGCTCAGGTCTCAAAATCCCGAAACCCAACACCCATCTCTTACCCCCACCCCACCAATTTGGAAGCTCCAGTCAAGGGTGTAAATGAAGAGATGCCTGGTTTGGTACTGGGAGTTTTCCTGGGGACCCTGGTCCCATAGCTGGGATTCCAGTTGGTGATGGAGAGCACCAGACTATCCCCTGCCCACCAGAGACCCCTCAAGGTGCTTTTCAGGTTAGATTTTGTGACTGCTGTTTCTTCATCAGCTGCCTTATCAGCACCATTATGAGTAATGGTTCTGGATGCGTTACCTGATTCTACATCAAGGTGATTAAAGTCAAATTATAGGATGGGCACCCGCTAGTGCTTCATATGCCTCATCTGAGTGACACTTGGCTTAAGGAGCCTGTGGTCACACATTTACCAGTAGACAACCTAGATCAAAGCCCAGGTCTGTCTGCAGGACCCAAGGGCTTACCTTCAATGGTATATGCTTCTGGTTAAGGCTCTCCTCTAACTCTAAGCTTCCTCTTTTCTAGCCTCTAAGCACTTATAAAGAAGATAGGGAGTAATGGGAAGCAGACACAAAGAAGTTTACCACTCCTGAGAATCCCTTGATGCAATTTCCTTTTCCTTATCCAAAGGACATGAGGATCCTCAATTCCAATTTTCTTTGTCCTCCCTTAGACAGTTTATTAGCCAGAGTGGCCATTTCTATAACCAACAACAAAAATGCATCTTTCTTACAGAACCCAGACATGACAAGCACCAAGGCCTTTATCTTATTTTTTGGCCTCTGTGTGCCCAGATACCCTTACTATTTAGGAAGATGCTTCTATGGGGAGGTCTTGGTGGGAGGCAGGACTCTCCTCCCACATTAGAAGGCAAGGAGCCCAGAATGTCCCAGAATGGCAGAAAGACTGTCTCTTCTATGTGGAAGGGAAATTGCTGGTTGCCTTAGGGCAAGAGGGCCAAATTCCCCTATTTTGGCCAATCTGTCACCATGGCCCTAGACTTTTAAGTCTGGACAAATGCTCAGTGGTGAGAGGTGGCTGAGGCATCCTGGAGGGTTTGGCAGCCATGCTGCCAAAAACACTTCCATCTCTGATGTACACTGACAGAGTAGAAATATTTATTTTTCATCTTAGAAATCTGGTCCCACAAAGGGGCTAACACTTCTTTTCAGTTCATCATCTTGACCCTTCAAAAAAAGAAATCTTTCAATTAAGAGGTAACGTACGTCAATAAAAGCAATTTTAGAGGTTGTGCTCAGATAAAATTATTTCTTATAAAATTATTTCTTATAAACCAGGCAACTCTAGACTTCCAGTTGCTTCAGAACTCCTTCTGTCTTTCATGTACAGTCCCTGAAGAAGAAAAGAAAGTAAGAGGTTGTCTGCAGACAAGGCACTTCAGAAACCACCCAGGAGAAAACCCAAGTCCGCCAGGAACTGCGCTGTGAGCCCAGAGAGCTGCCAGCGAACGGGAAGGCCAAAGCCCCACCTGCATGAGAACAGCTGCCACTTTCCAGCGCAAACACTGTCGCACCTGGTTTCCAGCGTCTGCCCGGCCCGGCAAACACGGAAACCAGGCCCCATAGCCGAGATGAAGACTGCTTCCTGGGGCTCGGAGCAGCTCCTGCGACTGACAGTGAGGAATGCTTTCAGAGGCCCCTGCGGGCGCAGACTACAGAAGCAAGCCTTTTGCAAAGACAATGAGTTAGTGCAGATCAGCATGTTAGCAAAGCAAGTATCAAAAAAATCTTAAAAGTCTGGATAATACTCTTGATTTCCCTCCTGATTATCTGTCCAAGCTGCAGCCTATAAACCTGCTAGAAATCAGGAAGGAATCCCTCCTCTTAAGGCACCTGACTGGAATGGCTACAGCCAATGGGAGTGAGGAAAGCCCCCCTCCAGACACTGATCACGTGACACCTGTAACCCCCCCGAGAAGGGGTGATCTGAATCCAGGCAGCACACTCGACCCCTTCTTTTGCTTAAGGGGCTTGTGTTTAACACGAGTCTTTGCGATGGAAGAAGTCTCAGAGTCTCTCTCAAGTCAAGAGGACAGACAGGGACAGGGATCCTGCAACTCTTCTCCCGTGTTCTGGCTGCACGCTCGAATCCCAGGAAACAGCGCGACATGGTGCCCATTTACTGCCTGACACGCCCAGTCTGTCAGGCGAGTTCAGGCAAGGAAGAGGAGAGGAGAGAGTCATGCTCCGAACAGAGGCTGGCCAGGGAGTGCTTCATCCTCCTTCCTTCTGCCCAGATGAGGCAGCTCCTTTCCAGAAGTTGTGTGAGGAAAAGGAGTTGTGCTCAGGTCAGAACTGGACCCAGCCTGTGCCTGGCTGAGTCTGGCTGGAGGTGGACCTGGAAAGGTTAGATAGGGAGGGGTGGGAGATTTCAGATATCTGAAAATACAAAGCAGATAAGACGGGACTTATTTCTGGGCAGAAAGAGCTCCAAAAGGCCAGTCCCCGAATGTTCTAGAACAGGGGTCAGCAAACTACAGCCCAGGACTAGACCAAATCTAGTCCTCTGCCTTTTTTAGTAGGTAAAGTTTCATTTGTACAGAGCCATGCTCATTCATTTATATACTGTCTGTGGCTGCTTTTGAGCTACAAGAACAGTGCTGAGCAGCCGGAACAGAGACCACATGGTCTGCACAGTCTAAACTATTTGCTTCCTGGTCCTTTATAGAAAATGTGTGCTGACTCCTGTCCTAGAGCTTGTCCACATAAACAACTGTGTGACTAGTATTTAGCATCTCTTCACCCTGACACCAAGTAAAGGCTCGAAATTTTAAGGAAGCAGAAAAGGCAAGAGACCCTGCCTCAGAGGTCCCATGACAACGGGCCAAGGTTAACCCAGGTTAACTCTCAGCCCAGTATCCTAGGGTAGCTGCAGGGGAGGAGGGGAAGAGGGAGGTACTGGTGACAAGCCAAAGCACTTGGTGAGGTGGTTTAAAGACCAGAAAGAGTTGCAGAAGGTGGCTCCAGGCCACCCAGCAGTGGACACCAGCAAAAAGCCTTCCCAGAGAGAAACATGCCTCCCAAAGTGGGCACTCTGGGGCTCTGTCCTCTGGCTGGCCGGAAAATGTCTGAACCAGAGCTGTTGCTCCCAGGTTTTTGAGAGAAAGAGCCTTGGCCCCAGTCCCCCACAGAGAACATGACCCTCCTCACCCTGTGGATTTGGTAAAGTCTCCCCAGATGTCGGCGGTGGCAGTAGCGGCAGGCTTGGGCTGCGGCCAGGACACAGTGGCACCTCCAATTGATGTCTCCAAGTCTGAAGGGAAGGGAGAGAAGAGAAGGAGACAGAGGAGTCAGAGATCTCCCCTCTTGGTTGTCTCAGTGACCCCGAAATCAGACTCGAGATTCCAGATGACTGAGAAAGACATACGCGGAGAGACGTGCTTTGGGGCAACAAAACACCTACAAGCAGCCACATTTCCACTGTCTTCTTACGAGCCCTTGAGGGGCTCCTGGAGACAGCAGAAGGCCACACACCCGGTGGAGGGGAGGGGTACCAGCAAGGGCGAGTCACACACCATCACCTGTACCTGAGGCTGACCTCGTTTCAACCGTTTATGTTGGAAATCTGTTTAAAATTTACTCTCTCCTGCCCTGACCTCTTGGATGGAGAATGCCCACCAAAACCACAAGGTCATCTTCATATAAAGTCCTCAGTCCAGAGTCTGCATCAACAAGCTGAGACAATTCTGTGCCAGACAAGTACCAAGTGCTGGGAGCCAAACTGGTTAGGGGCTGGGGAGAGCCTTCCAGAAGTAACGAAGAAGTGGGCATCTGTGTGTATCTTTTTTTTTTAAGTGTGTGTGTATGTGCAGTATTGTGGGCAGCTGAGGGCTGCACTGTAGGCTTTTGGCCTCTGGACCTCTCCCACTATTAGACTTGATCCCGCAATTTCTCTTGTTATATTTTGCCAGTTTATCCTTTTTACTGAACACGTGAACTAGTTTCTACCATTTTACTTCGTATTTTCTGTTTACCTTGCTTAATTTCTTTTCTAATTTCCTACTTTTCATAAGAATGATAAAGTTTAATTTACTCCTTTTGGCTTTTTTTTAATCCCTGGGCTGTTTTGGAAGCTATGGATAGCATTATCAGTCTTTCCATATCTACTGCTTAGAATGCCTAGAGTTCCACCATTTTTAGTTATACAGCTGCGTGTATCTCTTCACTGGGGTGGGTGGCATGATGGGGCAGCAGTGCTGCTTTTGTGTCTTTCTGGCACCTCCCCCAGTGCTGCCAGCTGTCCTTTCTGAAGGGCCTGTGCCTGCCACCCTCCACCTTCCCACCAATTTGCTATGTCTAGGGACTTCCCTGGAGGTCCAGTGGTTAAGACTCTATACTTCCACTGCAGGGAGCGCAGGTTCGATCCTCGTCAGGGAACTAAGATCCTGCATGCCACGTGGTGTGGCAAAAAAAAAAAAAAAATTTTTTTTTTTTTTTTTGCTATGTCTAATGTGCTCTGGGCTGGGAAACCAGATAAAACTAGGGCCCTCCACAGTTTAGTTTTGCAGTTCACCAAGTGCCTAACGGACATTATCTCATTTGAACCTCATCACAGTCACTGGAGGAAGACAGGCCAGGACCAGCTGTTTGACTTTATGCAGGTTACTTAAGTCTCAGTTTCCTTATCTCTAAAATAGACAGTAACAGTGACTACTTCATAAGATTGACTGGTCTGAGGATTAAATAAGTTAATATATGTGGAAGGCTTAGAACAGGCCCAGCAAACAGTGATGATAATGACGACAACATCACTAAAATGCGAGCTAACATTCAGCGAGTGCTTACAATGTTCCAGGCGTTGTTCTGAGTGCTGTATGTGGATTGGCTCATCGGATCCACACAAGAAACCTGTACTGTAGGGATCATTACTACCCCCACCCTACAAATAAGAAAATTGAGGAACAAAGTAGTAGGTAATTTTCTGAATTTGAACTCAGCCAGTCTGATTTTGGAACATAGAGTAAGTGCTCAAAAAATGTTAGCTATTCACATCTCTCATTACTTGACACCATTTTGTTCGTAAACATGCCAACTGCCTGTCTTACACATTAAAACATAAGGCCTTGAGAGCAGGGACTTGGGCTGTACCTGTAGTATCAAAAGGGTCTCAAATACTACCTGGCACATAGCAGGATCTCCAAACTGGCCATTAAAAATGCACCAGCAGGGCTTCCCTGGTGGCACAGTGGTTGAGAGTCCGCCTGCCGCTGCAGGGGACACGGGCTCGTGCCCTGGTCCGGGAAGATCTCACATGCCGCGGAGCGGCTGGGCCCATGAGCCATGGCCGCTGAGCCTGCGCGTCCGGAGCCTGTGCTCCGCAGCCTGTGCTCCGCAACGGGAGAGGCCACAATAGCGAGGCCCACGTACCACAAAAAAAAAAAAAAATGCACCAGCAATGGAGGGACGGCCTAGGACAGTGGCTCTCAGACCTTAGTAAGCACACAAATAACGTTAAGTATGCAGAGTCCTGCCCCCGTCCCTGGTGATGCCAAGGCAGGTGGTCCTCTGACCTCACTCTGAGAATAACTGCTAGGGTCCAGGCAGGGGTGCTCCCTGACTGCTACTCCTGCCACCCTCCTAGATTAAGGTATTTCCCACAGGGCTGAGGTTTGAAGCCCGACCTCCAGATAGGGGAGCCAATGTCCATGACCATTAAAAGGGAAAGAAAGCAGGCTTCTTGTCTGGATCCTGTCCCCCATTCCCCCAAGATGCTGGTGAGAGCTGTGTGGAGAAAGCGGGCTGGTGACAGTCACCCAGCCTGGGGAAGGCCAGGAGCATCAAGCCGGGCTGGGCAGGCAGGGCAGGGACATTGAAGGACTGGGCTGGCATCCCAGCACTGCCAGAGGCTGGCACTAGACACTAACTTCTGGAATCCCAGGGTCTCCAAAAGGCATTCCCTACATCCTGGAACAAGCACCAGTGCACCTGCTGGGGGAGCTGCCTCCCAGCTTTCTAGCACCAAACAGCCTCACTGAGGAGCTTGCTTCAAACTAAATCTCCAATTTTATTTCCCACCACTCACCTTGGAACACTTATGCTGCCTTCATCTCCCTAAACATAGCCAGTGTTTTAAACATTAAAAGTCTAAGCCTTATTCATGCTCTTCTTCTGTCTGGAATGGCAAGTGTCCCCAGCCCCAATCTTCTTCCCTCAAGGTCCAGTTCAATGCCACCTCTTCCATGAAGCCTCCCCAGATCATGCTGGCTGGTAGTTAGTCTGGTCCCCATACGTTTGGTCTCTGTGCCCATGACTCCTCTCTCCTACTATACTGAGCTCCCTGTGAGCAGAGACCATGTCTCCATCACTTAACTCACTCATTCAATGAGCAGCCTCTGAGAACCAGGAACCCACATGCTGATGATTTCACAGCAACAAATGAGTTGTAGCCCCTGCCCATCATGGGGGACAGACGCCCTGAAGGGGTAAGTGGTGGGAAGAGAGGAAGCCCTTACCCAGTGTGGACAGTACCAGCTTTGTGGCACCCACCTTCCAGTTTGTCACACACGGGTACTAAGTGTGACCAGTGTGAGTGAAGGAGGGAAAGCCATGGGGCCCCAGCTGCCAGAGAGGAAGAAGAACCCAAAGGTGCAGGTTTAGCACCAAGAATAGTCACCCTCGAGCACTGACCTGAACTGGGAGCAACTGCTGGCTGGACAATGGATGCCACCACAGACAACTGCTCCCCAGGGGGAGGGATCAGGGTGGAGGTTTTCCCCCCTGGGGGAGGGGGAAGCAGGCTCAGCCCTCCTGTGCTGGCGGGCCGGGCTCGGGGAGGCCCAGCTGCTCCTTCCTTCTTCTTCATGTTCTAAAGAGAGGGCAGGAATGCAAATCAGTCAGTTCTGCTGGAGTGCCTCTGCGATCAGAAAACTTCAAGAGGAGGCCCAAGGTGACCCCTGGGCCCCAAACGTCCGTATCACCAAAAGATGGTCAAGAGCCATCCATCCAACGCTTCCATTGTTATGGGGTGTATTCAATGCATCACAATTCTAAAGCTATCACAAATGCTTTTAATTTAAAAACTCAGCACCCGACTTCATTAATCATCAGGGAAACGCAAATCAAACTACAATGATATACCATTACACACCCACCAGGACGGCTAAGACGTAGCGTATCAAGCACTGACAAGGGTATGGAGCAACCAGAACACTCACATTCTGCTAGTGGAAGTGTAACCAGAGAAAACCACGTTGAAAAACTGGAAGAATCTTTAAAGCTGAACGTATGAACCGACACCCCTGCCATTCCACTCCTACATGGACCCAACAGAAAGGCATACACATGTGCACCAAAAGACGCACATTTGAACATTCACAGCAGAACTACTTGCAATAGCCCCAAAATGGAAACTACCTAAATGTCCACCATCAGTTAAATGGGTAGATATAGGGATACATTCTCATAACGGAGCATGCCACAACGAGAATAAAGCAACTACACAGAACAATATGGATGCTCTCACAAATACTACAGAGTAAAGGAAAGGAGTCATACACAAAAGGGTATGAAGTGTATGAGTCAATTAATAAAACATTGAAAACAAAACCTAGGGTGTTCAAAGTCAGCACAGTGGCCACTCCATCCTGTGCGAGAGAGCAGGAGAGGGGCTTCCAGAGTGCTGATAATCACCCACTTTCTTGATCTGGGAGCTAGTTTGTAGGGGTAAACCTGGTTTTTAAAAATTCACTGAGTTCTACATTTATAACATGTGTACTTTTCTGTACGCGCATTATACTTCGACAAAACATTTAAAAAAGAAAAACAAAAACCTGAACACCCAGGTGAACCAGAAACCAGAGCAGCTCAAAGGTGAAGACGAAGTGGTTCCCACCTTGTCAGGAGAGCAGCAGCTTAATCACGTGCTGAGACCACAGCCTGAAGGCAAAAGCCCTCAAAGACCTGGGCGTGAGCCCAGCTGTGCCAGTTATTTCTAGCTCTACGACCCTGGGCAAGACCCTCAAGCTCTCTAAACCTCAATTTCCCCACCTATAAAAGGGGAGGATGTTTAATTCACACGAGAGGTACCTAAAAAAAAAAAAAAAAACTACCTGGCACACAGCTGATGCTCATTAAATGTTAGTTTCCTCCCAGCAAGATAGAGATTCACATCCCCAACAGTTCACTGGACATGACCTGGATTTTCTCTTAAGGGCCAGCTGGCCAACTTCAAGGGTCCCAAACCATCACCAGCATGAAGCAGAAAAGAGAAGAAAGAAGATAGTAAGTAAAGAGGAAGAGCGTTATTTTAGGGTTACAAACTTTCTTCAGAAAACAAATCCACGGGGTCCTTGGTTCCCCCAAATCACTCATCTCCACCCCCATAGCCAGGTAAAGGCCAAGTCATGGCTGTCCAGCCCAGCTCGACCTTTCCCTCTTCTCAACAGGAGCTAACGGGGGAAAGCCAGATGTAGGGCAGCTCAGGACAAGACACAGGGAGCCAGGACAACACCACCAGCAGAAGCTGCCCATGACTCCCAGTGCCCACCCTCGAGGCTTTCCTGCCCAGAGTGCTACCAAATCTTCTTTCCTCAAGGCTCAGACCAAGACACAGCTTGGGATGAGCACACTGACCCCCCACCCCACCCCAGCCCCCAAAGCCAGGACAGAAACACCAGCTCTGGCAGCAAGTGACTGACGTTCCTTAAAGCAGAGGCTTGGCACATGCCGTTCCCTCTGCCTGAACCACCCTTTGACCCCTCTTCCCTTGCTTACAGGTCGCTTCTGCAAGGAAGCCTTCCTTGGTTCCCCCTAAGTCTGGACTGCACGCTCCTCCTCTAGGAGCTCATGGCACTGAAGACATCCCTAGGTCGTAGAACCATCCCGCCATGTTGTAATCACACCCAGACTCCCCCCATCTCAGCTCAACTCTGAGCTCTATGACAGCAGAGCCCTTTCGTTCGCCCCCAGCACAGTACCTGGCACCAGGCAGCTGCTCAATAAACATGTGCTGAACTGTGAGAAAAGAGTGATGGGCTCTGGGCTGGGCTTGGTGTGGTGGCCGTGACAGCCAAGTGAGGGGGGGACTCACTGCAATGTTGAGCTTGATGGTCTGGCCCTCCTTGAAGCTTAGGTCCAATTTGGGACCTTGATCTGGGTTCTCAGCTTGTTTTGCAAATTCACACTGCTGTTTCACCCACCTGGGGAGAGAACAGGAAGGAAAAGGTGAGGAGGAGGCGAGCTGCCCTGCCTTCACGCACTCACTTCATTCATACCTGCCACCCGTCCAGGACGAGGCTTTTACTGCAGCAGCGGGGCAGAAACTGAGAGCAGCTTGGGAGTTAGGTGTGAATTTAAATCCTAGTTCTGACGCATACGCAGCTGCACGCACGTCAGTTTCCTCATCAGCAAAATGGGATGACAACTCTCTATGCCTTAAAGACTGCTATGAAAATCATGAGGTCACTTATGTAGAGAGTCCTAACACTGGTCTTTAGGAAATCTGAGAACCTGGCCATCTCCTCCTCAGCATGTGGCATGAAGACTAAGACAAGTTCTCCACATCCTTCCAGGGGCTTAAAAAGTAGATGGTGAGACAGGACAAGTGCCCAGAAAGTATTGAAAGCAACCAAAAAGGTCTCCTACCCTCCATACACCCCTCTTAGTAGCCACCCGAAGCAGAGAAGAGCTAGAGGGGCCCACGAGAGCAGCTGCACACTCCCCGCAGCCAGAGGTGGAGGCCTGCAGATGGCAGGGGAGAAGGCTTTCCTGCCCATTTAGCTTCAGAAAGCACCACCAGGGTGTGTGCTGAGTGGCCTGGGAATCCGAGCACTGTTTATCACAGCATGGAGGGACAGCCCCAGAAAGGCCAAAGGAGCCTGACAAGGACTCTGGCCGCTCAGGGGCCTGATGAGGGAAGAGATGTGACATCTCAAAGGCTGGGCCAGCTGACTGGGATAGCAGAGATGCACCTCGGGTAAAGGAAATGACTTCAAAGCAGAGATGAGGACTGGCAGAGCGCAGAGAAGGTGACCTGCCCCGAAGGAGAAGTGAGTTTTCCTGAGGCTCTGCTGGCAGACGTACCACACACAACCACCTGGGTATCCTAACCTGGGAGACCAGTCTGTCCGGGGAGAGAGGGAGGAGGCATGAGTATGTGTCTCCTGGAGCCACTCACTTGAAATGATCCTGCAAGGCAACATTGAAGTCAAAGGCATCACCTCGGTCCCCGAAGCCAATTCCAATAAACGCCCGTCGCCCTGGGGGACAACACACGATCAATCCCACTTCCCAGAGGCAGAGAAAACCCTTCTCAGAGGAAGAAGCTCCAAGTCCCATGCTTACCGTTTCCATCTTCGATGCGGATAACGAAGTACCTGCTGGAATCCATCACGCTCTCCACAGCTGTGCCTGGAAACTGATCCACTGGGGCCTGAGCAAAGAGCTCCCCTGAAAGCATAAGGGAGGGTGAGCCTTGAGGACCCCCCAGACTGTTTCTATCACATGACTGGGGCCTTTTCCTGAGAGGCAGATGGGCAAACCTGACTCTGGGTTTCAAGTCAAATCCACTTTGGCCGAAGGGAAAACAGAGGAATATAACCAAGGAGAGGTTTAAGTCAGAGGTGGCTTACAGGTCAGATCCACTCACAGTTTCAGCATTTTCAATTTAACTGCCAAACACTTCAAAATCAGATTACTTGTAAAATAATCCAGATGTCTGGCTTCTCTTAAAATCAAAAGCTCTAGCAACGCTGGGCCTCCATTTCTACATGAGAACGATGGGCTGGAGATGCTGGCCACTCATTCCACCTGCCTCAGCCATTCACAGCCATGGCCTGCACCCCCAGGGCCCTGGCTCACGGAGATCATACCTTCAGAAAAGACCTGGTGCCTGAGGCAGGCCTCCAGAGGAGCAGGTGAACCCAGTGGAAAGGGGGGAGGGTTTTTGCACTCACAGAAGAATCTGAAGCCAGTGGATTTAATCTAATCTCAGGCCAAAAGAGTGACTGCTTTTAAAAGGAGCTCTTGTGAAATGCATCCCCTCATTAACTACGGCTCTCCAGGGTGCAGTGCAGCACACACCTTCTGTGAACATTTACGACTCGCATCATTTTTGCGTGTGCCGATCTCAGTTGACGTTTTAAGTATTTAACCAATAGTTTCTACTAAGTCCTATGGTTCAGAGGTGACTGTGTAATTAAGGCTGAACTGAATCCAAATCGGTGGCCTGAGTTTGTAGCTTCTTGTTAATTTCTCTCTCTAGTTTTGTACCTGGGGACTGGGATTCACCTGGATGCCTTCAGCATAGAGCAGTGGTTCTCCACCATGGCTGATTTGTCCCTCCCTTCCACCAAGGGACATCTGGCAATATGCGGTGACATTTTTGTTTGCCACAACTTGGGGGGTGCTACTGGCATCTAGTAGGTAGAAGTCAGGGATGGTGTTAAATATCTGAAATATGACTTAGACCACAACACTCAGCTGGCCCCAAATGTCACTAGTGCTGAGGCTGAGACGCTCTGGCCTGGAGTGATTGCAAAGTGAGAGACGAGCACGACCCAGTGGGCACGACCTCAAGCTAAGAGCGTCCTGGGGTGGGTCCTGCAGGTGAGGCTCAGCTTTGAGCAGTGGCTGGTACCCCAGGTGTGTACCTTAAAGTCAGTTCCCAAGGCCCCTAGAGAACAGGTGTTGCCATTCCCTTGTGACACCTCCTGGGACAACCCAGCAACTCTGACAGCCAGAGTTCTCTGGCCTAGCCACAGCAGCTGTCCCTTCAAACTCCTCTGCCACCAATGCTCAGTCATGCTCAAAACAAATCAATGCTTTGGGTCACCCTGCAGTTCACAAAGCATTCAGATAAATATGTGCTCACTCTGTATTTCCAACAACCTTGTGAAGCAGGAGCTAATGTGAGCCCCATTTCACCAAAAAGGAGGCCAAGGTGCCAAAGGTCACGTGGCTGCCCAAGGTCCCACAGCTCAGACAAAAGTGATGCAGACCTGACAAGAGGCGGCCGGTTTTGCCTATGAATCTTGGCATTTTATTTGCTCCACAAGGAAAATCTCTACATGTTAGAAAAAATAAATGACCGAATGCCGGGGCATCTGACTGGGCAAGCCCTGCGCCCGATTCCGGCTCTGGATGCGGGGGCTGGCACTATTCCAGGTCACGCTGCCCTCCACAGCTCACCCAGAGGCCCTGGTGGTGCAGGACTTCAGAGAGATTTCACCAAAGGTGAGAACTGCCAGCTGACCCCAGCACAGCCCAGCTTGGCTTGTCCTCTCACCACAGAAAGAGCTGAGAAGGACAGTTTCCAGTTCTTTCAGTTAATGGGTGTGGTCAACCTGGGAGGTTACCATTTGGTCGATAAGCAGAATTCCTGATTAAGAACCCGAGCTCAGCAGCAGAGGGCTATGCGTCTTCACCCGGCTTATCTTCCAGGCAAGCTCCGGAGCTTCCTACTTGGGACCAACCTGCATGGCTTCTCTCCCTGGGCTCCAAAATTAGTATTTTCTTAAGGATGCCCAAAAGAACAGATGCTTGACAGGAAATACTTCCTTTTAAACTAAAGGCTGGGGGAATGGAAGCGGCTTGTAAGTTTACCCAGGCCTTTGATTTCCAGGACAGGGCCCCACGATCCCTGAGCGGCTTGGCCAGGCTCGGGCCACCCATCCCTTCACAAAGTGGGAGGTATGGTACCACGCAGACCTCCCTTGCCTTTACCTGAGGTCCTGTCCTCCAGCTTGATGTAGGCCACCTGCCCTTTTGCAGTGATCCGCAGCCGGCCACTCCATGATGGCTGGTCCAGCTGCCATTCCGCAGCCCTAAATGGACAAAAACCATTGTGCCTCTGCCAGAGGTTCCTGCTCCACTACTCCAATGCTGGGGGTGGGAATGGGAAGGACATGTGGGCTGCTCGCTCCAGACCAAAGGTTGGCAAACGTTTTGAGAGAAGAGCCATACGATCTCTGTCCCAACTACTCACTCTGCTACTGCAGAGGGAAAGCAGTCATGGTGCATGAACATGTGAGTGCTTTAATTATTTTAACCAAATATTTTCTACTGAGCATGGCTGTATTTCAGTGAAACTTTATGGACTACCTGAATTTCATACAATTTTCACATTATGGAATATTCTTTCAAATTTTCCCCAATCACTTAAAAATGTAAAAACCATTCTTAGCTTATGAGCCAAACAAAAACACAGTGGGTCGTAGTTGGCCAACCCCAGTTTCAGATTATAGAGACTGTCTCTGAAGTAGGATTCCAGTTTTCTTTCTGTAGAGAAAGCAGCTACCAGGGCCCATGGTTTGTTTATGACACTGCTAGGCTGCAGTGGTCAGAGCAAACATTTGGGACCACTGAGACCATCTTGAAGGAAAAGGAGAGAGGGGAGCAATCATCAGTAGAAGAGAAAAGGAGAGCAACAGGACATGTGGGGTAAGTGAATGAGCATTCAAGAAATACATTCTCAAAGGTATCCTAAGAAGAAATAAACCCAGGAAACCACAGACCTATCACAATGGCCTCTTTTGGCTCTTTTAAAGTATTAACTTCATATTTTAGTTCTAAGCAGCAGCTCAGTAAAACCCCCAAAAGCAAAAACCTTGGGTGTTTCCAAGAGGCTTTTCTTGGAAGTCCCTTAGCGTATGCCAGGACTTGGAGAGATACCATTAACTGTGGACGCAGATTGTTTTGAAGGCCACACAAATGCAGACTCTCGATTCACAAGTCAGCTGACTCAGCTTCAGTTCCTCTTATTGGGGCAGGAGGCCTTAGACTCAAGATAAGCAGAGTTCTGAGGCTGAAGGGCAGGGGTTGGCAGTTTCCTCTATGCCAACCTAGCCAGTCCTAACACTTGGTAACCTCGATCTCTTGGGACCAAGAGGGACCAAACTCATCCTACTGAAGGGGATGGGGGCAGATGATCACCTCTGGTTTGATGGCCCATCTCCAGTTTGACGATAGAAAGCAAAATGTTTGTTATTTTACTATTGTTGCTTTCATATTATTTTAAAATTATGTCATGGATGTAGTAAGTATTCAATAAAATATTTGTTCACTAGAGAATCAGCTATAAGGGCTTCCCTGGTGGCACAGTGGTTGAGAATCCGCCTGCCAAGGCAAGGGACACGGGTTTGAGCCCTGGTCCAGGAAGATCCCACATGCCGCACAGCAACTAAGCCCGTGCGCCACAACTACCGATCCTGCGCTCTAGAGCCCGTGAGCCACAACTACTGAGCCCGCAAGCCACAATTACCGAGCCTACATGCCACAACTACTGAAGCCTGCATGCCTAGAGCCTGTGCTCCGCAACAAGAGAAATCACTGCAATGAGAGGCCCGCTCGCCACAACTAGAGAAAGCCCGCATGCAGCAACGAAGACCCAACGCAGCCAAAAATTAATGAATTTTTTTAAAAAAAGAAAAGAAAATCAGCTATAAGCCCACATTAACACAACTGTAAAGTAACAAGAGGCCAGGTATGTGGACACACCACCATTCTTGTGGTGCAGGCCAATCCTGTATTTCCAACTAACTTGGACAAACATTGCTTTCAAGAGCCCCCCCCACCCCCGGTGGCACAAACAGCCATAGGCCAGGTTGTCTATGTCAGGTACATCATATATTCTTTTAATATTTTTCTTCTTTTGATACATGGTGACAAAATGCAAACAGTACAAAGAGATATCAAGTCACAGGAAGTCTCCTTTCAACCTCCATTTTCCTCTGGGGGGGTAGTTTCCTGTGTTCCCTTCTACACACTCTACGTTTACAAACACGGGTATTTATTTCTCTCAGGTGAACATTTCACCAGCGAAGTACGGATGGATGCTTCCCAACTGCCACACGCTGTGATAAGGACTGCAGCTCGTGCCAAAGAAGCTGGGCAGTGAGGGGTCCCTGGGCTTTCAACATCAGCTTAAAACTACCCGGGACGAGTTCTTTTGACCGATTCGGGGCTCCCTTTCTTCCCCTCGGGGATTTCTGCCAGTGACAGAGTGCCTTTCCCGAAGGCTTTTCAAGGATCCCTTCAAGGCCATCGGTTAGCTCTGAAAAATATAGGTCTGTGACACCACCACTACTGACCCCGTTTAGGGTCCCTGGCCCACCTGGGTCCCCGGCAGCCCGCTCGGCGCTAGATTCGGCTTTCATGCCTTCCCCGCTGCCGGGAGCCCCATGCGTCAGACTGAGAAAGGCGAAAGTCTGGGTCCCCCTCCCTACTCTGGCCTCGAACTGGAAGAAACCGCAGCATTACCTCCCCGCGCACCCTGCCCCTCGCCCGTCAATTGGCGGGGCCGTCCTCAGCTCCCACAGTGGGCGTGTCGGGGGTGACAGGGAAGGGGTTAGGTGGTGGCTAGCCTGGCCCGGCGGCGGGTGGTCACCTGTAACCACGGTTGGTGGCCCGCGGCGGGATGCGGTAGACGTGGACCTCTGGCTTGACACAGAGAACCGACTCGTACTCGCCTTCCTCCATCTCGACGCCCGGAGCCCGCTGGACTTCCGGCTCCTTCTCCGCCGCGGGGCGGAAGCGGCGCGACTCTATGATCCATGTCAGGCTAGAGCGGCAGCTCGCGGGCCTCGGCCGCTCATCGCCCACGCGCCCTCTGCTGGAGGCTCTGGCTCAAGACATGCGGCGGACGGACCTAGGAGCTCATTTGATGCGGAGCGGACTAGGGTTTTCTGGGGGCTTTCTCTTCCACGAGGTCTCGCGGGCCTTTGCAAAGAAAACTTTAATACAGATCCCACTGCAATCCATTGTCTGGTTGTGGGTCATCCGCATCACCTCAACACTTACACCTGGTGTCCAGTTGGCTGAGATTCAAAGCTGTAGCTACCTAGACAGCTCAGCCTGACGCCTCTCTCTCCTCCAGCCTCTGCTTCCCTCGGCTTTTCCTGAATGTCCCGCCATCTCCTGACTCGTAAGCCGCGACTGAGGCTTTTCCTCCTAGAGAAATCCTTACCTGTCCCACCAGCTAAATGCGATGTCCCTACCCTGCCACCCTTATCCTTACCCACTGTGGGCCCAGGGCCCCTGTTGCCTAGACTCAGCAAAAGGTTGTATTCAAAGAAGCAAAGTTTAGTAATAACATAAATAATTTAAAAAGTATCCCAGTCTTAACTTGGATTTCTCACAGAATCTTATAGGAGTTACAATGTCTAACCGGAGTCAAATTCTCAAAATCTCTTCTCCTCCTGTACCATTCTCTCATTCATTACACAAATATTTAATTAAGTGCTTACAATGTGCCAGGTCCTCTGTGGGGCACAGCTGATCCCAAATTCACTGATTTACTGAATGCTCCCAAACTTTCTCCACTCCCTTCTTCCCTCTCCTCTCTCTCTCCTTTCACTCACTCTTTATAAGCTCTTTATTATAGGATTGATCTACCCTCTTAAATTAAAAAAAAAAAATTATTGTGGTAAAATATACATAACATAAACTTTACCATTTTAACCATTTTAAGTGTACAATTCAGTGAAATGAACAACATTCACCACTATCTATTTCTAGAACTTTTCATCATCCCAGACCCTTTACCCATTAAGCAATAACACCCCATTTCCTGCTACCCACCCCCCGCCCCTGGTAATCTCTATTCTACTTTCTGTATATGAATTTACCTATTCCAGGTACCTCATATAAGTGGAATCATACAGAATTTGTCTCTGTGTCAGCTTATTTCACTTAGTATAATGTTTTCAAGGTTCATCCATGTCGTAGCCTGTATCAGAATTTCATTCCTTTTAATGGCTAAATGATATTCTATTGTATGGTGTAAAACAATTAATAAACAGAAACTGCAATTAAATAGGAGACCAGAATGGGGAGCTCTTACACCCTGGGATGATAGCAGAGCCCAACAGGAAGAAGAAAGACTCCTCTTCTTTCCTGGCAAGAATTCAGCCAATGAAAAGCCACGAACTCTTTGTTTACTGTATCCTTCTTTTCCCCAACTTCCTTTCCCCCTCTGTGAAAGAGTTCTGCTTCCCTTGCCCCGAGGGAACTTGCACATGGCTGGCCATTGTTGCAGACTCTGAGTTGCAATTCTCTGCTGATCTCATGTAAACCCATCTTTGCTGGAGAAATTCTGGCGGTCTATTTATTTCAGGTCAACAACGGATACACCACATTTTATCCATTCATTTGCTGATGGACATTTGGGTTGTTTCCACCTTTTGGCTATTGTGAATAATGCTGCTGTGGATTACT
The DNA here is from genome assembly GCF_949774975.1 of Lagenorhynchus albirostris. Lineage (NCBI taxonomy): Eukaryota > Metazoa > Chordata > Mammalia > Artiodactyla > Delphinidae > Lagenorhynchus > Lagenorhynchus albirostris. The sequence continues at coordinate 173,686,303 of NC_083096.1, forward strand.
GGTGAATAATACCTGTTCAAGTCCTTGTTTTCAGTTCTCTTGAGTATATATCTAGAAGTGGACTTGCTGGCCCATATGGTAATTCTATGTGTAGCTTTTTGAGGAACTACCAAACTTTTCCACAGCAGCTGCATTTTCCATTTCCACCAGCAAGGGTCCCAGTTTTCCACATCCTTGCCAATACTTATATTCCATTTCCTTTGATAATAGTCATTCCATTGGGTATGAAGTTAACCTCTCTTTACGTGAACTGATTTAACTTCTAATTTCAACTTTGCTCCTTACCCTGATTCTGCACAGCAAAGAAGAAATTGAGAAGTGAGATTTCTTCCTCCTAGTTCTTTGTTCCTAACTCATTTTCCTAAAGTCCTGGAGTGGCAGAGACAGAAGTCCCCTTAGAAGCTGGAGGGGAGAGATGTTGAGATGGGAGGGGAGAGCACACTCCCACACTGACAATCTTGTCCCCTCACATTCTCATCATTCTGTTTACATGTCTGCTCTCCCACTAGACTGCAAGCTTCTTCTTTTTTTCTTAAAGGTTTTTTATTTTATTTTATGTGGACCATTTTTAAAGTCTTTATTGAACTTGTTACAACGTTGCTTCTGTTTTATGTTTTGGTCTTTTGGCCATGAGGCATGTGGGATCCTAGCTCCCCGACCAGGGATCGAACCTACACCCCCTGCATTGAAAGGCGAAGTCTCAACCACTGGACTGCCAGGGAAGTCCCTAGACTGCAAGCTTCTTGGATGCAGGACCCTGTCCCTGCCTTTGTGAATCCCTGTGTTCAGCAGCACAGGGTCTGGTACAGAGTAAGTGCTCAGTGAATGAATGGGTAAATGAGTGTGTGTGTGTGTGTGTGTGTGTGTGCGTTCATTTGGTTACATCCCAAAGCCAAGGGGCAATTTGGGAATGAGGCACTGTGTTTCCTCTTTCACACTGTCTTTGCATCAGTATGTGCTGCACAACAGTAGGGGAAAATAGGGTATCCCAGGAGTAAAGCACCTGGACCCTTTGAGTTGGAGAAAATTTCAGCTGGGAGAGCATCTAGGACCAGCTCTTAAGAGCTAAACTTTGGGATAGCATCCACCATCAGCACCAACATCCGTCACTTCCTTTCTGGAAGCCAAGCAGTGTGAAGGTGGCCCACGGTGACTGTTTTTATTTATTTATTTATTTATTTATGGCTGCGTTGGGTCTTCGTTGCTGCGCATGGGCTTTCTCTAGTTGCGGCGAGTGGGAGGCTGCTCTTCGTTGCAGTGCGCAGGCTTCTCATTGCCGTGGCTTCTCTTGTTGCGGAGCACCGGCTCTAGGTGCATGGGCTTCAGTAGTTGTGGCACGTGGGCTCAGTAGTTGTGGCTCGCGGGCTCCAGGGTGCAGGCTCAGTAGTGTGATGCACATGGCATGTGGAATCTTCCCGGTCCAGGGCTCGAATCTGTGTCCCCTGTCTTGGCAGGCGGATTCTCAACCACTGCATCATCAGGGAAGCCCACGGTGACTGTTTTGGGCCTCCCCATGAAGCTGCCCCTGGTAGGACACCTTCCTCTCATGAATCTGGAAGGGAATGTTCACTCCGTGCCAGGGGGCAGCCAGGTTTTACAATGTGTTCAGAGCACTTCCCGTTCAGTTCAGTCTAACAAAGATGGGCATTGAACATCGACTATAGGCCAGGTGCTGGGTGATGGGACCACAGAGATGAGGCCCCCCCAGCTCCTGCCTTCATGGAGCTAACAGAGAGGAGGAGACAGAGAGAATGCGGAGTGAAAAGTGCTATGATGGAAGAAACTCACAGGGGGATGTGGGAGCGAAGAGAAGAGAGATCCCACTCAGCCTGGGGGCAGTCAGGGAAGGCTCTCTGGAAGAGGTTACCTTGACACAATAATCCCTGTGAGGTAAGCAGAGCAAGGATTTGTACACAGATGTTCACAAGAGCATTATTCATAATCCAAAAAAGTGGAAACAACCCAAATGTTTATCAACTGATGAATGGATGTACAAAATGGGGAATTCCCTGGTGGCCTAGTGGTTTGAATTCCGGGCTTTCACTGCCATGGCTCAGGCTTAATCCCTGGTTGAAGAACTGAGACCCCGCAAGGTGCACGGTGCGGCCAAAAAAAAAAAGAAAGTAGTATATTGGCCATAAAAAGAATGAAGGGTTGATACAAGCTACAACACAGATGAACCTTGAAAACATCTGCCCCGTGAAAGCCAGTCACCAAGGACCACATAGTGTATGATTCCATTTAAATGAAATGTCCAGAATAGGCAAGTCTATAGGGACAGAAAGATTAGTGGTTGCCTATGGCTAGGGGTGGGGTGGGAGGACTGAGGTGATGGCTAAGGGGTGTGGGGCTTCTTCTGGGGGTGATGAAAATATTCTAAAATTGGAGTGAGGATTGTCCAATTCTGTGACGATACTAAAAGCCATTGAATTGTACACTTTAAGTGGATGAGTGGTACAATACATGAATCAAATCTCAATGGAGTTGTGAGGAAGAAAGTGCCCTGAAAGGGGGACAGAGTCTCTATTGGCCACCCACCCCCCTCAATTCTATCCTCAGATCCCATGCCTTTCTGCTAGGGGTGGGGCTTCCTCTTCTCATCTAGATTCTCACAGAGGTTGTAAGCTCCAGATGGGGATGGAGAGGGGGCTGGATCCCCTCCGGAGCCTCTGCCCCCTTAAAACTCCAGCTTGTGGAATACTGGGACCTGAGAATTCTGAGGTTGAGACTGCGCTTTCTGAGGTGGAGACGATGGGGGGTGCGTTTGAGGGGTCTGGGAGGGGGGCAGGTTTCCCCCAGATGGGTCATCTAACCCTGGGGCAGGAAGGCTCAGAGGAAAGGGGAAGGCTTAGGGAGCCCTAATGGGAGAGAAGGGAGGAACTCCAAGGAGAGAGAGAGGGGCTCGGTCACAGAGCTGACCTCCTTGTGCCAGGTGAGAGCCTAGGTCCTTTGGGAGGCTGGAGCTGCACCTGGAGTGGGGGTCACCTGGGAGCGGAGGCTTGTTTGCATTGTGGGGATACAGGCCCAGAGGGTAGGGCTGGAGGGTAGGCAAGGTTGGGAGGAAAGGAGAAGGGAGAGGGGACTCGGGTCGGCAGCTGTTAAGGGTACCTCCCCTGTGCCCCTTGTAAACAAACTGTGAGAGCTACCAGACCCCCAGTGTATCCCCAAGGCCTGATGTCACATGTCTGTTAAACAACTGGTGATTGCATGGAAGAGTGAGGGAATGAATTAAGCTTCTTTGGAGGCAAGATAATGTGGTGAGATAAGCAGTCTTGGGAGTCACACAGGCCTGGGTTTGAAGCCGGTTCTTCTGCAGATTTGCTGTGTGGTATTGGACAAGACTCTGGGCTACCCTGAGCCTCCGTTTCCATATCTTTAAAACAGGGCTGAACCCACTGACCTCAAGGACAGGGTGGTTAGAATACCGTTGGCAAACGTGCCCAGCAAACAGAACGTTCCTCCATGGATGGTGGCCGGCCTGTCATGATTTAAAGTGGAAGAAGCAACATCAAGATCCTCAAGGTCTCAATGAGGGGGTAGGATTTACCCTTAGAAACCAGTTAACAGTGAAGAGAGGTCCATGGCATCTCCGTAGAAAGGGTGTTGATGTTGCCTCAAAGGAATTCAGAGGCCGGAGAGAGGGCTAAGGTGGTTGGAAGCTTGGAGAAGAGGTGGGAGCTTGAAGGATGGGGTGGGAGGTGCTGGAGAAAGAGAGAGAAGTGGGAAACGAGCAGAGAAGCTGGGGGATCTGCAGGGTTAGGATCGCAGGAGTCTGCCCAGATTAAAACAGAATGTTTGTGTAGGGTGTGGCAGTACAGCCAAATAGGAGGTTGGGTAGGAGAAGCAAAAATAGAGACCCTAGGGGCTTCCCTGGTAGCTCAGTGGTTGAGAATCCGCCTGCCAATTCAGGGGAAACGGGTTCGATCCCTGGTCCAGGAAGATCCCACATGCCGTGGAGCAACTAAGCCTGTGCACCACAACTACTGAACCTGTGCTCTAGAGCCCGTGAGCCACAACTACTGAGCCTGCATGCTGTAACTACTGAAGCCCACACGCCTAGAGCCCCTGCTCTGCAACAAGACAAGCAACCACAATGAGAAGCCTGCGCACCACAACGAAGAGTAGCCCCCGCTCGCCGCAACTAGAGAAAGCCTGCGCGCAGCAGCAAAGACCCAACGCAGCCAAAAATAAATAAATGAATTTATTTTAAGAAAAAATGATCCTAAGAAAGGCTTTAGAAAGGGATGTGTCCAGGGCAGGGTCAGGGTGATTTGGTGAACCACCTATTGCCATTGGTGACTTTAGGGCCCCCAAGACAGACGTTCCCCACTCCTATTCCTTAGCTCCAAGAAGAACGGAATTTTCCTCTATAGCAGCAGCAGCCGTGACACTCTTGGGCTCTCTTTATTTTTGTTTTGTTCTGTTTTTGGCTGCGCCGTGCAGCATGCGGGATCTTACTTCCCCGACCAGGGATTGAACCCGCGCCCCCTGCAGTGGAATCGTGGAGTCCTAACCACTGGACCGCCAGTGGGAATTCCCTCTTGGGCTCTCCTTAAAATGCATCTTAGGATATTAAGGGCTCTGAGAAATCCTGCAGGAAAGAGCCTATTTCATTTTAACTCAGCACTTTCCAGACAAATTTGGCCTCAGAACCCCTTTTTTTTTGTGGTGTACCTCATGGGACCAATATCCCCAAGAACACCTGTTAGGAAATGCTGCTGTAGGGAAAAGTGTGTGGGTTTTGGGACCCAATAGGCCATGGTTTGATTCCTGGTCTGTGACCTATTTGGTGTTGGACCTCGGGCAAGTCACTTTGTTTCCCAGAGCCTCCTCTTCCCCAGAGTCATCATGAGAATCGGGGAAAATATGTGGGTAACGCATGTGGCTGGCTCTCTGGTCTTGCTGCATGCCTCTCCTATGCCAGGCCTGGTCCTATCTCTTCCCCTGAGCCAGGCTCTCTGCATGACAGACTCCACGTGGGCTGCTGAAGAGGCAGTTAGGTAATGGGCTTGGTGGAACTTTGATTGGATTTCTTTTCTGGGAACACAGCATTTGATGCTCCTCACTTGGTACCCTCGTTGGCCCTGGCACAATGCACAACAGAAATGCCCAGATGTACGTGGAGTGTAGGATCACGGCTCCAGAGGCCCAGCCGAGTCCTGGCCTGAGGACTGCCAGCAACAGGGCTGGTGTTGAGCCCACCATATCAGAAGTCAGCCAGGTAGGGACCTGCATCTCTACTCCCAGCAGCCACCTTTCCTGTCCCCTGCCCAGGTTTCCTTCCCTCCCCAACTTCTTTAATTAAGCCTCTATTACAAGTGGCACAAAACTCAATTCAAACTGGATTAGGCAGGAATGAGAACACATCAGCCTGCGTCACTGACAAATCTACCTGTAGACTTCAGGTATGGCTGGATCAAGGTGCTCAGTCAGTGTCTCTCAGCTCTGCCTTCCTCTGTGGCATTCCCAGGCAGGCTCTCTCTGCAAAATGGCAAGAATTGCCCTGGCCACTCCAGGCTTAAATCTTCCCATCTTACATCCTCTGGCTTAGCATTCCTAACAGGAGGAGAGCCTCTTTGCCATAGTTGAAGTCTCTGGTATCAGTGTCATTGGCCCAGCTTGTAGTCATGTTTATCCCTGAACCAGTCACCATGGCAGGGCAGAGTGGCCTGGATCTCTTGGTATAATGGAACCGGAGGTGGTACTCAGCTTGCTCCGCTGAGCCGCGTGGGCCGAATGGAGACAGGAAGTTTCCCATAAAAGAATGTTGGCTTTGTTATCAAAAGAGATGCTGGCTGGGTGAGCAAAACAGAATTGCCTACTTACTTCCATGGCCTTTAGCCTCCCTGTCCCTTATATCCTTTATTCCCCTGACAGCTGCTCAAAGCTTCCATCCATGACCCTCCTCATCCCCTAGCATGCAACCTAAGCTCTCAGTGCTCCTCTCGGCCGCTTTCCATCAAAAAAAAAAAAATTTTTTTTTAAATGCCAAGTGGCATGAATTGAAGAGCACAGAGAAGATCTTCCTTTCTGTGTCCCCAGAGCCAAAAATGTCACCATAAAAATAGTCAACACTCCCTTGGATTAAGTATCACCCTCTCCCTGTAGCCTCTGTTATAAATCATGGCTTCTCCTAGGCCCCCGGAGAGGGCCTGAAATGGGGGTCTTGGAAGGAGGCTGTGGTAAACATTCAGGGCTTCCTTTACCTGCCCATTTACTTTTCCAATGCGCATAGTCAGGGGGTCTCAGTGCCACCACTTAACCAGCTGTATGACCTTGGGCATGTCACTGCAGCCCTTTGAGCCTCATGGGCTCATGTGTGTCATGTCGAGGATTAACTGAGTTAAGTCCCTGGAGGCACCTGACACTGGCCCTGCCCCATGGTAGATGCCCTTAGTGTTGGCTCACAGTGAAAACTTGTATTATCAACTGATTGAGCCAGGTTGCCTGGAGTTTGCTGACTCAGGCGAGGCTTGGAGCTGCCTCTAAGTCACTGACTCAAGGTCACCCAACCAGAGAGTGATGGGCATCAAAACCCAGCTCCAGAGCCTGAGCTCTGAAGTAGAGGAAATTGTGGAAGCCTCTCTTGGAACTTGTGAGGGTCTTGAAGTCCCCCAGGGCACTCTGTCAAGTTGTCCTCAGTGGCATCCCCTTGGCCCAGGTACTACTCTGGACTCCAGGTTCATGCTGGAGCCATCGGTGCTGACCGAGCCTCTCTCCCCCTGCCCCTTGTCTCCTCCTTGCCTCTCTCCAATGTCTTCCCCAGTTAGGCACGGGATCTCCCCGTCCCTGAGGCCAGGACAATGCCAGAGAGTGGGAGAATCCCTCCAGAATGGGCCAACACTTGAACCAGTACCATGGGCATCTTCGTTCTAGGTTGTGTTTACAGATGCTGAAGGGATAGACAGTGGGAAGCAGCCCTCATCAGAACCAGGAGAGCCAGAGGACGGGCCCAGACACAGAGAGGCATCAGAGGAGGGGTCTCCAGAGCTCAGCACCCAGGAGCAGATGCCTCCGGCGGGGCCAAGGTGAGCCAGGGGCTTCCCAGAGAGCAGCTCCGGGAGAGAATCCCCTGTGACTCACCTGGTGGTGGGGGAGAGGAGGGACAACTTCCAGGCTAAGGTGGATCCACCAAGTCACAGCCCCTGTGACAAGTCACAGCCTCTTTCATAGCATGAATCACACTAAATAATTATTCATGTCGACCTTTTGTCTGAGCTCCCCCACTAGACCACAAACTTCTGTGATGTGTCTTGTTCAAGGGGCATTTATGTCTTGTTTAACCTCACATTCCTCATGCCGTGGACTCTGCCTGTAGCAGATGAGCAATAAATACGTATTCACTGAATTCATAGAAGAATGAACAAAAGAGAGGCTAAGAGACACAGAAACACACATTTATGTGGAATTATTGTTATTACTTTCTAAATATTGTATATATCTTTAAGCTTGCCTACAGTGAGAATATATTCTTTTTAAAAAGAGAAAATGGAGGGGCTTCCCTGGTGGCGCAGTGGTTGAGAGTCCGCCTGCTGATGCAGGGGACAGGGGTTCGTGCCCCGGTCTGGGAGGATCCCACGTGCCGCGGAGCGGCTGGGCCCGTGAGCCATGGCCGCTGAGCCTGCGCGTCTGGAGCCTGTGCTCCGCAATGGGAGAGGCCACAACAGTGAGAGGTCCGCGTACCGCAAAAAAAAAAAAAAAAAAAAAAAGAGAAAATGGAGAGAGAGCCAGAGAGAGGCAAAGTGAAAGACTTGGGAGACTGGTCAGCTTATCATTTAAATTTGATTATAACCAAAAACCTCTAAATAATCTCTTCTACACGATAAGTTAGGGGAATCAATCAAAGCCAGGTGTCAGCACCCCTGAGACAGGCGTTGCGCACCGTGCTGGCAGAAATAGAAACCATGTCCACACATCTGCTTACACGACTTGGCAATTTGTTTAAACTGCTTTAAAACTGTCTTTACCCTCATCTATTTCTAGAAATATCTAGGAAATAAGTGCATATTCAGGCAAAGTTTTATGCACAAAGATTTCCACATTATTTTAAATGCTAAAAAACTGGAAATGCCAGTGTGCACTAAATGCTCACAATAGGGGGATGGTTAAGTAGATTATGATTTTCTATAAAATAGAGAATTTTAGGGGACTTCCCTGGTGGTCCAGCGGTTAAGACTCCATGCTTCCACTGAAGGGGGCGCAGGTTCAATCCCTGGTCAGGGAACTAAGATCCCACATGCCACACAGTGTGGCCAAAAAGTAAAAAAAAAGAGAGAGAGAGAGAGAATTTTATACTTTCATTAAAAAGCATGCTTATGAGAGATTTTTGGCATGGGAAAAATTTAGATTATACTGTTAATTGAAAAAAGATTGCAAAATTGTATTCGCAATATAACTAGGTAAAATTATGTAATAATTGAAGATGGTATTTAAATGAATCCCCATTAAAAATATGTATGTATATCCTTAGGAAGAAGCCTGCAGGAAATACTCCGGAATATTAAAGTGAGATCAGATAGGTGCAGATTCAAATCCGGACCTGTCAACTTCAGCTTAATGACCTGAGGCTTAAGTCTTCCGACCTCTCTGAATCTCAGTTCTCCCTGATCTTCCTTTTTTTTTTCCTAAAAAGCAATAAGTAATAATAAAATATTAAATCCTAACTCTCTTAAACATTGACCTCAAAGTGTCTGTGATCGGGGGAATTCACATTAGTCCTTTATTCTTTCTCCTAGGCATTAAGTTATGCACCTATGGTGTGCCGAGCCCTGTGCGGGTGCTCTGGGAACTATGAAGAAATATAAGAATGTAAAACTCTGCCCCAGTTTGGGAGCTGAGGTGTCCCTTTGTCTGTTCTCCCCAGGATGAAGCAGTCATCTTTGGCCCCCACAGGAAGGGCCCGGGGAGCTGCAAGCAGGCCAGGATCAGGCCACGCCAGGAAGTGAGCTGGAGGTGCTGCCCTCCAGGGTCCCTGCAGCACAGGAAAGGCTGCAGCAGCAGAGCTCATGGAAGGAGACCAAGGACCAACAGGGGAGCCAGCAGAACCTAGGAATTGTGGAGGGTCAGTTCCCCGAGAGCCGCCAGGTAATGTCCATGGAGACCTGGGCAGGAGGGTATGGAATGACTGACCCACAGGGGAGGCGAGGGAGCAGGGAATTGTTGGAGGAGATGATGGGGGGTTCTGTGTAAAATTAAAATCGGGACATGCTGGTTTTAACAAAGCTCAGACAGCTTTTCACGAAGATGGCGCCGAAGGCAAAGAAGGAAGCCCCTGCCCCTCCTGAAGCCAAAGCTAAAGCAAAGGCTTTGAAGGCCAAGAAAGCAGTGTGGAAAGGCGTCCATAGCCACACACACACACAAAAGAAGATCCGGACGTCACTCACCTTCCGATGGCCCAAAACACTGCGGCTCAGGAGGCAGCCCAAATATCCTCAGAGGAGCCCCCTAGGAGAAACAAGCTGGACCACTGTGCTACCATCAAGTTCCCCTCACCACCGAGTCAGACATGAAGAAAATAGAAGACGACAAGGGACTTCGCTTCCTTGTCCGAGTGGCGGAGTGGTTAAGAATCCGCCTGCCAATGCCAATGCAGGGGACACGGGGTCGAGCCCTGGTCCCACGTGCTGTGGAGCAACTAAGCCTGTGCGCCACAACTACTGAAGCCCGCGCGCCTAGGGCCCGAGCTCTGCTACGAGAGAAGCCACCTCAATGAAAAGCCCGTGTGCCGCAATGAAGAGTAGCCCCTGCTCACCACAAGTAGAGAAAGCCTGCGCGCAGCAACGAAGACCCAACGCAGCCAAAAATAAATAAATAAAAAGAAAACAAAAGAAAGGAAAATAGAAGACAACAACACACTGGTGTTCATTGCAGACGTCAAGGCCAACAAGCACCAGTTTAAACAGGCTGTGAAGAAGCTCTATGACATTGACGTGGCTAAGGTCCACACCCTGATCAGGCCTGATGGAGAGAGGAAGGCACATGTTTGACTGGCTCCTGACTATGATGCTTTAGATGTTGCCAACAAAATTGGGATCATCTATACTGAGTCCAGCTGGCCAATTCTCAATATAAAAATTTTCACTATAAAAAAACAAAAACAAAGCTCAATTTTTTTTTTTTTTGGCAGTACGCGGGCCTCTCACTGCTGTGGCCTCTCCCGTTGCGGAGCACAGGCTCTGGACGCACAGGCTCAGTGGCCATGGCTCACGGGCCCAGCCGCTCCGCGGCATGTGGGATCTTCCCAGACCGGGGCACGAACCCATGTCCCCTGCATCGGCAGGCGGACTCTCAACCACTGTGCCACCAGGGAAGCCCTCAATTTTTTTTTTTTTAATGCTAGGATATTCTAGCATCTGTTTCTTAGCTGCTGAGCACTATGGGACCCTGCAAGATGTGGTTAGAGTATGCTACCTTTTCCAAACTTATTTGAATGTAAAATATCTTTTAATTTATTTTTATTTTAAGATTTAAGTTTTTTTTAAAAAAACAAACAGCTTCAGTGAGGTATAATTGACATACACTTGCGCATACTTCAAGTATACAATTTGATGTTTTGGACACGTGTATACCCACGAAACCGTCACCACAATCAAGAAAACAAACACATCTATCACCCCCCAAAATTTTCTGTGCCCCTTTGTCATCTCTCTTCCCATTCACCCCCAGCCTCAGGCAACCACTGATCTGCATTCTGTCACTATAAATTTGTTTGTATTTCCCAAAATTTTCCATAAACAGAAGCATACAGTATCCACTCTTTTAGTCTGGCTTCTTTAAATTATCATGATTATTTTGAGAGTCAGCTATGTTAATGTGGGGCTGAATGTTTTATTCTTTTTATTGCTGAGTAATATTCCATTGTATGGATAGGTCACAGTTTCTCGTCCTACTATATAGCACAGGGCACTATATTCAATATCTTGTGATAGACCATATAGGAAAAGAATATGAAAAGGAATGTTTATATATGTATAACGGAATCACTTTGCTGTACAGTGGAAAGAAACAAAAACCAGTTTCTTCATTCTTTCATCTATTGATGGACATTTGGTTTGTTTCAACTTTTTGACTACTACAAATAAGACTTACAGAAACATTCATGTCTATATGTACATGTACTTTCATTTCTCTTGGGCAAATAAATGCTTAGGAGTAGAATGGGCCATATGGTATTTGTATGTTTAACTTATTAAGACACTGCCAAACTTTTCTCCAAGGTGGTTGTGCCATTTTACATTCCCATGAGCAATGTATGAGAGTCCCACTTGTTCCACATCCTCCCCAAAACTTGGTATGGTCAGTTTTTAATTCTAAGCATTCTAATAGGTGTATAGTTGAATCTCACTGTGGTCTTTATTTTCATTTTCCTAATGACTAATCATGTCAAGCATCTTTTCATGCGCTTATGGGCCATTTGTATATCTTTGGAGAAATGCCTATTCAAATACTTTGCCCATCATTTTAATTGAATTAGTCAATTTATTGTTGAGTTGTAAGAGCGCTTCATATATTCTGGATACGAGACTGTTATCAGATCTACGATTTACAAATTTTTTCTTCCATTCTATGGATTGTCATTTCACTTTCTGACCTTTTTTTACAAAACTGGGTTGTTTTTTTATTCTTGAGTTTTGAGAGTTCTTATATATTCTGAATACAAGTCCTTTATAATATATGTTAATTTGTAAATGTTTTCTCCCAGTCTGGGAGCTGTCTTTTCCATTCTCTTAACAGTGACTTTCAAAGAACAGAAGTTCTTAATTTTGATGAAGTCTAATTGATCAGCTTTTTCTTTATGGCTGTGCTTTTGGTATTATTTCTTAGAAATCTTTACTCAACCTGAAGTCACATAGGATTTTCTCAGATGTTTTCTTTGAGAAGTTTTATTGTTTTAGGTTTAACATTTAGGTTTATGATCCACCTTGAGTTAATATTTTGCGTATGGTCTGAGTGATGGATTGAGGTTCATTTTTTGCATATGGCTGTCCAACCATCCCAGCACCATTTATTGAAGACTATCCTTTCTCTGCTGAGTGTGCACCTTTGTCGAAAATCACTTGACCACATATGTGTGAGTCTCTCTACTTTGTTTCATTCATCTATTTGTCTATCCTTATTCCAACACCACACTGTCTTGATTATAGCAACTTACTAAAGTCTTAAAATCAGTTAGTGTAAAAATCCCCTTTGTAGGGAGTGCCGTGAAGGACTCTGGTTCTTTGAAACATCCCTTGGGAAATCCCATTTAAAGAGGATCATCTCACTTTCTGCAGGCTCCCATTCTACCTGCACAGAGAAGCCTGGATATGACTTTGGGCAGGTCCTGCCTCCTCTGGGCCTCAATGTCCTCATCCCTCAAAATGATGGAAAGTGGGCAACCTTCTAGGGGTGCTGGGAGAACTCAGTAAGATAATGCTTGCAGTGCTTGCTTGAGTAAGGGTTTGACAGCTGGTCTCTGGTGAGTGTTGAGGGTCAACTGAGAGCCAGGATGGGGCTCACCATCTTGATGTCCTCGTCCTTGGCAGGACCCAGAGTGTCAGCCCTTCTCAGGTCACCTGGCCGCCAATGAGCCAGACATAGTGCAGCCAACAGAGCCTTGTTGCACCTTGGACAGCTGTCGACAGCAACTGGGGGACAAGCCCCCCAAGGAAGTGGACACCCCACCCATCAGGCCACAGGGCGCTCTGCCAGAGCCTGGCTCAGGGGGACAGGAGGACAGTCCCCAGGAAGCTATGGCCCTAATGCCCACGGCAACTCTGGAGGAAAAGACGGCCCACTCTTCCCCACCATCTATGCCAAGACCTAACACACCCAAAGAAAGGTAAGGCATCCTCTGATGGCCCCCCACCCCACTCCCTGACCCCAACAAGACTGCTGTTCTGCTAAGCTACAGGGGAGGTGAATTCTAGTCCTGACAGCTCCTGATATGATGTAGAACTTGGTCAAGTCATGCCCCCCTGGGCCTCCATTTCCCCAACTGTACAGTAGCTCTAATACCAGAATTCTTTGTTCCACGGGCCTACTCTTCAAGAGCCATGTCCCCACAGGGGATGTGAGGGTAGTGGAGCCCGTCTGGGATTAGAAGGCCAGGGGAACTAAGCTGGGGCGGTGGACCTGAGTGTCCTGGGGGCTGAGAGAAGGAGTGTGCAAGGGGCAAGCCTTGAGCCGAGCCCCTCCCTCACCTGGGAGTTCCTCCCTTGTTTAGGGACAAGGCTGTGGAGATCCAGGCAGCACTGGGGCCTGTTCCTCCACCTGTAAGTAGAGCCACAGTGGGGATGGGGACAGGGTGGGCTGGGGATCAGGAGGATGAAGGGGGCAGAGGCAGAAATGGGACAGTATTTGGAGTCAAACTGGGGAAGGTGTGAGCGTGTGCCTGTGTGTTTGCATGAGTGTGCACATGTATGTGCATGCGTGTATGTGTGTGTTTGCACATGTGCATGTGTGTGCATCTTGGGTGGGGGTCAAGGATGCTCTTACACTCTAGAGGCCTTGGATTCACCCCAGGTCATGGCTTTTTCCACATCAGCACGGATTTCTTCCACCCATTTGCTCTCAGTCACAGCACACAACCCAAAGCTTCCCTGAACACCTGGGAGGCTCCCATCCCCCTCCCAGCCATCCCCACCTCTGCCAACTCTGCCACTTCCCGGTTCTTTGATTTGACTGAGCAACCTGTGAATATACAGTCATCGTCTGCCTGGTGGAATGGTAGGTTGGAAAAAGAGGAATCAAAAGAGCCTTTAGGGAGTATAATCTACAAAAATATTGAACCACTATGTTGTACACTTGAAACTAATATAATATTGTAAATCAACTATACTTCAATTTAAAAAAAGAGGCTTTAGGTTTGGGGCCTGAGCAACAAGTGGTGTCATTAACCAAGGTGGTGACACTGGGGAAGGAGCAGACAGGAAGAACCTAAGGTTCTGCTTTGGTCATGTCCTAGACACCCAAGAAGAAATGCCAGGAGGACGTCTGGAGTTAGGAAGGACAGAGAAGTCAGGATGGGAGATGTAAATGTGAAAGAAATGGGGATAACATCTAGGAGAGTGAATACAGAGCAGGAAGGCATCTGAGGACAAGTCACTGGGTCTCTACCACATTTAGAAATGGAGGGACTTCCCTGGTGGTGCAGTGGTTAAGAATCTGCCTGCCAATGCAGGGGACACAAGTTCAAGCCCTGGTCCGGGAAGATCCCACATGCTGCGGAGCAACTAAGCCCGTGCGCCACAACTACTGAGCCTGTGCCCTAGAGCCCGCGAGCCACGACTACTGAAGCCCATGCGCCACAACTACTGAAGCCCGTGCGCCTAGAGCCTGTGCTCCGCAATAAGAGAAGCCACCGCAATGAGAAGGCTGTGCATGGCAACGAAGAGTCGCCCCCGCTCGCCTCAACTAGACAAAGCCCACGTGCAGCGACGAAGACCCAACACAGCCAAAAATTAATAAATAAATTAATTAATTATAAAAAAATGGAGCAAGAGCAAGGAATAGCCAGCGAAGGAGGCTGCCGAATACTCAGGGAGGGAGCCAGCTGGTGAGAGAGCGGGAGTCTGGAGAAGAAGGCATTTCCAGAGGGATGGAGTGGTCATCTGGGTCTATCACCACTCAGTGGTAGGCTCTGAGGAGGGCAGAGATCTGACCACCGCCTTGCAAGGGTCTGGTTGGGGCGTGGTGGCAGAAGCCGGACTGGAGATAGGGGGAAAGTGGAGATGGAGTACAGCCAAATCTTTCAAGGAATTTTGCTCTAAAGGAAGAGCAGAGAACTGGGATGGTAGTTGGAAGGCTTTGTACTGTCGGGAGAGTTTTTTCTTTTAAAGAGGGAAGATAATACAGCATGTTTCCATGCTGATGGGAATAATCTCGCGGAGAGGGTAGTGCTGATACTTTAGGAAGAGCGGGTGTGTGGTGAGAGCTACATCTTTTTTTTTTTTTTGAGAGCTACATCTTTGAACCGGAGAAAGGGCTGGGCTGGAGCCTGCGTGGCGTGGCCTGGTTGGAGATGGGCAGGGGACAGCTCATCCCTCTAATGGGACGGATGCAGGAGGTGCTGCATTTGCTGAATGAATGAGTGGGAATTTATCGAGTGCCTACCACAAGCTGGCTGCTGGGTCAATATGGATAAAAGAGGCAGACAAGGTCCTGCCCTCTGGAAACTTACTTCTGGTCAGGCAGGCAAACAACAGGCACGGACAGGGCCATTGCAAATTGTGTTGATTGCAGTGAAGCAAATAAACAAGTGGTGAGATGGGGAGTAACTCGCTCAAGACCACAGCTCAGAGAGCCAGGAGGGGGCAGAGCCCAGGTCAGGGGTGGGGGAGGACATGGGGTGGGAGCCTAGTAGGTTGCAGGAGAGAGGTGGGCCTCCCCAGGGGCCCAGAGAGGGAGGGGCAGGGTGAGGATCCGCTGCAGAGTGGGTGGCTGGGAGAAGTTTTGTGGGACAATCTGGCTGGCCGGAGGCCTCCCAAATCCCCTCCCCGGTCCTGTCCCCAGGAGGCGAGGGACATCGGAGAGAGGAGGCAGATGGACCATATCCAGAAGCAGCCTCAGGATCCCGCGGGGGCCACGGGGGCCCAGGACCTTGGCAACCCCCGGCCGGGCTTCATGAAGTGCTTGTTGGAGGTGTAAGAGGAGAAGGCCACGCATTGGAGGGTCACCAAGGCCCGTGTGCCGCCAAGCCGGAAGTCCCCCAGGACCCTGGCCCCCGTGCCCGTCTCTGTCCCAGTTGGCAACTCAGCCCCAACCCTGCCTCTGACCCTGCCTCAGAGTCCTGCCTCAGCTCCTGCCATGGCCCCATGCTGGGCCCGACCGCCAGCCCCTGGGCCACTTCCTGCCCCCATGGGAGCCCCAGCTTCAGTACGCATCACAGTCCTGCCGGTCCCTGCATCAGACCTGGGCTGGAGAAGGACAGAACTTTTGCACTACAGCGGGGAGAGGAGCCTGAACTACCCCAAGGCACGGTAGGAGCCACCCCAGAAAGTGTGTCTGGGATCAGGGCCTGGTCCCAGGGCCCCTGGCTACTCTCTTCCAGATTCTTGTCCCTGTCACTGCACCTGTCTGTTCCCTCCCATGTGTCCCCGCTCCATTTCCCCTCACTTCTGTCTCCTGTCTTTCCCAGCTCTTGATCTTTCATATCTAGGCCCCTTTTTCTCTCTAACCCCCTTTAGACTCCCCATACCTCTGCCTTGCTCCTCCTCTGGGTCACTCGTAGACTCTCCTGACCTCTTAAAGCCTCCCCCGGGGTTCCTCCCATGACCCCCTCTGCCTCGGCTCCCCATCACCCGCCCCTAGCTTTTGGTGCAGGGCCGGGGTGGGTGGCTGAATGTGTGCCCTTTGCCCGGGCTCTGTCCTCTGCAGGCAGGAGCTGGAAGAACACTGCCTCTTGAAGGTGTGTCAGATCTGGGAGGAGAGGTCGGAACAGCACCTCACACTGAAGCAAGAGGAAGGTGAGGGTGGGCCTGGCCAGGGGAGCCCCTTGCGGGGCAGGCAGAATGCTCAGTCCTTGGGTTTCTAAGCCCGGGGTGGGGGACAGGGTTGCTGGTCATGCTGCTGCCCTGGTACCTACCCCAGCCCTGCACTTGGCTAGTGGGGCAGGAGGCTGACCCAAACTCACACACCACGGAGTCGGGGAGCACAATCCTGCTGGGTCCTCTCACTTGGGGTCCAGGTCTCTTCTCTGTTCCAGAGCCACCTGTCTGAATGAATGGAGCAAGCCTTGCAAAGCTCTTTCGCTTCTGGAGACGTTTGTGCCTACCCCAACCCAAGCCCGTGCTACTGGTCCTCTGCAGAGGCCACCTGGATGGGACGCAGGGCTGTAGAGCCTCCACCTGTCCTAGACCATCCCTCACCATTTAACAAGACCACCCGCCCTGGACATGTTACTGAACCAAACTGGGGTCTGCTTGCCCACGCGCAGTAAAGTCAATCTACTGACACCGGGTTGTGGTGAAGGAAAGGGCAGCGTTTATTGCAGGCTCCAAGCAAGGAGTCCAGGCAGCTAGCGCTTAAAAGGCCTAAACTCCCTGATGGCTTTCAGGGAAAGGTGTTTAAAGAGAGGGTGAGGGACAGGGTTGTGGGGTGTGTGATCAGCTCACGGACATTCTTCTGATTGGTTGGTGGTGAGGTAATCGAGAGTTGACATCATCAACCTGGTTTCAACCGGTCTCGGGTCTACGTGCTCATGGTCAGCACACAGTTAACTTCTTCCACTTGGTAGGGGTTTCAGTATCTGCAAAACAGCTCAAAGGACATGGCTCAGAATATTATCTATAGCCCTTGAGGAGGAACTAAATGTCCTTGACTTTGTTTAATGTCTGAACTATTATTAGTTTGTCTTGTTTGACTGTTTTCCTTTCTTTCTGCATTTTCTCACTTCTCTGATTAAA
Source organism: Lagenorhynchus albirostris (assembly GCF_949774975.1). NCBI lineage: Eukaryota > Metazoa > Chordata > Mammalia > Artiodactyla > Delphinidae > Lagenorhynchus > Lagenorhynchus albirostris. The sequence goes on from NC_083096.1 coordinate 173,703,687, forward strand.
TCCATTCTTTGGAACTTGGGGAAAGCCTAGGAGGCTAAAGTTTTTCTACAAACAAGAAGAGGCAGGCAGAGGACATGGGAGGTGTGTGTGTGGGGTCTGTCCCAGGAAGGCCCCATAGGGTCCTGCTCAGTTACACACAGGTCCCCATTTTCCACTGCATCCCACCTCCACCAAAAAATTTAAAAGTTCTGAACATGCACCCTGGGCGAGGCACTGTGCCCTTTGCTCCCCGTCGTCCTTGGGGTTGGGCCCCGTGATTCCACTTACCTGCGCTTTGAGGAGCGATTGCTGCTTCCTCTGGGCTCTGGAGGTGGCCTAATCAGCCGTCCACATCCACTGCCAACCCAGCCACACCTGGCTCTTGCCCTGGATGAGGAGGTGTGTGCCCTCCTTCCACCCTCCGCTCTTCCCTGAAGTCTGGGCCCCAGGCAGGGCCAGAGCGGCCCCTTCTTCTGCCTTCCCTGAATGCACTCTCTGGCTCCCTAGGACCCCATCTTTGAAGTTCACTCCTTTTAGCATTAAAAGTCTCTAGTCATTTTTAGAGGGGCTTTTCTAGGTCCAGCACCCACTGCCCATCTTCTTGAGCTGAGTTCATGGACAATGTGCCACTTTGGCTTAGAGACAGCATTCTCCCCAAGGCTCAGCCCTGCCTGGTGAGGAAAGAGCTGGCTACCTGCTCTGATGGTCCAAACCACCCTGCATTTGGGATGATCTTACCACTTTTGAGAGCTGTTCAGTTTTCCTTTTTCAGCGTGCCTGCCTGTGGCAGCTCACCACTTAGTCCAACCCTAATCCCAGCCCTACCTCTTCCCCACATTTCAGTTCTGTTCATCAGAGACTTAGTCTACGATGTGCCAAGCAATGAATTAATACCACCTCTCTGGGAGGGTGTACTGTTGTTCTGTCCCTTACAGATAAGAAAATTGAGGCTCAGAGAAGCACAGTGACTCGCCCATGGCAACTATATTAGCTTGCTCAGGCTGCCATAATGAAGTATCGCAAACTGAGTGGCTTAAAATTTATTTTCTCATAGTTCTGGAGGCTAGAAGTCCAAGATCAGGGTGTTGCTATGTTTGATTTCTTCTGAGGCCTCTCTCCTTGGCTTGCAGACGTCTGCCTTCTCCCTGTATCCTCACATGGTCTTTCCTCTGTGCACATGCATCCCTGGTGTCTCCTGTGTGCCCATTTCCTCTTCTCTTAAGGACACCAGTTAGGTTGGACTAGGGGCCACCCCAGTGGCCTCATTTTAACTTAATCACCTATTTAAAGGCCCTATCTCCAAACATCATCACATTCTAAGGTATGGGGGTGGGGTGGTATTAGGGTTTCAACACATGAGTTTAGGCGGCAGGCACAGTTTAGCTCGTAACAGCAACCCAGCTTCTTAGTAAATGGCAGAGCCAGTCTTATCGCTAGGTCTGTTGATTCTAACCTGGATTTTGCTGTGGGCTGTGAAACCAGACACCACACATGTTATGACCAGGACACGACTTTTCTATCAAGTGGTGCTGTTCTGGGACTTTCTCAGCATTTTTCCTGGTCCTCTGCTCCGGTCCAGACAAACGGAGCTGTCTTAGAGCCTATGTCTATCCAGATAAGTAACTGCAGAGCCCCAAGGCCAAGGCACAGACTCAGAGTCAGAAAGATCTATCTGGTCCTCTAACCTCTGAGCCTCAGTTTCCCCATCTTTACAAGGGAATACGCATTCTCCTCTTACCAGGCTGTTGTAAGGATTAAATGAGAACATGGCTATAAAGAGCTTAGCACAGTGCCTGGCACATAGCGGGGTGCCCTAAAGTGGGCATGTTCCGGTGCAAGGTGAAGGCAGCTAACTAGCTCAGCTTGTGCCACACCAGCTGAGCCCGTGGTCTGACCTTGTACTAGACAGTGAAGTGAGTCAGTGGGCCCACACCCCTCAACTTTCACTCTTCGTTAAGTTTGTCCCTCTACCCAGCCATGGTGATAAAGAAGGCTGCACAGGTGGTGGTTGGAGCGGATGGGATGAATGGTAGAAACAACCCCACTGCCCACCCCAGCCTTCCGCAGCTACTTTGAGATCTTCAGTGGTCATGGCGAGGTGGATGCACAGAGCCTGGAGAACATCCTGCTCCTCGTGGGCATGTTCCTGACGCCGGCCCAGGTGGAGGATGCCCTGAGGAGTGCTGATATCGATGGTGAGTTGGGGGAGGCTTCGTCCTGAACCCCAGGCAGGGTCAGGTTCATGGGCAGCATGAGACCTGTGCAGTCACACAGGGCTCTGCGCGTACAGCGTCCTGACTTTGGTTTAATGCTCTGCTGTTACAGTCTAGAAATTCTCGATAATCTTTGAAAGAGGGGCCCTATTCTGCATTTTCATTTTGAACTGGGCCCCACAAATGATGTAGCTTGTCCTGGCCCCAAAGTTAGGGCTCCCTGAGTACCTACTCAGTGCCAGGTTCTGGGGACCCAGAGATGACCAAGACTTATTTCATGACCTAAGATGTAGGTGATCTCTGAGATCACTCCTTCCAGAGCTTTATGTGTGCTTCATCGGACATTCCTCCATGACTTGGTCACTCATTTTACCAGCTGTATGACCTTGGACAAATCACTGAAGTTCACCAAGTCTCAGTTTCCCCACCTGTAAAATGGGGCTTACAGCAATACCCATCTCACTGGGCTGTTAAAATAATTAAATGAGATAATCCAGGCAAAGCATGGAGCACAACACTTGGTGCAGAGCATGCATCCGGGAGACATTAACTGCTGGTACTATTCATTCACTAAATATTTATTAACTGCCTACTGTATGTCCATTCCTGTACTGGGCACGGGGAATAAAGACATGTGTAAGACCTATGAGACCTGCCCTCGAGGTGCTCACACAGTCAATGACACAGAAGGAAGAGTTGCTAAAGGAAGCAGTGCTTAAGGTGGCTTGGAGGAAGGGATCAGGAAGGAAGGCTTCCTGGAGGAGGTGATGCCTGAGCCAAATCGTGAAAGATGAAGCAGGAGTTAGGCAGGGAGAGGGGAAGGAAGAAGGGCATTGCTGGTGGCAGAAATAACCTGGACAAAGGGAATAGGGCACAGGGTGAGAAGCATCACATGTGGTTTGGTTGGCTAGATGCAGGGAACACAGCGGAGCTGTAGGGGGCCTGGGCTCCTGACCTCTGAGTGTCAGCTCTGCTTCCTCCATCACTGCCTGAGCGTGAATCCTCAGACACAAGCTAAGAATGGACCTCAGCGCAGCCCCTACATGACCCCAGGCAACAGCCTACTTTTGTCTATGCCTCAGGCCTCATCTGTGACATGGGGATAAGAGTATTAGGCGACCCCCCCACCTCCTCCCCCCCACCCCCCCACAAGGGTGGCTTTAAGAATTAGAGACCACTCATCAATTTGTCAAGTAGTTCAGAGAACATTTGCCAAGCACCTCTCTGTCTTAAGCCCTGAAGACACAGTGCAGAACAAAACAGCCAGTTCCTGTCTCCCAGAGCTTCAGTTAAATCCCAGATCTTATGAGTGTGTGGTTCAAGTACAAGGGTTCTATGACAGTGTCCAACAGGGGGTCTGACCTGCACTGGTCTGACTTCCCTAAGGAAGTGATGGTCAAGGGGGAGCATTAAGTGAGAGAGTTGGAGGGAATTCCTTGGCAGTCCAGTGGTTAGGACTCCGCGTTTTTCACTCTGCGTTTTCACTGCCGGGGCCCGGGTTCAATCCCTGGTTGGGGAACTAAGATCCTGCAGGGCCACAACAGACAAACAAGAACAAGCAAACAAACAAACAAAAAGAGTTGGAGGGTGGTGGAGAGAAGTCTAGGAAGAGGAAGCAGCGTGCACAAAGGCCCGCAACAGGGAAGAATGTGGCCCCTGGAGGGAGAGCAGGTTAGCGCTGGGGAGTTTGGTACCAGGTGAGGCTGGAGACAGGTAACGGGCAGGTCTAGCAGGACTTTGAAGGCCAAAGTGGGAAAACTGTAGGTACAAATATGTTCTCATGCAGAGACTAGCACACTGTAATATGAGTTGCTGACGTTTAATGAGCGTGTATTATATGCATGGCCCTATTCTGAGCACGTTGCCTCAATTTCTCTCCCATGAGAAAGGTGTTAAGGTCATCCTCACCCTATACATGAGAAAACTAGGGCTTAGTGGGGTTAAGAGACTTTGCCAAGGTCACAAAGATAGTAAGTGGTACACCTATGACATGAACCCAGTCTGCTGCTTCCAGGAACTTCTGGGAGCTTCTAACCCAGGAGATTTTAATTTTCACCTTCTACTTTCCTGTGTGCACCACGCTCTCCGCATTGAATATGCGTTACTTTTATCATCAAACCCAATGAGTAAATGCTAATAACCGTGCCTGGGTCGCAACGCCCGAGCCTGCTCTGAAAGGCCCCTGGCCACACTGTATTCTTCTGGCCTCCACAGGAGACGGCCACGTGAACTTCAAAGACTTCTTGGCCGTGATGACAGACACCAAGAGCTTCTTCTGCTCTGTGGGTGAGCAGGGGTGAGCCCAGGGCACTCAGAGCTGGGGGGAGGGGCCAGGTGGCTGCTGGGGCTGTTAGGCCTCCAGGGCTGTTAAGTGGTAACGGCAGCCACCATCCCACGTCCCCAGAAGAGAAGGCCTGACGGACATGGCTCCCCCAAACCCCCGCACTCTGCTCTTTGAGATCCTGTCCCTGCTGGTGGAGATGCTGGCCTTACCTGAGGCAGCCTTAGACGAGATCACCAGGTGAGTAGGACTGGCTGTTGGGAGTGGAGGGCTGCGGACACGGAAATGGCACCTAGCGTTTTGGCAGCTGAGGACTTTTGATAATTAGGACTATTAGTTGCCAGTGAAACCCACATAAAACTGGCTTATACAACAGGGGAATGTATTGGCTCACATCACTGCTCAGGGCCTCAGGAATGGCTGGATCTAGGAGACCAGATGATACCTTTCAGGCTTTATCTCTCCCGCTCATCTCTGCATTAGCTTCAAGCTCAGCGAGCCTCTTCCCACAGTGGGAAGGATGGCAACCGGCAGCCTCTACTCTACGCATACCCTCCTTGTCTTGCAACCTCAGCAGCAAGAGGAATACCTTCTTGCAGTACTCATACAGCAGTCCCAGAAAGGGAATGTGATAGGGCCTGTCTAGGGCTAGAGAACACGAGGTGGAAGCCTCCCCGTGTTGCCAGAGTGGGCTGGTGGGTGGTTAGTGGTTCACCTAAGGAAGAGACGGCTGTGTACAAAAACAACACGAACATTCGAGGGCTAGAAGCAGAGGGTCAAGGCAGAATGGCCCACCTGGTCTCTCTTGCAGCACACAGAAGCTTGTCCCTATCGCTCAGAAAGTTGGATCATTTTTTCCTGCCACAGACCAGGCTTTTTCAGCAGGGGCCGGAGGAGGGGGAATGATTGCAGGCTGTTCCACTAATACCAATACCAAAGACAAGAGACCTTTCTTCCTCCCGGCATCTATAAATCACTAAACATATATAAGTCTGAAGACGACAAATGTATGATTTTAAAAGCAATAAAGCAAATTGCCAGGTATCAATTTCTCCAGTTTAAAAACAGGGGTTCCCTGGTGGCGCAGTGGTTGGGAGTCCGCCTGCCGATTCAGGGGACACGGGTTCATGCCCCGGTCTGGGAGGATCCCACGTGCCGCGGAGCGGCTGGGCCCGTGAGCCATGGCCGCTGAGCCTGCGCGTCCGGAGCCTGTGCTCCGCAACGGGAGAGGCCCGCGTACCAGAAGAAAAAAAAAAAATATATATATATATATAAAAATTCCAGTAATCTTGAAGCCCGTGTGTGCCCTACCCCAATCACAAAGTACTTTCTCCCTAACAAGAACCAACCCTTATTCCTTTGCTTTTTGTTTTAAAATTTCACTGCTTATTTTTTCCCTTATCGTTCATTGAAAATTTCACACATACGGCAAAGTTAAAAGAATTTTACAGTGAACATTTATATACCCACCACCTAAATTCTACTGTTGCCATTTTGCCATACTTCTTTTGCCATGCTTCTATCCATCTGTTCATCGATCTATATTTTTACTCATTTCAAAGTAAATGATAGTTATTTCCCTCCAAATTACTTCAGCATACATGGCATTAGCTAATAATCAATATTTGAATAGAGCTTCCCCCCCGCTGCATATTGTGAGGTATAATGTACATTCAGTGAAATGCACAGATCTTAAGTGTATCATTGAATGAGTCTCAACACATGCCCACACCCCAGCAACCTGAACCCCTTTCAAGATATACAGAACTTTACCATCATTCCAGAAAGTGCCCTCATGACCCTTACCAGTTGGTCCCTGAACTGCCCCCGCCATCCAGAGGCAATCACTCTTCTAATTTTTTTTTTTCCATTACAGAGTGGTTTTGCCTGACAACTTCATATAAATGGAAACAAACCGTATATAGTCATTAGTGTCTAGCTTCTTTCACTCAGCATAATGCTTTTGAGATTCATCCATGTTGCTGTGGGCAGCAACAGCTCACTCCTCCTTATTACTGTATCCCATTGGATGAATATACCACAGTTCATTCATCCATCCTTTCATTGGTAGATTTCTGAGCTGTTTTTAGTTTTGGGTTATAATGAGTAAAGCTGCTATTAACATTTTTGTACAAGTCTTTGTGTGGACATATATTTTGTTACTTGGGTAAGTACCCAGAAATGGAATTGCTGGGTCACAGGATAGGTGTATTTTACTTACAAGAAACTGCCAGACTTTATCTAAGTGATTCTACCATTTTACACTCACATCAACAACGTACGAGAGTTCCAGTTGCTCCACATCTTGTGCATATCTATACTGTCAGTCTTGCTAGTTTCAGTCTGGTGGATATGCAGTGGCACTTTTTAAAAAAAAAATTTCATTTACTTATTTTGGCTGCGTTGGGTCTTCGTTGCTGCGCACGGGCTTTCTCTAGTTGTGGCGAATGGGAGCTCCTCTTTGTTGCTATGTGCGGGCTTCTCATTGCAGTGGCTTCTCTTGTTGTGGAGCATGGGCTCTAGGCACACGGGCTTCAGTAGCTATGGCACGTGGCCTCAGTAGTTGTGGCACACAGGCCCTAGAGCACAGGCTCAGTAGTTGTGGCTCATGGGCTTAGTTGCTCCACGGCATGTGGGATCTTCCCGGACCAGGGCTTGAACCCGTGTCCCCTGCATGGGCAGGCGGATTCTTAACCACTGCACCACCAGGGAAGCCCTGCAGTGGCACTTTTAAATTTTGACTCACACTTGTTTGTATTCCTGAATACCTTATTGTTTAGCTTTCCATATTTTTTTACCTCTATCGGAGTGGACTCATACTATAAGTCCTCTGTTACTTTTTCTTCTCAGTGTTAGGTATTTGTGACTCATCCATGTTCTTATGCATAGCTGTAGATCATTTATCATTTTCACTGCTACATACTATTATCTGGTATGACTACATCATAATATATGTATTTGTTCTGCAGATGGACATTAGGTCTATGTTCAGTTTCCAGCCATGGTAGAAACAGTGTTAAAATTTTGTATATGTTTCCAGGATACCTGGGCAAGAGTTTCTCAAGAGCAGCAGTTTTAAAACTTTTTCATCTAGGAAACTGTCAATATTTTCTATATATGAACTTAAAACTGAGAGATCTAAAAAATATTAATTTATTTAACAAAGATAACCCCATTACATGTTAATAGAAAAAAAACATTTTAAATGAAAAAATAACGATATTTTCCAAAACAAACAAACAAGAAAGTTAATGAGAAGAATGGCATTGCTTTACAATATTGAGAATCTCTTCAGTGTCTGGCATAAAAGAAGTTGGCTGGATTTTCCTATATGCTTCTGCATTCAATCTGTTGTTTTGGTTGACGTATATGAAGAAATCCGGCCTCACACAAATATGTAATTGGAAAAAGTATTTTAATAGCCTTTTCATTTAATATCCCATATATCATGGAGGTAGTTTTCTTTGATAGTACACCAAACTTGACGAGCAGTAGTGTCTTAAAAGTTGGTTGCAATATGGAATCTGATGCCGTATCTGTGAACTGTTCGTTGTACTTTTTAAAAAAAATATTTATTTATTTGGTTGTGTGGGGTGTTAGTTGCGGCCGGCAGACTCCTCAGTTGCAGCTCCAGGGCTCCTTAGTTGTGGCAGGCGAACTCTTAGTTGCAGCATGCATGTGGGATCTAGTTCCCTGACCAGGGATCGAACCTGGGCCCCCTATATTGGGAGCACGGAGTCCTATTCACTGCACCGCCAGGGAAGTACCCTCGTTGTACTCTTTTAAATAAAAAATCTATTGTTTTTGTAGTTTAAATGGATCTTTTCCCATAAATGGCTTTTGTAACATCCATTGTTCATTTAGAACATATTGCGTATCTTCTAAATGTTGACACATTTCATTGTAGTTATTCCATATATTATATGTATAATTATTAATATCACCCCTAATGTCAGACAAGTCTTTAGGGAATTCCCTGACGGTCCAGTGGTTAGGACTTGGCGCTCTCACTGCTGGGGCCCAAGTTAGATCCTTGGTTGGGAAACTAAGATTCCACAAGCCACAAACGTTTTTAAATATTAGAAGTGTCGTGTGAGGCTACAGTTCAGTTCACTCATTTGACTGTTATAAACTATTCTGTGTATGAACATGCATATGACACATGCTTATTATAATGGATTTTTAAAATTTTATTTATTATTTATATTATTTTGGCTGCACTGGGTCTTCATTGTGGCACGTGGGCACTCAGGCTCTTCGTGGCGGTGTGCGGGCTCTCTAGTTGCAGTGTGTGGGCTCTAGAGCACTCGGGCTTAGTTGCAGTATGTGGGGATCTGAGTTCCCTGACCAGGGATCGAACCCGGGCCCCCTGCATGGGGAGCTCGGAGTCTTAACCACTGGGCCACCAGGGAAGTCCCATGATAATAGATTTGCTTTCCCAAATTCTAATATTTTACTTGAAAGCTTTCATTTTGTCATAGGTAACAAATGCTGTCAGCTCTTTTCCTTGAAAGGATGGGCTAACTTCATCCATTTTCGAGAAAATACCTGCCAAAATACGCAAGGCTGCATAACCATAGTTTGTCCTTTTTTCAAGTAAAAAATGACATTTAGTGTGTAGGGGAGGTAAAATTTTCCTTTACCCTCTTAGAGCTTCCAGCTGGGACTGATGTAAGACAGACCAACAGGAGAAAAGCATACAAGTTTAACTTACACGCACATGGGAGCCCTGACAAGAATAATGAAGACCCAAAGAACTGACAAGCCCGAGGGGCTTGCATACAAGGATGAAAAGAGTAGCAACTGTAGAAGAGTAACTAAAACATATGGGCAGGGGCTTCCCTGGTGACGCAGTGGTTAAGAATCCGCCTGCCAATGCAGGGGACACGGGTTCGAGCCCTGGCCCGTAAGATCCCACATGCTGCGGAGCAACTAAGCCCGTGCACCACAACTACTGAGCCTGCACTCTAGAGCCCACGAGCCACAACTACTGAGCCTGTGTGCCACAACTACTGAAGCCCGTGCGCCCAGAGCCTGTGCTGTGCAACGAGAAGCCACCGCAATAAGAAGCCCGCGCACTGCAACGAGGCATAGCCCCCGCTCGCTGCAACTAGAGAAAGCCCATGCACAGCAACGAAGACCCAGCACAGTCTAAAAAATATATATATATGTGTGTGTGTGTATATATATATATATATATATAATATATATATATATATATATATATATAGGGGCAGAATTAGGAAGATAAGAGTTATTTTAACCATGTCTGTTTGTACAGAGTTCTCTTGGCCTGGACTCTTTTTTTTTCCTTTGGCCGCACCACACGTATACACTGGCCCTCGGCAGTGAAAGCACAGAGTCCTAACCACTGGACCGCCGCGAAGTTCCCTCTTCCTCTCTTGTGATAAGAATGTTTCTTCCTCCTGGTTCAGGGAGGGCAGCTTTCACCTGGGAATTTTGTCTCCTGCTTTTAGAAAGAAAAAGTCAGTGGACCCTTCTTGCATCTACTGTTTTTCAAGTGCCTTTAACTCAAAATAATCAACATGCTGAAGTGGCACATATTGGGACGGCATGTCCTAAACTCCTTCCTTCCCTCCATCTGGCACTTCCCTAGAAGGTTCATCTATTAAAAGCCGAGTTGGTGGCCGTGGAGAAAAAGTCGGGTTAGAAGTTGCAAAGAGATCTGTGAAAGGGGGAGGAAAACACAGATTGGAACAAGCAGGAAAGAACAAATCTAAGCACATGATCCTGTATTTCCCTGGATCCGTCTCTTAGTCCTGAGAACAGGTCAGTTCAGTGACAGTCGGAGCTCACTTTAGGAGGCAATGGTATAGGTGGGAGTAGGGCACCCGCCTAACTTAGGCCTTTATATGGTGAGCTGCTAGCAAGCATTTACTGAGGGGCATTTCTTTGGAAAAAGAGAAACAGAGGTTAATGGTTAGAATAAATTGTAAACTCAGTTTCTGAGACCAGAGGGCAGTTGTGAGATTTACCAGAGGGTAATTGTGAGATTCTTACATGTCAGTCTCAAAGCATCTTCAGATGGTGGAGGGACTTCCCTGGCAGTCCAGTGGTTGAAACTCTGTGCTTCCACAGCAGGGGGCACGGGTTCGATCCCTGGTTGGGGAACTCGGATCCTGCATGCCACACAGTGGCCAAAAAAGAAAAAAAAAAGGTGGAGTGAGGCTATCTGGTGGCTCTCTGATGAATTTTCTGGCTTGCAGTTTGAATGTCTTTGGTGACGGCACTGGGTGTTCCCGTGAACTAACAGCAGCAGGCATACAGGGTTGTTATACATGATCTGTTGCAGTGATTTTTTCTTATGGACGTTTATATTAAGTTGCTTTAGCTTGCAGGGCATTGGGAAAAGGGCAGTCCTAGTTTTCAGTGATGCCAGGTCAGGAGGGTGGAGGGAAACTAGAAATGTTGATTCACTTTGTGAATACAAGTGGCAGGAGCCAGTTTATAAAGAAGACAAAAAGCTCAAAGTGAACTAACTGTTCAGCAACCTACAAAGGGGTGTTATAGCTTTTATTGAAACACAGAATTTTTCTCTCCACAATCAGTTCCATTTTTATCAGATAATCAAAGTAAGACTAATTTGTCTGTAAAAATTTTTTTTGTTATTGAAGTGTAGTTGATTTACAATGCTGTGTTAGTTTCAGGTGTACAGCAAAGTGATTCAGGTCTAATATATACTAATATACATATTAGTGTGTGTATATATATATTAGTGTGCGTGTGTATATATATATTAGTTTCTTTGTGGACAAATCAGGCAAGTATCAGAAATCACAAAGAGTTCCCTGGTGGCCTAGTGGTTAGGATTTGGCGCTTTCACTGTGGAGGCCTGGGTTCAATTCCTGGTCCAGGAACCATCTCACAAGCTGCACAGCGCGGACAAAATTAAAAAAGAAAAAAAGAAATCACAGAGACAAAGAACCTAGAAAGTTAAACGTATGGCTCTCTCCATTCTTTTTTACTTTTAATTTACTGTCATGGTTGACAAACATCAAACAGTGCACTTTAATTGTGCATTTTGTTCTTAGGTTGAATTCATGGCATTATAATGTTAAACATCTGGTAGAGATAACATATGCTTGTTTGACTAGTCTTAATTTACATAAGCTTTTTTTCCCCTTTCTTTAAGCCAATTAAATACAGCTCTCTTACAAGTTAATTTTTATCAATACCATCTGGAGTAGAAAAACATTACTTACATATTATATATATATATATATATGCGCATAAATAAACATGCAAGACCCAATGCAGCAAAAATAAATAAATTTAAAAAATAAATCTATTTAAAAAAAGGAACTCGTTTCATTTCTGGTGGGAATGCAAAATGGTACAGCCACTTTAGAAGACGGTTTGGTGGGTTTTTTTTTTTTAATTCATTAATTAATTTATTTTTGTCTGCATTGGGTCTTCGTTGCTGCGCATGGGCTTTCTCTAGTTGCAGTGTGCGGGCTTCTCATTGCGGTGGCTTCTCTTGTTGTGGAGCTTGGGCTCTAGGTGCGTGGGTTTCAGTAGTTGTGGCATGCAGGCAGAGCACAGGCTCAGTAGTTGTGGCGCACAGGCTTAGTTGCTCTGCGGCATGTGGGATCTTCCCGGACCAGGGATCGAACCCGTGTCCCCTGCACTAGCAGGCGGATTCTTAACCACTGTACCATCAGTGGAGTTCCAGTTTGGTGGTTTCTTACAAAACTAAACAAACTCTTACAATATGATCCAGCAATTGTGCTCCTTGGTATTTACCCAAAAGAACTGAAAACTTAGTCCACACAAAATTAACTGTGCTACACCTACATAGTGGAATATTCAGCACTAATAAGAGCCATCAAACCATGAAAAGACAGAGGAAACTTAAATGCCTGTTGCTACGTGAAAAAAACGGATCTGAAAAGGCTACATACTTTACAGTTCCAACTATGTGACATTCTGGAAAAGACAAAACAATGGAGACAGTAAAAAGATCAGTGCTTACTGGAGTGAGGGGAGAGGGAGGGAAGTGGAGCACAGATTTTTAGAGCAATGGAACTATTCTGTATTGCCATAATGGTAGATACATGTCATTTCACATTTGTCACAACGTTATACAATGTACAACACTATGAGTGAATCCTAAGGTAAACTATGGCCTTATGGTAATAATGATATGTCAGTGTAAGTTCATTAGTTGTAACAAATGTACCACTCTAGTGGGGAATGTTGATCATGGGGGAGTCTGTGGGTGTGTGTGTGGGGGAAGGGCAGCGGGTAAATGGGAACTGTCTGTACTTTCCACTCAATTTTCTGTGAATCTAAAAAAGTCTATCAAAAAAAACCTTAGTTAAGAAAAAAAATACACTATAAATAGAAAGTCCCCCCCCCCAAATTAATTAACCATATACACTTGGGTTTACCTCTGGATTCTTTATTCTCTTCCTGTGTCTATATTTCTGCAAATACCACATAGGTCTTGATTACTACAGCTTTATAGTAAGTATTCAAATCAGGTAGAGTAAGTCCTCCAACTTGTTCTTTTTCAAAGAGTTCTAGATCCTGGTCTATTCTAGGTCCTTTGCATTTCTATATAAATTTTAGAATCAGTTTGTCAATCTCTATAAATGAGGCTGCTGGTATTTTGTTGGGATTGCATTGAATCTATATGTTCATTTTGGGAGAAATGACATCTTAATAATAACAAGTCTTTCAGTCCATGAACATGGTGTAACTCTTCACTTATTTAGGTCTCTAATTTCAGCAGGATTTTATAGTTTTCAAGATATAGATCTTTTACATATTTTGTTGAATATATCCGTAAGTAGTGATAAGGTGCTGAGAGTTTAGACCTCTGCAAAGCATGAGAGTTCACGGTTAAGAAGTTTAAAATATATATATATATCCGTAAGTATTTCATATTTTATACTGTTGTAGATGTTTCCATTTTCCTATTGCTCATTGCTGGTATTATAGAAGTATAGTTTATTGTTGTATATTGATCTTGTATCCTATGACCTTGCTAAATTCACTTATTAGTGCTGGTAGCTTTTTATAATAGATTTCTTAAGATTTTTACACACACAATGATGTCATCTGTGAATAAAGACAGCTTTACTTCTTCCTTTCCAATCCATTAGCATTTATTCCTTTTGCTTGTTTTATTGCGCTGGCTAAGACCTTAAGTAAAACAAAAGTGATGACAGCAAACATTTTTGCCTTGCTCCTGATCATGGGGGAAGCAATCAATCTTTCGCCATTAAGCTTGATTTTAGCTGCAGGATTTTCGTAGATACTTTTATCATGTTGAGGAAGTTCCTTTCTATTTCTAGTTTGCTGAGAGTTTTTATTATGAATGGGAGTTGAATTTTGTCAAATGCTTTTTCTGCATCTTGAGATGATTATAAGGTTTTTCTCTTACATTCCGTTAATATAGTAGATAAAACTGATTTTTCAATGTAAACTAACTGCATTCTTTGGCAAAACTCCCCTTAGTTGTAATGTATTATCCTTTTAATATATTACTGGATTCAACCTGCTATTTTGTTAAGAATTTTGGCACCTATGTTCAAAGGAGATATTGGTCGTTAACTTGCTTTTTGGGTGATATCTAGTGTTCCTGTTAGTATAATGCTGGCATCATAAAATGAGTTACGTGTTCTCATGTCCTGAAAGAGTTCATGAAATCTTGGTATTCAGTCTCCTCTAAAGGTTTGACAGAACTTACAGTGAAGCCGCTTGGACCTTATTTTCTTTGTGGGGAGGTTCTTTTGTTTGTTTGTTTTGTTTAATTGAAGTTGATTTACAATGCTTCAGGTGTACAGCAAAGTGATTCAGTTACATATATACATATATTCTTTTTCAGATTCTTTTCCATTATAGGTTATTACAAGATATTGAATATATTTCCCTGTGCTATACAGTAGGTCCTTGTTGTTTATCTATTTTCTATATAGTAGTGTGTATATTTTAACCCAAAGTCCTAATTTATCACCCCCCCACTTACCCCTTTGGTACCAATTAGTTTGTTTTCTATGTCTGTGAGTTTATTTCTGTTTTGTAAATAAGTTCATTTATATCATTTTTTTATTTTCCACATACAGGTGATATCATATGATATTTGTCTTTTCTCTGACTTCACTTAGTATGATAATCTCTAGGTCCATCCATGTTGCTGCAAAAGGCATTATTTCATTCTTTTTTTATTCCATTTTATATTTTATCATCTTTATCCAGTCATCTGTTGATGGACATTTGGGTTGCTTCCGTGTCTTGGCTATTGTAAATAGTTCTGCTATGAACATTGGAGTGCATGTATCTTTTTGAATTAGAATTTTCAGCTTTTCCAGATATATGCCCAGGAGTGGGATTGCTAGATCATATGGTAACTCTATTTTTAGTTTTTAAAAGAACCTCCATACTGTCTTTCATAGTGGTTTGTGCCAATTTACATTCCCACCAATAACGTAGCAGGGTTCCCTTTTCTCCACACCCTCTC